>NC_064628.1:768968324-769637324 GCF_023864275.1 Schistocerca cancellata
CTCACAGTTAATTTAACTGTGTTCGGTTAGCTGCTCCAATACTCGCGATCGAAAAACTTTATAGTCTATGTTTTAAATATGTTCAGTAATCAGTATACCGTTATTATAACGAAGGGGCCATCAATGGGAAATTTCACGTAAATCAGATCATACGTGTCCTAAATTTAATACTTTATTGTGGCTCGATTATTGGTACTCTTGAAGTTATTATAGCATCAGACTTCACACAATACTAAATCACTATAAAATTAGTCGTGATTCATTTCACTCCACTCAAACAGACTTGACTGTACACAGTGAAGTCCTTGACGGACCACCTATTCCAGCACAACCATGTGCTCCGCATTCCTTAGTCACACTGTCGTCCCTCGACGGAAATTCCCACAGCCTCACGCTGGGCGCATGGCACCTCGAAGAGGTGGAAGAAGAAATAAATTATATCGACTGAGTTAGCGCAAGCGATACGGTTACATGGCGGATGGAACAAAATGATATGAAGTCATGTGCAAGGAGCAAAAATATTCCTGGTATTCTACAAATATTTACAGAAGGTCAGAAAAGTAATTCCTTTTTAATACTGTTGTCATGTCTTACCCAGTACCGATGGAAGCATCAGTAAACGTGACAAAATCTTCATTAGTAGGTTTTGGCACTCGTTTAGAATTAATTACAGCTTGAAACCGGTGTGGGATGGACAAACATAAGTCATGCTTAATAGTTAAAAGATATACATGCTGACTCTTACAGCAAAGGAAGGGGGAGAAAATCGACTACACAGCTTGTCCTCCACAATAACCGTCCACTTTCAATTAAACTGAGAGCCCAGAGTTCACGGTAAGAGCAGCTCCTTTCAAAGATGAGTCGAGAATGCCGTCCGGATGTTGTGGCTAGATGTGGCACCCGACGCTCCATGTCTAAGCAGTCTGTTACAGACAGGTGGATAATGAAAATGACAGGAATTCACGAGCTGCCCGACTGGGATAGTAATCGATGCAAGACGCTTGTCTCATAGTTAGTTGTAAAACTACTGTAGGCTATCAGAAGTAAGCGTAGACTACAGTAATGGAAATGCCGTGTGGATGGGGCCTCCCGTCGGGTAGACCGTTCGCCTGGTGCAAGTCTTTCGAGTTCACGTCACTTCGGCGACTTGCGTGTCGATAGGGATGAAATGATGATGATAAGGACAACACAACACCCAGTCCCTGAGCGGAGAAAATCTCCGACCTAGCCGGGAATCGAACCTGGGCCGTTAGGTATGACTTTCGTTGCGCTGAACACTCAGCTATCAGGGGTGGACTAGACTACAGTAGTTTGGCTAGTAACCTTGGTCAGTTAAAATAGTAACCGCATTTCTTGTAGGTTAGGTGTGTTGCATACTTATCAGGCGTTATCTCATTTCGATCGCTTTGTTTGCGTAAACAACCAATGTATTAGTAGATTCCCTCTGGAACTGGAAGTGGTCAACCGTCTAGAAACTGAGTGACGATATATATAAAGCTATAGAAAATTTCGTTCTACATAGTTACTCCCCTGTCTCTTATTAAAAAATGAGTAGTAGTTAATGCAAATTCAAACTGTTAAAATTTAATTCAGGTTTTGTTCGAAAACTGTTAATTTCTAACGTGAAAGAGAGGGATGTTCTAACAAAAAGCAATACAGATTTATCACGTAACGCTAGAAATCTCAATTTCCTAAAAAAAGGTAAAATTAAGAGAAAACAACACAAACGTTTCAGACATCGCTACAATACTTCGTCGAACTTCTATAAAACATGTTCGCACATGTCAATAATAAAAACAAACACTTGGCTTTGATTAAGATCAAGAACGTTCCACGAAGTACAAAATGACAACGATAATTACACAGATTTTTATGTTTGTGCATGTAAATTGTGCTTGTGTAAAAAGTAATTGCTTTGGTTACATAAAAGCGCATAAAGTATGCGATCAACTAATTTTTATTCCTTACGAAATGCAATTTATATCTTGTAGGAATGTAAAATAAACAATGAACTAACACTGAGTCATACGTGGTTCTAATTATGTGAAGAACAAACAGACAAACAAACAAAGAGAAGTCGTCGGCTCGCAGTTTCTCTCGCATACATTTATGTTTCTTTCCCTACCAATGCCTACAATATGACAGGTAATCCTGCCATTAATTACATGATTTATATCCTGCCCCGAAACTACCGAACCGTAATTTCGATGGAGTGCAGCTCTACTTATAGCGTATCGTATATTACACCAGAAATTGGGTTCACAGTGTCTACGGTGAATCCTCAATATCGCAAAGACAACGTTTCATCACGAATTAACCACCACACAGAAGAACCAGATATGTTTAACCAACGGATGTCACATGGCCTTCTCAGAGACGAGAGAAAAGAGTCTGGCAAATATTACAACGCAAGGCGTTGCTGGAAACAGCAGGTAGAGAGATGATAGAAGGAAAAAAATTCGCAGGCTCCAGACTTAATATGAGCACGAAAGGCAAATCATCGATGTTGTGTGGCTTCGGCAGTTATGCCTACATGAAAAAGTTGGCGACAGGAATGAAGAGCTGCATCAAATCAGCCTCAGGGTTGATGAACCTAATAACACATGGATCAATTTGTATATCAGTTTTGTTGATAGCTTATTACCATTCACAAGGACGAATATCAATAAAATAATAATCATGAAATTCCACCATAAATGGGATTGAGGCCCAACAGTCATGGAGACGGAGCGCAGCAGGTCACAAATAATTCTAAGACGCTTTATTTTACGGCCATTATCGGTCTGGGCCATTGTGATACACTATTTTTTAATTACAGAATCACAATCGTCACATAATATACAACTGTGAACACAAGTGTTTCACAGTACTCTTCGCGACATCTGCAGCACCGTTTAAACTTAGTGTTCTGCCTTACGTCAGATCTTGTCATGGGAGAGGCCTCATCAGAGAGGTCTACGTCATGAGCGTCCTACAGTCTGGAACCGCGTGACCGCTACGGTCGCAGGTTCGAATACTGCCTCGGGCATGGATGTGTGTGATGTCCTTAGGTTAGTTAGGTTTAAGTAGTTCTAAGTTCTAGGGGACTGATGACCTCAGAAGTTAAGTCCCATAGTGCTCAGAGCCATTTTTTTTTATGAGCGTCTAGGGAAGTGATTCCAGGGGTGGTTTCCCGTTGCCTTGAACTGATGATGATGAAATGATAATAAGGACAACACAACACCCAGCCCCTGAGCGGAGAAAATTGCCGACCCAGCCCGGAATCGAACCCGGACCCCTTGGCGTGACAGACCGCCGCGCTGACCACTCAGCTATCGGGGCGGACCACACCGTTTGAAGCACACGTCTGAAGCTGCAGCAGTAACAAAGAATACTGTAAAACTATTATGTGCCACACTTGATCGTGTAACATTAGCATACTGTTTACACTTTACTATTTTATGCTTCCTGACAGAAATGCACTAGAACCATAAGGAGGTACGAAACTGAGAACGTTTCCAATACTGTAATAAAACTGAAGGCATCTGAGGATGAGTATAATGCCCTGAACCGATCATAGAAGTAAAATAAAGCTTCTCTAAGGTACTGAGTGATTATAACTAAACTGAAGGTGTTCCGAATGCTGCAGCGCAGCCTCCATAGATCGCAGGACGCTGAAACGTTGTAGGTACAGGGTGTTTCAAAAATGACCGGTATATTTGAAACGGCAATAAAAACTAAACGAGCAGCGATAGAAATACACCGTTTGTTGCAATATGCTTGGGACAACAGTACATTTTCAGGCAGACAAACTTTCGAAATTACAGTAGTTACAATTTTCAACAACAGATGGCGCTGCGGTCTGGGAAACTCTATAGTACGATATTTTCCACATATCCACCATGCGTAGCAATAATATGGCGTAGTCTCTGAATGAAATTACCCGAAACCTTTGACAACGTGTCTGGCGGAATGGCTTCACATGCAGATGAGATGTACTGCTTCAGCTGTTCAATTGTTTCTGGATTCTGGCGGTACACCTGGTCTTTCAAGTGTCCCCACAGAAAGAAGTCACAGGGGTTCATGTCTGGCGAATAGGGAGGCCAATCCACGCCGCCTCCTGCATGTTTCAGATAGCCCAAAGCAATCACACGATCATCGAAATATTCATTCAGGAAATTAAAGACGTCGGCCGTGCGATGTGGCCGGGCACCATCTTGCATAAACCACGAGGTGTTCGCAGTGTCGTCTAAGGCAGTTTGTACCGCCACAAATTCACGAAGAATGTCCAGATAGCGTGATGCAGTAATCGTTTCGGATCTGAAAAATGGGCCAATGATTCCTTTGGAAGAAATGGCGGCCCAGACCAGTACTTTTTGAGGATGCAGGGACGATGGGACTGCAACATGGGGCTTTTCGGTTCCCCATATGCGCCAGTTCTGTTTATTGACGAAGCCGTCCAGGTAAAAATAAGCTTCGTCAGTAAACCAAATGCTGCCCACATGCATATCGCCATCATCAATCCTGTGCACTATATCGTTAGCGAATGTCTCTCGTGCAGCAATGGTAGCGGCGCTGAGGGGTTGCCGCGTTTGAATTTTGTATGGATAGATGTGTAAACTCTGGCGCATGAGACGATACGTGGACGTTGGCGTCATTTGGACCGCAGCTGCAACACGGCGAACGGAAACCCGAGGCCGCTGTTGGATCACCTGCTGCACTAGCTGCGCGTTGCCCTCTGTGGTTGCCGTATGCGGTCGCCCTACCTTTCCAGCACGTTCATCCGTCACGTTCCCACCCCGTTGAAATTTTTCAAACAGATCCTTTATTGTATCGCTTTTTGGTCCTTTGGTTACATTAAACCTCCGTTGAAAACTTTGTCTTGTTGCAACAACACTGTGTTCTAGGCGGTGGAATTCCAACACCAGAAAAATCCTCTTTTCTAAGGAATAAACCATGTTGTCCACAGCACACTTGCACGTTGTGAACAGCACACGCTTACAGCAGAAAGACGACGTACAGAATGGCGCACCCACAGACTGCGTTGTCTTCTATATCGTTCACATCACTTGCAGCGCCATCTGTTGTTGAAACTTGTAACTACTGTAATTTCGAAAGTTTGTCCGCCTGAAAATGTACTGTTGTCCCAAGCATATTGCAACAAACGGTGTATTTCTATCGCTGCTCGTTTAGTTTTTATTGCTGTTTCAAATATACCGGTCATTTTTGAAACACCCTGTAAGTTCATTAATCGGTGCGCTCATGGAGTATGCTGAAAAAAAAACGGTTCCACTTGCTGTCACCAGGTGAAAATGAGGCGCTGTAAACAATAAGAACGTGAAATGTTTCGTGTTATGACGTCCGCGTTCTGATCACCGCCTAGTGAGGCATGTTGGTCTCTTTTGTGTGATGACAGTTGTTGTGGAGTGTTAAGCGTAAGAAGGTTACTGTTTTTCATTCGAAACGCGATGGCTATTGAGAATAAATGCTGGTAAAATTGTTTTATCGGAACGGCAGCAATGGCAGCGCTCAATTGGGGGAATATCGCAGACTGAGACAGATCTGAAGAGGCCACATGTCAATAAATGGGCTGAAGAAGATGATCAGTATAATTAAAAAACTGGTGAATTGGATGGTGCAGCAAGGAGAGCGAGGCGGGCCGTTCGCATAACAGTTGTTGATGAAGATTCTGTAGCCGACCGTGCAGGACGTGTCTGACGTTCTGCAGCCAACGCTGAGCTGAGTCGCAGGAATCATATCTCCCCTGGTCAACACTTCAAAAAATTTTGCGGCGCATTTTAGGTTGATATCCCTGCATGATTCCAAATGTGCACCAAACGAAGCCCCACGATAGGCTACAACGCTATAATTTTGCCTTTTGTTTTCTGGCACCCATGGAAATGGATGACATATGGCGGGGTATATGCTTAGGACGGAAGAGACAAATTTTTCTCTGCACGGTGCCGTGAATGCGCAGAACCGTCACATATGGGGTTCTGCTCCATCACATTTTGTGTAAAAATATCCACTGCACTCAGTTTATGTAACTGTGTGGTGTGACCGGCCGCTGTGACCGAGCGGTACTAGGCGCGTCAGTCCCATGGATGTGTGTGATGTCCTTAGGTTAGTTATGTTGAACTAGTTCTATGTCTAGGGGACTGATGACCTCAGATGTTAAGTCTTAGTGCTTAGAGCCATTTTGTGTGGTGTGGTTTCACAAACTTCTTCACTATTGGTCCATTTTTCTTCGAGTAGAAGACACTTCCCGCGCTTGTTAGGTGTACAGTGACATCTGCAAGTTATAAGTATCTACACGTGATTCCAGAACGCAACTGTGTTCACCCCACTAAGATGGAGAGACACCACAGGTTGCTTGCACAGTGAAAGATTTCCCTTAAGAGCTCTTTGGTAATGACCACATCATCTGTAGGCAGTTACAATATGTGTGGCTTTCCAGATCCAAATTGTTTCTGGTTACGAGGATGTCTGAAACATCATTTCTATCAGGGATGTGTCCGGACTATCTGAAGGATAGCATACGATGACATATCACTCTGATTACACCGGATACGCTGTGAACCAGTGTTGAGCATGCTGTGTGGATGCAGCATGTTGCTGAGGCGGAAGACCATACTGAACACACGTTGTAACTTACGACTATATCCTAATAAAAGTGGCAGAACCATCGTTGTAAATTGTTTGATCGTTCCTTCCGTCTTCCCGACGAACACCACATTGTGACTGCTTAAAGCTCCATATTTTCACCTGGAGACAAAAAGGGTGACTGTTATTCATTCAGCACACAGAATGGTTCAAATGGCTCTGAGCACTATGGGACTTAACTTCTAAGGTCATCAGTCCCCTAGAACTTAGAACTAGTTAATCCTAACTAACCTAAGGACATCACACATATCCATGCCCGAGGAAGGATTCGAACCTGCGACTGTAGCGGTCGCGGGGTTCCAGACTGAAGCACCTAGAACCGCTCGGCCACTCCGGCCGGCTTTCAGCATACACCCCCAATGCACCGATTAAAGAGCATACATACACTGAAACGCCAAAGAAACTGTGTAGGCGCGCTTATTAAAATACAGAGATGTGCAACCAGGCAGAATACGGCGATGCGTTCGGCAATGCCTGTACTGCAGGAGGCAACAAGTGTCTGAAGCAGTTGTCAGATCGGTTACTGCTTCTACAATGACAGGTTATCAAGATTTAAGTGAATTAGAACGTGGTGTAATTGTCGGCGCACGAGCGGTGGGACACAGCGTCTCATAGGTAGCGATGAAGTGGGGATTTTCCAGTACGACCATTTCACGAGTCTATCTTGAATATCAGGAACCCGGTAAAACATCAAATCTCCTCATCGTTGCGGCCGGGAAGAGATCCTACAAGAACGGGACCAACGACGACTGAAGAGAATCGTACAACGTAACAGAAGTGCAGCCCTTCCGCAAATTGCTGCAGATTTCAAAGCTGGGCTATCAAGAAGTGTCAGCGTGTGAACCATTCAAGGAAACATCATCGACATGGGCTTTCGTAGTCGAAGGCCCAGTCGTGTACCCTTGATGACAGCGCGACACAAAGCATCAGGCCTCGCCAGGGCCCGTCAACACCGACATTGGGCTAGGGGTTGGGTCGTTTGGGGGAAGAGACCAAACAGCGAGGTCATCGGTGTCATCGGATTAGGGAAGGAAGTCAGCCGTGCCCTTTCAAAGGAACCATCCGGGCATTTGCCTGGAGCGATTTAGGGAAATCACGGAAAACCTAAATCAGGATGGCCGGACGCGGGATTGAACCGTCGTCCTCCCGAATGCGAGTCCTGTGTGCTAGACATTGGGCTATTCATGACTGGAAACATGTTGCCTGGTCGGACGACTCTCGTTTCAAAATGTATCGAGCGGATGGACGTGTTCGGATATGGAGACAACTTCATGACCGAATGCATCCTACATGTCAGCAGGGGGCTCTTCAAGCTGGTGGAAGGTCTGTAATGGTGTGGGACACGTGCAGTTGGAGTGATATGAGGCCCCTGATTCGTCTAGATGGCATTCTGACAGGTGACAAATACATAAGCATCCTGTCTGATCCATTCACGTCCATGGGGAATTCCGACGAACTTGGAAAAATCCAGCAGGACAATGCGACACCCCACACGTCCAGAATTGCTACAGAGTAACTCCAGGAACACTCTTCTGAATTTAATCACTTCCGCTGGCCACTATACTCCCAAGACATGAATATTATTGAGCATATATGGGATGCCTTGCAATGTATTGTTCAGAAGAGATCTCCACCCCCTCGTACTCTCATGGATTTGTGGACAGCCCTGCAGGATTCATGGTGTAAGTTCCCTCGAGAACTACTGCAGACATTAGTCGAGTCCATGCCACGTCATGCTGGAGCACTTCTGCGTGCTCGGGGAGGGGTGGGGGCCACAGGATATTAGGCAGGTGTACCAGTTTCTTCAGTGTAGGATGTTTCAGCATCCTGTGATATATGGATCCCATGCTGCAGCACGCGGAACACTGTCAGTTTAATTATAACCACCGAGCATTTGTGGATAGTGGCGTTTCTTCCTTAGCATTGCTTATCTGAGTAACAGTCACGGAGAGCAACAAGATCCAGCGTAGTTTAAATTGAAATAGAAATAATATTGTCACTAGAAGTAGGTAATAGATCAGTTTCTCGTACATTGATTGCGGTCATGTGATACGCGACAGAACTCTTAAGGCGACAGGTTTGACACATAGAAACAAGCTCTAGTGCTTAGTCTGATGTCAGCTCGTCACGGCGTAAGACGGGAAGCTAGCGTGGCAGTTGCGCAGTAGTTGGTCAAGCGACGGAGGCGCTATAATCCCCGAAGCCGATTCGGCAGCGGACCCGCCGTCAGCGATCGGAAGAGCGACGCCTCGGCGAGCCGAGTGACAGCCGCCGCTGAATATTCATGCGCGCGCACCTTCCGCGGGATTACGCGGCCGCGCTTACGCCGGCGCGGCAAACACCGAAACCCCGCCGCTGCCGTAGCCGCAGCCTTCGCAAACTCGGTCCGCGGCGGCCGCCTGTTTGCGGTTCGCAGATCCCGCGCGCAAATTGAATTATTACCGGCACCAACTTTATCGCTGCCAGCCGTCGCTGGCGGAGGGGTAACAATGGCGCCTTTCAGGCGGGACTACCTCGGCGTCGCTTGTGGCCTTGTGCCTCCGCCGCCTTTCTATCGAACTAGGTTATCCGTACAATGTATTCTAATAATAGCCGAATTACTACATTCATGACCGAATCTGAAGTCTCATGGCTAGTTGTTAGTTCGAGACGTAGCCCTCCGTCGTCTTCCCTCGAACTACATTGTCCTTAGAATGGATTCTAATAATTGCTGAATTACTACATTTCAGACCGAAGTTGCTGTCTAGTGAATAGTTATTGGTTCAAGCCTTAGCATTGTGAAGGAATGTATGTGAGTTGATAAGTTGCGGTTGCTCTTATTAAGCAACTCCTGATTCCACTTCGCCTTTGCGGATACGTGCAATTCGAGGACGAACAGCGGATGACAACGTAAGGTGCATCGGGAATATTACACTGCTGCCCATTAAAATTGCTACATCACGAAGGTGACGTGCTACAGACGCCAAATTTAGCCCACGGGAAGAAGATGCTGTGATATGCAAATGATTAGCTTTTCAAAGCATTCACACAAGGTTGGCACCGGTGGCGACACCTACAACGTGCTGACATGAGGAAAGTTTTCAATCGATTTCTCATACACAAACACTATTTGACCGGCGTTGCCTAGTGAAACGTTGTTATGATGCCGCGTGTAAAGAGGAGGAATGCGTACCATCACGTTTCCGACTCTGGTAAAGGTCGGATTGTAGCCCATCGCCAATGCGGTTTATAGTAGCGCGAAATTTCCGCTCGCGTTGGTCGAGATCCAATGACTGTTAGCAGAATATGGAATCGATGGGTTCAGGAGGGTAATGCGGAACGCCGTGCTGGATCCCAACGCCATCGTATCACTAGCAGTCGAGATGACAGGCATCTTACCCGCATGGCTGTAACGGATGGTGCAGCCACGTTTCGATCCCTGAGTCAACAGATGGGGACGTTTGCAAGACAACAACCATCTGCACGAACAGTTCGACGACGTTTGCAGCAGCATGGACTATCAGCTCGGATACCATGGCTGCGGTTACCATTGACGATGCATCACAGTCAGGAGCGCTTGCGATGGTGTACTCAACGACGAACCTGGGTGCACGAATGGCAAACGCCATTTTTTCGGATGAATCCAGGTTCTGTTTACAGCATCATGATGGTCGCATTCGAGTTTGGCGACATCAGGGTGAACGCACATTGGAAGCGTGTATTCGTCATCGCCATACTGGCGTATCACCCGGCGTGATGGTATGGGGTACGATTGGTTACACGTCTCGGTCACCTCTTGTTTGCATTGACGGCACTTTGAACAGTGGACGTTAAATTTCAGATACGTTACGACCCGTGGCTCTACCCTTCATTCGATCCCTGCGAAACCCAACATTTCAGCCGAATAATGCACGAGCGCATGTTGCGGGTCCTGTACGGGCCTTTCTGGATACAGAAAATGTTCGACTGCTGCCCTGGCCAGTACATTCTTCAGATCTCTCACCAATTGAAAACGTCTGGTCAATAGTGGCCGAGCAACTGGCTCGTCACAATACGCCAGTCACTACCCTTGATGAACTGTTGTATCGTGTTCAAGCTGCATGGGCAGCTGTACCTGTACACGCCATCCAAGCTCTGTTTGACTCAATTCCCAGACGTATCAAGGCCGTTATTACAGCCAGAAGTGTTTGTTCTGGGTACTGATGTCTGTGCACCCAAATTGCTTGAAAATATAATCACATGTCAGTTCTAGTGCAGTATATTTGTCCAATGAATACCCGTTTATTATCTGTATTTTTTCTTGGTGTAGCAATTTTAGTGGGCAGTAGTGTATAATTAATAGCATGGTGATTCAGCTGGCCCTACCCACAGGTTTTAAGAGCAAGATTTTCATATCTTCTTGTACAGTATGCACAAACTATTAGTCATACGCAAAACTCCTGATTCCACTTCGCCTTTGCGGATGCGTGCAATTCATGGACGAACAGCACATGACAATGTAAGGTGCATAGGGAATATTATAATTAATAGCATGGTGATTCAGCTGTCTCTACTCACGGGTTCTACGCACAAGATTTTCATACCCTCTTGTACACTATGCACAAACTATTAGTCATACGCAAAAAATTAACATGTTATTTTAGTACGAAATTTAATGTAGTTAAATTTTGTACGGGGATATATTTCTGCTAGAGGCCGTAGTTTTCGAATTTCGCAAGAAAAATGTACAAAAGTGGTTTTCAAACGCGTTTTTCTTGAATAACTCAAGAACTGTGGCTTCCAGCGAAACATACAGTATAAAATTTAACCACAGTAAATTTCCTAAAAAAGTCCTCTTCATTTTTCCTATAGGACTAACAGTATGAACGTAACGAACAAGAGAATATGAAAATGGTTTTGGAAGTGATGTGGGTTGCATAAAACTTATTGATAGCGACAGCTGAATCACCCTACATACAACAGCAGAAGCAAAAACGTTGAAGTAAACATACGTCCACAACAAGATATTTACGAGACAATGCTCTTTGGTTACGAGCTACGATTGCCTTCGCTACAATATATGATTCTAGTTATTTGAAACGTTTTTTAAATGATAATTTTTAATTAAGTGCCTCTAAAATTGGGGCTGTATATGTTTCCTAGAATATTTTTCCTTTTGCTATCTTATACTTGCAACCGTTTCAGTTTCTGCTATTAATTATACAGCTCTATAAATTTATAGTTTGAAAATTTTTAAAATTATTTCAGGTGATCTTAATATTTTTGGATATACTAAATTGAGAAACGTCAAGGATTTCTATCTGTGACGTAAGGCTCTTTCATATAATGATGATGAAGATTCAGAAAGTTGATACTAATCACATATATTCAAAAAAACTTCATTAAAATACGCTTTTAACATCTTAACGAAATATTATATTCTTCAGTATTAACAAACCTTAATGTTTGTTCTTTTATCCTCAAAAATACGTTCGAAATTTTTCTTTCGTGGACTGCCTGAGGACACTCCCTGCGCAGCAAGTAGAAATTGTCAGTTATTATGCTGATACACCATCGCCCTGATATCTCCGATACATTTCTTTTATTTCTCGAGGGAAATTTCTCCCTCACCTAGATTTTCTGGAGCGTAGCTAACATCAGAGTCCAAGTAGTACAGCTTCAAGCTTATTGAAGCACGCAATACTTCGCAGGTATACAGCGTATTTCTTTCTGCATGCTCGTAAGTATGGGCTTTATAGTTACCGAGAAACTTGTTGGTAACTTTTGTAAAGGATACCCAAGCTAATCTTTCAAAGTCTTTAATTTTATCTTAAAACGTTTCCGAATGTAAAGTTCTAAGGAAACTTCTTTCAGTATGACTTCTGATAGCCTCGAAAACCTACTTGTCACGTAGTTGAAAGTGAAAGCGTCGTCATATTGTGTTAGGGCTTTAATAAACTGTTTAATAATTTCAGGTGTTGTACAAAAAGGAAGGCTGAGGATTCTTTGTTTTTTTATTTTTATTTTTATTTTTTTAAACAAAGTATTGAATAGTATGTTTTTCGCTCCGATATTAAATGTTCTACTTCGCCAGATTTTCTGAGTACAGTTTTCGCCTTTCCAAGACTATCCCACAGGAATGCAACTGTATTACAGACTATGAAATAAAACACTATTTTGTAGCAGGTAACACTGCAGAAGACCGCAAAACAATAGTGGCGTTATTACAATGATCACATAGCTACATTTTACATACCGTCACCTCGCATAAATTTTCAATGTACGTCAAAACTGCTTTTGCCTAACCATTTTACGTATTTTACCTGGAAGTAGCACCAAAAATACACAAGAAAAATCTTTTAACACTAAGACAAAATTTCATTGTTCACCACTGTTACAATACTCGCTGTATATCCCTGTTGCGTATAAGCCAGTGAACAAACTGTTAGTGGTAGAACCATTTATTATCCTTGAAAGGGATATACGATGGTGTTTGGACTACTGCAACCGGACGTGGGTGCTGCAAGGTTACCGATATCGATACCACGCTCGCAATTGTGCAATATTGTTAATGTGTACATCAGTTAAATTCGTCAATGGAGTTTGCTATCTAAGAATCTTTGAAGCACATTGTAACTATGTTTCATTTACACAGCTAAATTTTTTAGTAGTTGCTGGGAATTTATCGAAAATGTGTCTCTGAATAACAGAAACTTTTCTTTTTAAGGTATTAGCATATTCAGTTCCATGAAGAAGCTTTTACGAAGCGCACTGTTAGTCAGACTACAAATAGAACGCATGACACGATTTATAATGGAAAAACTTGACAGTTTACCACAAAATATGATACTGTAAGATATTAAACAATGGAAGAAAGCTAAACATGTCAGCATTTTTATTTTTATGTCATCAACTCGTGACAACATTTAATTTGAAAATAAAGATTTGTGTAGACGTTTGAACTGTAATTTAGTATGTACTTCCCAGTCTAGTTTGTTATGTAATTGTGGTTCTAAAAATTAAAAGCTTCAATATTTTCCAAATGACCGTTGTTATATTCCTCTTTACATGCTAAGAGGAAATCGGAATGATATTCTGAACAGTATACCGTGAGTTTTCCTATTCAAATAACAACGAATTTATTAATGTCTCTGAAAATACCATAAACAAAATGTTCAAATGTGTGTGAAATCTTATGGGACTTAACTGCCACGGTCATCAGTCCCTAAGATTACACACTACTTAACCTAAATTATCCTAAGGACAAACACACACACCCATGCCCGAGGGAGGACTCGAACCTCCACCGGTACCAGCCGCACAGTCCATGACTGCAGCGCCTAAGACCGCTCGGATAATCCCGCGCGGCGCCATCAACACCCCATAGTTGATTCCCTGTTTATCCTCATACACATATCATCTGAAAACAAAATAAACTTAGAATCTGTTAATGTTACTAATAAAGTGCAATAAAATACAATTCAAAAAAGACTCAGCCATAACATGAAACGTTACTTCCTACCCAGATTACGACTAACAGCTTAATTCATGCCGGTACGGTATATGATTTCCAGACACGTCGCCTATAACGGCTGCATGTTTGTTTTCTCAATACTACTGAAATGACGTCTCCTTGTTTTAAATTAAAATTGCTGTTCTCAACTAAGTCTGATGATGCGGTACGCATTCCGTATCACTGGCAGTCAGCTTCCACTTTCGAGACTCCTGCCGGTCATCGTGCCTGGCACTCTTATATTTGCAATGGAAATGTTCAAAGCGCCGGCGAAAGTCGGCATTTTCTTCTGACGGGACGCATTCAGAGCAGGCAGTTCATGAATGCATGCATGCGCGCGCGATAAACGATGCCTGGCACGGGCCACCACCAATTTACCCCGCGCGCTGCGGAATATTGATTTGCGGTTACGGCCTTAAAATATAGCATTCTTCGAAGGCTACACAGGAGGACATAATCTTTGCCAAACAGTCAGAAATATAACCTTAATTTACAGTTGTTTTCAAAACCACAATGTATGTCCTCAACGGTCAAAGCCGCGGAGTAGCAACAGCTATGGAGACAGCAAACTGAAATAGTCACGTGACGTTGGTATGAGGTTGGCGTTTACGTTCTGCACTAATTGTAAGATCGAAACTTATACATTACACTTACTTGTCCGCTTTGTAATTTTGTTAGTAACTGTAACGGTGCTTAAATGTTTTTGCAGCGGATTCAAATCGACCTTCGTCAAAGGAAGAAAAGTTGTTTTTCGCACGTATATACGACAAAGGTCTAATTATACAGTGCGCAACAGGATTAAAGGATCAATAATTCGAAACCCCTTAATTGTCTGCCATTGCGACGCATATGTTGAAAATTTGGCTCAAAGGTGCCCACAACCTATCTCTGCAATGGTACAGCAGGCCGCTGTGGCCGAGCGTTTCTAGGCGCTTCAGTCTGGAACCGCGCGACCGCTACCGTCGCAGGTTCTAATCCTGCCTCAGGCAAGGATGTGTGTGATGTCATTAGGTTAGTTAGGTTTAAGTAGTTCTAAGTTATAGGGGACTGATGACCTCCGATGTTAAGTCCCATAGTGCTCAGAGCCATTTAAACCTTTTTTTTTTTGCAACGGTACAAAACGTGGAGCTCTGCGACGTCACCCTTGGACACGATGACGTGTCTCACAGCAAGGTGTCGTCACATCCGAAAAGAAAGGCAAAAAGCTTAGATGTTCATGTGTAAAGTGGGTTAACGATGTCCCATACCCACCAGTGTTCTGCCAAAAGCCGCCGTGGAAATGGGTGTGACATGATGCGAAATTCGTCACAGCCCCTGTTACCCACGATTCAGCCCTTCATTTGACGGCTCTGTAATGGAGCTCAGAACCATGAGACCCTGCCTTGAGCTTAGTGGCGAGGGAAACATAACAGTCACTCCGCCGCTCAAAATTGACATGAAGACGCCTCAGGGGGTGGCGCAAAGGACCTCCTTGAGACGTTGATTTCCACACATTTCGCGGTCGCAAACGACAGTTTGCAACAAGAAGACGTTCTCGACAACCTTAGATACTGCTGACATCTCCCTGACGCTTAAACACTTCTCTAAGGACAACCCCATTGAATGTGATCACTCCCCTTTGGAGTGCAACACGACCACAGTTTTTGCTCTGGTATACAGGACGGAACCACTAGGAACCGGTCAAAACCATTCGACGAAATCTGAACAAGACATGAAGCAGCAAATGGTTCTTCTGCTTATTTCATGCCCCTGTTTCACGCCCTCCTGTGGTCCAGAGGTGTCTGACATTGACACATGCGTGAATAGAACGGCAAAGGGTCCATCTAAGACTCCCCAGTCGGGCAAAAACCTCGGTGGTACCCGCTCCCATTTATTGAGAATTTTAAAAATCTGCTTTTACAGAGAAAACCTTAGTTGTACATTACTGGTCATTAAAATTGCTACACCAAGAAGAAATGCAGATGATAAACGGATGTTCATTGGATAAATATATTATACTAGAACTGACATGTGATTACATTTTCACGCAAATTGAGTGCATAGATCCTGAGAAATCAGTACCCAGAACAAACACTTCTGGCCGTAATAACGGCCTTGATACTCCTGGGCGTTCAGCCAAACAGAGCTTGGATGGCGTGTAGAGGTACAGCTGCCCATGCAGCTTGAACACGATACCACAGTTCATCAAGAGTAGGGACTGGCGTATTGTGACGTGCCAGTTGCTCGGCCACTATTGACCAGACGTTTTCAATTGGTGAGAGATCTGAAGAATGTACTGGCCAGGGCAGCAGTCGAAAATTTTCTGTTCCAGAAACGCCCGTACAGGACATGAGGTCGTGCATTATCCTGCTGAAATGTAGGGTTTCTCAGGGTTCGAATGAAGGGTAGACCCACGGGTCGTAACACATCTGTTCAAAGTGCCGTCAATGCGAACAAGAGGTGACCAAGACGTGTAACCAATGGCACCCCATACCATCACGCTGGGTGATACACCAGTATGGCGATGACGAATACACGCTTCCAATGTGCGTTCAACGCGATGTCGCCAAATACGGATGAGAGCATCATGATGCTGTAAACAGAACCTGGATTCATCCGAAAAAATGACGTTTTTGCCATTCGTGCACCCAGGTTCGTTGAGTACATCATCGCAGGAGCTCCTGTCTGTGATGCAGGGTCAAGGGTAACCGCAGCTATGGTCTCCGAGCTGATAGTCCATGCTGCTGTTCGTGCAGATGGTTATTGTCTTGCAAACGTCCCCATCTGTAGACTCAGGGATCGAGACGTGGTTGCACGATCCGTTACAGCCATGCGGATAAGATGCCTGTCACCTCGACTGCTAGTGATACGAGGCCGTTGGGATCCAGCACGGCGTTCAGTATTACCCTCCTTAACCCACCTATTCCATATTCTGCTAACAGTTATTGGATCTCGGCCAACGCGAGCAGCAATGTCGCGATACGATAAACCGCAATCGCGATAGGCTACAATCCGACCTTAATCAAAGTCGGAAACGTGATGGTACGCATTTCTCCTCCTTATACGAGGCATCACAACAATGTTTCACCAGGCAACGCCGGTCAACTGCTGTTTGTATATGAGAAATCGCTTGGAAACTTTCCTCATGTCACCACGTTGTAGGTGTCGCCATCGGCGCCAGCCTTGTGTGAATGCTCTGAAAAGCTGATCACTTGCATATCACAGCATCTTCTTCGTGGCGGTTAAATTTCGCGTCTTTAACACGTCATCTTCGTGGTGCAGCAATTTTAATGGCCAGTAGCGTAATACCAGGTGCCTGCAGGAAGCCAACGGCACTGGAGGTGTGTCAAGTGGTTGCCTACCTGCTTGTTTCTAGGGAATGCTCTTCATCAATGACAGCACAACAGTGGAATCACCACGGTGACGTACAAATGTAGGTCAGTTTTCGTGGGATAGCCACGAGAGTGCTTCTGATGTCATACGAAATCGCACGCCAGGTACGGATCCAGTGTGTGGAGCACGCAGTCAGGTTGGTTGCAGGTCCTCAACTGGCCTCCTCCTGGCCAACACAAGGCCATCGCTGGCACCAAGACAGAACCAGCTTTCGTTATAAAACACGGCAGATCGCCATCCTTCCTTCCATTGAGCTCTCGCTTGACACTACTGAAGTCGTAAATTGCGATGTTTTGGCGTCGATATCAACTCACCACATCCAATCTGAAATGTAACTTACCCTCACTAACGTTAGAGCGTGTATTTGAAGCAAACCTGATCTGCATCCCCATAGTGGTATTGCTAGCGCTACTCTTTTGTGACTGGCGCGAAATTTGAAATGACATCATGGGTTTCGAAAAAGACGATGGTGTGAGACCCAGCTCGCGGTATTCGTCTACGAGACTCAGAGGGCTATAGACACGGGTTCCCAGGTAGATGCCGTGTTTCTTGACTTCTGCAAGGCGTTTTATACAGTTCTCTACAGTCGTTTAATGAACAAAGTAAGAGCATATGGACTATCGGACCAATTGTGTGATTGGATTGAAGAGTTCCTAGATAACAGAACGCAAGCATGTCATTCTCAATGGAGAGAAGTCTTCCGAAGTAACAGTGATTTCAGGTGTGCCGTAGGGGAGTGTCGTAGGACCGTTGCTATTCACAAATTATATAAATGACCTTGTGGACAACATCGGAAGTTCACTTAGGCTTTCTGCGGATGATGCTGTAGTATATCAAGAGGTTGTAACAATGGAAAATTGTACTGAAATGCAGGAAGATCTGCAACGAATTAACGCGTGGTGCAGGGAATGGCAATTGAATCTCAATGTAGACAAGTGTAATGTGTTGCGAATTCATAGAGAGAAAGATCCCTTATCATTTAGCTACAATATAGCAGATCAGTAACTGGAAGCAGTTAATTCCATGAATTATCTGGGAGTAGGAATTAGGAGTGATTTAAAATGGAATGACCATATAAAATCAATCGTCGGTAAAGCAGAAGCCGGACTGAGATTCATTGGAAGAATCCTAAGGAAATGCAGTCCGAAAACAAAGGAAGTAGGTTACAGTACACTTGTTCGCCCACTGCTTGAATACTGCTCACCGGTGTGGGATCCGTACCAGATAGGGTTGATAGAAGAGATAGAGAAGATCCAACGGAGAGCAGCGCGCTTCGTTACAGGATCATTTATTAATCGCGATAGCGTTACGTAGATAAACTCCAGTGGATGACTCAAGCAGTAAATTGCTCCCTCCTACGTATATCTCGCGAAGAGACCATGAGGATAAAATCAGAGAAATTAGATCCCACACAGAGGCAGCCCGACAAACTTTCTTTCCGCGAACAATAAGAGACTGGAATAGAAGGGAGAACCGATAGAGGTACTCAAGGTACCTTCCGTCACACACCGTCAGGTGGCTTGCGGAGTATGGATGTAGATGTAGACGTAGATGTAGAAATACGCCTACCAACTTTCATTTAGGACGCACAACTCCTTTTTGGTGTTGCCATCTTTTTTCCGTCAGTGTATATTTAAGACAGAACTCTTTTTCCCGTTAGACGCTTGAGCGTCTACCCACATGCAAGCGCCTGCGGACTGACTGGTTGCAGAGGGCAATTCAGTCCGGTAAAGGCGTACATTGACAAGTTGACAATATTTATTGTGAATAACAAATACGACGCGGTCCGTAAGTCCACAGGTGGAACTGGAAGATCACAGAAAATTGAATAAGACAGGGCAGAGAGCGAAAGGCCTTACAGTAATGGAAAAAAATTGCAGAAAGACTGACTTTCTTGACCGTAGGTGGAAACGGATAAAAGAAACAGCATTCCTCCCATTTACACACTTGCACAACCATACTTTGCAGACATGTCTTTTTAATCGTAGTGCTGAGTGAAAAACTGTTAATGATGAGAGCACAATTCATTTTTAGTGAGAGTAAATTATTATTATTGTTGGTTATTATAAAATAATGTACTACACAATAACGTAAATGAACTATTATGGCTACATTACATGTTCGTTTAATTTATTGTTGTTATTATTAAATCCTAGGAGACTGACACAAATAGTGGGAGTGATAGAAAATTATATCTGAACGAAATTAGAATTACATTAATACCGTCAGCTGCCCACGAGCTTTGATATATATCAAGGGGGACAGGTGAAAATGTGTGCCCCGACCGGGACTTGAACCCGTGATCTCCCGCTTACGTAGCAGACGGTCTATCCATCTGAGCCAGCGAGAGCACAGCGGATAGCGCGCCTGCAGGGACGATCTAGCGCTTGCCTCCCGCGAGACCCACATTCTCACCTTGTATGTCCACATACTGCATTCGTAGTGCCCCACCCCTACACACTCATTACTCGTGGAAAACATTCTTACCACGTCCCGTAAGAGTTCGGGTAATACGTGTGCATCCGCACAGCAGAAGAAGGTCATGGCCGGTATTGCCAGAACTAGATACTGATACGGATATGACGTCTGTTCTTTCGGAACTTGCATACCCCAAAATTCAACGTTGGGCTTGTGCCTGTCGCAACAATGCAGAAATCGTAGTACTTGATGCGCTTGAAAAACTGAGTGTGTTTGTGTCTCTTCCACCATTTGTAAATGCTATGTCTTCTGTCAACGGTGGCTACTCTGATGTTAGGAGGTGCTGATAGTAATTAGTCTCAACACCTTTGTAGTTCGATCCTCCACAGCTCACCCAAACAGTGGTTTCCGTGCGTGGATTTTCGGTACTCAGCTAAAAAAAAATAGTCGTGCATAAACGTGAATTAGCAGTCCTCGGCTATAGAGATCGGTAAAAAGTTGGCATATGTCGTTCTGAAACGGTTATGATGACATAATATGTGAGTAACATCAGTGTGCATCAATTGGCGTATGTCACCACTGCAGCTCGTTCTGCTCGTAATTGATAGTATTCCTGCGAAGAATTGCCCTGGGGGAACGTTGCCATCACCTGGCGAGCTAATAAAAGCTTGCGCTCCCCAAACAGAGAACCGCCAGTGCGCGGGACAGAGAGAACGACCCCACGAAGACTTCTGTCTGGGTCAAGGGGAAAAACAACCTCCTGACCCAGGGAATATCCCTTCATAAAAACTCGGTCGTCGTATACAGTAGTCGTAATGGTTTCTGTGTGCCACTGGTCGAATACATTACGACTAATGGCAATGAGGCCTGCTTGCAGCAGAGTAATTATGCCTTCTGTCAGCTGCACACCGCATTAAAAAGGAATTATAGGAAGGAAGGGATATTGGGTTTAACGTCTCGTCGACATCGAGGTCATTAGGGGCGGAGTACAAGCTCGGATTGTGTCAAGGATGGGGAATGAAATCGTCCGTGCACTTCTGAAGAACCATCCCGACATTTGCCCAGGGCGACTTACGGAAATCACGGAAAATCTAAATGTAGATGGCCGGGTGCGGGTTTGAAACGTCCTTCTCCTGAATGCGAGTCCATTTTCATAGCCACTGCACCACCTCGCTCAATAAGGAAATATATATACTGATAAGCACACCAAATAAACAGTAAGTTTGGAACTGTTCCAATGCTGGGGCAACGTTTTCAGTCTGATACCACTTGGTGGTTTGTGTGTAGTGTCCTTGATTATTTATTGAAGTAGCTTTTCATTTGTCAACGCGAGGCTACATAGAATTAGTTTAGTTACAGATATTTCTGCGTCGTAGAAGTCTTAGGTGCTCATCGGGAATGGAACCGGCGGACTCCTAATCAGCAGTCTCTGATGCCAACCAACAGGCCATGAAAACCACTCCCGTTCCTCGGCATAATATCTGCTGCCACAGTACTTATAATCTTCGGTTATAGTCGTTAAAAAACCTTTATTATCTGTGAGTAATAGGCACCTTTCTTCGTACATGTGGAGACGAAGAAGATGATATGAACCACGTAACATTAGTGTGTCCCGAAGAACAAAAATAGAAAGAAAGAAACAGAAAAAGAGCGAGAGAGAGAAAGGAGAAAGACTGAAAATATTTATCTTCAGATCTCCCGAAGAAATAATTTTCTAAGTAAAAAATTGTGATTAGACGATTAATTGTGTTCCGTATTATTCCCAAAGTAAGAAGATACAATCTTGTAATATTAATATCAACATCGTCACACTTTGTAACTAATTTTTTCGTTCGTTGGGAATACTTAAAGGGGCACTAGTCAGAAGCTGATTTCGGATTTTTACATTCTAAAAGGAAAAGAGAAAGTGCTCTCATGGAAGTGTGGAAGTGTGTGTAATATTAGTGTACTGGGTGCGGATTTAATCACTTCTTTTAATCGTCATCGGCCTTTCATGGGGAAAAGTTTCACTAATTTCTGTTGATGTCCGTCAGTTTCAATTATAATGGCCGTCAGTGTTCGTTACATCCGTCACTGACTTTTCTAAAATTATTTACTACTCTGGAAATCGTGAAAAGACTGGTCAATGCTCGTGTTTTTTGTAATAATCCTCTACCGTCTGTGCAAGCAGTATCTAATAACGAAAGCAAACTCGCGTCTTTGTCTACGCCAACCGAGCTTTTTAGGAAAACGATACCAGTCTTCTACATAATCACACGGCTAACAGGGCAAGGAACTGTCAATCATCGGAACCCAGAGCAACTCGCTGCACTATCAAATTAGTGAAACACTTTTAATAAGGGCGGCAGCACATTTTCACTCGCCAAACAAGGCTAACAGTTCGCTACTCTGACAATAACAACGCCGACCTGTAGCAAACTGATTCCATTCGCAATCAGAAAAAATTCAACAACTGACCACGGAAGAGAAGACACATGCCTTGATATTTACCTGAATTCTTACATAAAGTACTCCGATGATTCTCACACAAATACACACACACACACTCACACACACAAACACACACACACACACACACACACATACACACACACACACACACTAAATCACAAATGTTATTATAGACCTATATATACTGAAGCGCCAAAGCAGTTGATATAAACATGCGTTTTCAAGTACAGAGATGTGTAAACAGGCAGAATACGGCGCTGCGGTCGGCAACGTCTATATAAGACAAGTGTCTGGCGCAATTGTTAGTACGATTACTGCTGCTGCAATTTTATGTGAGTTTGAACGTGGTATTATAGTCGGCGCACAGCATCTCCAAGGTGTTGGGGATCTTCCCGTACCGGGAATATCAGGAATCCGGTAAAACATCGACTCTCCTGCCTGCGACCGGAAAAGATCCTTCTAGTACGAGACCAACGGCGACTGAAGAGAATCGTTCAACCTCACAGAAGTGCAACCCTTCCGCAAATTTCTGCTGATTTCAATGCTGGACTATCAACAAGTGTCATCGTTCGAACCATTCAAGGAAACGTCATCGATATGGGCTTTCGGAGCCGAAGGCCCATTCGCGTACCCTTCCATGATTACAAGACACAAAGATTTGCGCCTCACCTGGGCTGTCAACACCGACAATGGATTGTTGATGACTGGAAACATATTTCCTCGTCGGACGCCGGCTTGGGTGACCGAGCGGTTCTAGGCGCTACAGTCCCTGGAGCCGCGCGACCGCTACGGTCGCAGGTTCGAATCCTGCCTCGGGCATGGATGTGTGTGATGCCCTTAGGTTAGTTAAGTTTAAGTAGTTCTAAGTTCTAGGCGACTGATGACCTCAGAAGTTAAGTCCCATAGTGCTTAGAGCCATTTGATCCATTTTGAACCTGGTCGGTCAGGTCTCGTTTAAAGTTGTATCGAGCCAATGGACGTGTACGGGTATGGAGACAACCTCATGAATCCATGGACCCTGCATGTCAGCAGGAGACTGTTCAAGCTGGTGGAGGCTCTGTAATGGTGTTGGTCGTGAGCAGTTGGAGTGATATTGGGCCCCTGATACCTGTAGATATGACTTTGACAGGTGACACGTACGTAAGCATCCTGTCTGATCACCTGCATCCATTCATGTCCATTGTGCATTCCGACGGACTTGGGCAATTCCAACAGGACAATGCGACACCTCACACGCCAAGAATTGCTACAGAGTGACTGCAGGAACGCTCTTCTGTGTTTAAAGACTTCCGCTGGCCACCAAACTACCCAGACATGAACGTTATTGAGCATATCTGGGTTGCCTTGCAACATGCTGTTCAGAAGAGTTCTCCACCCCTAGTACTCTTACGGATTTGTGGACAACCCTGCAGGTTTCATGGTGTCAAATTCCCTCCAGCACAATTTCAGACACTTTTCGAGTCCATGCCACGTCGTGTTGCGGCACTTCTGCGTGCTCGCGATGGCCCTTCGCGATATTTGGTAGGTGTACCAGTTACTTTGGCTCTTCAGTGTATGTATCACACAAATCTGGGGTGAGAATTATGTGGGTAATGCAATCAGTCCAAAATCAAATATTTAAGGTTTTAAAGAAACAATAAATTTTGTTCCCACACAAATACACAACTTCAGTAACTCTTACATGTGTTGAGAAGACGATGATAATACAACACAATGCGGAAATGCCGTTAGCGCTCCGGTTCTGGTCCCGCGAGACTTTCCCTCTGCCCTTGTCAAAGGGCCACGACTGACTCCCTCGATTTACGACAGCTTATAGATGCTCCCGAAATTAATTTAATGCCTGAGGCCTTTTAGCCAGTCGGCACGTGCTCTGCAGCATAAGTGGCTCGATTCTCATCTACTGACGTTCTCTTGATTGAGCCATGTATACGACTAATAATAATCTTTTAATAGTTGGTTCCGCCTGGTAGAACTACTCTAACCAAATTTTGTCAGGTATCGTAATTGTCAGAAAAACCTCCTTACGGAAAATATTCATAGTACTAGTTGGGTCATGGGTTATCTCTATAGCTCAGCTCAAGCAAAGTATTTACTATGAACTGAATGTTTTACCGCGTGCAACGCTATGTTCAGATACGTAAAAAATCCCCCAGTATCGTAAAGGCGCCGTCAACGGGTGTATATCAATTCGACTGTGGTTCCGAAGTTCAACTGATAAATTCTCTGATGCTTGCACTTGCATCAACGGCTTTGTCCGTCTCCCGAAAAGCAAATAATTAACATAAAATTTTTCTGCAAGTCCCCACAATTACCCCTGTGATACTTCTTTTAGAGCGTACAACGCATGTTTTGTTTATTGCATTAGTGACATGTTTCGGCTATTGCCTTAGTTAGATCCCACACTTAGAACTTGTGGAATGGAAGATCCGTGTCACAGCGAGTAGACGCCCCAACTCGCTGCACGTTTTATTGGATCTTACATTGGACTTTGTTTTACATTTGTATGTTTTGGACGTGCATTAGACGAAACATGACAGTAATGTGCAAGGGCTATTCGGAAAGAAAGGTCCGATATGAAGTGAAACGGAAACCACAGTGAAAATTCGATGAAGATATGCACAGATACGTTGGGCACTGTCTCTAGTATGCCCGTCGATCGCATCACGTCGCTCTTTTCAGTTTAAGCGTACAGTGAACACGTGAAGATGCCTGAAAATAGTATGAGAGCCTCGTGAGAGTATCCTGATATCATGCAGTCCACCTAACATAACTATCATGCAATTTGTTCTTCATGACCATTCTCGGCCGCATTCTGCAGAGGCAATAAAGGTGTTCCTGCAGCGCTTTCGAAGGAAGTGTTTGATTACCCATAATACAGCCCCCACAGATCCATCTGTGCTCACGTGAACTGCTGGCTATGAAGAAATAATTTTGGTGCAGAAAACGACATGTAGACCGGCGTAGATCACTGGCGGAAAGCACAGGTGGCTGTCTTCTGACAAGGGTATTAGAAAATTGGTACAACGCTACGACAAACGTCTAAGAGTTGGAAGTTGTAGCTAAATGATGTAGATAAATCATTTTTGATTTTCACAGTGGTTTCCATTTGGGGGCCGATCAAACCTTGCGTCCCGAATGGCCCTCGTAAATAAGAAAAATCATTAAGCTACACAAAAGTATTATTAGCAGAAAATTCATATTGATTGCGCAGTCAGTTACGGCAATTATCTTATCTACTTGCTGAAAAGGACGCTCTTCATTTGGTCCTTTTTTCATTTGTTCTCTGAATTGGGAAAAATATACAATTAATCATGTTGTTTGCATACCGTCTGACCTATTGACAGTTAACTACATTTGGTGTTTTTTTTTGCTTGACGAATAAGTTATGTCGTTGGTCAACACGCGAACATGGTGCAAGAAACACTATTCTTTGAAACTCATACCGCAGCATTGGAATGTTTGATATTCTGCGTCACTGATAGTAAAATTGCACTATAATCGCACCGAAAATTGGTGCTTTTTAAAGCTGAATAATAAGTCCCCAGAAATGAGAAAAATTAATGTTATGAATAATGACTTGGCTTTTCTTTTCCTGTTAATATTTCCAGATCTGCGATATTCCTTAGAATTTTTTTGTTAGACGTGTTGGAAAAGTAATGCTTTCATCATGATTCAGGATTGTATCAATGTATTTAAGTAATCTTTCTTCCTCTGGCGTCATATTCTGCAGTTACTGATTAACTTGTTGAACTACGTCATTTATTGTTGTTAAAACAGTTCACTCAAAGAACTGTTATTTGTTTACGTGGTTCCTCTCTGTAAATGATTCAATTTTTAGATGAACTGCTCTTCTGTTTACACGATAGTGCACAGTCATAGGTTGAGACGATTTTCCAGTTGGAATTTGGAACATTCGAGAATATTCTAAAAGATTCGAAAACAGCCATTAATTTTCGAGAATATTCATACACTCTTGAGAACATTATAGAACAATCTAGAATTTTTTCCACTGAAAAATTCGTTGATGTTACAGAGACATGTACTGGCTACCACCACGATGGGTATGCAAGAGTAGCAGCAGACATAAAAACCAGTGACTGACGGTAGAGGGGTTTGTAAGTGTCGGCAACTTCACGTACAAATACTAATATAATATATGTAGGTTGAGTGACGAAAGACGTTGAATCCCTTTTATTTAGTGAACGGTTCCAGATATCGAAACGAAGTTTTCGGCAAGTGATGATACACTAAGGGGGCCCATACTCTGGTATCTAATGAAGTATCTTAACTCTTTCGTCGATCGACATATAGAGGCAAATATGACTTTTAAATAAAATTTCCTACATTTTCAGCGGCGTTTGAAAGCGCTTGAAAAGAAGCGTATAGTGACATAAAGCTTGTTCCTTTCGAGGTTGAAACTCTAGACAAAAGACTCCGAGAAATATTGTAAAATTGAAAAGAAAGTAGACCGGTATCGGCTATTGCGTTGTAAACACCCTCATGCTGGGCTACGTCGTTGTATGAAGCCTTTCCACAGTTTACTTTTCTGCATTGCGCAATTAGAGCCCAATCTGATGCGCCAGAAGCTAGCATTCACCATAGATCCATATAGAAAATCCGTAGCTGATTCTGTATGTCGTACAGGAGATGAGTTTTGTCTTAGTAGTGTAAGCCCATGTGGCTGGTTGTAACTAAGGAACCTGGCATGAAAACTCTGCTTAGCACAATATCAGACTCTGGCCACATTGCTTTCCAATTTTAGGACGTTTCCCGGACTCTTTTGAGAAAGGTTTCAACGTAAGTACTCACTAGCGCTATGTTACTGTAATTGTTTTTCCAAGACTATTCAACGCAATTATGAAAAGTATGCGGTTCCATTTAAAAACCATATGTGTTTCGGTATCTCGGTTGATACCAGAGTTCAGAGTATTATCCATATCAAACATTACGTGCCGTTCAGGATACTGTCAATTGTGGAAAACCTCGTTTCGATATATGGTTCAAATGGTTCAAATGGCTCTGAGAACTATGGGACTTAACATCTGAGGTCATCAGTCCCGTAGACTTACAACTACTTAAACCTAAGTAACCTATGGACATCACACACATCCATGCCCGAGGCAGGATTCGAACCTGCGACCGTAGCGGTCGCGCGGTTCCAGACTGAAGCGCCTAGAACCGCTCGGCCACACAGGCCGGCTCGATATTTCGAACCGTTCAGGAAATAAAACATGTATTGCGTCTTACGTGAATCATCCTATTTGTGGAAAATACCTCTTTCGCCGGGCGTATTTTACAATTTCTTTGAACTTGTCAGGTCTTACATAGACTTCAATTCATTTCTGTCTATTGGTTTGTTTCATTCAGCAAGTTATCTCGGGTAATAGATAGCAACAGGCATTATTTCTTACCCTCAAATTATGTCACATGCCTACTCTTGAAATCTTTTAGAGATCACAAAAGCGTTTTGTGACGGCTGATAATAACATGGTACAGAAAAAATGAGGAGCCTGCTCGCTTTTTAGCTGCAACATCTATTCCAGAGTTTAAACACACTGATAATGTCAGCGCTATCCGCTGTGACAACTTGTTCAACACGCCTGGGATTTCGGCATCTTATTGATCGACACGTAATGGGATTTCTGGCTCTTTGGCGCCTGACAGACCCCGCGGGTGGTAATTGCCTCAGCTCGTCTTATCTCGCCGGCCAGCGGGGGAGCTGTTGGCGGCTGTCCGCTTTCAGCCGCACGAGGGAGGGTCCGTCCCCCTCGCGCTATCTGCATCGCGCGGCGCAAATACGGCGGAACGGGGGCGCACGTGCTCGCTCATCATCTGTTTACATCTCTGCACTGTCACTTTGTCTCTCGCCGAGTCGCATCATTAACGCCAGCCCAACTATCCACCGTTTGCAACATCGTAAACAGCTAGGAGAGGTGGAAGACTCTCGTCCTGGCGCCGATACGTATTGCGACAGTCTATCGCATCGACTACCTCTGCAGACCCTTGCTTACGACTGATTATCGCAGGTACGGCCTCCAGAGAACTGTACTTCGATTACGCGTTTTAAAAATAGGGTTTAGAATGAAGGCAACCTCCATCCGAGCCCCTTATAACTTGAATACTGATATTAGAAGAAAACAAATCGCATTTTTGAGTATTCGTTGTGGTAATGGGAGTGATAATGCCTTGAAAAGTAGTTACGGAAATAAAGAAGATAGAAATGAAATGGGATAATGGTCGATATTGATTGACAAAATGGGGAACTTGTTGTGGAACATCGTGGAATACAGGGTTATTACAAATGATTGAAGCGATTTCACAGCTCTACAATATCTTTATCATTTGAGATATTTTCACAATGCTTTGCACACACATACAAAAACTCAAAAAGTTTTTTTAGGCATTCACAAATGTTCGATATGTGCCCTTTATAGTGATTCGGCAGACATCAAGCCGATAGTCGAGTTCCTCCCACACTCGGCGCAGCATGTCCCCATCAATGAGTTCGAAAGCATTGTTGATATGAGCTCGCAGTTCTGGCACGTTTCTTGGTAGAGGAGGTTTAAACACTGAATCTTTCACACCACTATGCGTGAAACTTGCCCACACGCGTTCAACCGTTTCTTCGCTCACTGCAGGCCGACCCATTGATTTCCCCTTACAGAGGCATCCAGAAGCTTTAAACTGCGCATACCATCGCCGAATGGAGTTAGCAGTTGATGGATCTTTGTTGAACTTCGTCCTGAAGTGTCGTTGCACTGTTATGACTGACTGATGTGAGTGCATTTCAAGCACGACATACGCTTTCTCGGCTCCTGTCGCCATTTTGTCTCACTGCGCTCTCGAGCGCTCTGGCGGCAGAAACGTGAAGTGCGGCTTCAGCCGAACAAAACTTTATGAGTTTTTCTACGTATCTGTAGTGTGTCGTGACCATATGTCAATGAATGGAGCTACAGTGAATTTATGAAATCGCTTCAATCATTTGTAATAGCCCTGTATTTCCACTTCAGTCCCTATAGTTTCATGAAGTTCCCATAGGTGGCAGCGCTATATGTAGCCTTCAAAATGGCGTCTGTAACAGAGAGCTGTCATTGTGTTCCTTTTGGCGGAAAATAAGAGGATCGAAGATGTTCTTAGGCGCTTACAGAACGTCTACGAAGACCTGCAAGTGAACAAAAGCAGGGCGAGTCGTTGTGCGAGACATCTGTCATCATCGCAACAAAGGTGGTGGAAACCTGTCCAATCTCCCGCACGCCAGCCGGCCACGCACGGCTGTGACTCCTGCAATGTTGGAACGTGGAGACACTCCCATTCAAGGTGATTAACGGATTACAATCATACACATCGCTACTCAGCTGGACGTCTCTGGTGGTAGTGCTGGCACACTCGTGCAACAGTTGGGGTACTCAAAGGTGTGTGCCCGCCGAGTTCTTCACCGCCCAGCACAAGACCGTAAAGAGCAGTGACTGACCATTTGTGCAGAACTCCTTGCGCTTTACAGGGCTAATCCTGACAATTTTTGACGAGCATTGTCGCAGACGATGAAACAAGGTCTCATCACTTCGAATCGGAAACAAAACATTTATTCATGGAGTGATGCCGTGCGGGATTAGCCGAGCGGTCTTAGGCGCTGCAGTCATGGACTGTGCGGCTGGTCCCGGCGGAGGTTCGAGTCACCCCTCGGGCATGGGTGTGTGTGTTTGTCCTTAGGGTAATTTAGGTTAAGTAGTGTGTAAGCTTAGGGACTGATGACCTTACCAGTTAAGCTCCATAAGATTTCACTCACATTTGAACATGGAGTGATGCCACACCACATCTCCTCCGAAGAAAAAGTTCAAAGCCGCACCCTTAGCGGGTGAATTCATGGCGAAGGGACAATGAAGGGGGCTATTCTGTTTGACGTCCTTCCTCGTGATGCAAGGATCAACTCGTAAGTGCTACCCTCAGGAAATTGAAGAAACCTTAACAGTGTGTTCATCTCCACAAAAATGCAAACGAACATCTGCTTCTCCATGACAAGGTCCATGACAAGGACCATGAGGAGCTCCTAAAACTTCATTGCACTGTTCTTCTTCACTGGCCCTGCAGTCCGATTCCGAGTTACATCTGTTAGCCCAATTAGTGGTGGACTCCATGGAAAGACGTAATGGGGAGGTAATTGTTGGACAATGGCTCCGACGTAGAGTGGTATCATGTGGACATACGGTCCATCTGAGTAAAGTGACCGAAAGCTCTCGCATTGCAAGGAGATTGTGCTGAAAAATAGGGTTTTGTAGCCAAAAGACTGGGGAGTAATATAGTGCGTATGTATACTGAAGAAAACCAACCTGGTTTCAAAAAAAAAATATGTTTCATTACTTACTGAACGCCCCTTTTAGTTGAATGAAATAAGGCATTACCGAGGACTCACATTACAACTAAAAGTAGTAGGTAAAGTTTATTTTTGAGCAAATGAACTGACAATCGTCGAACTAGAGTATACATAAAATGCGCATTCCAAGTAGCAACAAAAGCGTGTCTGAAAAATAGTAATCTCTTTGCACTGAATATATATTTAAGTGTACGGAAGACTTTTGTGAAAGGTTTTGTCTGGAGTGTGGCCTTTTACGGAGGTGAAACGTGGATGGTAAACAATACAGGCAGGAACAGAAAAAAAACAGCTTTAGATTTGTGGTGCTACAGATGAACATTGAAGATTAGATTTCTGAATCAAGTAGCTAATGAACAGCTGTTGAATCAAATTAGGGAAAAGATAGTTTCATGGCACAACCTTGCTAAAGGAAGGGACCAGTTGGTAGAACCTACTCAGATGTACAAAGGAACTGTAGTTTGGCAATGTAGAGAGTCAAAATTAAAGAGAGGGAAAAAAGTTTGACTATAGTAAGTTGCTTCAAAAGAATGTAGTCTGTTATAGTTATGTAGAGGTGAGGAGCCTAGTACAAGACGGACTAGCGAGGAGAGCTACGTCGAACGAATCTACGGACTGAAGACGACATATATGTGTACCAAATGTGGATAAAATAGCCTCAGGTGGAACATGCATATAGAATTTCGTTCTTCGTCAATAGACAAATGTACAAGAAACGTATACATGAAAGGACACAGAGAGTAAGAAAAGGGGCCTCATTGGGGGTCTCCATTTGGCCAACTGGTCGAATCATGCAGTATAGAGATTTTTGGGTTCAAAAAAATGGTTCAAATGGCTCTGAGCACTATGGGACTTAACATCTATGGTCATCAGTCCCCTAGAACTTAGAACTACTTAAACCTAACTACCCTAAGGACAGCACACAACACCCAGCCATCACGAGGCAGAGAAAATCCCTGACCCCGCCGGGAATCGAACCCGGGAACCCGGGCGTGGGAAGCGAGAACGCTACCGCACGACCACGAGATGCGGGCAGAGATTTTTGGGGATTTGGATGTTACAGTGGCCCATTTTGGACTGCATGGGAACGTGGGGGAAGGCATACTTGTTGACCCTCTGACCACCTCAAGGGAGGACCAGTGCCTTCAGCACTAAGCACATCGGAGCCCCTTTACATCTCCATTTGCCATCCGAGAACAAGTAATCGACTCCCTACAACATTCTATCTCCTCCCACACAACTGGTCAAAGACTAACAGCAGCAGCATAAGTGAATTACTGTCTTATGCATTTGGTACTATTAACATGGCAACGCAAACTGCTGTGTTTGAGTGGTGCCAAGGCCGGAAACGATGTGCTGTGATGAACGGCGTCTCAATGTGTTCAGCAGTGAATCAGTTCTGCCCCACCTCGAGTGATCATCGAGGGCGAATACGGCGACGACCTAAGGAGAGGTCCATGTATGGGAGCTCCGATGAGAACGAACATTGCCAAATTCCATTTGTCATTGTCATACGAGCCTAGCGTCGGGTGTGAGGATATTTTGTCCTATATTTTGACCTATCTCGATCCTCAAGGAGTTCGACTGTTGCGTTGCGTCTCCAGATCTCTAGCCTACTGAAAACAGTTGGTCTTGGGTTGCCACTACTCAGCAGCCACACTAAGAGTGATGAACTCTGGCAAAAAGGTGAAGCAGCATGGAATGACGTACCCGAATCCATCATTCAAGTTCATTTCGACACGATGCCCATCTGTTGTTGCTACCGGAGGTGCCTGTGGACCCTGTAAACTCACAAATCATGTACAAATTTAAACACGTATTCTCCAGACTATTCTGTATATGCGCGATAAGTAAAATATAGTTATTTCCTGTTCTTCCTGGGGTTGCATTGGTCAGCAGAGTATGTATTTGTTGGTGCTTCTCTAGCTTTGTGGAGCATGTGTAACCTCCCAACAGTAAAAAATATAATTATATATTATAACATTCATTCACATTCAGCGTAACCTACCAACAGATAAATTTCGTAACCTACCAATAGTAAAAATGTGACTAACCTCTGAATAAAATTGTGTCTCACTTACAACCTTTCAATAATTGACTGTGAATTTAAACTGGTAAATTTTGGACGTCAGCAGTGCTGCGTCATGCCTCTGAAACATCATACTGAATAAATTTAAAATTCTTACCTCAATAAGGTCGCCGGCTAACGCATATATATCTGCTCCTACAAGAAATTTTTCTGGCACAGCCCAGTGCAATGCTGGCCGATAGATTTGTCATGTATAAAAAGAAACAACTGCCTATCTTTACAATAATCGGGATGACCATGGATTGGAGAAATTAGTAAATTCTTTAAATTGAGATGAATGTTTGTCGAAAGTTTATTATAAGAAAGAGAAATTTTTATAAACATTTACATGGGACTTGATATTACAATAGTACATATGCACGAGGCTGCTTTTACCTTATACTACAACGCTCAGGCACAGCCATCGCTCCACACGACCGGCCCAGCCAACACGTAACACCAGACTCCTAGCTACTACTACTACTACTACTACTACTACTACTACAACTGCTACACAGTTCCTACCGCATACAACACTGCTCTCTGGTCTGAGATTCTCTTACAGCTTACATATCGTAGGCAGCGCGTGAGCAGTCCATCGAAATTAAAATCAAATGGTTCAAATGGCTCTGAGCACTATGGGACTCGACATCTTAGGTCATAAGTCCCCTAGAACTTAGAACTACTTAAACCTAACTAACCTAAGGACATCACACACACCCATGCCCGAGGCAGGATTCGAACCTGCGACCGTAGCAGTCCCGCGGTTCCGGACTGCAGCGCTAGAACCGCACGGCCACCGTGGCCGGCCCATCGAAATTACATCTGCTCAAGTGCGCTAGCAAGAAATTCCTTAATCATGGACCTCTTACACATGGGATGGGCGACAATCTCAACACCACAGTACAGCTTCAAGGAGAGTAACTTTGATTAGCGGCCGTCAGAATGAGAGATACGAGTAGCGGTTCCATTGGCACCGACTGGAGATTCGTCCATCGGGTTCCTCCCGCCGTCACTGCAGTGGAACTCGACAAATGAGGGTTGTCGGTTCGGAATGGGAGGAGCGGCGCTGGCCGGATTAATTCCGGGATGCGGTGCGCGGCGGTCGCTACAGCATCGAGGCACCGCTAATTCCAGGCCTGGAGCCAATCTCAGCCATGCTGGTGGTCGCCGCAGATGGTACCGCAGCGCATCCGGTGACGTCCCCATCTGTCCTCTGACCTCGCCTCGCCTCGCACTAGACAACCCGCAGAGACCCCTTCTCTCCACCTTTTCCCTAAATCCTTGTCACAGGCCCGCAGCGGCCGAGAAGAAAAAGCTTAGACTAATTACAGACTACGCAAAGATATTTAAGCTGTCATTCTCCCTGTGCTCCACACGCAATTGGAATGGGCTGATACACCATCATGTGGTTCAACGCTAACTATTCTACGCCACGCATTCCACCGTGATTTTCAGGCTGTAATATTGACCCAGATGTAGCTGTAAGGGCATTTGATTATGGACATTGAACATCTGGTTATGTTAATTATTTTTACCGTTTCCTTTATTGTGTTTAACGCTTTTAAATTACCATGTTTCATAAAAAAATAATTTTGCTATGGAATAACTTGTTACTTACCAGTGCTTTCTGCTGACAGTCGTTTCTTTGTTTTATGTTTCGTTTATCGTACTGCAATCGCTTTGAGTAAATTCTGCTCATCTTCAGATGTTTATACGTACGGAAAACTGTTTAAATGGCTCTGAGCACTATGGGACTTAACATCTATGGTCATCAGTCCCCTAGAACTTAGAACTACTTAAACCTAACTAACCTAAGGACACCACACACATCCATGCCCGAGGCAGGATTCGAACCTGCGACCGTAGCAGTCGCGTGGCTCCGGACTGAGCGCCTAGAACCGCTACACCACCGCGGCCGGCGGAAAATTGTTACTTAAAAATAAAAAGTCTTGAATTAAGGTAACATGGGAATTTTTGTTTATTGTTCGCTGCTGGTGCAGCTGTTGGAATATTTGGAGGGAAGGGGGTGGCAGTGGTTGGCCGGGAATTGATGTCAAGTGATGTGCTCCACACCAGCAAAGACATCACTGGACAACAATTTTTGGCCGACCACTGTCCTCTCTCTCTCTCTCTCTCTCTCTCTCTCTCTGTCTCTCTCTCTCGAAATACCTCGACAGCCACACCAGCAGTGAACAATAAATAAAAAGTCCTATGTTAGTTTCGTGCAGCACATTTTACTTTTAAGTAACAATTTTCTGTATGTATAAATGCGTGAAGATGAGCAGAACATGCCCGAAACGTGTTAAAACAGATGAAAGTGACTGGTAGCAGAAAATGCAAACAAATAATTATCCACACAGTCGTGGTTTGTAAGGTACCCCTTATTTGCAGATAAGAACGCATTTTGATTTATTTCCAGTTTTGCTATTTCACTTATATCAAGTGAATGTAGCAGCGATGCAGCATATACGAAGTAAGAAGCGAGCGGTAGGTTCCCAGACTGGCCAGACTGGCTAGCAGAGGCGATTGGCCATTTGGCACTTTCAGAGCCAGTGGGATGAGGTGCTGATGCAAAAATCGCGCATGGTCGGCTGCAGTGGCCGAGCGGTTCTAGGCGCTTTAGTCCGGAACCGCGCGATTGCTACGTCGCAGGTTCGAATCCTGCCTCGGGCATAGATGTGTGTGATGTCCTCAGGTTAGTTAGGTTTAAGTAGTTCTAAGTTCTAGGGGACTGATGACCTCAGATGTCAAATCACATAGCACTCAGAGCCATTTGAACCATTTTTGAAATCAGCAAAGAGATAGGGAGGGAAAGTACACTTATTCAGGTGCGAGTCAAATAATTGTTATTAATAAATATTTGCTAACAAAAGTTGCGTTTTGCCACTCAGACATTAGGAGGACTCTATGGGTCATGAATGTTATCTTTCAGTAGTTTTACAATCCCAGGAAACGTTGATACTAATAAATAAATGCAAACTTTGGCATAACTGAAGACGTACGACCTTATATGAACTATACCGGTCGTACGCTTAAGTTACAGACTGGGCGCCATGGTCGTCAGTCGTCGACAGGATGCCTTTCGATCTAGTCATGCAGTCGACCATGCTCTCGTACCATTAATAGTCGGCTTATAATCAGTGTGAACACGCTTATTTTACGGCGTTTCTTAAATAAACGCAACATAATGGATCCCATGTAAAAATTATTTGCACAAAAAAATTCTTCCCGCTTCTTTGCGTGAAACATAGATAGTAGTATTGCACTTTCAGAATCCGATGGCGCTGCTAAGGCTCTGCAAGAGGCATAAAACTACGAGAGCATCTCCACATAACACATAGAAAGAATTACTACGTGGCGGTTCACTAAGACAGGTTAAAGACGGACTGGCTTAATTATTGTAAAACTCGCCACTCGGGAAACACTCCAGTCTTAGGCCTTTGGAACAAGAGTTGCAGCAAATAATTTTGAGATAATACTTCTATTAAATGAATAAGAAAGACCTAGGATATCGAGATCTATGAGACAGGCGAAATACGCTCAGACTTCAAGAAGAACAGAATAATTCCAGTCCCAAAGAAAGCAGGCGTTGACAGATGTGAAAATTACCGAACTACCAATTTAGTAAGTCACAGCTGCAAAATACTAACACAAATTCTTTACAGAGGTATTGAAAAGCCTGTATAAGCCGACCTCTGGGAAGACCAGTTCGACTTCCGTGGAAATGTCGGAACATGTGAGGCAATACTGACCCTACGACTTATCGTAGAAGATAGATTAAGGAAAGGCAAACCTACGTTTCTAGCACTTGAAGACGTAGAGAAAGCTTTTGACAATGTTGACTGGAATACTCTCTTTCAAATTCAGAAGGTTGCAGGAGTCATATACAAGGAGCGACAAGCTATTTACAATTTGTACAGAAAACCAGATGGTAGTTATAAGAGTCGAGGGGTATAAAATGGCGGCAGTGGTTGGGAAGGGAGTCAGACAGGGTTGTAGCCTATCCCCGATGTCATTCAATCTGTATATTGAGCAAGCAGTAAAGCAAACGAAAGAAAAATTCGGAGTAGGAATTAAAACCCATGGAGAATAAATGAAAACTTTGAGGTTCGCCGATGACATTGTAATGCTGTGAGAGACAGCAAAGGACTTGGAATAGCAGTTGAACGGAATGGATTGTGTCTTGAAAGAAGGATATAAGATGAACATCAACAAAAGCAAAACGAGGATAATGGAATGTAGTCGAATTAAGTCAGGGGATGCTGAGGGAATTAGATTAGGAAATGAGACACTTAAATTAGTAAAGAAGTTTTGCTATTTGGGGAGCAAGATAACTGATGATGGTCGAAGTTAAGAGGAGATAAAATGTAGACTGGCAATGGCAAGGAAAGCGTTTCTGAAGAAGAGAAATTTGTTAACATCAAGTATAGATTTAAGTGTCAGGAAGTCGTTTCTGAAATTATTTGTATGGAGTGTAGCCATGTATGGAAGTGAAACATGGACGATAAATAGTTTAGACAAGAAGAGAATAGAAGCTTTCGAAATGTGGTGCTACAGAAGAATGCTTAAGATTAGATGGGTAGATCACACAACTGATGAGGAGAAGAGAGATTTGTAGTACAACTTGACTGAAAGAAGAGATCGGTTGGTAGGACATGTTCTGAGGCATCAAAGGATCACTAATTTAGTACTGGAGGGCAGCGTGTAGGGTAAACATCGTAGAGGGAGGCCAAGAGATGAATACACCAAGCAGATCCAGAAGGATCTAGATTGCAGTAGGTACTGGGAGATGGAGAATCTTGCACAGGATAGAGTAACATGAAGAGCTGCATGAAACCAGTCTCTGGACTGAAGACCACAACAACAACAGCAGGATCTCTAAGACAACAAAAAATGAAAAAATTGGAAAGTGGTTGACGCTAACTGACTATCTTTCTCTTTACAACAATGAGATCACGACGCTATCGACTGTGCTACAGCATCACCATGCACTTCCGTCTCTGTATTGGCATATCTAAATACGGTACCTGCAAGTGTCATTATTTGATATTTAAAACGCAAATTTAATCAAAAAGATGCGCTTTTGAAGGATTATCATTGGCTGTAGCACTGAAACTGGATGTTTCGTAGCATTCTAGTTATAACAATAAACACATCAACTACTGGAGATCTTTATCTACAGACATGTAGAGTCCCGTCATATTATTACAACAAATTGTTGTAGAGTAGCGGCGTAGAAGTTGTGAAAACCTCGCTGTCGCTGGAAAAGACTGAAAAAAGGTGTCCTGGTAGGACGGATGCGTGGGTTCTGGGGCGCGAAACACACACACACACACACACACACACACACACACACACACACACACACACACACACATTCTGACAGAAACACAGAATAGTGAACAGTAAAAATGTATTAATCAACTTTGATAACGCTTGTTACAGCAATTGGAGAATAGGGGTTTGGAAGAAGGTGCTGTCATATGCAAATGGTTAGCTTTTCAGAACATTCACACAAGGTTGGCGCCGGTGGCGACACCTAAAACGTGCTATTATGAGGACAGTTTCCAACCGATTTCTCATACACAAACAGCAATTGACCGGCGTTGCCTGGTGAAACGTTATTGTGATGCCTCGTGTAAGGAGGAGAAATGCGTACCATCACGTTTCTGACTTTGATAAAGGTCGGATTGTAGCCTATCGCGATTGCGGTTTATCGTATCGCGACATTGCTGCTCGCGTTGGTCGAGATCCAATGACTGTTAGCGGAATATGGAATCGGTGGGTTCAGGAGGGTAATACGAAACGCCGTGCTGCATCCCAACGGCCTCGTATCACTAGCAGTCGAGATGACAGGCATCTTATCCGCATGGCTGTAAAGGATCGTGCAGCCACGTCTCGATCCTTGAGTCAACAGATGAGGAAGTTTGCAAGACAACAACCATTTGCACGAACAGTTCGACGACGTTTGCAGCAGCATGGACTATCAGCTCGGAGACCATGGCTGTGGTTACCCTTGACGCTGCATTACAGACAGGAGCGCCTGCGATGGTGTAATCAACGACGAACCTGGGTGCACGAATGGCAAAAACGTCATTTTTTCGGATGAATCCAGGTTCTGTTTACAGCATCATGATGGTCGCATCCGTGTTTGGCGACATCGTTGTAAACGCACATTGGAAGCGTTTATTCGTCATCGCCATACTGGCGTATCACCCGGCGTGATGATATGGGCTGCCATTGATTACACGTCTCGGTCACCTCTTTTTCGAATTGACGGCATTTTGAACAGTGGACGTTACATTTCAGATGTGTTACGACCCGTGGCTTTACCCTTTATTCGATCCGTGCGAAACCCTACATTTCAGCAGGACAATGCACGACCGCATGTTGCAGGTCCTGTACGGGCCTTTCTGGATACAGAAAATGTTCGACTGCTGCCCTGGCCAGCACATTCTCCAGATCTCTCACTAATTGAAAACGTCTGGACAATGGTGGCCGAGCAACTGGCTCGCCACAATACGCCAGTCACTACTCTTGATGAACTGTGGTATCGTGTTGAAGCTGCATGGGCAGCTGTACCTGTACATGCCATCCAAGCTCTGTTTCACTCAATGCCCAGGCGTATCAAGGCCGTTATTACTGCCAGAGGTGGTTATTCTGGGTACTGATTTCTCAGGATGTATGCATCCAAATTGGGTGAAAATGTATTCACATGTTAGTTCCAGTATAATAAATTTGTACATTGAATTCCCGTTTATTATCTGCATTTCTTCTTGGTGTAGCAATTTTAATGGCCAATAGTGTATCACGAAGGTATTGGAAAGTTGTTAGAACGCTACGACAAATGTCTCAGACGTAGCGGCAACTATGTAGATTATGTCATACATAAAACACTTCTGATTTTCACTGTGATTTCCATTTCGCTAGCGATCGGACCTTACATTCGGAATACGCCTCGTACAATGTTAAACATCATGAAATATGGCGGCTCCTGTATTCTGCTTGTAACTAAAAGAAGTCGCATCTCACTGGCCACGTTCCTGTCCATGAAGCAAAAATCTTACATGGCAGATTCTTTATTTCACGCGTCGCAGTGCGGGGGAACCCGAAATTCCACGCTGTGACGTCACCAGTTCGTCGTGCACTTTCGCGTTTTCGCGTCCCGTGAGAGGAGGTCTTTACGTCACTTTCGAGTCAATTTCTCAACGAGTCTACTTCAAAACAACTGCGTCGCTGGAATGCGTCCTGACCGCGATGCGGATGCGGCAACAAGCCCGTTTTGCCGCCGGGACATCGAACCGCGCGTAGCACAAAGATGTTGGGCGAGCGGCGAGGTGTCCGAGGCCTGGGATAATAGCGGCTGGCGCTACAATGGCCCGCGGACGGCCACAATGCGCTGGCAGCCACAATCGCTTGGCGGCGCAAACTAATATGCAGCCACAAAAGGGCTGCAGCCGCGTCCATTAAGCGTCGCCAATTATCCAGTTTACACCAGCCGACCGCCTCTGACTGCCGTGTTGCTGCTGCTACAACCATCTCACGCCTCCAACTAACGAACTTCAGGGCGCCTGTTTCTGCTATTATCGTACTGAACTGCGCTACTGCTAGTGCCGAATGTTCGCAAGTAGTTCGCTTTATTACCTATAGCAACACTCCCAGTCTTTAGGACATCTACAAGCATTATGCTACATTAAAGTCGTAACCTGGAGTTGTGAAACGTGCAATGTGTAAAGTACTGGTAGCGCCGCACAGTGGGCTAACTCACTTCAGAACCTGGACAGAATACGAAAAAAAAAAAAGAAAAGAAAAAGAGCGCGTCCCGACTTTTTCCCATGAAATCTCGCCTAGGTTTGCCAGTACTGCGTTGTGATTTCAGTCTCAAGTCTATATGACGCGTGCCTTGACAGTTACCAGTAAGCAGTGAATGACGACGTCACATTTTTCAGATGTTTGTATGGCCTGTTTAATAGCTGACAGCGATCCTGCCCAATTGTTAGGATAAAATAAGATGGATAGCACTCCAAAAGGTACGTTTATGACATTTCTAACTGGTGTAAAGATGTACATCGACCTGAAACTAAACTACGAAGGAGATCTGAGGCTAGCGCACAACAATTTTACTACCAAAAAATTTAATAGGTAAAAACAAAGAGAGAACTTATATCTTTTACCCGCTTTTGTACATAGTCTCCAACATTCTCAATACGTTTCTACAATCGTCGGACCAATTTCAATACGCTCTGTTCGTAGAAGTCCATTTGATTGTGGTATAGCCACCTGCAAACAGCTGATTTCACTTCCACATCCGTCATAAAGCGTTGTCCGGTCAGAAATTTCTTCATGGGTCCAAACAGATCAAAGTCCGACAGTGTAAAGTCTGGACTGTATGGTGGATGCTGGAGCACCTCCCATCCAAATCTGGCGATTTTCTGACGAATATGAGCAGCTGCATAGCGGCAAACATTATCATGAAGAAGTCTGACACTGTCAGCATTAATGTTGTGGCGTATGTCACAAAGGACACTACGCAACTTAATAACGGTTTTTAATGTAGGCTGTAGCATTCACAGTGATCCTATGTTCAGCAAAGTGCATCAATAACACACCATGCATGTTCCAGAACACTGTCACTAATACTTTCCCAGCAGATTGAGTCACTCTGACTTTTTTTTTTCTTACTGTGAAACCAGCACGTTTCCACTCCATAGAAGCCTGCTTCGTTTCGGGCGTGTAGTGATAAGCCCACTGCTCATCACCTGTGACGATTCCTTTCAGAAAGTCATGCCATTCCGCGGTGTAACGCGGTAAGTGAAATAAGTTTCTCATTCGCTGTCCCTTGTGGTTGTCTGTCAGGTTCTTAGGCACCTAGCGAGTAATAACTTTACGAAATTTCAGCGTGTCCTGCATAACATCGTACAGGAAACGTTGAACTGCTGCGATAAGGTTCGCAGTTGCCTCGCGCTGGTCGTTCAAAATTGCTGTCTTAACGGCTGTGACATTATGCGGGGTTGCAGCAGTTACCGGCCGACCGGAGCGTTGGAAATCGCTAAGGTTAACGCGGCCCTCTTGGAAGAATGGAAGAATGCACTCCACCCGGAGGCACTGCCTTGGTCCATTCAGTCGTCCCCATACACACCACACATGTTCCTGTGAATTTCACTCGGTTTTGCAGTTTGACCCACAAATATTGAACTGCACCTCGCTGCTCTTCACAAGCTGACGGCAGCAAGACGTGCATCATTTTTCACCACTTTTGTTTCGTAGTTTAGGCTCTCTCTCTAGAGCAGCACATGAAAACAAGATACCCTCTATACCGCAAACTACAAATTATATCCACGCGAAATTTCTACGTTCCGACTGCAGTACCGGGGAGAAAAAAATACTGTGAATTACTTTTCGATCCTTATTCCTACTGCTCTACATGGCTCCACTGTTATAAATGGCTCTTCTATTGCCTTAATGATGTAGTTAACGAATTACAACGCGCACATATTTAGTGGACGGTCATTTTTTTCCGTGCGGCAGTGTCACACGGTAAAAATGGGTTTCTCGTTATTGCAATTATCTCATAAACTGTTGTCTGCACAAAAGTTGTCTTTAGGTTTTTTTTGTAGAATTCTTGGGGAGCTGTACAGAATTGTAATCATAATTCCTTTCGCTGATAAATGCGAAAGTTATTTATGAATAACAGAAACTTGTTTTATAAAATATCGTCGGAGTATTGAAGCAGGATTTGACATATTTTTGATTAGTGTATTTTTTTGTTTTCCTTTTTGTTGAGGAAATAGCATTTCCAAGCGCAATATGATTAATCTGTATTGTTTTCTTTATTTTTACCACCATATCCCTTTATTTCATGTTATAAATCAACAATTTTCGAATAAAATCTGAATTAAACATTTACAGTTTCAATTTCATTACAAATACTGTTCATCTTTAAGTAATAGACAAGAGGATAACTATGTAGAACAAGAATGTTCTGTAGGCCCGTTACAAATCCTCAGTCAGTTCCTAGACAGTTCACCGCTTCCCGTGTTTATGGGATCTATTAAGACAGTGATCGTATAAGTAAAGAAAGCTATCGTTATGAGGTAACTCCCGATACGTAGGCAACACACTTAACATACAGGTAACGTTAGTATGACCTTAACTGACTAAAGATACTAGGAAAACTGCTGTTGTTTGCATTTGCTTATGATAGTTTGCGGTACTGTACCTTAGCTTACAGAAATTTTATAACTCTGATTGTAGCCCGTTCTTTTCAGCTCCCTACACACACACACAGCTGGACTGTTGATAGTAATCTTGAACTTGCGAGTGATTCCTTCTTTCATACTGGCGTGTTCTCAGGTGACGACATCTAGTGGTCACTTCCGCATTACATAGGGGTGTTGGATATTTTGATCATATAGTGTAGTTTGCTATTAATACAACACACAGGTGATTTATTTTTTATTTAGCGTATGTGGTTTTCAAGTACAAATGGTTTCATGTTTAAATACATAAAGACAGATAAAGATAAAATCAACATACATTATAGCACATAAATAATGTCTCATCTTATGGACATCCAATTAAGGATAGAGTAGGCATACGCAGGTTGTTACAATAAGGTATCTTGTCATAGGTAAGTTAAAATTATCATATAGACATTGTTGCTATAAGGTCATTCAGCAATCACATATATGGAATCTATCGAGTCTCTTTAAAGTTCTATGTCTAGGTTTTCCATCCACTCGATGGCTGCAGGGGAGGCTACATAAAGTTCTCGAATGGATCCTTTAAACGCACGTTTAGGGCATTCCTGAACGATTTGCTGGATCGTTTGCTCTGGATGTCCACAATCGCACTGTGGTGAATCTCGTATGCTCCATCTACAGAGCATCTCGCCACTTCTGCCATGACCAGTTCTGAGTCTATGGAGTATAACCCAAGTTCTTCTTGGCAGGTCTGTACCAGGTAGGTTTCCACCAGGTGATATTTCATTGCAGTTCTTGGATAGTCCAGTCTCAGACCATTCATTTTTCCATGAATCCATAGCATCGTAAGCCATAAGATTTTGAGGTGTTCTCCACGGTAGTCTTCTAGACCTTAGTCGGGAAAGATTTGGGGCAATGTCCTGATGGATTGGAAGGTTGGTATTGGAGGAGATTTTACGCCATTCATTAACTAAGGCGGTTTGCCGCCTGTGATGTGGTGGAGCTATACTGCAGAGAACAGGAAGCCAAGATAGTGGGATGGATTTAATGGTCCCATTTATGGTTCTCATGGTATTGTTTAGTTGGGGTGTAAAAGTAGACTGCCTCCAAGTGGTACACCCCGGGCAATGCCGAAAGGTATCTAAAAGTCTACTACTATCGTGATGCTGCACTATGAGTGTGAACTCATCTCGCGGCTTAAAAGTGCAAATGGAAGCAAACAATAAAATGAATGGGTCTTCTCAAAACCCAATGACACAGGTGATGTTCTTACGGTTTCCTTGTCTTTTCTTAATGTATATCTCTATTCGTTTCACATTCCCGAAGGTTTCTCCTTCTTTATGGGATTTATGATGAATGAATGAAAGAATGAATCAATGTACGAATGAAACTTTTGAAATGGATATCCAGAACGATTTAGGTTTTTGGTTGAGAGCGGTAGCTCTGCCATGTGTTATGGGAGACAGAATAGTGACCATTAAAATTTCTTCAACTCTACTGTGTCACTAATCTTTGCAATGGGATGGAAGTCGATTTGATTTTCCGCTGTGAAGCAATATTCGCTTGTAATAAAGTCATAGCGTGGCTTGTATCTAGCCCGGAAGTTTGGCGAGTGGCGTGCCAGCGTTCCGTGAGGTTCGCGGAGCCGCCAGTGACTGGCGCCACCGGTCGCTTCTGCGCCAGCGGGAAGATCACGTGATGCGCACGTGGCGACTCGCAGGCGCACGCCGTCCTGACTCAGAGGCGCCCTGGCGTGCCCCCGGGCTGTTAGGCTGCGCCGCAGTACGCGGCGACTTCCTAGCGATGGACGAGTTTGTTGTTTACCAGCCGGCTCCGCGAACCGGAAGGACGATGCCGCAGTTTATTCCGCCCAGACAGGCAAATGTGCAATTTTTTTGTTTTTATTTCTTCTGTGCCCGTAACGCTGCGCTGACAGGTATCGGCAAACGAGTGAGCTATTGCAGGAACGCCCGTTGCGGCTGCGATGCGATTGTTTTTATACGCACAAGACTTCAAAAAAATACTAGATGATACAGCACATATAAAGTGTCCGTAAATGAACAGCACTCTGACTTCTACTGGTTGCTCAGCTATATAAATAAACAAATTTCTCTGATAAGTTTTTGTGTGAAAATGTGCAAGGCGGTTCACCAAGGAGTGTACATCTACATCTACATCTGCATCTACATCCATACTCCGCAAGTCACTGACGGTGTGTGGCGGAGGTTACCTTGAGTACCTCTATCGGTTCTTCCTTCTATTCCAGTCTCGTATTGTTCGTGGAAAGAAGGATTGTCGGAATGCTTCTGTGTGGGCTCTTATCTCTCTGATTTTATCCTCATGGTCTCTTCGCGAGATATACCTAGGCGGGAGCAATATACTGCTTGACTCTTCGGTGAAGGTATGTTCTCGAAACTTCAACAAAAGCCCGTACCGAGCTACTGAGCGTCTCTCCTGCAGAGTCTTCCACTGGAGTTTATCTATCATATCCGTAACGCTTTCGCGATTACTAAATGATCCTGTAACGAAGCGCGTTGCTCACCGTTGGATCTTCTCTATCTCTTCTATCAACCCTATCTGGTACGGATCCCACACTGCTGAGCAGTATTCAAGCAGTGGGCGAACAAGCGTACTGTAACCTACTTCCTTTGTTTTCGGATTGCATTTCCTTAGGATTCTTCCAATGAATCTCAGTCCGGCTTCTGCTTTACCGACGATTGATTTTATATGGTCATTCCATTTTAAATCACTCCTAATTCCTACTCCCTGATAATTTATGGAATTAACTGCTTCCAGTTGCTGACCTGCTATATTGTAGCTAAATGATAAGGGATCTATCTTTCTATGTATTCGCAGCACATTACACTTGTCTACATTGAGATTCAATTGCCATTCCATGCACCATGCGTCAATTCGTTGCAGATCCTCCTGAATTTCAGTACAATTTTCCATTGTTACAACCTCTCGATATACCACAGCATCATCCGCAAAAAGCCTCAGTGAAGTTGCAGTTTGTAACGGTTCAACTAAAATCGCTGTGCATTCACTTTTTCACTCCCTGGATAGATGTTAACTCAGAACGTCATACTGAATGATCCACTGATGATGTTAACTATATGATACGATAAAGGCTGTAAATGGGGAAAAATCATTTTATTAACTGACGCACTGAGACCCTAAGGGCCTAAAGCACACTGCCGTCGATTTTGAGACTGTAGCATGTATGCATGCTCCTGACATCTGTTGCTGTTATGATGAACCAGCTGTATGAGTGCTGTACTCATCCATTCCATATACTACCGAGCCAAAACATGATGATCACTTTCTTAATAGCTTATTTGTCCGTCTTAGGAACGAAATACGTCCCTGCTTGTGCATATCAGTGATCCTATATTTTGTTGGTAGGCATATGGGGATATCTGCCGTTAGATGTCTACGCACAGGTCATGTAATTCACATAGATAGCGATCATGGCGACCGACAGTGACCCAGATGGGATCCATAGGATTTACATCAGGCGAATTTGGTCGCCGAGACATAACCGTGAGTTCACTACATTGCTCCTAAAACCAGAGTAGCAAGTTTCTGGCTTCGAGACACGGACAATAATGCTGCTGGAAGATGACATCGCCGTCGGGGAAGGCTTGAAGCATGAAGGGATGCAGGTGGTTCACAGTTGTCAGCGTTTTTCCGATTACTACCACAGATAACATGCAACCGCAGAAGAATGTCTCCCACTGCAAAAATACGGCTCCAGCCAGCTTGCGTCCGTGGCGTGCTGCACGTTTCGATCCGCTGTTCACTTCGATGACGGCGTTTGTGGAGACGAAAATAGACCTATTGTAGCAGACAAGCCTCCAAACCCCACGTTCTGTGAATATTCGTGGGCGTTTAACCATTTAGCACGTAGTGGTAGTTTCATTGTCCTTCTACCTGTTTACTTAGACGCTCACGACAGTAGCACGTGCACATTCGACCAGCTTCGCTGTTTTCGAGATACTTGTTCACAGGCTCTACGCAATAACAATCTTCCCTCTTTGCCGAAGTCGCTTATCTCAATGTATTTCCCCATTTGTAGGCCATTTCTTCGCTATGGTGATCCCCGTTCGTGTCTGCTCCGTTTAAACACTTTTGTTAGTACGTCACGTATCGGCAACGCGACCAGGCGGCATCCAACGTCACGGCGGGCAGTAGCCATAATGTTTTTATTCATCAGTGTACATGAACAATCGCGAAAGCTGTCTCCTCAAGGGCCCAAAGCACATACTTTTATCACCGCAGGAACGCTCCCTCGCTACGCTGACGCCCAGATCTTCATAAAAGCGGTAAGCTCTTGAAGGAATGCCCCATGGAAACCTCACGTTCCATGGTTACAGCACTCCAGTCTGTGAAATGTGCGCTTAGGATTTCAGGACCTTAACAGTATTAGTGACTTCCCATTCCTGGTATCAATATACATCTCAGAAATTTGACAAAGATGACATTTTCAACAGGTTTGCATGAACTGCCACTTAAAGCAACATGTTCTCCACTGGAGTCGCGGGAGGCCACCGTTTTCTTCAGTTCATATCGGAGGAGACCACAGTTTATCATTTCCCCACAGTCTGTAAAAGCCTTGCAAGACCAAGTGCCCAAATACTTTGGTGGAAGACAAATATAAACCTAGAAAGACGAAGACTTAACAAAACGCCTAGATCAAACTTGAAAGACGCAGGCTTAACAAAACTACTGGATTTGCTGACAAACTTGGACAGATGGTTTTATTTGGATCTCAACCAAGAGAATGTGCTTCTTGAAAAGCATGATAACGAGGACCATGAAGTATCTGTGTGAGTGGTGCGTTTAGTATCTGTTCATTATATTCTGATTCTAGTTACATATTAATTATAAACTACGCAACAGTCATAAGACACAACTGCCATCAGGCAATATATGAAAATTTTTTTGATTAACATGAATAATAATAATCCTAAAATTAACTAAAATTTCATAAAATAAGATGGGTACACGATTTTGTAATGGGAAATATGGGCTGTTGAGTCTTGGTTAAAAAACAAAGTCACAGCTATGAGACTTGTAGTTTGCGTACAAATTTTATTTTTACAAACATGTATTTTTGTCAAAATTGTGTTACTATGCTTCGGGTCATTATAGTTCTTAGTGCCTCAGTTGTTTTTGGGAAACCCGTTACATGTAACTTTGCAGGTCGCCATAGAGCACCATGGCATATGGCACTGAGTATCTGGTGGAGGCGAGAAAACAATCAGCAAAGCAGCACGGAGATGCTGTTGCCCTGCAAAAGAAGAACTGAATAAAATTTTGTACACGCCAGGATCTGTCTTACGTTAGTTCTTGACTGACGTAAATCTTTTATTGCGGCAGGTCAGATTAACTCAATTTAATATTGCGTAATTTTCACTTAAAGAAAAATGGTCCGTTATTAGAAGGTGTAGCGAATATGGTTTCCGAATCTAATGCAGGTTAGTATTTTCGAGTATTCCCTCGTTTACATTATATGTGTCGAGAGGGCATGAGTGAGTGTGTGGAGACTGTTTTCCGTTAACTGCCATACAGTGCTATTTTCCTTCTATTTAATGCTTGACGCGTGGAGTGGGGAGAACTAATTATTAATTTAATTAAAGCGGACTACTCCTTGGAATTGTCTCACGTCCGGAACGGGGGAAATTTTATTGCCGCAGGAACCTGTACCGAAGTCGGAGTCATATCGTAAATTTTATGGCCCTAGTAGAACTTTATGTGCTGGATAAGTTTCGATAATCTAGGATTTTTATATTACGCCCCTATTACGGTCGGTTCACCCGAGCTAAATTACCAGAACAGATATTATTAAGGCCCTCTAGTGCTCGGGAATTGAAGGCTGAAATTTGCTCAGTTAAACTGGAATCACTCAGTATAAATAAGAGAACCGCCGTTAGCTATCACAACACAGTTTAGAAGAAAATATATAATGCAGTGTGGGCGAGTATTTTGCTAACAGTTGCGATAAAAGAAAAGAAAAATTTACTTGTGAAAGGTAAGAATTTTATTTAAATTGAGCAATCTACTTCATAATGGCATTCGACAGCTCGTTAGAAAGAGAAGTCAACTGGTATAGGATATGTTATGTTCACAGCGAACCATTTCACAAAATAAAAATGAGAAGTCGTGTTAAATACCAGGCAAGAATTTCCTAAGAGAACACTTATTCGTCTCCCCACCGAGCGAGATGGCACAGAGATTTCTAAGACTTCATAATCACGGAGATAAACAATTTATCCAGTTTTAAGAAACATTTAAAGCAATATAAGCATCGTTAAATTATGACAAGGAATGGACTTAAGTAACTGACAAAAACATGTTTCAGCACAGGGATTAGACTAAATGACGATACTGGAAGACAGGAGTCAATAAGAAAAAAATTCGAAATAAAGACTGTCCGTGTGCTAAGTGACACAGGATGTCAAATGACATTGTTAGCTGTGAGACCAGGTTCCTCATCCTATTTGGAAAGGTTTTCTTCTTTCCTGAACCGCAAGAATTCATATTGAGCACAGGTGACTAAGATAAGTTCTTAAGAAGTTGTGGTGGTGTATTTCTGTATTGGAGACTGGAAAATTAATTCTGCACTGTGACGTAGGATCACGTGATCAAAACTTCGTCTGGTTAATCCACGGAAGCAAATAAATCACCCCATTAATCACAGCTGTTTTCATGTTTCTTGTTTCGTTATGGAGAAAACAACTAATGTTCGTACATTGTTTTCCTCTATTTATTTCTGTAAAAAAGAAAAAAAAGAAGTAGAACTCTGAAGAAGTTGTAGTGATGTAGTGTGTCCCATGGGCCATTCCCTTGAAGAAAGACCTCGACACTTGAAGAACGGCTGTAAAATGAAGGACGCAATTACGTGACTTACGGGCGCAGTTGGGACACGCTTGAAAATATGTACTTTCTCCGGGTTATTTTCTTACTTCTGAATGCTGTGAGCGTTTTCATACAATTAGTCTGTCAAAGTTGAGTAAAATTGCTCAAATGTTGAAGTATCTTCTTACCGAGGAGTGATCGAAGACACTTCGAAGGAATAACTGTTTTTCAACGAAACCAAAATCCAGTTACGTTCTTGGATGAATATCTACAGAACTAGATACAATACAAATGTCTCTTCTGTGACGTAGTCTGTTGCCCATGCAATGGGCTCCTGTAGAGCACAAAGGTCAGAGCTTATTGTCTCCGCTATGTGCGTATCACGAAGAGGGAGATTTGAAAGTGATCCGATCCTCAAAATGATATTACATGCAAACTGTACACTTCTGGACAAGGGTTCCATATTAAAACTTTCTCTACTAAGTCATCTACAAACTCTAGAAGTCTAGAATAGAAATTTTGAATAATCCTGTATGAAAAAGAAATGTTTGTTCGTCTTCTATGTGTTTTATACCATTCAACCTATTACGATGAAACTTTGATGAGCTGTTGAGAGCACGCCCACGAAGGTTTCTGTGGATGTAAGAACCACCAACCACCTATAGAAGTGTGGGTAAAAAGGGGGGTAGGGGTGACCGAAGTCTAACTCAGGAATGTCTGGAGCAATTTCAATGAAATTTTGTATATGTATGACTTCTTACTTGTATATGTATAAAATCATTGTGGGTGTAGCAAATTCCAACTGTATCTAGGGGTGAGAAGACAAGACATGTAAAAATATTCGATAACAACTTATCTTAGTATCACACCTATTGTTTGCGTGGTCGCTAGACTTATTGATGACAGTCACGGTGTGATTCTAGTTAGAAAAAAGGCGACGAGTGGTGTGACGACAGTGACACTGTATCTCTTTAACACCTCAACCAATTCCCACAAAAACTGGCATACGTATCACTTGCTATCTGGAGAAAATTACTGTCACAGTCAGACACCTCTAGTACCCATACAGCTAAGGGTTTGGGATAAAAGACGTGACATAAAATCTTAGCTCAGGAATGCCTGCAGAAATTTAAACATATATATATATATATATATATATATATATATATATATATATATATGCTACTCCTAGGGGTGGAGGTGACGATGTGACGGACAGGTAGAAACGTCCGAAAACGACCTGTCGGTATTTTCTTCCTGTAAGTATTTGAATCGGAATACTTTAAAAGCATGAAGAGCAATCTCTGTCTCATTTGCGTTGTTCAGTGCATCAATCGCATCGTATTTCAGGGCCAAAAATAATTTCACACGGCTCCATACCAGGGGTACATTTAACGTCCTCTCTTGAATCGCTTGGTATAAAGCAGTGGAGAATCAGACAGTTCTAGCGACAGTGCTTTATCTCGAAATAGCAATCGGTTACTGGCAAAACTGCGAGTACCAGTTTCCTCAGAATTCAGATGAAACTGTAGAGCGAAATTTGCTAAAAATACGGATGAAGGTTATATAAAAGGGCGATTCAGCCGCCGCTATAGATAGGTCTTATGCAACCCACACCATCTTTAAGTGCCATGGGTAAGATTTTCATATTCTCAAGCTCGTTACACGCTAACTTTTAGTCCTACAGAAAATGTGAACAGAAAATTTTTGTAGCAGATTGATACGTTTGCGCTCGAACCCGTAGTTTTCGAATTAATAATAAAAAAAGGTACTTAAGCAACCTCCAAACGTGTTTTTCTTGATTAACTCGAAACTCGTGGCCACAAGCGAAAACGTATCTCAATAAAATAAAATGTATTTAAATACACCATATTTCCTATTAACCCTTTCGTGGGCAAAATTATTGAGCAGTCTTTTTTAATGAATGGAGAGCAGAAAGTAGTTAACAGATAGGTATATTTATGATACAGAATATCAAATTTGCTACAACTGTGAAAGTGAGGTCACACAACAAGATGGGAAGTATTCTTCCCACTGCCCTTCGTTGGAGTTAAATGAAAAAAAAAAAAAAAAAACTTTTTCAATATGTATCATATTTATTTGATAAATTTACTTCTCATGCTACAATTATTGTTCACAATGACTTGCCATGAAATTTTCTGAAACATGGGTCTATGCAAAGTGGTATTTGACAATATGTACAAACACAGCGAGTGCTCTTTTCCGCAGCTTTGGTAATACAATGACGGCACATCCAGTAGGTTTCTCCTAAAATGGATTGATGCTCCCCTACCGCCACATGACGTTAATCTTCAGGTACTTTACCCCTTTTTGCCACAAAGGCAGGTATTTGTCCATGCCTTTTTTGGGATGAGAAGCCAGCAATCAATTGTTTGGCTAGATGGATCCTGTATGTGAGCTGATCATGCTGTCCACTTTCTCTTTTACTTATTTTCCACAGGATAAAACTGTTCACTGCAGCAACGTCCACCAGGAAATAAAATATTCTTTTGCCACAGAACGTCTGCCAATAGTATACCTTTCTCGTAATTGATCAAACTTATCGACACCACCCATTATTTTGTTGTATTCTGCCACAACTTCAGGACAAGAAATCTCTGTACTAGTACCATCCTTGTTTTTTCCTTTTCACTGTGGCTGTCTCTCATGGGTCATGAATTGAGGACAGGAAAGTGACTGGACGGTTATCCATCGATTTTGCTGCAGAAATGACTCCTTTTGTTTCAAACTGGAATTCTCCTCGTTCAAATTTTACGTTTTACTTCATAAATTTGGGTAAATCAGAAGTATTTACCTTATACTATAGATTTGCGGAAAAAATCACAAAATGTCACGCAAGCAGTACTGAAAGGCTCCTCTACAGAGCAACACTGAGCTATACACTGCCTCTGCGGGAAGGTACAGCAAAAACGGCGGGAACTTCCGATTCGAAGTAGTACCCTATACTGTTCACTAGGCGGCAGCATCGTACAGAGGTGGGAACTGTGAATCCCACGGGACTAGGAGAGAGTTCACTGTAGTGGGAAGCATGTTCAGCACGGCTCACGAAAGGGTTAAAACGTCAAATTCATTTTTTCTGTAAGTCTAATTGTTGGCGAATAGCGAGCGAGAGTATATCGAAATCCCGGGCACTATTTTTGAAGGTGTTGCGTGTTGCATAAAATCCGAAGGTAGAGGCGGCTGAATCACTGTTTTATACAGGGTATTACAAAAAGGTACGGCCAAACTTTCAGGAAACATTCCGCACACACAAAGAAAGAAAATATGTTATGTGGACATGTGTCCGGAAACGCTTACTTTCCATGTTAGAGCTCATTTTATTACTTCTCTTCAAATCACATTAATCATGGAATGGAAACACACAGCAACAGAACGTACCAGCGTGACTTCAAACACTCTGTTACAGGAAACGTTCAAACTGTCCTCCGTTAACGAGGATACATGCATCCACCCTCCATCGCATGGAATCCCTGATGCGCTGATGCAGCCCTGGAGAATGGCAGTATTGTATCACAGCCGTCCACAATACGAGCACGAAGAGTCTCTACATTTGGTACCGGGCGCGCGACCGCTGCGGTCGCAGCTTCGAATCCTACCTCGGGCATGGATGTGTGTGATGTCCTTAGGTTAGTTAGGTTTAAGTAGTTCTAAGATCTAGGGGACTGATGACCTCAGCAGTTAAGTCCCATAGTGCTCAGAGCCACTTGAACCATTTTTGGTACCGGGGTTGCGTAGACAAGAGCTTTCAAATGCGCTTATAAATGAAAGTCAAGAGGGTTGAAGCCAGCAGAGCGTGGAGGCCATGGAATTGGTCCGCCTCTACCAATCCATCGGTCACCGAATCTGTTGTTGAGAAGTGTACGAACGCTTCAACTGAAATGTGCAGGAGCTCCATCGTGCATGAACGACACGTTGTGTCGTACTTGTAAAGGCACATGTTCTAGCAGCACAGTTAGAGTATCCCGTATGAAATCATGCTAACGTGCTCCACGTGCTTCCACGTAGGTGGAAGAACATGGGGCCCAATCAAGACATCACCAACAATGCTTGCCCAAACGTTCACAGAAAATCTGTGTTGATGACGTGATTGCACAATTGCGTGCGGATTCTCGTCGGCCCACACATGTTGATTGTGAAAATTTACAATTTAATCACGTTGGAATGGCGCCTCATCCGTAAAGAGAACATTTGCACTGAAATGAGGATTGACACATTGTTAGATGAACTATTCGCAGAAGTGTACCCGTGGTGGCCAATCAGCTGTTGATAGTGCCTGCACACGCTGTACATGGTACGGAAACAACTGGTTCTCCCGTAGCACTCTCCATACAGTGACGTGGTCAACGTTACCTTGTACAGCAACAACTTCTCTCACGCTGACATTAGGGTTATCGTCAACTGCACGAAGAATTGCCTCGTCCATTGCGGGTGTCCTCGTCGTTCTAGGTCTTCCCCAGTCGCGAGTCATAGGCTGGAATGTTCCGTGCTCCCTAAGACGCCGATCAATTGCTTCGAACGTCTTCCTGTCGGGACACCTTCGTTCTGCAAAACTGTCTCGATACAAACGTACCGCGCCACGCCTATTGCCCCGTACTAATCCACATCAAATGGACATCTGCCAAGTCCGCATTTGTAAACATTGCACTGACTGAAAATCCACGTTCGTGATGAACACTAACCTGTTGATGCTACGTACTGATGTGCTTGATGCTAGTACTGCAGAGCAATGAGTCACATGTCAACACAAGCACCGAAGTCAACATTACCTTCGTTCAAGTGGGCCAACTGGCGGTGAATCGAGGAAGTACAGTACATACTGACGAAACTAAAATGAGCTCTAACATTAAGCGTTTCCGGACACATGTCCATATAACATGTTTTTTTTTATTTGTGTGTGAGGAATGTTTCCTGAAAGTTTAGCCGTACCTTTTTGTAACACCCTGTATATACACGTGTGTATGTATGTGTGTGTGTGTGTGTGTGTGTGTGTGTGTGACGCGTAAGCAGGCGAAGCCACGCGTAAAAAGCTAGTACCAAATAAAAACATGTCATTGAAAATTCCACGACTTCTACTTGTTTCTCATAGGCAGTACAGAGCTTTTCTCAGCACCGGGACGGGAGAATGTGCATCTTGACAGCGGGTGGATGGGGGTTGGTGGGACTGTCGGCACCCGGCGCGCCCAAGGGGCGCTGGCTGTTGTACTGCGCTGTAGCTCCCCAGGGCCTGCCCGCGAGCAAGAATGGCACCGTTGGCCGACCCGAAACAGATTGCGTTCCTGCCCCCGGGCACTGCGGGCTCCGTGTCTCGTCTGACAGCCCCCCCCCCCCAACCCCACCAGCCACCCTCGCCCTGTTTGCTCCGTAGCCCACAGCAGCGCCTGCACCGGGGAGTAATTCGCAAAAATATACAGCCGGCAAAAGGAGTCTTTCTTTCTTTCTTTAAGGCTCCCGTCAAGAAACGGGTTCTACAAACAAAACAAAAAACCTCGGGAGCGAGCTACTTACCCCACGAAAACAACAGCGCGAATACTTTGCTTTGTGGGAAAAATGAAAAGAACCTGCTATAAAGATCTGCACATCGACTTGTTTACTTTGAGGAACTCTTTAATATATGAAAGAAAGATGTAACGGGGTTGCAGGAAAAGAACTTCACTATTAAATAATTGCAGTTCAATATAAACGTTCACATACGTGACATCTCTTTAGAGCTTCTACACAGTCACAGCTAAATCACGCTCAAACTCACGAACTTTAGTGCCAGGTTTCCTGTGCTTGCAGGGACATAAATTAATAGTCGGTTCAAGACTGCCTCTCCGTGAAACATACCTTCTGTTTGAAACTTCCTGGCAGATTAAAACTGTGTGTCGGACCGAGACTCGAACTCGGGACCTTTGCCTTTCGCGGGCAAGTGCTCTACCAATTGAGCTACCCAAGTACGACTCACGTCCCATCCTCACAGCTCTACTTCTGCCAGTATCTCGTCTCCTACCTTCCAAACTTTACAGAAGCTCTCCTGCGGTAGAGCACTTGCGAAAGGCAAAGGTCCCGGGTTCGAGTCCCGGTCTGGCACACAGTTTTAATCTGCCAGGACGTTTCATATCAGCGCACACTCCGCTGATGAGCGAAAATCTCATTCTGGATACCTTCTATTTTTCATTACCTCGCCCGTCTGAACGATACAGAGAGAACCACAAAACGTAAATACCAGTCACAATAGTTTATACACACACCAAGAAACCAGAATCCCTTATCAAGTAATGAGTTTTAGTTCAAAAAATTACATGCAGCGTTTGCTTATTCAATAGATCGATCACTTAACTGGAAACAATACAGACTTTATCTTTTACACCGAAAGATATAAGAAGTAAGTGAATATACTTGCTTCTGCTGGAAAAGACAATACTTTTCTTTTCGCTAATGTCATTTTGGCAACGGCCTTGCTACAGTGGAGCCATCGGTTCCCGTGAGATCACCGAAGTTAAGCGCTGTCGGGCGTGGCCAGCACTTGGATGGGAGACCGTGAGTGCTGCCATGCGCTGTTGCCATTTTTCGGGGTGCACTCAGCCTCGTGATGCCAATTGAGGAGCTACTCGACCGAATAGTAGCGGCTCCGGTCAAAGAAAACCATCATAACGACCGGGAGAGCGGTGTGCTGTCCACACGCCCCTCCCATCCGCATCCTCATTGAAGATGACACGGCGGTCGGATGGTCCACTTGTGACCCGATGACGGAGTGCTTTAATGTCATTTTCGTGTAAGTATATGTAGATGCTAACGGTCATTAATGCAGTAGAGGGATGGTACGCCATCGTGAAACCTAAAGTTTCCACGGAAAAGATGCACATTTTTCAAAAATTGTGGCAGGTCAATTCGAATGAAAAGGAGGCAACGTTCACCATTCTAATGGGCTGACTTGGCGGCAAATACGATCCAGTTAGTTTTTCTTGTACAATTCCCGCTGAGATTGATAGAGAAATATTACTGATAATCCCAGATGAGCATGGTGAACGGAGATTCATCAGTCTAGACATGACACAAAGGAATTAGTGATATTAGCTGTCAGTAAACATCGATTTTAATCAATGGGGAAAGTTGAAAATTTGTACCAGAGCGGGATGCGAACTTGTATCTGCTGCTTATGTGGAAGATGCGCTAACCACTACGCCATTCGGACACAGGGGTCATCGCAACTACACGGACCACCTTAACACGCCTCCTGTCAGACATAAATTCTCAGCATATCTACACACTACTGATGGAGTACCCGTTGCCCATTGTCCTCATAATTCGCTGCATTTGGCCGATTCCCATAAGTGTTCGAGCGTGGTGTACATCGGTACTGAAGTGATGGTTGGCCGTCGTCGTCTTAAGTACATATGTGGTGTTCATTATTTCTGACTTATCAGAAAAAAGTACCATTTTTGACTTGCAGCCACTGTCCCCATTGACTTAATCAATATACACTCGTACCTAATGCCATTTATTCCCTTGTATCTTGATTCGTAGTGGTTGCAGAATCAAAATTGTGTCTGTTCTTTCGGATAATATAATCTGAAAAAGACTACCATTTAAGCTCCAGTTATTAGCAGTCAGAGACATTCAAGCTGATGATTGTTTCGCACTTCAATAGCTGTTACGCAGGACTTTCGGATAGTAAGTTACACATGTCGTCCCACGTCAAGACCATTGCGCAATAATTGTGACGTTCTGTCAGAAAAGAGTACATCTTACGAAAGAACGGACACCATATATATAGTCTAAATATGGCTGTTGCAAAAGTTACAAATACAAGCAGTGGGAAATACAAAAAGTAAGTTACACAATATTATGGCGTGCCAAGTAACTTTACTACACTTTACAGTGACACAGAGATAGCAGAGTATTTTTCAAAATAATCACGAAGTCTCTGTGAACAACGATCGGAACTTTCTACCACCCGTTAAGTTTCTTGACTATAGAAATCTGCTCCTTCGTCACAGAGCCATTCGAGAATCGCTATGTGAATGTCCTCAGCGTGTGAAAATGTCCTTCTTCCCATATGTACTTTCATTTTCCGATAGGTTGGAAATCGCACGGTACAAGATTTGAACTTGCCGATAAGGATCACGCACGTCTGTGTGACATTGGTCAACGTAATGGTATCATTTCACTACGGCTGTAACCATCATGTTATTTGGCCCACAAGCGCCAGAATTTCACAGTAAATCTGTGTGCAGTTTACGAGTTTGGCCCTCAATAATCGTACTCTCCCACGTACTTCACGTTTGGAGTACATTTCCAGTTGCTGCGTCATTTCAATTTCACCCTATGATTCACCTGTTACCCGTGCCGCAGCTGAAATATGTCTACAGGAAACCTGGAACATATACTCTCTTCTGACAACATTGTGAAATGGTCTTGACGTGGGATGGCACGTGTAACTTACACTACTAGCCATTGAAATTGCTACACCAAGAAGAAATGCAGATGAAAAACGGGTATTCATTGGACAAATGTATCATACTAGAACTGACATGTGATTACATTTTCACGCAGTTTGGGTGCATAGATCCTGAGACATCAGTACCCAGAACAACCAACTGTGGACGTAATAACGGCCTTGATACGCCTGGGCATTGAGTCAAACAGACTTTGGATGGCGTGAACAGATACAGCTGCCCATGCAGCTTCAACACGATATCACAGTTCATCAAGAGTAGTGACTGGCGTATTGTGACGAGCCAGTTGCTCGGACACCATTGACCAGACGTTTTTAATTGGTGAGAGATCTGGAGAATGTGCTGGCCAGATCAGCAGTCGAACATTTTCTGTATCCAGAAAGGCCCGTACAGGACCTGCAACATGCGGTCGTGCATTATCCTGCTGAAATGTAGGGTTTCGCAGGGATCGAATAAAGGGTAGAGCCATGGGTCGTAACACATCCGAAATGTAACGTCCACTGTTCAAAGTGCCCTCATGCGAACAAGAGGTGACCGAGACGTGTAACCAATGGCACCCCATACCATCACGCCGGGTGATACGCCAGTTTGGCGATGACGAATACACGCTTCCAATGTGCGTTCACCGCGATGTCGCCAAACACGGATGCGACCATTATGATGCTGTACACAGAACCTGGATTCATCCGAAAAATTGACATTTTTCCATTCGTGCACCCAGGTTCGTCGTTGAATACACCATCGCAGGAGCTCCTGTCTGTGATGCAGCGTCAGGGGTAACCGCAGCCATGGTCTCCGAGCTGTAGTCCATGCTGCTGAAAACGTCGTCGAACTGTTCGTGCAGATGGTTGTTGTCTTGCAAACGTCCCCATCTATTGACTCAGGGATCGAGACGTGGCTGCACGATCCGTTACAGCCATACGCAGAAGATGCCTGTCATCTTGACTGCTGGTGATACGAGGCCATTGGGATCCAGCACGGCGTTCCGTACTAGCCTCCTGAACCCACCGATTCCATATTCTGCTAACAGTCATTGGATCTCGACCAACGCGAGCAGCATTGTCGCGATACGATAAACCGCAATCGCGATAGGCTACAATCATACCTTTATGAAAGTCGGAAACGTGATGGTACGCAGTTCTTCTTCTTACACGAGGCATCACAACAACGTTTCACCAGGCAACGCCGGTCAGCTGCTTTTTGTGTATGAGAAATCGGTTGGAAACTTTTCTCATGTCAGCACGTTGTAGGTGTCACCACCGGCACCAACCTTGTGTGAATACTCTTAAAATCTAAATCGTAGTCTTTCTTGAGGTTGTATTTTCCGTGGGTAATTAATGTTATTCTTTTAAATTTCCTCATTTCTAATGGGAAACCAGTGAAAAGCGCCGACCGCAACTTGCGCATACTGAATAATTCTAAGGAACGCTGGTGCAGCAATTCAGACTTAAGTGGACTACCTCCATGCATTTCACTTATGTACAGATTCAGACAGCTAAATTCTTCTTTTTTAGACCATTTTATTTATTGCGTCAAAAACAACGAGCTCGCATTGAAAACTAGCACAAAAAATCATAACGCAGTTTTCATAGGCTACGTTCGATCTCCCTCTAGTGTAAGCGTTTGCTCACAGATGCAAGCGAATGGTAGTGAACACTGGCCAACTATTTGCGGCTACTCACTCAGTTGTTTTCGCTTTCATTTGCTTCAGTGTCAACTAAGCTTTAGGAAAACAATACTTTCAATATTTACAGGATTTAAGAGTGTTATCCATAGAACAAAATTTCGTATACCTCTTCCTGCTATCATTTGCCCGAAACGTTGTTCGCTATCTCCAATCCGGCGTGCTCCTAAGCACCTTATGACAATTAAACGTCCTCACATAAAGTGGTCACACAGTTTGGAGAAACACACAGGCAAAGATGTTAGCAACATGTACTAAGCATGTGGCTAGATGTCATCACCAAAACCTACCCAACAGCCGCGCGGGATTAGCCGAGCGGCCTGAGGCGCTGCAGTCATGGACTGTGCGGCTGGTCCCGGCGGAGGTTCGATTCTCCCTCGGGCATGGGTGTGTGTGTGTTTGTCCTAAGGGTAATTTAGGTTAAGTAGTGTGTAAGCTTAGGGACTGATGACCTTAGCCATTAAGTCCTATAAGATTTCACGCACTTTAACATTTGAACCCAACACTTGCTAACAAATATAAAATCAAACTCAACCCCTCAGTCTTACGGGAATTGTGTAGTGTTCAAGCGAATATGGAACACATATACCAATGCAAAAAGAAAAAAGAACCATGAGTATTTGAAATGAGTAACGAAACAGCTGTCTGTTACCACGAGAAGCTCCATAAATAAGTGTAGACCAAATTTTAGAGCAGATTGGAAGTTTTTCCCTGACGCTAAACACAGCACATTTGCCTGGCTTGTTAGACACATAGGAAACAGATACGGCCCATCAGTGCACAGTTATCTGCGTGTGGTTCTCGAGACAGGCTACGACAGGAAAATGACGATGAAGAGTACGCATTACTCAGTGACATAATCACCTGATGGAATAAGCCGTTTAAGAAAATCACTTCAAATTACAAAGGGAAACACCTAAAATGACTGTTCTGAGATCACATATGAGAATGCAACAGAGGCAGATCATTTGTTTGGTGTAAATTTGTGCATTTATTCCTTATTATTATTGTAAATACAAATGGCTCTGAGCACTAAGGGACTTAACATCTAAGGTCATCAGTCCCATAGAACTTATAACTACTTAAACCTAACTAACCTAAGGACATCACACACATCCATGCCCGAGGCAGGATTAGAACCTGCTACTGTAGAGGTCGCACGGTTCCAGACTGAAGCGCCTAGAACCACTCGACCACAACAGCCGCCTTATTTTAAGTGTAACAGAAGAAAATGATATGTTTTGCATATACAGAAACATATGTAAATTTTGTAATTTTTATTTCAGTTCAGTAAAAGGTCATTAAAAAAAGTAATTCTGAAGAGGGAAGAAAAACCACCAACGAAAGAAAAGGGGTGAAATTTTTGGATAATTCACTCTGTATTACAGAATATGATGACGGCTATGCCGGAACATGTAATGAGTGATGTATATAGAACATGTTAGTTACCGTTGGTAATAGTTTCACACTGAAATGACAAAAATCATGGGATGCCTCATAATATCGTGTCGGACCACCCTTTTCCCCGTCATAATGCAGCAGCTCAACTCTACAAGTCATTGGAAGTCACCTGCAGAAATACTGAGCCATGTGGCCTCTATAGCCGACCTGGGTGGCCAAATTATTCGCTCAAATTGTCCAGAACGTTCTTCATAACAATCGCGCACAATTGCGGTCCATCGACAAGGCACATTGTCAATCATGAACATTTTATCGTTGTTTGGAAATATGAAGTCAATGAATGGCTGCATAAGATCTCCCAGTAGCCGAAAATAACAATTTCCAGTCAATAGACTACTCAGTTGGACCAGAGGACTCAATTCACGCCGCTTAAACACGGATTACACCATTATGGAGGCACAACCAGCTTGCACGATGCCTTCTTGACAACCTGGGTCGATGGCTTTGTGGCGTCTGCGCCATACTCGAACCCTACCATGAGTTCTAAGCAACTGAAACTGGAACTCATCGGACCACACAACGGTTTTCCAGTCGTCAAGAGTCCAGCCGATATGGTCACGAGCCCAGAAAAACGTTGCAGGCGATAACGTTCTGTTAGCAAAGGCACTCGCGTCGCTTGTCTGCTGCCATAACCAATCAACTCCAAATTTCGCTTCAGTGTCCTAACGGATACGTTCGTCGCACGTCCCACACTGATTTCCGTGGCTATTTCACGCAGTGCTGTTTGCCTTTTAGCACTGGCAACGCAGCTGCTCTTGGGCGTTAAGTGAACGCCTAAGTGGTCAGAGGCAACGCCTGAAATTTGGTATTCTCGGCATGCTCTTGACACTTTGGATCAGGGAATATTGACGTCACTTCCGATTTCCGAGATGAAATATGCCATGTGTCTAGCTCCATCTACCATTCCACATTCAAAGTCTATTAATTCCCACCTTTCTTTCTTTCGCTTATGCCATAGTTCCGCAGCGATCGCAGGGTCGGCGTGGTTACAACGGATTTGGCAATGTTAGTGTTAGGGATGGCCGGATGCCCTTAATGCCACCACCCCGTACCACCCCCCCACCACCAGGATGGAATCAGTGTACTCCAACTGTCTGCATCTAGTGTAAATCGTGAAATAGTGCGGACGTGTTTCAAATGTCTGCGACACGTGTAACTGAGGTGGAACGTGGGGACCAGCCCAGTATTCACCTAGCGGTATAAGGAAAACCGCCTAAAAACCACATCCAGGCTGGCCGGCACACCGGCCCTCATCGTTAATCCGCCGTGAGGACTGGATCCAGGGCCGGCGTGCCTACCCGACTCCAGGAAGCAGCACGTTAGCGCGAGTTGTAGACACTTGTGAGAAGTGATACATGTGAGAACCCGCAATGTGGCTACACGTGTGAGAAATCCAGGACAGTGAGGGACCGGCACAGGGTGTGTCGCAAATGCTGCGCCACTACCTGCACGGCCACTACCTGCTGCCGCTTGGTGTGACTGAGCGCTCGGCTTCTGCCGGCCCGGGCAGCTGCCGAGGGACGTTCACACTCCTCCAGTGCAGCCAGGTTACATTATTTCAGAATTTTTTTTGACAAGGAAGAGTGGCCTTACTCAAATTATAAATCGGAGCTGATTTTCCCCCATGATATCATGTCAACCATTAGTTGCAGCACAATTATGCGTAAGACCTTTTTAATTGGAATTCTTGTTCTAATTGATCTTACATAGGGCATAATTTTCACTCAACCTCATACTTAACGATGTTTTTTACAGAAACTATAGAAACCGAAAATGTTTTCCATCTTTCAACCGCTCGCCCAAAATTTGATGTGATAGGAGTGGTAACCTTTTACCATATATTACGAGGAGCCAACTGAAGAGTTTGGTTCTCGGTAGAAACGTTTTTCTTTAATTATTTCGAAATAAACCTCAGTATTCCCGTACCACGCAGGGAAGTGTACTGAAGTCTAATGTGAGTCCTGCTAGCAATTAGCGTTAAGGGATACAGTTTATGTATTGAAACAAGATGTATTCATCGTCCACTCAAACACACTTTGTTTCTAAAATTCTCTACACAAAAATGCTTATTGTGATTGTTAGAAAAGCTATGACTTTTCCGGCTTCATTAGTGAATCTTTTAAAATTTGCAAGAGACATTTAGTTGACTTCGTGTCGTTTCCAGGGAACACCATGAGGAGATAGTCTCTCTTCGTCCCCCATTATATTTATTTACAATATTTACAGGATCATTATTTATTTACAATTTTTACAATAGGGCGATCGGTGTGAACTGAACCTCTTTTCAATATTTGCAAGTGTTGCTGTAGCTTCAGCCATTTCCTTTTCATTGTAATTTCTGTGCATAGGCCACGCAAGTAAGAAATGATTTTATATTGCTGTCAGCTTGGAGTCTTGTAAGGGACTTAGAAACTGATGCATTGCAGCGATCGTTTTGCACTCCTGTGTTAACGGCAGTGATGTGACGATCTCGTATGCTTGATTGAACAGCGGCCCTACTTCTTCAGCGTAAACAGAAGAAACTGAAGTGTCCATTTCTATTGCACGCCTTTTGGCGTTTGCCACGTGTTTTCGCACTTCATTAGCCGCGACGTCCAGAAAACATGTATGGCTGCCTTCGCCTAGAACTAAGTTGTTTGATGGTTGCTGGTCGTGTCGGTTATGCGCTAACTCTAGTGGATCATTGCGAACAACGTTCGTTGCCGGCTGGCTGCAGCGTTTACACTGCTGAGCTGGTCGCCATCTTTCGTACACTAGAGTATATCCGCTCCTGCTCAGGTGAGTCCTTCGTTATCTGTAGCGATTCCCTGAACGGTTTACGAGCTCTCGACCAGTGTTTCCCTCGTTCCCGTCTGGTGATGGCTATCCAGGAGTCCTTGCATGCTCTTGCCTGTTGCGGCCGCTCTGTGGTCTTCGTGTGGACCCCAGGCCATGTTGGTATACCCGGCAATGAGAATGTTGACCGCCTGGCGAAAGAGGCCACCAGTACACCATCTCTAGACATTGGCCTCCCAGAGACAGATTTGCGAGCGTTCCTATGCAGCAAAATTCTCGACCTTTGGCACACTGAATGGCGCGCCCTGCCTTCACGAAATAAACTTCGGGCCATCAAGGAGCCTAGTGGTGTGTGGCGCTCCTCCTTACGGGTCTCTCGCAAGGAGTCTGTTGTCCTCTGCCGGCTGCGCATTGGGCACACATGGATGACGCACGGCCAACTTTTGCGGCGTGAGGCCCCACCTTTATGTCGCTGCGGCTCCGTTTTGACAGTGGTCCACATTTTATTGGACTGTCCACTTTTAGCTGTGCTCAGGCAGTCGTTCGCACTGCCTGACACGCTCCCTGCCCTTTTAACAGATGACTCTGCTACGGCTGACTTAGTTTTACGTTTTATTCGGGCAGGGGTTTTTTATCATTTAATTTCAGTGTTTATGTTTTATTTTATTGTTTTGTGTTGATTCTGGCCTTTGGCCTACGGTTTTAAACTGAGTTTTTAATGTGTTCTCGGTGGTTGGCTTTTCCTTTTTTTGTTCCTGTGGTCGACCAACCACCGTCACACTCTGTGTGATTTTATTTCATTTTGTCTGATCTCTATCGGAGTCTTTCTTGCCCCGTGTCGTCTGACGTCTTTCTTGTTGTTCGTTTTTATTCTCTTTGGGCGGTTGTAATTTTTTGGAAAAAGGGACCGATGACCGTCGCAGTCTGGTCCCTTTAATCCCCCAAACCAACCACCCAACTAAGTTGTTTCTGTTGTTTGGTGTCCACGGCAGTACTGAACTGCAGTGCGCTACCTGTTTGGTGCCGTGTAGATCGCCCGCTACCTGTTCGGCCGGGTCTCCTCACAAATGTCGCTCCTCACAACTGTCGCTCCTCACAACTGTCGCTCCTCACAACTGTCCCAACCATGTTAGCGCGCTCGGCTACCATGGCAGGTAAAGTCTATTAATTCCCACCGTGTAGCCATAATCACGTCGGAAACCTTTTCCCTTAAATCACCTGGGTATAAATTACAGCTCCGTCAATGCACTGCCCTTTTGTACCTTATACTACCGCCATCTGTGTATCTGCATATCATTATCCCATGATTTTGTCACCTCAGTGTTTTAGTTACCGTTGCCAGTAGTTTTATTCGCCGTGTGAGAAGAGTGTCTGCAGAAAGAGGCACTTGCCTTTGGTGGGGGGTCGAGTTAACAGAGCGGGGCAAAGCTCGTATGTGGGACGCGGCCGCAGCTGACAGGGCTGAGACGGCGCTAAGGGGATCAAAGGTCAGCCAGCGACCAGGCAATCTGATTAGGTCGGCGTGGCGCGGCGGGGTCTCAAGTCCACTGTGGCTGTGTGTAGTGTGTAGGCGCCACTGTGGCTACGGGCGCAGCCGAGCGCCTCGCCTCGCCTTGCTGCACCCACTTACTCCTCCCTTCATCTCTCTCCCTCTCTCTCTCTCTCTCTCTCTCTCTTTCTCTCTCTCTCTTTCTCTCTCTCACACACACACTCACTCTTCCTTTCTCTCACTCTCTCTCTCTCCCTCTCTCTCTCTTTCACACACACACACACTACACTCACTCACTCTCCTTTCTCTCACTCACTCTTCCTCTCTCTCTCTCTCTCTTTCTCTGTGTGTGTGTGTGTCACAAACACAAATAACACACACACACACAGTCAAATACTGCCTGTGCCAACCAAAGGCCATACCACTTGCGACTTGCTTGTAGGTGGGTAATATCTTAGCCACTGTAACATTTTTGGGAGTCATAGCATTCACTTTGTAGTTAACAAGGGGACCTAGCTGTCTCGGAAATTCAGTCTGGGATGAGACTTCGCAGGTATACCTCAAGGAGGTCCACGCAAAAAATGTTTAAAGCGCACTAGCCAGAAGATTTCGTGAAAACTGGCTCTAAATTTTTACGCGGACCTAATATTCCGGTCAATTTATACAGTACGGGAGCACAGCGAAATCTCTGCGGATGTAGCGGATTCACTTGCCATACGGTCGATCCACGTTCTATCCTGCCTTCGGGTGACTTTTTATTTCACTTTTTTTCAATTGCTTATTTTAAAAAAAATATAACTTTTAAACAAAGTTAATGATCTGAAATATTATCAATTAAATAATAAATATTATTTTATTTATGAAATTTCTGTTGCAGATAATTAACATAAATGATTTGCAATTAATATTTTCTTTTTAAAAAGTTGAACAATTTCAAATGAATTTTACTAGACGTCAATGAAAGCTTTAATTACCACTGTAACAGAATTTTGTGCTCGGTTTTAGTTGTTGTTGTTGTGGTCTTCAGTCCTGAGACTGGTTTGATGCAGCTCTCCGTGCTACCCTATCCTGTGCAACCTACATCCTTCTGAACCTGCTTAGTGTATTCATCTCTTGGTCTCCCTCTACGATTTTTACCCTCCACGCTGCCCTCCAATGCTAAATTTGTGGTCCCTTGAAGCCTCAGAACATGTCCTACCAACCGGTCCCTTCTTCTCGTCAAGTTGTGCCACAAACTCCTCTTCTACCCAATTCTATTCAAAATTTACAATATCATCTTTAGTTGTCAGTTTCATATTCATACAGGCACCAAATGATAATTATCATAAAAAAAATTGAAAACAAAAAATATTTAGCCTTCTTGCTCAATTTATGAAGGACGATTGTTTACACGAACAACGTTTCTTTTCTAAAGATCTGTTGAAAAACATAACTCTGTTAATATTCATTAAAACCTGTCTTTCATGAGATTTGAGAACGTACCAGGCACAGCACATCATTTCATTAAAAATTGACGATGACAGTTGATGATGCACCGTTAATTGTATTTCTATAAAGTCTTCACGGGAATTTATCTCTCCATTATTTTCAATCAAATAACCGCAATTTTGTGTACACTTTATAAGATTTTTTTACCTGTTCATAAGAACAGATGTCACAAGCTTGAACAGGAATGTTACATTTTGGAAGAATCACTTTAATTTTACATGCCGGTGATTTTTCGTCATTCTCAAAGATTTCGTCACTTAATTAAAGCTTCGCTTGTCCTCCTCAGCCGTCAAGAATTTATAGTAACTGTTAATTATCTACAAGTTGTTATAATTTTAATACAAATTTAAAAAATAAAATAAAAGGCTACCCGAAGGTAGCATCGAACCAATGTCACCAGTGGCAAGGAACTCCGCTATAGCCGCAGCCATTTCGCTGTGCTGCCGTAGCGTATAAATTGATCTACATATGAGCTGCGAGTAAAAATTTAGAGCCTTTTTTTCGGCATCTTTTGAATAGTGCGTTTTATTATTTTTGTGTGTGGACACCTCTGAGGCATAATGTAAACCTGTGAACTCTCAGTACGAACTGAAATTCAGAGCCGCGCGGGATTAGCCGAGCGGTCTAAGTGCTGCAGTCATGGACTGTACGGCTGGTCCCGGCGGAGGTTCGGGTCCTCCCTCGGGCATGGGTGTTTGTGTTTGTCCTTAGGATAATTTAGATTAAGTGGTGTGTAAGCTTAGGGACTGATGACCTTAGCAGTTATGTCCCATAAGATTTCACACACATTTGAACTTTTTTTTTTAATTCAGAGACCGTAATGTCCCCTTATGAGATAGATAATGTCAGCTAGCGTGTGACGTAAAAGATGGGGCGAGGTGTAGACACATTTCTCATTTACTAACACTTTTATGCCTATATTAAGATTTGATTGATATTTTTATCAGATCCTCAATTCTGGTCTGTCAAGCAGGTTGTTCAGATTACTTTTATTAGCAGTTTCCTTTAACAACTTAAGCATTACGATGTAATGCAAACGAAGCACTTCGAGCACCTTCAGCGCGCCATCAGTGTGTGCCGAGCGAAATGTTTCGGGCGGACTGCAGTTGAGGTGAGCACAGGGTTACAGCGGGTGTACGGTTTGCTGTAGCCGATTCTGTATCTTATTTACTCACCGAATATGTAAATATATACTTATAGCGACTCTGCGGGCAGTGCAAAGTGGAATGTTTAAATATAGAGTTATTCTGCGAAGTGCTACATGCAAAGTTTTAATGAACAAATATTAACATCTTTAACTGTATGAACTGTATATCTCCTTGTTACTTGGCTGTTGAATATTTCTGCCCCGTCTGCTACAGATCTAGTCAAACTTGCGGTGAGTTGCTTGGAAGCCTCTGGAAGAATAGCAGACCATTCTTCTTCAATAGCCGAAATTACAGAAAGTAGCGATGTTCGAAACTGGCGACTGGAGCGACGTTCTAACTCATCCTAAAAGTGTTCCACTGAGTTGAGGTCGGAACTTTGGGAGTCCAGTCCGTTACAGGAATATTATTGGCTACTAATCACTACCTCAAAGAGCTGCTTTATGTTACGTTGCCGCGCGGGATTAGCCGAGCGGTCTCAGGCGCTGCAGTCATGGACTGTGCGGCTGGTCCCGGCGGAGGTTCGACTCCTCCCTCTGGCATGGGTGTCTATGTTTGTCCTTAGGTTAATTTAGGTTAAGTAGTGTGTAAGCTTAGGCACTGATGACCTTAGCAGTTAAGTCCCATAATATTTCACACACATCTGAACATTTTTTGTTACGTTCCATTGTCATGACGATACAAATAATCACGTTTCTCTGCTGTGCGCACTACACAACACTGTAAATAGTGTTCAGATCCTTCCGGATTTAGCGTTTTCTTCAGGGCAATAAGGAGACCACACCCTAGCCACAAAACTGTAGCTCCCCTGTACAGTACACGTGATTGCAGGTTAAATTTTCTCGGCGTTAGCCGAACTCAAACCCCTCCATCGGATTGCCATATGGTGTAGCATGATTCACCACTCTACATGATTCGTTTCCTGGCAGCCACTTTCCAGTGGTGTCGCTTTTGCAACGTCAAGCGTCCCTTAAAATTGACTACATAAATTTGTGGCTTATGAAGAAGTGCTCGATAACGTTTTTTTTTTTTTTAAATCTTCCTACGCACAGTCAGTGCGCTAGGTGAACTGCTGGTTGGATGTCACGCTTGGTTCCTTCCGCTAATTTAATAAGAGATTTTTCAACCACCCTCTGGAATGCTCTATTGTCCCCACCCTTCAGGACATCAATCTGCCTAATTTTGGTCCAGCTACAGCCGTGACTTCGTGTTTCCATTTCACAGTCGCATCACAAAGTATCTGCTTTGGCTGCTTGAGAATTTTTGAAATATTGTTACTCAGATGCCATCCAGTAACTAGTCCGCATTCGAAGTCACCGACTTACCCTCACCGGCGTATTCTACTGTTACTGCTTCTGTACTGACAACAAAAAGCTCACCACCGCCTTTTACGCTGGTGGGTCTGCCTCACGTGGCATCTATTGGGCAGTCCGTATTACACAGTGGCGTCCGGATATTTTGATCGGATATTGTACGTGCTAGTGTGTAAACGTTCTCCCGGTAAGCTGACTATATTGTGAGACGCGTTATACACTGAAGAGCCAAAGAAACTGGTACACCTGCCTTAATGTCGTGCAGATCCCCCGCGATCACGCAGAAGTGTCACAACAAGACGTGGCATGGACTCGACTAATGTCTGAAGTAGGGAATTGCCACCATGAATCTTGAAGGGCTGTCTATAAATCCGTGAGAATACGAGGGGGTGGAGATATCTTCTGAACAGCACATTGCAAGGCATCCGAGATATACTCAATAATGTTCGTCTCTGAGAAGTTCGGTGACCGGTAGTAGTGTTGAAATTCAGAGGAGTGTTGCTGGAGCGACTCTGTAGCAATTCTGGACGTGTGGGGCGTCGAATTGTCCTGTTGGAATTGCCCAATTCCGTCGTAGTGAACAATGGACATGAATGGATGCAGGTGATTAGCCGGCCGTTGTGGCCGAGCGACTCTAGGCGCTTCAGTCCGGAACCGCGTTGCTGCTACGGTCGCAGGTTCGAATCCTGCCTCGGGCATGGATGTGTGTGATGTCCTTAGGTTAGTTAGGTTTAAGTAATTCTAAGTCTATGGGACTGATGACCTCAGATGTTTTAGTCCCATAATGCTCAGAGCCATTTGAACCATTTCTGAACATTTGCAGGTGATTAGACAGGATGCTGACGCACGTATCACCTGTTACAGTCGTATCTAGACGTATCAGGATTCCCATATCACTCCAGCTGCACAAGCCCTACAACATTACAGAGCATCTACCAGCTTGAACAGTTCCCTGCTGAGATGCAGGGTGCATGGATTCATAAGGTTGTCTCCATACCCGTACACGTCCATCCGGTCGATACACTTTGAAACGAGTCTCGTCCGGCCAGGCAACATATTTCCAATCATCAACAGCCCAATGTCGGTGTTGACGGGCCCAGGCGAGGTGTAAAGCTTTGTGTCGTGCATTCATCAAGGATACGAATGGCACTTCGGATCCGAAAGCCCATATCGATGTTTCGTTGAATGATTCGCACGATGACACTTGTGCATTGAAATATGCAGCTATTTGCGGAAGGGTTGTCACTTTGAACGATTCTCTTCAGTCGTCGTTGGTTGCGTTCGTGCAAGATCTTCTTCCGGCAGCAGCGATGTCGGAGATCTGATGTTTTACCGGGTTCCTGATATTCATGGTGCACTCGTGAAGCGGTCGTACGGTTGGTTGGTTTGGGGGTTTGATGCGGGCTAAACATCGAGGTCATCAGTCTCCTGTTCCAGACAGACATACTTGTAAAAGGCCTATACAATAAAAGCGTAACCTCTCCTCCCAGAGGAAGGGAACACCAAGGGGTACAGAGCTAAAATGAACACCGCAATACCACAAAACAGAGGACAAAAGGAGCCGAACAAATAGTTGACTAGAATAAAAAAGACTACAGTGGTTGACGGATCAGGTAAAAGGTCAACCACACAACTACAAACGAAGAACCTCTAGCTGGAAAGCGTTGATAGAGGTACCAACATAACGTGTTACCACAAAAGACACTGGTATCCACGTCACAATTAAAAGTCACTGGAGTGTGTGTAGCCTGAGAAATCATGCGAGAGCGCCCATTCTAGAGTGAGTGATAAAACCCAGCTGCACGGATAAAACGTAAAACTGAGTCAGCTATGGAGGCATCGTCACCTAGAATTAACGGAAGTGCAGCTGGTAAATTAAAGGACTGCCGCAAGGGGGCTAAAAGGGGGCAGTCCATCAGAAGATGGACCACTGTCAGCCCTGCATCACAGCGACACTTGGGCGGGTTCTCACGGCGAAGGAGATAGCTGTGGGTCAACCGCGTATGTCCAATTCGGAGACGGCAAGGAACAACTGAGTCCCTCCGCGTGCTCCTCAAGGATGAGTTCCACACGGCCGGGGACGACTTTACCATGCGGAGCTTATCTGGCATGTTCGAGACGGACCATTCAGAGCTCCAGACATCGCGGACCTTGCGATGTAGGGATGACAGGAGGTTTATTTCCACGAGATCGAGCTCCAGGGTGGCGAAGTGATGGCCTGCTTGGTCAACCGATCGACACGTTCGTTTCCTGGAATGCCGATATGGCCCGGGGTCCACACAAACGTCGCTGAACGACCACACTCGGCGAGAGCAAAAACAGCATCTTGAATACCGCGCACCAAAGGGTCCCGAGAAAAACACTGATCGAGTGCTTGCAATCCACTCAGGGAGTTACTGCATATGACAAATGACTCCCAAGGGCAGGAGGAAAGGTGAGCGAGTGCACGATAGAGAGCAACCAGCTCCACAGTGAAAACACTGCTCCCACAAGGCAGGGAATGCTGCTCAATGTAGTCGCCGTGGGTGAAAGCAAACCCAGTGCAGGTGGAACGGAGGACTTGGAGTCGCCCAAGCAAAGCCGCAAGCGAGGGAGGGACCAAGGAGGGGTAGAAGAAGAGGGCCGGAAGGATGGAGGAAGGGGAAAGGACTCGAGTGACGAGAGACAGGTCGTACGGGAAAATCCCGTTCATCGCTACCTCGGAGATGCTGTGTCCCATCGCTCGTGTACCGAGTATAACACCACGCCCAAACTCACTTAAACTTGATAAAATGCCACTGTAGCAGCAGTAACAAGCGTAACAACTGCGCCAGACACTTGTCTTACATAGGCGTTGCCGACCGCAGCACCGTATTCTGCGTGTTTAAATGTCTCCGTATTGGAATACACATGCCTGTAACACTTTCTATGGCGCTTCATTATATGAAAAGCATTCCGTCGTCAGGCCAAAAGTGGCCCATCGGGACTATCCGACCGCCGAGTCATCCTCAGTTGAGGATGCGGATAGGAGGGGCGAGTGGTCAGCGCACATCTCTCTTTGACCGGAGCCGCCACTATTTGGTCGACTAGATCCTCAGTTAGCATCACGAGGCTGAGTGCCCCCCGAAAAATGGCAACAGCGCATGGCGACCCGGATGGTCACCCATCCAAGTGCCGGCTACGCCCGACAGCGCTTAACGTCGGCGATCTGACGGGAACCGGTGTATCCACTGCGGCAAGGCCGTTGCCCAGTGTATGAGGCGCTTTATTAATCGATACACACTTCCAAATTTTAATTTTACATTCGTACTTTTTAGTCCAGTCCTGGCAGATATTCGTGGCAGTCTTACTAAAGCCTTTCCGTTACAGTTTAACCCGCACTTTGTGACATCTGAGGTAGTGATTTGCATGCGCGGAGCGCGCCGGCGATGGAGACGAAGCGTCAGGCACAGTGGATGCTAGGGAAGCAGGTGCCTGTGAGTGTGGGTGGGTGGCTAGTGGAGTGCGGCCGACGTGACGGCCGGCGACGAGGCGAAAAGCGCGGCGTGCCGCGACTCGCGAGCGCAGACGGCAGCCTCCGCCGCGTTTGCTATTCAAATCACGCCGGCCGCCGCTGACTCCTGCCGCGCGCCGCGCCGCGCCGGACCCGGGGTAAACTTCCGGCCCCGACAATGCCATCTGTCCCGATCCCCCGCTACACGGAAAACAACTTTTATGAAAAGTTCCCGCTCGACCTTGTTTCTCCAAATCCTCCCCCCCCCCCCCTCCCAACTTCTTCCTTTGCGATCCTCTTCAGCGTTCCTTTCCAGTGACTGCGCACGCAGCTGCCTTCTTTCGACTTGCCCTCCCCTGCCTGCCTTCGCGTTCTGTCAACTCAACTTCCCCTCCGTAGGGTCTCTCTCTCTCTCTCTCTCTCTCTCTCCCTCTTTTTTTTTTAGGCTGCCAACCCGTTCGCCCTCCCCTCTCCTCCGCCGCACCTTCACCTCTTTTCCACCACTCCCGTGAGAGGCTTTGAGAGAGAGCAAGTTTGCGTAATGTAGTCGGCGCTGCGCCGCGACGTCGCATTCATATTAAGCCGTTGTATGTCGCAGCTAAACACGGTTAGGGGTCTAAGAGGCTGTCTCGAGCGAGACCGCAGCCGGCGTATTTACATAAAGCGGAGCCTCTCCGAGATGAGGCGGACGTGTGGCCGGATAAGGGTGCGTGCCTGAATTATGCAGCCGTGGCCGTGGCGCCGCATCGCTCCGTGCAGCGGCGGCCACTGACGCGCCGCCACTGCTTCCATCTCGTCGTCAGCCCCGGCTCCTCCGCCCCATCACACGGCAACTCTGCTTTGTCACTCCTAATTACACTACTGGCCATTAAATTTGCTACACCAAAAAGAAAGGCATGTGATAAACGGGCATTCATTGCACAAATATATTATACTAGACATGTAATTACATTTTCACGCAATTTGGGTGCATAGATCCTGAGAAATCAGTACCCAGAACAACCACCTCTGGCCGTAATAACGGCCTTGATACGCCTGGGCATTGAGTCAAACAGAGCTTGGTTGCCGTTTACAGGTACAAATGCCCATGCAGCTTCAACACTATACCACAGTTCATCAAGAGTAGGGACTGCCGTATTCTGACGAGCCAGTTGCTCGGCCACCATTGACCAGACGTTTTCAGTTGGTGAGAGATCTGGAGAATGTGCTGGCCAGGGCAGCAGTCGAACATTTTCCGTATCCAGAAAGATCCGTACAGGACCTGCCACATGCGGTCGTGCATTATTCTGCTGAAATGTATGGTTTCACAGGCATCGAATAAAGGGTAGAGCCACGGGTCGTAACACATCTGAAATGTAACGTCCACTGTTCAAAGTGCCGTCAATGCGAACAAGAGGTGACCGAGACGTGTAGCCAATGGCACCCCATACCACCACGCCGCGTGATACGCCAGTATGGCGATGATGAATACACGCTTCCAATGTGCGTTCACCGCGATGTCGCCAAACTCGGATGCGACCATCATGATGCTGTAAACAGAACCCGGATTCATCCGAAAAAATGACGTTTTGCTATTCGTGCACCCAGGTTCATCGTTGAGTACACCATCGCCGACGCTCCTGTCTGTGATGCAGCGTCAAGAGTAACCGCAGTCATGATCTCCGAGCTGATGGTCCATGCTTCTGCAAACGTTGTCGTACTATTCGTGCAGATGGTTGTTGTCTTGCAAACGTCCCCATCTGTTGACTCATGGATCGAGACGTGGCTGAACGATCCGTTACAGCCATGCGGTTAAGATGCCTGTCATCTCGACTGCTAGTGATACGAGGCCGTTGGGATGCAGCACGGCGTTCCGCATTACTCTCCTGAACCCACCGATTCCATATTCTGCTAACAGTCATTGGATCTCGACCAAAGCGAGCAGCAATGTCGCGATACGATAAACCGCAATCGCGATAGGCTACAATCCGAACATTATCAAAATCGGAAACGTGATGGTACGCATTTCTCTTCCTTACACGTGGCATCACAACAACGTTTCACCAGGCAATGCCGGTCAAATAGTGTTTGTGTATGAGGAATCGGTTGGGAACTTTCCTCATGTCAGCACGTTGTAGGTGTCGCCACCGTCGCCAACCTTGTGTGAATGCTCTGGAAAGGTAATCATTTGCATATCACAGCATCTTGTTCCTGTCGGTTAAATTTCGCGTCTGTAGCACGTCATCTTCGTGGTGTAGTAATATTAATGGCGAGTAGTGTATATCAACTCCTTCTCTCTTCTTTTACACCGCACTGTAATTTACTAATTCTTCAGCAACATTCTCTCTTGTTTTTCTCTACCTAAGACTGTTTTCCTGGTTGCTAAAAATTTATTCTTGTGTGCTCAATGCATTTACATACCATCACAAGTCCACATTTATGATACCTAGTCGTTGTAATTAAAGTGCACCTACTCACAAACTCAGTGTGGTCTGTAATTATCGTAGGGCAGCGAAACTTGGTAGATATTGTAACGCTGGAAAAAAAATAGTCCCAATTTTGGCCACCAGGTTCAAATACTGCTCTGTGAATCCAAGAAAGGCCGGCCGGGGTGGCTGAGCGGTTCTAGGCGCTTCAGTCTGGAACCGCGCGACCGCTACAGTCACAGGTTCGAATCCTGCCTCGGGCATGGATGTATGTACTTTCCTTAGCTTAGTTAGGTTTAAATAGTTCTAAGTTCTAGGGGACTGATGACCTCATATGTTCAGTCCAATAGTGCTCAGAACCATTTGAACCATTTGAATCCAAGAAATACTTATAGAAATGCTCCTTATGTAATAGATTAGGAGCAGGACTTGGGCAGCGACGGTCAAACAAGTGAGAAAGAGATAATATTGATATTATTAACTGCCACATACACCATTTCTTCAGTGTGAGTGCCAGAGGTACACCTGGTGGCAAAAATTGGAACTTATTTTTTCCGCATTAAGGAGGAACGACAGGGTGACGGACGAAAATAATGTTGAAATTCTGGACTTTTTTTCAATACTGGAATGTAGTAGACAAATGGAGTTTGCTGCAATGAATAAAACATGATTCGAAATTTTCGTTGGTATTTTGTTATTGAAAAATATTAATATCTTCACTGCGAAATTGGGATCTTGTAGAGACGGCTTTGAAAGAAGGTAGATCGACGGTTGTCGCTGTAGTCCGGTTGTGGTTATCTTAAAAACAAAATTAGCATATAACTCTGATCTTAACAGTTTTAGTTCATAGTAGGGATTTGCCAAAACGTTTTTTGCCGAAATTATAGATATTTGAAAAATGGCCAGTTTTGGACCCTTCTTCTTTGTTCGAAAAAAATACTAAATATCAACAGAAAAAACGGCTTCTATGAACTGAAGTGAATTGAGTTTGATACAAGGGCGACAAAAAATCATTGAAATCGAGTGAAAATTGTAGCGTTGGTGATGACAGCCATGTTGTAAAATATGGTCTTGAGAAAAACGTGTTTAAAGTTTGGTAAGCATTTATCATATAAAGAAAGGGACAAAGTTTGAAAGTTACGGGATATCATCGATGTCTGGTCCATACTAAGTATCTCCCGGGCTAGTGGATGGCCGCTTTCTGCTTCTTTGATCTGATAATCTCTCATTTTCTTCCTCAAAGCCCTTTTAGTCGTTGAGCGCATCGCCGCTGGCGTATCTGTCTTCACAGAATCGACGCATTACATGGCCGACCTCGATTTGAAGGGCATTTGCCACATGCATTAACTCAGTATGGCCTACATTGAATAGACATACGGCCAAATTTAAAGCAATGTTCACAATTTCCGTCCGACTGGATGTTATTTTTGAAGCGTGTCTCCAAATGAGACAATTGAAACATTCGTTCTCATTTTGGTTAAAGACACCTAAACAACGTTCCAGCAAATCAGGTTTTGTCTAATCGGTACAAATAGGGGCATCGATAACGACTTGGGACAGCCGGTTCTCTAACACCGAGGCATGCCACACACGCTTGCCTTCAAACGATCACAGAATCGTTACTTTTTGGAGTTCACGCATAATATTTTGGGGAATAATTCTTCACTGTATATACATTCTAATTCAGCAATAAAAAATCGAGCTTTTTTCGACCGTCAGCCTATTGCTCCCCCTTAATGCGGTAAAATGTCTACCAAGTTTCGCTGCCATACGATAATTCCAGCAATTCCAGCAGGACAATGCGACACCCATACGTCCAGAACTGCTACAGAGTGGCTCCAGAATACTCTTCTTAGTTTAACACTTCCGCTGGCCACCAAACTCCAGAGATGAACATTATTGTGCATATCTGAGATGCCTTGCAACATGCTCTTACCCTTACGGATTTATGGACAGCCGTGCAGGATTCATGGTGTCAATTACCCCCAGCACTACTTCAGGCGTTAGTCGAAACCAGGCCATGTCGTGTTGCGGCGCTTCTGCGTGCTCGCGGGGGACCTACACGATATTAGGCAGGTGTACCAGTTTCTTTCGCTCTTCAGTGTAGATAAAGTATCATAAATAATGGAAAGCGAACATTAATTTTATTTGTATACCACCACCGGATGTGTGAGAAGAGGTTAACGAAATAAATATGCCAGTATTTCTGGAAAAAGAAATCTACAGTAGCATGGATTACAGAAATAGGTAAGGAACTGGAAAGAAACGGGAATAAAGAATCGAAAATAACCGAAAGAAACCTTTCAAGAATGAAATACAAAATTTGAAACATTTCAAGGGAGAAGAAATCAAGAACAAAATGGACAGGAAAAGCTGAAGGCAACGTAGAAAGAAAGTGAAGGAGTACTGGAAAAAAAGGAAACAACAACAACGGAAGAAGAGGATCTGAAGCCGTTACGTGATCTTAACTGATTAGTACCTAGACTTTTTTTTTAAAGAAACAAATGAAATATTCAGTAATTCTCCTCCACTGTCTCGATCGTAGTTAGCCTGCGAATGAGCTTCTTAAACGTGCGTTATAATGAGTTTGCCAAAGACTGATCAAACGACCGGCAGTACTCACATGGGTGTCACAAGCATACAGACTGGGTTACACTAACTTCCATCGGAAGCGACAATAATGACGACAAGCTGGTAGCAAAATTTGAGTAATTCGAAATATGGAGAAGTAGCATCAGAAGGTACTATTGTGATAGTGTCATGGTACCCATTAGCCTTGTTGTTGTTGTTGTAGTCTTCAGTCCTGAGATTGGTTTGATGCAGCTCTCCATGCTACTCTATCCTGTGCAAGCTTCTTCATCTCCCAGTACTTACTGCAACCTACATCCTTCTGAATCTGCTTAGTGTATTCATCTCTTGGTCTGTCTCTACGATTTTTACCCTCCACGCTACCCTCCAATGCTAAATTTAAAATCCCTTGATGCCTCAGAGCATGTCCTACCAACCGATCCCTTCTTCTAGTCAAGTTGTGCCACAAACTCCTCTTCTCCCCAATTCTATTCAATACCTCCTCATTAGTTATGTGATCTACCCATCTAATCTTCAGCATTCTTCTGTAGCACCACATTTCGAAAGGTTCTATTCTCTTCTTGTCCACACTATTTAAACCATTAGCTTTATCGATGTCAATACACAATTTTGAGCGTAATCGTACAAACACTTACGACCAGGGTAATTTGAGAGTTTCAGGGAGGCTGGAAGGTATCGGAAAATGTGATGGTATTCATAAGGACGAGGGCACGAAGCAAAACTGAAGATAATAGGAAAGCAAACGTTTCTGTTGTACTCGATACTAACAACTGTGAAGGCAGCGGAACTGCACAGTTATGTTCACAAGATGTAGTGTGTAGTGGAGTTGCGCTAGTTTGGTTCATAGAAGCAAATTGGGGCGAACAGATTACCGAAACGGGCGGTAGTTGATACAGAAACATTCATAAAGTGACTGGCAGAAAAAAATCACAGCCAAAACGAAGAAGACAAGAAGTCGCCGGACGAAGTTGAGATTGCAAGAGCGTCAAAAAGAACAATTAGTTCTCCACAGATATCTGAATGTCGTATGCTGATGATTTCATATAAAAACACAAATAATTCATAATTCATAATGACAACCATGACTGTTGTTTTACGGGACCAAATTTGGATGGTCGGACGGGGATGTGAACCCCTTTCCGTCCGATTGCGTATCGATTATCTTAACGTCTACTTCCATACTCTGCAGATCACTCTGAGCTGAATGGAAGAGGGTACTTAGCATGGTTTTCTTCTCATTCCAATCTCGAATGGAAGGCAAGAAGAACGACTGGTTAAATTCCTCTGTGCGCGTTCTAATTACTTTAATCTTGTCCTCGCGGTCAATAAGTTCTTGAAATTTCGTAAGTTCGTAAGTAATCTTTCACAGCAAAATACGCATTTATTTTCAAGCTTATGCAAACTCAAATTTTTCAGAATGTCCATGTTGTTCTCCACGGGGCAAAAGTACCAGTGACCATTCGTGATGCCGTTCTTTGTATGCCCTGTTGCTCCGATTTGGAACGGGTCATACTGCGCGAACGTTTTGGACGCGCAGATGTTTTGTAACCGGTTTCCTTTGTAAACTGCTTCTTTCCAGTAACCTGCCAATGAACCGAAGTCAGCCATTTGCTTTACCAATGACTGGGGCTACGCAATTAATTTGTTTCGTATCCATACATCCATCTATTTCATATCCAGGTATCTGTATGAATGGGTCGATTCCAAAGTAGTCCTAGGACACTACTTTTATTTGTTTTACTAAATGCATAATTTTACTTTCGTCAACTTCCAAGAACAGCCGATGTTGATTCCAGGATAACGGTATTCCACAGGGAAGTGTGCTGACTTGTAAGGTGTCAGGCAAATCCAACACCTTCCATGAAAACCCTGGCATGATAGCAAATCCGGCAGTATGTCACATAGCTCCGAATAAATCCTGACATTAAATTAACCAAAGTAATACGAACAACGAGTGAGCAAATGGAATACCACAGACTAACACAAGAACGCCTAAATGCATGTCATACCTTCCCACCGTGAAACAGACGCAGTTCCGAGGGGAGAAACGAGAACAGAAGCCGAGAGCTGAGTCGTGTAGGCTAGGAGGCCCTACGATAAGGGACGTACACCCACGTCGCCAGCCGACGGCCAAGACCACCCCCAGCCCATGTTAAAAGATAGAGCCCTCCAGAAGAACAGTATAGATTTCACGATAACACAAAAGGGCCACACCAGCTGAAAGTTTTAGCGTGAGAATATACACGTCTCTGTTACGTAGGAAACATTAAAAACATTGCCCCACCACGAAAAGTATAACGTTTCTCATTGGATAGACAGAATTTTTGTAGGCGGAGCTTAAAGTTAACATTGAGACCCTGATTGGTCAGCTGAAAACACAGCCAGATAGCTTTTCTTAAGCCAACTTCGGTAAATTGTACTAAGGAGAAGTTAGATAGAGTTACTTCCGAGACAGCGAGGTGTGTGCAGCTGCGCCGACAGTTGCTCCCTGACGCTGCCTGACCACCGACAAGGTAATGAACGCACGCGATGCCGCATAACAGCGCATAAGGCTTCACTCAGAACTGCAGAAGTCTCATCTGTTACACCCCCTTTTTACGTAATACTAGTGTCGATCGCCAATTAAACTTCGTGGTATTCACATTTGCTATTAGAAGTTAAAATCTGAAACGCGATGATTTTTCTGTTATATAATTATTGAGAAGCCTCATCAGCCACTGTAATTTACGACAAGTTAAATAAGTAATTAAAGATAAGTGAGGGTCACTGTAGACCATTTTGACAGTTTTCTCTTTTATGAAACTTAACTTAAACCTAGGTTATAGATGTGATATGGCATACGTCATCGTTCGATCCATTGTAGAACTTGGAAACCCATTCAGGGAATATTCGTTCACATTTTTGTTGAACGCAGTTGGTTTTTATCATCCTGTATTAAAATATTTCCTTTTATCAATAGTGCAATTTATAAACAATGTTTTGTGAGTAGAATAAAAATTCCAATGGTAAACTTAACTGCTTTTTCGACGTTATTTTACCAGCTAACTAAAAATAGGAAAGCCTTGAACCCCTTCCACTAAATTTAGTTAGTATTAAGATTCTTTTACAGGGAGTGCAGTGGAGCTGACGCTGAAATCATGAAGTATTTGATTATATCATCGCTAGTTTCACTGAACTCTTCTGAACTCTACATGTCATGTGTGGTCTGGCGTCTCCTTACCAGCAGCAGGTCCCAGGTTCAAACTAGTCAATTCCCTAAAAATCACGCTCAGAGCGTCGTTGCGCGAAAGTGGTAGGGAGACACGGCTTAGAATAAACAGACACCACGCAGAATGTTAGAGGCTTCAGCTCTGTTCAATATATACACGAATGACCAGATCACTGCAACCAACTGAGGGAGCTCCTTTCATGCTGATGATCTTCCTCTAACAACCCAGAGCACAGATTTTCGATCAGAGATCACCCTCATGAATGCTCTTAAACAGTTTTCCAGGTGTTACAACACAAACCACCTTGAACAAAATCCCACAACACACACCCGAGAAACAGGGAAGCTAGTCGCAAATTAAAGATAGTATGGTGAAGTGTAGAACTGGAACACACTGGCACCCAAAATATCTAGGAGTCACAGCTGACAGATCTCTTACTTTCAGGAAGCACTGCAGGAACTGTAAGTCAGTAGTTTCCACCAGGAACAAGCATTTAAGGAAACTGGCTAATCACAGTGGGAGGGGGGGGGGGAAGTTAGTTGATTGGAAACTCTTAGAAGCTACGTAGTGGCACTATGCTATGCTGGGCAGAGTAAACATGTCCCGAAAAACAGTTTAAGGAAATTTGTGGTTGTGTGTATTTGTGTCTTTGGTGGACAAGATCAGTTACTGGCTACTAAATACTATCGGATATTCTACCCCAATTTATTTTTATTTTGAAGGGGCACCACGCTACGTTCTTATAATTGACAACAGTGTTTGATTGTTAAGACATATACATGGGCGGCAGCCTATGTGTTTAACATCTGTTGTGACAATAAGTTGGTTTAAATATTTTCCTTGGTAGTCGAAAGTTTTACCTAACCAGGGTTATGACATTTTTATGAAAAGTTTGAATTTTCTTTGTATGCCAATCCAAAGATGCTTTAAACAAGAGGAAACGCGTTATTGGCAAAGTATGAAATAATAAAACTTGTTTTACAGCCAAGACTGTTCATCTAATCAAAATATTTATCACTGGTTGCTGTAACATCCGACGAGGAATTGGAAAAAGTTCTATGCATGTCATGTTTGGTATAGTTCAACACATACAGAAACAAGTGGACGTAGCTCTCAGTAACACCTGCAGAATCATAACAGGTTGTTTGAAATCTACTTCAGTCGAGCTGCTTTCCCACCTCGCAAGAACAGTACCACCTCCTGTTCGAACGAGGAAAGAAAGAAAGTAGATTAGGAGAGAACGCACACACTAAATGGGCACGAACCGCATCCATAACGACTGAAGTCAAGGTGATTGGCCGTGCTCTTTCAGAGTAACCATCCCTGCATTTCCCTGAAGCGATTGAGGGAAATCACGAAAAACCTAAATCAGGATGGCCGAACGCGGGTTTGAACCGTTGTCCTCCCGAATGATGATGTTCAGTGTGACTGTGGAAAAGACCAGGCTGTTGATCACATGCTTCAACGCCGACGGTGTCCAGCCCCCTGCACAGAAGATGAATTTCGTTGAGGAACAGAAAATGCATTAGAAATGGTCAAATTTTCGGCAAAAGTAATTTGGTGAAAACTGTGTACAGTGTCTATGTTTCTGATACGAGAATAAATAAAGTTTTACATTTATATACATTTAACGCAAGCTGTCAATCGTTGCACCACTTTTAAATCTTATCAAAACCTGTTAGGACAGTTATGCAACCTGTTTTAGATAGTACTTCATTACAGGTGATTGCAACATCTGCATAACGCTGACATTTCTATTAATATTATCTACCACCTCATTGGTATACTGTATGCAAGGATCCCACACCATATCCCTATAGCACAAGTGAATTGGCTTCTACTTTTGTTGAAGATCCTCTAGCCAAGACAATATGCTGCGTCCACCCTAACAACAAAGTCTAAATGCCATCACAAAATTTTTTTGGAAATCCCTTATGATCGTACTTGTGTGAATAAACGTTGGATTGGTTCCGGGTAAAATCTTTTAAAACGTCGTGAAATACCACATCCACCTGATTGCCTTGATCCATAATTCTCAGGGTTTCATCTGAGTAGAGCACAAGTTGGATTTCGCATGGTCGATGTTTTCAGAATCAGTGCTGGTTGGCATGGATTACGTCATTCTGTTCGAGATTTCTCATGGAACCTTATGCTACCCCGGCCTATGTGTCTTAAGGATCGTAATAGTCTGCCAGAACACAAAAGTTGTTGTATTCTTTATATTAAGCGTCACGCGTTCGTTATAGCAAAAGAAGGGACAGCTTAATTCACAAACTTAGTGGTGCCAGATACGATTTTGGTGTCCATGAGTGACGCAATATCACTGAGTTGCCTAATCAGGTTCTGACGTGACGTCAATCAAGCTTAGCTTTTCATTCTCTCGCCCTGCTCATCTGTCATATCACCCAGTAAAGTGTACCAAAATGCTCATCGCACTGTCTTCCCTATGACAAACAAGTGAAAACCAGCTGAAAACTTGAAAAAAATTTCTGTTGCCTGTGACGTCGGAATATTTTGAAAGATTTGTGACATCTATGCCTTAGTTGTTGTATTTTTTACTGGAGAGAAGGGTACAAGATACGCGGTGTGTCAAAAGCTGTCAGCAGGTTTGCTATGGCACACACGAAATGGTAGAATTTGAAAAAGCGTTAACGTCCTACAACATTTGTTTCATTTTTCATTCTCGCAATGAGTGATTAAGTCTGGTAAGAATTAAACCCAAATCTCTCCTTTTTATGCACGCCTGCACGATTTGCCATCAGCTGCCGTGGATCGCAAAAACCAGACGGCACGCAATAAATTTACCGGTGGATCTGGCGGTGAATTTTAAGTCATACGTGACATTTGAACCGCAACACGGATTTTCCACTCTAATGCTAGGCTAGAAAGTCTCCGATAATGACGTGGTAAAGTATACGCTTACGCTTATCCAGTTGATTACATAGAGAGTAATTTGCGGTTTGGTGCGTAATAACACAAGACACAGTAGCAAGTATAGCCAGGTACAATATGCAATGCAGCTTTTGTAGCCTGGTGCAAAGTGCATAAGGTGACGCATAAAAATGTATCATAGATAAAAAAGGGAGGGAGCCTTATGGCTTATGCCGATGATTGGTTTTAGAGTGGCAGTAAAGACCTGACAACTGTCCAGAGAACTTGTGAAGAACCACTAGGCACTTATCAAAACTGTGCGCATCTATTCACTTCTGGCATCTAGCTGTTGTATTCGTCCACATTAGTTTTAATTAATTAATTTATTTTTGACTTTGGGCAGCAAAGGCCATACAGCCAACAGTAGTTACAACAGTGCCATGTCAACATAACTGCAATTTTCACAGTAGAATAACGAAAAGAGTTCGATGTAAAATTAGTAAAAGACGAACACCATACAGCTAGATGTAGTTACAACAGTGCCAAGTTAATATTAGTGCATTTTTCGCAATACAAAGATGGTAAGAGTGTGAAGTACAGAGATACGTTCATAACATAAATTTAAAAGATACAATTACGACCAAGTGTCGAACCAGGCCGGTTCCGTAGGAGAATGACATTCACAGTAACTTATAACTGAAAGCTGGAAAACGGCGTCGTTTACAAAGATAAGTTGTTAATGCAAAGTAAAAACACAGACGGCCCAGTTTTCGAGTCGAGCTGGCTCCATGGTAGGATAATATCCGCACAAAATTACAGGGTTAGTACACTTAATGTTCTGAGTGTAATGTGCGAGAGAACTCACTGTCCACCTCGTATTTCCACTCAAATGATAAGACAGGACATTAGCTATCTCACACAAAAATAATGTTTATTCTAATAAATGACAGATACACATCGCGTTCCACTCGATGCATAGCTAGCCTGGCTGAGACGCACACCAGTCCCAGTGCAACAAGAAAGACTAATACGTCTAGTGGGAATGTTTTTGTTCTAAACACTTACTGTGTATGCCAGAGGCGAACCAGTTAAATGTAGCCCTGGTGTATCGAGTTTATTTTCGAATCGATAAAGCCTTCATTACTACATCCATCACCTCTGCCCCTCCCACAATCATTTAGTGCTGAAGCGAAATTTATCTTTTTAATCTTCTCCATCGCTGGTACAGAGGCTGATGAAGCTCGTGGCTATCTGCCACGGAATGATAAATGGCAGATCTATATCACTCTCTATTCCATTTGACTGACCCTGTAAGTTTCAAGTACGCGCCTTCACCATCAGGTGTCTTCAATACGGCCTGTTTCTGTCGAAGGGGTATTATTTTTCTTTTTAGGCATTCCAAACAAAGTGCATACTGACGATTAGATTGTTTAGAAATACTGTGTGCAGTATTTCAAAAAGCCTCGCACATATTCACACACTCTAGCTGATGTCTCATTCTACACTAATGGCAAACAAAATTTAACTTCCGCGAAGGATAGCAAATAACGAAATTTTTGTTGTTGTGTGTAAACAGTATTGCAGAAAGAATACATAGTCAAATTTTCGGGCGATTTTGGAGTGTGCAGGTTGAGAACCCCTATTGCACCCAACTCCCAGCTCTGGCAGCAACAATCACTCTAACCCGATTGAAAATATAGTAGAACTGCTTCAATTCCGTTCGTCCGTGGACAGGCACAGTTAGTAAGGCTAACTACCACGCTGCCATACAGTACACGTTCTGCAAGAATGGCTGGCGAGTTGTGGCGAGTCTGTCTTCCGCCATCTGAAAATCAGATGTTTTCAGGGGGTGAAAGGTTTGGAGAATGTGGTAGCCAAGGCAACAATCAAACATTCTCTGTATCGAGATCCCTCGAGAGAGGACTGGAAAGATGCGGTTTTGTATTATCTTGTTGGAAGATAATGTCACAGTCACCTACTAGATATTGCAAGCCAGAGGGCTTAGCATGTCAGAAATGTACTACTTGCTCCTCAAACTATCGGCTAAGTGAACAAGAGATGATCATGTTCTGCCCCTATTGCCCCAAACTACAGGCTACGCGAACAAGAGATGATCATGTTCTGCCCCTGCTGCACCCAATGCCATCACATCAAGTACTGGAACCCCTATTGCACCTGATATCATCACACTACGTACTGCACCTCCTATTGCACCCGATACCATGACACCAAGTACTGGACCATGTACTGCACCTGATATCATCACGCCAAGTACTAGACCCTGTATTGCTCCCATTACTATGACACCAGGTACTGGACCTTCTAATGCACCTGATATCATCACACCAGGTACTAGACCCCTTACTGTACACAATACCAACACACTAAGTATTGGACCCCCTACTGTATCTGACATCATCACACCATTTACTGGACCCTCTATTCCACCTGAACTCATCACTCCAGGTACTGGACCCCCTATTGGAGCCGAAACCAACACGCCAGGCACTGGACGCCTAGGATGATGATGATGATGATGATGATGATGATGATGATGATGAATGCAGTCTGGTAATGTTAGTTCTAGTCCACAAACAGATAAGCGCATGATGATGCCATACGCAGAACTAGGACTCTCCTGAAAAGATGACGTGATATCACTTCTGTATCCAGTGCTGTCGTTCGGCGCACCGCTGTCCCTCTTTCCTAACCCTTTCGGTCATGGCGTCCTCATATAAGGACATACTAAGTAAATGAATAGTATATTAAATTCGTTAAATTTTACGATTTGTAACTGTTGCTCTCATATTGTCACAAGCAGAGAGTTTATTTGAGAACAGTGTCTATACCTCCTTTCAATATGTGGTACTACAAAACAAAACTGAATATGCACAGTAACATGGACGATTTCCAGTAATCTTTGTACCTCCCATCAGCCAGTTAATATCTTCTTAGGTAAAAAATTTATTTGTCCGTAGAAAGATGCACTCTTGAAGGTGAAAACTGAACGTGACTTTCAGAGCGAAAGGTAAGTGACATATTTATAACTTTATACATGTCTCCCAATGATGACATTGTGATTGAAAGGTTGTAATAGCATAGAAATTTAGGACATTATTTCGCTGTCGTTTTAGTCACGTTTCGGTGATTTCACAATGCCCCGTGTCGAAGATAAGCAAACGCCACTTACAGAAGTAGTAGTTGTAGAGCTCCTTAATTCATCTGAAATAGACGATCTATCTGTAGATACTGGCGATAATTTTTAATAAGAGGGCAATGATGGAAGCAATGTTAGACGTTTTATATCATACTGTGTATTGTAATCTGAGTAGTCTAGATGCAAAGTCCGCTAAATGCATAAGTGACACTGAGATAATCGCGAAATACTCGTCCCATCCAAACGACATAGCAGTGGAAACAAGAATGTTGTTGTTGCGTTCGAATTTGTTACAGCGCAAATTGAATAAGAAAAATATCCTTTCTAATCGTAACGGACTGAAAGCTATGAATGTCCAGATTGATAAGTTTGATGTCTGCTTTGTACCCGGCCATGGCAGGGCGACAGCTATGCCTATTGGGCTTTTAGCTTGCTTTGCACCTGATGGCAACATGCAGTTAGCTTCTTTGGACACCGAACACGATTTTAGATAGCCATTTTCGACGGTTTATAGCCGGTTTTGCAACCTGAAAATGGATGCATGTTTGCTCATGCAATTTGTAATACATGTATTGAGTACAAGAAAAACCCATCAGAATTAGGCGTTCCTAAAAATAAGACCCTTGATTTGCTTCACTTTAGGGCAAGTGTGGCCAAAGTACTGACAAAAATAGATAAGCCAGCTCCCAGGAAAAGGGGGCGTCCCACTAGTGAGAGCCCAAGCGCTTCAAAACGAGCCAATGCGGAAGTTCGTCCGGAAGGTGAAGTTCGTTTGGACAACGATGGGCATCTTTCAGTGGTTCAAAAATGACTCTGAGCACTATGGAACTTAATATCTGAGGTCATCAGTCTCCTAGAACTTAGAACTACTTAAACCTAAGTAACCTAAGGACATCACACACGTCCATGCCCGAGGTAGGATTCGAACCTGCGCCTAGAGCCGCTCGGCCACAACGGCCGGCTCTTCCAGTGGTCAGTGACAAAAAATCATTTGACGGGTGCAACAAACCGAGTTGCTAAGGGAAAACCAAATTTTATTGTGTAAACTGTAACATTCACTTATGTCTGGGAAGGAAAAAAAATGTTTCTTTTATTATCATTCATCACAAGTGTAAAATCATAGTTTATATATACAATCATTAAGTAAGCTTTGTGTAATTTATGTATTTTGGTGAAATAAAATAAAATGAAATAATTTGACTTTTTGACTTACACTGCACACAATGTCCTAATTTGGGGACGCGTTTTATCCCCCCTTGGGGGGGGGGGGGGGGCACTTCGGAATATTTTATGCATTTGAAAAATCATAATTTAATTCGAAGAACTGGATAGCAAAGCCATGATTTTTTCAAGAAAAAAAGTAATTCGTGACAGCTGCGGTGGTGTTCCAGAAGTCGTCGCACTGTCAGTATGGATACTTGCTTTGCTGCAAACAAGCGCATTTTCTGACTCACGGTATATTACGTGGCTGTACGATCCTGCACGGCCAAGCGAACAAAATGTTCGTCCTCTCAGGCGCTAGTCGCGTGGGACGGATGTATCCTCTGAGATGTTAAGTATTGCCCTCCTGTACCCATAGTTTCCAAATTCGCTAGTAGGCAATTGTCGGATTCCGACCAGTGCGAGAAGAAGAATCGCGGGACGATGAATTGCTGTATCACTAATCGATGCTCCTCCCGATGTCGAATTTCGACACTTGTTGTTAGGCGTTCCTCGTTCTTACATAAGGCATAACACGTTTTGCTCACAAACACCCAATATTTAAATGTTTCCTTTCCTTACATACAGAATGTAGATGGTGTTACTGCTATCTGATTTGGTCTGAAGGACTGAAATTCTAATCATATGCACATAAAGGGTACAAAAAATATGTATACAAAATTTCAGGGTTGTTAGATGATATAAGAATAGCACTTTTTTATATGGCAAAAGGGTCATAGGTGCATCGTTTTCCCAGTAGGAGTCGATGAAGATTTTGATGCCACTCATCTACAGAGACGGCGTTCAGACTGTAATGTATAGTGTTTTAGAGCTGTTGTGTCACGGCTACGAAATTCTTTGTTTGGGAAACAAATTTGATGTAGGAAACACTGATAGAAACTCCCGAAGAGCTGGTTAATTACTGTATTTAGCTGAAGCTGCAGCCATTGTTCGTCAATCTGCTGGTTCTTTTAAGCGTGATAGACAATCATTAGCACACAGATTCTAGTTATACATTGCTGTAAACGGTTATATTTTCAGCAACATCTCTGAAACAATATTCGTCACAGGGTAGTATAACACCGTCTCGGAGCACGAATAACATCAAAAACTTTATGGAATTCTAACGGGGAAACGGTGCTACTATAACATTGTCTAAGGCACTGCAGTCATGGACTGTGTGGCTGGTTCCGGCGGAGGTTCGAGTCCTCCCTCGGGCATGGGTGTGTGTGTGTGTGTTTGTCCTTAGGATAATTTAGGTTACGTAGTGTGTAAGCTTGGGGGCTGATGACCTTAGCAGTTAAATCCCATAAGATTTCACACACATTTGAACATTTTTTTAATAACATTGTCACATAAAAAGTGTTTCTTTTTAGTCTCTCTATAAGCACTAAAATTTGCTATGCGTGTTCTTACACACTATACACTTACGTGGTGCAGTTCATGCCAGTTTGATATTTGTTGTATTATGCCTCCATCATGCTCCAATCTTAATGGGCAGCACTGTAATATATTCAGTATTAATAAATCACGTTTTAGCTCCTAAGGTATTCGCTAAACGTCACCGTTATACGTTTTACGAAATATTTTTAGCCCTTACAATGAATGGAAGCGGACGTTGGAGTGTGAATTAAAACAAGAACACATTATAAGTTGACAGTGATGTATCGAAACAACAATGTATAACATTATTTAATCTCTAAAAATACATTACATTATATTATACGTAGAATACTAAGGAAATCAATCATAATGACGCAAATAGTACTAATGACGCAACGGTAAAAAATCCTGCAAAGATTATAACGCAATCGCACTAAACGCAGTGACAATAAAAAAGTAAGTTGGCTACATTCTAAAATGGTGTGTCGAATCTTTCCACTGAAACTCGGAAGATATTGCGCTATTAATTTTGTTTTGCCTAGGTGGAGGAAGGGCTGTCGAAGTGGGGTTTATTGCAGACGCTGACGAGAAGAATCTAAGTGCTCATAACACTTGTGATGGAAACTTCTCGCGAACTGAAACATTAGCTGGTTTCACATTAATGGAAAACCAGTTGCGATATCACACCACAGTGCTAGATTCTCAGTTGTGGGTCACTACGCTCCCTGACAACGGAAGTGAAGGATCCAGAAAACATGGTCGGAGGTCAATGTAACTTCGTACACGTACACACCATCGGCAGGAATGTAAGTGATTAGATTTGCAATTCGCTGTTACAGGTAGACCGGCCAGCAGAATGTGTTAGTGTTGTTCATTTTTAGTGTTGTTACCAGGCCTAGAAGACTGTATATAAGAGACGTGCACTGCGTTGGATGTTATCACTGTGAAACACACTGAGATTGTGGATATCGGGTGTGCAATGTTATACTGAGGAGGGGCCTCATACTGTCAATTTCTTGCTAAATTTGACTCGGTTTTGTATTCACCGAAATAAAATCATATACCTTCCAATCCGTGAAGTTTCGTTTCCCTTCCTCCTGCCCTTCTAGGTATCTCCTCATTTCTGTGTCAGGCAGAGTATTACTTTGGAGTAAGGAAACACCACAAGCTTAATGGATTACCACTCCTCTGAGGGCGTCCGCCGCTCGTGATCTAGTGGCTAGCGTTGCTATCTCTGGAACACTGGGTCCCGGGTTCGATTCCCGCCCGGGTTGGGGATTTTCTCTGCCCGGGGACTTGTCATCATCACTCCATCATCATTCATGAAAGTAGCTGGACTGGACTGTGTACAGATTGGGAATGTGTACGGGTGCTGATGTCCGCGCAGTTGAGCGCCCCACAAACCAAACATCATCATTATCATCATCATCTACAAAACATAGATAGAGGGCAACAGGCAAACTCGTTATTCCAAGTTTTCCGAAAGGCATTTGACACGAGCATCCTCTGAGGTCATTACCTGACTTGCCACCAATATCTCTCTATTATGGCACTTGTACAAAAATTTCAGTCTACAATAACGACAAAGAACTGTCCATCACTTTTCCATTTAATACTATTATTTACAGCTACGAACTACTAGGTAATAATGGCCTCTGAATTAGAGGGGAGGTACAATTACTTTCTGTCTGACCGTGAGCCCTTATGAAATCCCACCATAGCGCTATAATACCCAGTCATTAGCAGCTGTGAATGCCCCCAATTAAGGCAGCGGTGCTTTGAAAACAGCTGTACCATTTATAACGCGCTCGACCGGTTCCTTCATTGGCCTCACGCGACGCAACAACTTCACTGCAAATCAAAAGGCTTTGTGTCGACTCCAGCTCTCTCGGTCGGATTATTTCTCCGACACTGAACTGTTCTCTGCAGTTACTAATGGTGTGTGAACCTGTCTTGTGATCTCAGTACGTTGCTGTGAACGCGAATTTAACAAGTATACTTTTGTAAGTTCGAACTAATGGAAAACATGTACGTGTCGCCTTGTCGTATTGTTCATTTCTGTACCACATAGCCTTAATGTTCTCTACCGAAGGAACTGATTTCAGTGGTGGCATTGTTGCAGCGGAACATAATGATGAAACATACTCTTTACAATAACAAACACAAACCCAAGGGAACACTTTCAACGACAGTGACTTTTCATTCGGAAGGGTGGGTGTTGTGTGTTGCGTGCGCGCGCGCGCGTGTCTGTGTGTGTGTGTGTGTGTGTGTGTGTGTGTGTGTGTGTGTGTGCGTGTGACAATGTAATACCGTTACTGTCTGAAATAAATATACCATGTAACATATCAGTATTTACTAATGCATAGTTCGGCGACGTGGGGAATACTGTGCAGTATCAATGCATCAGTTAAAGTAATAGTGTTTCTGCTATGCATATAAAGATGAATAAGAAGCTACAAGTCACAGAATAAATTCGAGCAGTAGCGTTGAAAATTCTATAAAGATGTTGTGCAGACAATAAATACATGTATTAGAGCAAATAAAAGATAGATGAAAGCCATAAAAGTGTTTTGACACAAATAAAGCTACACAAAAAGCGGCTAGGTGCTGTATTTTTCCAAGCCACGGAGCTCAACCACCATTAACTTGATAAATTAGCGTAATAGACTAATTTGGAAGATTTATATCGAACAGGCATCTAAAATTCCACTGCATAAAATTTTTAGGAGGAAAAAGAAGAATCGCTGAGGCCTGGCAACGCAAGAAACAGGTGGTAAGCAGTATTTCATCAGGTTGGCTACATCAACACGTTGCAAAAGCGCAACTGCAAATAACTACCGAAATATCAGACTTAGCGCAACTGAAGACTCTTAGGTGAGAGCCGGCCAAGTGGTTCTAGGCGCTTCAGTCCGGAACCGCGTGACTCCTACGGTCGCAGGTTCGAATCCTGTCTTGGGCATGGATGTGTGTGATGTCCTTAGGTTAGTTAGGTTTAAGTAGTTCTAAGTTCTAGGGGACTTATGACCTCAGCTGTTGAGTCCCATAGTGCTCAGAGCCATTTGAACCATCTTAGGTGAGAGATGTGGATTATATTTTTTATGTTCTTGATGACATCTCGATATCGCAATACAGACTTGTGTTGCATATACATAGCACCATTCTGGATGACTATTCTAAAATGCATTCCGTTAATTGCCACTCATAAAAATGAAGATATAAGTAAATACACTCCTGGAAATTGAAATAAGAACACCGTGAATTCATTGTCCCAGGAAGGGGAAACTTTATTGACACATTCCTGGGGTCAAATACATCACATGATCACACTGACAGAACCACAGGCACATAGACACAGGCAACAGAGCATGCACAATGTCGGCACTAGTACAGTGTATATCCACCTTTCGCAGCAATGCAGGCTGCTATTCTCCCATGGAGACGATCGTAGAGATGCTGGATGTAGTCCTGTGGAACGGCTTGCCATGCCATTTCCACCTGGCGCCTCAGTTGGACCAGCGTTCGTGCTGGACGTGCAGACCGCGTGAGACGACGCTTCATCCAGTCCCAAACATGCTCAATGGGGGACAGATCCGGAGATCTTGCTGGCCAGGGTAGTTGACTTACACCTTCTAGAGCACGTTGGGTGGCACGGGATACATGCGGACGTGCATTGTCCTGTTGGAACAGCAAGTTCCCTTGTCGGTCTAGGAATGGTAGAACGATGGGTTCGATGACGGTTTGGATGTACCGTGCACTATTCAGTGTCCCCTCGACGATCACCAGTGGTGTACGGGCAGTGTAGGAGATCGCTCCCCACACCATGATGCCGGGTGTTGGCCCTGTGTGCCTCGGTCGTATGCAGTCCTGATTGTGGCGCTCACCTGCACGGCGCCAAACACGCATACGACCATCATTGGCACCAAGGCAGAAGCGACTCTCATCGCTGAAGACGACACGTCTCCATTCGTCCCTCCATTCACGCCTGTCGCGACGCCACTGGAGGCGGGCTGCACGATGTTGGGGCGTGAGCGGAAGACGGCCTAACGGTGTGCGGGACCGTAGCCCAGCTTCATGGAGACGGTTGCGAATGGTCCTCGCCGATACCCCAGGAGCAACAGTGTCCCTAATTTGCTGGGAAGTGGCGGTGCGGTCCCCTACGGCACTGCGTAGGATCCTACGGTCTTGGCGTGCATCCGTGCGTCGCTGCGGTCCGGTCCCAGGTCGACGGGCACGTGCACCTTCCGCCGACCACTGGCGACAACATCGATGTACTGTGGAGACCTCACGCCCCACGTGTTGAGCAATTCGTGGGTACGTCCACCCGGCCTCCCGCATGCCCACTATACGCCCTCGCTCAAAGTCCGTCAACTGCACATACGGTTCACGTCCACGCTGTCGCGGCATGCTACCAGTGTTAAAGACTGCGATGGAGCTCCGTATGCCACGGCAAACTGGCTGACACTGACGGCGGCGGTGCACAAATGCTGCGCAGCTAGCGCCATTCGACGGCCAACACCGCGGTTCCTGGTGTGTCCGCTGTGCCGTGCGTGTGATCATTGCTTGTACAGCCCTCTCGCAGTATCCGGAGCAAGTATGGTGGGTCTGACACACCGGTGTCAATATGTTCTTTTTTCCATTTCCAGGAGTGTAATTGAAACATGACAATATCAGAATCTATGCTTGAAGTAATTGCGAGCTGAAAAGTAATTCCTCGGAATGTTTTATGTCAAAGCTCGTAAGGTGTTGAAATAAAACAGACTTTACTTAATGTTCTACATGTCTCTTCTTAATGTCCACATATTTGTTTTCAACGTAGGCACTCCGGCCATGAATACGTTTCCCCAAAGAGAGACCAGTTTGCTGATACCGTCAATGCAGAATGTTTGACTTTGTTGACAACCTTACCTCTGTTTGCACCGCTTCACCATTATGAGACTGAAATCCGCGCTGGTGTTGTTTAAGTTCTGAAAACGGTTGAAAATCGGTTGGTGGGCCAATTCGGGACTGTATGGAGTACGACCGATGACAGTGTTCGCAAGGCGTCGGATTGTTGCAGATGCCGCAGAGCTCGTGTGCAGTGTGCTTCGTCAACTGAAGGAGAGGATGCTGCATATGTGGATAAATTCTTGGAATTCGTGCTTTCAGTTTTCTTATGGTCTCTTACGCACCGACACAGTTACGTTACGCACTGCCATGTTACACACTACAAATAGGAGCCCCTTAGCGGCAGATAGTTGCCATCAAACGGTAAATAAGAGAAAAAATATAGCACCAACCAATGACATCTATAAGTCATTTGCATAGTAACCCTAAATGATAGAACATCATATTTAATACAAATGCACTCTTTTCTCTTAGCAGAAAGATCGCAGCAGATGTCGGAAGGTGGATTCTTACCTCAACCAATACTCGGGTAACATTTTTGTTGTATCTTATACCTGATGCAGAGCAATGGTACACGGTTTGCTATCCTTCGTCATTGCATACATTATAAAACAGAGATTGTTTCAAACCTACTGGGAACAGGTAGGTTCAAAATCTGCCATAATTTAAGCGCAAGCGTATAATAGCTATTCTGTAACAGGGGCCTAATTAGTAAATTAGTAAATAATTAAATGGTAATGAATTAGTAAATAGTTAGTAAATCAGTAAATAATGGAAATAATGCTATTGCACGTTTCAGGAGGCCATAATACAATCCTTTTGATATGCTAAAATATTACTAACTGGAGAAACAATACATTTTTGTTAATGATAGTAAAGAGCCAGTCTCTCTTACATACGTTTTTTCTGTAATAGATTCGATGTATAATAATAACTGTATTCTGTGACACCGTTATCAGAGATTTATTGACGATCAACGATGTTGAAATGGCCTGATGGCCTGCTACTGAAACAGAATGGAGTATTAAAAACGTTCTCTTGTTTTTCTTACGAGCGTGGGCTCACGTTCTGTTTCTTGGTGTTTATATCGTACTCGGTCTTAGTAAGCGGACGTGCTATGTAAGTTGCTGTATAATAATTTTTGCTGGCTTTATAGTAATTAAATGTGGTATCTGCTAATAACTTTTGTAATTATTTTTATATTTATCTCCTCCAAACTGGATAATTTACATGATTTTTCGCCGTAGGATCCAGTGGAGTTGGCAGATCATTGTGAACAACACGTATTCCGTCCAGTCATTAATCTGTACTTGCTCATAGCAATCAGTGACACTGTGATCAAAGACTGACGATTTTAACGTATGTTGCCAACATTCCATCAAAGAAATGATGTAAATGATTTGGTCATTCGTCTGTGAACAATTATGCTGTTGGTCTTTGCCCATGTCAGACACCGGTCCCATGATCAGTAATTAGGTAGTTACACATCTTAAAATGACGCGTTGATCTCCAGAAAGGTTGTAAAGATGGATTAAACTTAAGTACAGTCCGAGAAGAATACCATGGTCGGTAGATGCGCAGATGGCAGGACATGTGTGGGGGGAGTGGTAATGGTGGAGGGGAAGTACGATTTTAAAATGAATCCTACACTCACATTTTTTGTAAATACTGAGTGGGGGCACAAGGCTCACACATGCATGCTGGCCATTCAAAAAGATCTTTCATCTCTGCTGTGGTTAGCATCTAAAACGAATTCCGTCTAAAAGGCAGCGATTTATTTTCGCCCGGGCTGTTAACCATATGTAGCTTTCACAGAAACGTCATGAGTGGCGAATTTTGAGTAAAACCTACACGTGTCTCTGGCTGTCATGTTAAAATTTGTTTCTTTTACCAAAACACAGCGGATTTTACACAGTCTGACCTCACTAACACGTTGTGCAGACGCAACTGCGAGAGAATTCTGAAACAATGATTTATTAAGTTCTATTAAGTGGGGAACTGAAGAAAGGTAAAATAAATAGGTTGTAAAAAACAAATACTCGGCGCAAAATAAAAAGTGTAATGTATTCACTTACGTTTTTGCAAAACCCCAAGCATTTCTGGGTTTACCAGGTATCGATTATCCTCAAAAATTAGATTCTTTCATCGAAAAAGTTTGTAGTTACTGTAATAACACAGTAGACAATGAAGGTCTGGATAATAACCACATGGTAAAACACTCTTCTACTTCCCAAAATCTCATTCAGACATCACAAACTGTTTATAAAATACCTGGAATGTTGTGGATGGCGTATCATGGCGCGGTGCGATCGCAAATGAGTATGCTACGTCAGGTCAATTTTCTCGAGATTGCTGAAAGATAGAGATCTCCATCCAAGTCCAAAGAAAAATTCAACATGTTAGCTAAATTTCATATGCAGAAACGTATTATGTGATATGTATAACAAATGCAAAATTATAACGATCTCTGTTTTTCATTGCAAACATTATCGAGTTAAGCGAAAAGTCTTACTTCCACGTAAATATCACAAAAACTATGGCCATTAAGGAGGGGGGGGGGGGGGGTAAGACGTCAAACGGGCCGACTTGGAGCAGGAGAGGCATCATAGGACATTTTAATTTCCAGTGTCTATACTTTAACAAATAAATTCATAAAACTTTGTCAGCATTACTAGAAAGGACTCAGGATTCACACACATTGCAATGGAAGTTCGAAAACATAACGAAGTAATTTTTTTTACATGTCAAATTTCATCATTTTTTTCACTTACTAATGGCAGCATTTGTTACTATATGTACACTTTTCTTCATATGTTAGAGAGATTCTTCGATGAATTTTGCGCAGCATACATACCACACTTACATGTGTACGAAACTCTAGAATTTATTTAATTTATGAAAAAACGAATTAACTATTATATTTTAAACTTCATGTTTACAAAAAACACAAATTTTATAATTACCTAAATTTTTACCACAGTTTTTAATAGATTCATAAAATTCTAGAGTTTCATACACCTTTAAATATGGTTTGTATGCTGTGCAAAATTCAGCGAAGAATCTCTCTTACTTCTGAAGAAAAGTGTACCTACAGCAACAACTACTGCCATTAGTAAGTGAAAAAAAATGATGAAATTTCACAAGTAAAAAAAATTATTTCGTTATGTTTTCGAACTTCCACTGCTAGGAGTGTGAATTGTGAATCCTTCCTGGTCATGCTGACAAAGTTTTATAAATTTATGTGTAAAAGTATCGACAGTGGAAATTAAAATGTCCTGCTCCAAGATGGTCCGTTTGACGTCCTACCCCGCCTTAACCAAATGATGGGCACATCATAATGAAACTGACATATAAAGCTAGAAGTAAAGCAAAAATTAATATTCTTTTATCAAATAATTTCTGTAAAATCGTTTGAGAGTGACTGCAGGGCGTGCGCCTCGATTTTGTCATCGCCGACCGGCCGAAAGGTGCCAGACTCTGTCGGCCTCCCCTTCCAAATGAACTCGCCCAGCGCTTTGGATGAAAACTGATCACTGCGCATCAGCTACCGTATCCTACGGGGGCGCGTCATTGTCGGTCGAATCCCATTGCGTCTGCCAGTTCTTTTTCCCATTTCCATTGACTGAGCTCAACACGTCTCAGGAATCCACCGCTCAGGATTTTGTCTACCCGCATTGCTTGCTTCACACTAAGCTGTCCAGTTTGTCATTATGAAAGGTGAGCTTGGGTCCTCAAAACATTCGCTACTATTCAAAATGGTTCAAATGGCTCTGAGCACTATGGGACTCAACATCTGTGGTCATAAGTCCCCTAGAACTTAGAACTACTTAAACCTAACTAACCTAAGGACATCACACACATCCATGCCCGAGGCAGGATTCGAACCTGCGACCGTAGCGGTCGCGCGGTTCCGGACTGAGCGCCGAGAACCGCTAGACCACCGCGGCCGGCCGCTACTATTCCTTCTCGCTTATTTCTAGCCCCATCTTTAGTAACGTCTACAGGGTGAAAAGTATTTAAACCGACAAACTCTGGGAGGTTGTAAGGGACATCAAAACAAATATTTTTCCCTAATGTCTTTTTTTCCTATGAGGGGTATTTAAACCGGTAGAGGAAGATTTCTCTGGTGGCAAATTAATTAAGCCAACAAATACTTTTCCATTTTCTCATGACCAAGAGACAACACATTAACACAACCCAATTTAAATTACAGTAGATTTTCAAAAATGCCTCCCCTGACACGTAAACAAAAGTTACACCGTCGGATCATGTTCTGTCTGACACGGGCAAAAACCCCAGGAGTGTCCTGAATTGTTCCTGCTGCTGCTGCTATCCGGGCAACCCGATCCTCTTCTGATACAACAGGAGTTGCGTAAACAAGGTTGTGCATCTCTCCCCACAGAAAACAGTCCAGAAGGGACATATCTGGGGATCGAGTAGGCCATGGTACAGGACCACCTCTGCCAATCCACGTTTCTGGGAACCGTCGGTCCAGGCATCAACACACACGACGACTGAAATGTGCCGGCGCCCAGTCACGTTGGAACCACATGCGTTGTCTTGTAGGGAGCGGGACGCCTTCCAGCAATTCTGGCAAATGCTCTGGCGAGAAAATTGTAATAGTGCCTGCCATTTAATGGCCTAGGTAGCAGATACGGCCCAATTAAAACAGTCCCCAACAATACTGTCCCACATATTAACGAAGAACCGCACTTGATGAGCGCTAGTAACTGTGGCATATGGGTTATCCTCACTCCAAACATTCGAATTGTGCATGTTGAAGACTCCATCACGCCCGAACATTGCTTCATCGGTAAACAACATAGAGGATGGAAATGTAGGATGCATTTCACATTGTTCCAGGTACCACTGTGCTCTGGGTGGATAATCAACTGGTTCCAGGTTGTGGACACACTGTTAGTGAAATGGACGTAACAACTGCTCTCGAAGGACTGTTCTTACATTCGTCTGATTCGTCCCCATGTTACGTGCAATTGCACGCGTGCTGTTGAAGGATCTCGCTCCACATGCTGCAAGAGAGCTTCCTAAAATTGCAGCGTTCTTACCGTGCGACGGCATCCCTGTCCGGGTAATCTGCTAAATGATCCGGTCTCACGCAGACGTTGGTACACGGCAGTAAAGGTCGTATGATGCGGGATACGGCGATTAGGATATTGTTGTTGATAAACCCGCTGTGCAGCTCGTTCGTTGTGATGCGCTGTGTAGTATGCACCAACCGTATCAGTGTACTCACTCGAGGTGTATCGCTCCATTAGTAAACAGAGACAATGCACTACTACACTGGTGGACAGCAGTTGCCTACAACTGAAGATCATAATACGGCCTTCAACAACTGAAGAGCGTAATACGGCCTCCACCGGTTTAAATAATCCTCATAGGAAAAATATTTGTTTTGATGTTCCATTCAACTTCCCAGAGTTTGTAGGTTTAAATACTTTTCACTCTGTATAATTATGGGCGACACATCTTTGTTCTACTTTAACTTTTTGAGGCTTGTAATGGTACTTGAATTAAGCAACCATTACGGCACGTCACCTGAACCTCTCGATACCAGCTATATTCTACTGTGTTTCTGCAAAGTAGTTGACATATTTCTGAGACAACATTCAAATTTGATTTCATTTGTGATACATCGATATGTTTATATTGCAATGATATTATTCTTATGTGTATTCTTTCTTTTGTCACTATGATCTTTGACGTACTTGTAACTCTGATTTTTGGGCGCGTAAGCGATTAGTTAGTGAGTTGTTAAGTTGTTAGAGAGTCGGACGTTGAGAAAGTGAAGTGTTGGACGTCATGTTGGAAAGATGCATATTGTAGTTGGCTTATAAAATGTGAGGAAGATGTTTTCAAGTATGTTTTGTATTGTGAAGTGATGTTTTGTGTTTACGTGATATTGCAATTAAAAGGAAGTGTAACTTAAATTCGGAGTGCTGATTTTTTTTTACCTCACTATTGTGCTAACTTTGAAAGGTTTAATCTCCAAGAATGGTTTATGAAGCGCATCTACAAAACTTTTGAATATAGCAGAATAAAATCTAGGCCTCTTTGCATCCGAGCTTGGAATCATAACCACCTAGATTTTCAACGATTGAGCCATAATAATACGAGACCAACGTGGGAAACACAAAAAGATGAGTGCCTAGTTTTTTCATTGTTACATGAAATGACTATTAACTGTGCTATACTGACACCTGCCACATAATACCACTGATGTTGCCCGAAAATGCAGTATTTAGCAGAGTGAGCAACACCACAATCGTTATTAAAATTTTGACCTATGTTGTGGTAGGGTTGTTAGAGGCTCTTCTTACGTAATCGATCAGTATCCGTATACTGCTACGTGGTGTAAGTCGTGAACTTCGTTGAGGTAATCTGGGCAGTACTTTCGCTCCGAGTCGGGAAGACGAGTTCGGTTGCTTCTGTAGGCCCTCGTGAAGCACGGGATGGGGCGTATAATCCGAGTTCTTTCGATTAGCGACTGTTCAGATGGGGGATGCGAGTGCTGGATCCACTGACAGCGCCTCACGACTCGTCCATCGCCTGCTCACATTGCCAACGCTTCGGTACTCGACAGACGAGGATGCGCAGCTTCACAATGGAACTCACGGCGCTGGGCAGATTAATTCCGGGAGACGGCGTGGCTGCGACGGTAGCGAGGCACCGCTAATTCCAGCAGGGGGCTGGAGAGCCAATCTGGGCCGCGCCGCCGCAGACGCTACCGCAGCGGCGCCCGGCGACGTCCCCATCCGTCGTGCGAACCCCTCTGGCGCCGCAAGCAACCCGCAGGACACCGCAGAGCAAGCGCGCCCACACCGCTCTAATCACACCCCGCGCAGCCCGCGGCGGGCGGTGCTCGTGCGTCTGCGGTGCCTTTGTTCTCGAGAAAGCTGCCGAGATTGCATTAGTCGGCCACCAGTTACATCTCTCACCGTTCAGAAATCTACACAGTAGTAGCCTAGGGTCCGCTGCTTCACTGACGCAGACCGCGTGGTCTACGTAGATTTTTTTTTTTTCGTTTTCCATTAATCGAATTTTTAATAAATCTTCTAAACTTTGCACGCTCATTACGGCCATAGGACCACTGTATTTTTACGAATATACTTCTAACAAAAAACCGATTCTGGTAGCTAGAGCCGGCCTGCGTGGCCGTACGGTTCTAGGCGCTTCAGTCTGGAACCGCGTGACCGCTACGGTCGCAGGTTCGAATCCTGCCTCGGGCATGGATGTGTGTGATGTCCTTAGGTTAGTTAGGTTTAAGTAGTTCTAAGTTCTATGGGACTGTTGACCTCAGATGTTAAGTCCCATAGTGCTCAGAGCCATTTGAACCATTTTTTTGGTAGCTAGAGTCGGAGGTTGTTGTTAATCCTGCCTTTTGAGCTGACATTTCCGTAGAAACTTTCATCCCCTAACACATATTTTTTTAGAAGTCAAATACTAATTTTCATAGATTTAGCTTTAAAAACGTTTTAGCACAACAAAATATATTCACCAAAATTTTCATCGTCTATTTCACCGCATCAGGGCTAATTTCCAAAAAAACGCTACTACACGTAGTTTTTTAATTTCTGCCAAGAAGCCAAATACGAATTTTCAGAGTTTGAATTTCAAAGATGCTTTCGCAATGAAACACTTCTATAAGAATTTCAATCCCCTAGTTTATTCTCTTAGGGGTTGAGTTTCCAAAAACACTGAAAAATGTATTCTTTTGTTTGTAACCGAGAAGTCAAATACAAATGTTCATAGACGCAGTTTTAAAAATGCTTTATTAGTACTTTAATAATATTTTCATTGACTGACTGTTCAATGGCTTCTTGGAAGAATATTTTATATAGCATATTATGAATGAAACACACACATACAACTGGTGTAATATTCTGAATTAATGGCATTTATTTAAAAAAAAAAACTTTCACCGATTATCTTATCTCCTCAGTGGCTGAATTTCCAAAATTTCTGAAGCTCATTTTTTTTCCCTTCATGATAGAGAAACCAAGTTACAATTTTCGTAGCTCTAGCTTAAAAGTTGACTTAATAGCGACATATAAAAAAAAATTCATTCCCTACTTCACCTCCTCAGGGGGAGAATTTCGAAGAATTCCTCCTTAATCGATGCCTCAATATAAGTTCAACATCGTCTTCAAATTCCAAGTTTCTATACTCAACGGTTTGGACAGGGAGATGATGAGTGATTGAGTGAGTCGGTCAATTAGTCACAGTCAGTAACGACATTGCGTTAGATTATAAATGGCGAAATCAGTGATCCACCCGACTGAGCGAAGTTGCAGGTTGAGTATCTAACGACTTATAGGTGCAACAACAACGTTTAATTTAATTACTGAGAAGATTTAAAATTTAAAATGTTATCGTAATCTACTCACTAAGAGCTTTAGTCTTACGTTAAATGTTTAACACAATAAGTATTAAATTGTGTATAGTCTTGTGGCAAAGTTAGCTCACGGCGCGGGAATTACTCAGACCGTATTCATGCAGAATTTGAGAATGTGAGCAGTTAACTACTTCCAACAACTTTTACATAATTTCAAATCCTTTAGAACCTTTCTCCGCTGAGACACCCACCGTTCCCCTCCCCTCTATACTCCACAAAATAATGGAAGGAAAAAAGTTTATCACTTACTACATTTTTGCTGTTCATACGGTAAAACTTCAGAATCAAGGACGACGTTTTAATTCATTACTTCCTCAGTACTAACTCCATTCGCAAAACGTTTTGTAGACTGTGTTCACACATACCACTGAATGTATTTTCAAAATTATATCACTGTACGACAGGAGATACGACGGCATATAAGCACTGAGCTGGCTGAATAATGAACTTTTCATAAAATATGGAGCAAATTACCCATAATGTTTTTACCTGCATGGCGTCGAATATTCAACACATTACATCATTTGTAAAGTAAATAGGAGTTCCTCCAGTCCATATGTGGCATAACAGCAAATCAGTGCTTAACAGTATTGGTTAAAAACAGTCTTGGTTGCAATTTTAGTTTCTTTATTTTTCAACGACGCGTTTCGCCTTATTTAGGCATGTTCAGGTTATCTAAATAGAAAACAGAGAACAAATACATCTATTTAAGAATCGCGATCGCGTTCTGCAGACTTGGATAACCTATAAGCATGTATAAACAGATCACCTATTGAAAAGATAAACAGATCACCTGTTGAAAGAGCAAATATCTTAATTTGGTATTTCTTAAGAATACTTTAGTCAGTGTAGCCAAAGGGCATCGGCGAATATATCAGGCCAACATCGCCTTCGTTAAACTCACTAAAAACTAGAAATGTAAAATAGTAAAATCATTACCTTTTCTAGCACAGGTGTTGCCCCTAGTAATTCCATCTTATCAATGTTTTATGTGCGTTACGTTTATACAGTTCTTCCAGTTACCGCCAGATGGCAGTTATAGCAGTGTTTACAATATAGCGACCAGCAGTGAAGAGAAGGCGTTTGCTACTCATGAATACCATCAACATCAATCCGTTTCAATAGCCCAGCGCAGTTTTTGAACGAAATACGGAAGACAACTCTGTTCGCTAAGATGGCCGGATACTAGTTGCGGAAGGATCCACTGGAGGCGTTATAATAAATATCGTAGTAGCGGATAGACGGTTAGCCAAGAACTTATTCGTCGCTTGCACGACCTTGCTTAGCTACAGTTGGGAGTGGAGTGGGCATTCAACAATGTTTAATGACAGAGGATAGCAGCTATGTGCGATAGAGTGGTACAAGTTCCAAGTTCCGTTTCCATTGAATTCTAAGTGATGAAATTCAATAATGGTCACGCTGTAAATGCAAAGCATATCCGGAGATAGATGTAACAGATACGGCTCCTGTAGTCTGGTCCCTTCAAGCCCCACAAACCAACCAACCAACCAACCAGATACGACTCTTGAAGAGAATATTTCTCACAACCACGAACCTGACGATGTCCGGTTAATGCTCAGGCAGAAGGTAAACAACTATTTGAAACGTAAGGCGCATGACCAGCTGCACGAACTACCAAGCAAAATTCTACATCCTGAGGTTTCTGCTGATGAGTTAGTGAGCTTGACTAACAAATATGTCATTCTGATCAGAAAATAAAATGCGTTCTGCTCGTATGAGGCTTCATTCTAAATTTGCACGAACTACCAAGCAAAATTCTACATCCTGAGGTTTCTGCTGATGAGTTTGTGAGCTTGACTAACAAATATGTCATTCTGATCAGAAAATAAAATGCGTTCTGCTCGTATGAGGCTTCATTCTAAATTTGCAGGATACCTATCGGATTTGCACGCCATTATACCTCAGCACCTAAACAACTTATCAGTTACATTAGGTAATTGATTTGTCAACGATGTCGAGAGTAACACTGTAGGGTGGACCAGAGACCAAAACAACTTATCAACTGCTTTAGATGATAAACGATTTTTAACAGTATCGAGAGTAACACTGTAAGGCTAACCACAGATTATCTATGAAACAATGATTATCCCTTAATCTGGTTTAAATGATAACTGATTTGCTAACGATGTCAAGAGAAATGCTGTTGGGTCGAGCGCGGTTAAACTACGAGTAACAACGATTGAAGTGAATCGATTCAGGTAAAACTGTCTCAGTAGTGCTATGAATTCAATTGCAAGAGACAGAAGGGAACGAATGTATCTCACACCACATTAAACAATGACGAGAGAAAAGTTGTGCGATATATGCACGTATACAGATGACAGTAGTATCGCGTTCACACGGTATAAAAGGGCAATGCATTGGCGGAGCTGCCATTTGTACTCAGGTGATTCATGTGAAAAGGTGTCCGACATGATTATGACCACACGACGGGAACGAAGACTTTGAACGCGGAATGGCAATTGGAGCTAGACGCACGGGACATTCCAACTCGGAAATCGTCGTGGAATTCAATATTGCGAGCTCCACAGTAGAGGACTGTGCCATAACATCTCACCACGGACAACGCAGTGGCCGATGGCCTTTATTTAACGGCCAACGGCAGCGGCGTTTGCGTAGTTTTCAGGGCTAAAAGACAAAAATGGTTCAAATGGCTCTGAGCACTATGGGACTTAACTTCTAAGGTCATCAGTCCCCTAGAACTTAGAACTACTTAAACCTAACTAACCTAAGGACATCACACACATCCATGCCCGAGTCAGGATTCGAACCTGCGGCCGTAGCGGTGGCGCCGTTCCAGACTGTAGCGCCTAGAACCGCACTGCCAACCTGGCCGGCCGGCTAAAAGACAAGCAACACTGTGTGAAATAAGCGCAGAAATCAATGTGGCACGTACGACTAACGGACAGAGCAGCGAAATTTGGTGTTAATGGGCTATGGCAGCAGATGACCGACGCAAATGCCTATGCGAACAGCACCACATCGTCTGCAGCACCCCTCCTGGGCTCGTGACCATACTGGTTGGACCGTCACATGAGTCGCGATTTCAGTTGGCAAGAGACCCAAAGAAGCTATGGACCCTGGTTGTCAAAAATGCACTGTTCGAGCTGGTGGTGGCTTCATAATGGTGAGGGCTCTGTTTACATGGAATAGAGAGAACCGATAAATTACTGGAACTGTTATTTACGGTCACTTGGGGACTATTTTTAGTCATTCACAGACTTCATGTTCCCAAACAACGATGGAATTTTTATGGATGACAATGTGTCGTATCACTGGGCTACAATTGTTTGCGACTGGTATAAAGAACATTCTGGGAGTTCAAGCGAATGATCTGACCCTAAACTGTCACTTTCAGGGCTTTTACAACTGGACCTGGTTGCAGGATGGTTATTACGCCAGCTGAATAACAAATTAACGATGTCATACTGGAAAAAGTTGGCGTGCCACCTCAACTCCACAAAGTGGTGACAACGGCTTTGAACCAACAGCCACCACAGCGATGCAGCAGCAGCGGCGTTGACGGTGTTCGGAAGCTATTTCCCTGGTAGTTACTTTCACCAGCAGTGACACTGTGACATGTCTTCGTGTGGGGCACGTCGAGGAGCAAGATTTTGCCCCTCTTCTACTGGTGAAGGCTCTGGAACTGAAGCAGCGCATCCCAGTCGCTTTCCTAAACATCAACATTGACTTGCTGGGGCTCGTGAGGGAAGAGCTGAACTATCGGTAGAGGTGCTAGTAAATAAATTTCCTCCGAAATCTTCAAAGCCGATTTTCTCAGTAAACTTGTGAAAAACATTCTAAGAGCGACCTGCTTTTCGTCACGTTGTAACGGTGTTGCACGAGCGTGTTTGGCTACGGACTAGAGGACAGCGTCAGCCATTTTCACAGTATGTGTCGACAGCGCGACACTCAGAGCACACAGATACTGCGATTTTTGAAATTAAAACTGCGTAGCTAAAGTATGACTAAGAAAAACGGTGATAGCTGTTATAGAAAATCTTAAATCTTCATTTACAGTGACATGATAATATGATACCTAATACATAAGTTGGACCTACTTCAAAGAGCATAACAACACCGGTACACGTGTGATATGTCAGCTGAGCAACCACTGCTTTTGTGTTTGTTTACATCAGGATTTTTCTTATGATGAACGTAGTGTGGTGTAAATCTCATGTTCAAGTTTGAGATCGTTTTCGCGTATATGAGGGTGACGTGGGTACCAGCCCTAAATTCACCTTGTTAGTGTGGAAAACCGCCTAAAAGCCGCAAAGAGGCTGGCCAGGACACCGGGCCCCGCCGTCAATCCGTCGGGCGGATCCGATCCGGAGAGCTTGCACCTTCCTGTGTTCCGAAGCGGGCGCTTTAACGCGTTCAGCTATCAGGGCAATTTCTAATGCTCCACAGATTAAGACTTTGTAATGTGCATAGAATAACTTCGTAGAACTCTGTTAAAAATCTTTATGACTTGCAGTGTACAATAAAATAATATTCATATTCGTACACGGATGTCGCTGTGTATTACGATTTTCTAACCCCGACAATCATTTAGAATAGCATTTCTTACAACGCTATTCTTCTTACGCTCAGTAAGGGCAGATTCGAAAGAATAGCCTACAACGTTTTAACATATTTATTCTTCATCCATTTCTTAGTCGCCACTATCGTCAGTACCCCTTATCGTATACAAAACACCCGTCTTTATTTCGTAACTGCAATTCGAGATCTATTACTTCCAGCATTTTGGTAGTGCCTACGGATAACTCTTAGTCTTTCTTCATCTCCTCCTCTATTTCGGACATAGTCTGTGGGACATGCTACACAGATAGCGGCAGATGATAAAAACCTCGCAGCGCACGTGAGGAGACTGTGGTTTTTTCCTACTATCTTGTCGTAGCTTCTCTCTCGGTATGTTCCAGCTGTCTTTCTCTTGCCAAGCAATCACGATTTACCCCTGTTCCACTATCGTCACTCTTCTAATTCATTTCATCCACGTTTCTACGTCCTTCGTTACTTTCATCGCGTTTACTTCTTACTTTATTATAACTTCTTCTGACTTTTCCTTATTTTCGTCTTCCACTGACCAATCAAGTTCTAGGCCTAATTCTTCCCATACTGCTGGAGAGTCTTTCTGCGGGTGTACCATTACTACATTTAAATTAATAATTAGTTATTTCCATACTATAAAACAGTTTTGTTGCAACGTCTTCCTCATTTTCTATGGACAATTTAATGGCAACTGAAAAGATGTTCTGTGACTATTCAAGGCTAGGTTTGAAAGAGGGCTTTAACGATTTATAAGCCAGGTAAAATAAATCTATAGTTAAGTAAATGTATTAAAGAACTTTTGTAAATACCATGCCTAATGCTCACAGATTCACGTGAAATACAAGTTACAGTGTTTTTGATGAACAGTTCATTCACGTATAACATCATCAGAAACAAGTCAGCAAGATTAAAAGATTCATCCCCCCCCCCCTCCCTCACACTAATTAATACCTTAAGCTCTCAATACCTATCGATAGAGACTGAAGGCATGTGTCGCCACACTGTAGACAATCCTGGTTATAAAGCAATACGGAAAAACCTCATACACCGACTCTAATTTTTCATTAGAATGCTGTTTCAAAAATTCGTTAACATATACTAAAGGTCTGCCGGCAATGGTACCGTGCTCCATGCTTACCGAATCAGACGTTCTACACCATGGGTCCACAGCGGAAAATTCATTTCAACGGCAATCTTTCGGGACGAAAGAAAAGTCCGAAGTAATCACAAATAGGCGGCTATAAAATTAAGTCAGGTATTTTGCCTCCTCTTAACCTTCCAGCTTGCTGTTGTATGATGTACGGGTTAGTGCGATCCAACCTGGTTTTCGAACAAAACTACACCGTTTCAGCAAGCGTTGTTAATCTTGCACAAACATCCTCTCGTTAAAAGTTAATGCTCTAACTTACGCATCTATCTGAGTTTCGAGTTTCATTGCTTCACTTGTTCCAACTGAGGGTGTTACTTTGTAGATCTTGTTAGTTGCTGTTTTTGTTTTAATGATTACGCCGCTGACACTTTCTCAGCAGTGGCATAGATAATGCAAAATGAATAAGTGATGCAGATTCTAGAAAGTTGGCGGACCAGCAGAGAAGGAAATAACAAGTATTGTGCGGCAGAGTGTAACTTGATATGTTTTGGTTAATTAAATGCGAGGAACTTTTGATCCTTCAGAATATGAAACTCTAAACGGGAGAGTTGCTGTGAAATTATCAGTCAGGCAAGGATCAACAACATTTTTTATGTCTAACGCTGATGCAAAGTTAGAAGCTTTTGCAAATTGTTTCTAAGAGTGAACAAGATTTGGCATAGCTCCTTTTTAAGTTTCATTTCTAAGTAAAGATCTACTCAACAGCAGCAATAGCGAAAAGTGTACAAGTAATGATTGAAGCATGAACGAAATCAAACGGAATAGTATCACTATGTTTTCGAAAAATTAATACTACTGTCGTGATATAAACTGCAGTTTATCTGAAATACGTTTGCTGGATGGGGTATGATGTATGAGAACATTCGTTATTAAAGTCAAGGAAAACTTTTCTGATTTCTCTAGAAGGCTTTATAGATTTTTTTTTCTTTTACAAATCTCTGTATGGACCAGGCGGGTATCAGTTTCATAACAGTCTGATTGCACATGGATGCTTATTACGCATCATGTTTGAAACAGAGGTATAAGACACACAATCTTAACAAACAATTCTCGGCACAGACACGAACAATTATTTTGTTTTGTGCTTTTCCAGTTCGCGTGTTTGTGGCGCTTATAGCCACGAGAAAAATGCTGGGTAGCTGCAATAATTTAGGAGCCCAGGGGCGAAATGTAATTAAATACGAGCTTTAGTGCAGGTTTCACTTTCCGGTGGCAGCAATTTATGCACCACAAAGGGTCTTCTGTGCGAAACACACAGGATGTCAGATAGTAGCATTCTAAAAACAAATTTATGATTTAGACGGTACGCAAAATAAACGTTTACGCACAAAAAATGTAGACTTCATTCAGAAAGTAAATGTTAATTGTGAGTGTGTACCTAATCTAGATACCTCATTAAAATTTCTCGAAGTCAGGTTTATTAAGAACTGAAGCCATAAACGTATTTCCGAGTTTTCGAAATAACTAAGTTGTTAAACTTTTCTGCCTGTTTCATAGCCATTTCGTAACCTAAACAAGTTTCAATTGTTGCATTCCATCGTTCTTTATGATAGGATAATTTATAATAACGTACCTCATAGTTAACGTCAAAGACCCGAGACGAGAACACTTGCGAACTAATTTCGGGAATCGTCTCGGACAGACCCATTACATTTGTACAGAGCCTAAAGTGCTTAACTTCCCACAGTAAGTATATTAGCAAGGGAAATTAGAAGCCTCTCTGATCAGTTCATACCATATAAGAATACAAATTTTAGGGAAATTAATTAAGATTATTCCAGCTGCGTACAGATATCAGATTTCTAAGCTGTTGCTGAGAAATGCAAAGATGCTCGGTCTGTGGAAGCACAATGAACTACATAATTTTAGTTCCTTGGATGATGAGCAGTTATGCCACAACAATAAAAAAGTACATACCAATAAAGAGACACTCATCGGCATATCATCCACGCCAGCACCCGCCCAAATACCATATCATATCGTAACGATATACACTCCTGGAAATTGAAATAAGAACACCGTGAATTCATTGTCCCAGGAAGGGGAAACTTTATTGACACATTCCTGGGGTCAGATACATCACATGATCACACTGACAGAACCACAGGCACATAGACACAGGCAACAGAGCATGCACAATGTCGGCACTAGTACAGTGTATATCCACCTTTTGCAGCAATGCAGGCTGCTATTCTCCCATGGAGACGATCGTAGAGATGCTGGATGTAGTCCTGTGGAACGGCTTGCCATGCCATTTCCACCTGGCGCCTCAGTTGGACCAGCGTTCGTGCTGGACGTGCAGACCGCGTGAGACGACGCTTCATCCAGTCCCAAACATGCTCAATGGGGGACAGATCCGGAGATCTTGCTGGCCAGGGTAGTTGACTTACACCTTCTAGAGCACGTTGGGTGGCACGGGATACATGCGGACGTGCATTGTCCTGTTGGAACAGCAAGTTCCCTTGCCGGTCTAGGAATGGTAGAACGATGGGTTCGATGACGGTTTGGATGTACCGTGCACTATTCAGTGTCCCCTCGACGATCACCAGTGGTGTACGGCCAGCGTAGGAGATCGCTCCCCACACCATGATGCCGGGTGTTGGCCCTGTGTGCCTCGGTCGTATGCAGTCCTGATTGTGGCGCTCACCTGCACGGCGCCAAACACGCATACGACCATCATTGGCACCAAGGCAGAAGCGACTCTCATCGCTGAAGACGACACGTCTCCATTCGTCCCTCCATTCACGCCTGTCGCCACACCACTGGAGGCGGGCTGCACGATGTTGGGGCGTGAGCGGAAGACGGCCTAACGGTGTGCGGGACCGTAGCCCAGCTTCATGGAGACGGTTGCGAATGGTCCTCGCCGATACCCCAGGAGCAACAGTGTCCCTAATTTGCTGGGAAGTGGCGGTGCGGTCCCCTACGGCACTGCGTAGGATCCTACGGTCTTGGCGTGCATCCGTGCGTCGCTGCGGTCCGGTCCCAGGTCGACGGGCACGTGCACCTTCCGCCGACCACTGGCGACAACATCGATGTACTGTGGAGACCTCACGCCCCACGTGTTGAGCAATTCGGCGGTACGTCCACCCGGCCTCCCGCATGCCCACTATACGCCCTCGCTCAAAGTCCGTCAACTGCACATACGGTTCACGTCCACGCTGTCGCGGCATGCTACCAGTGTTAAAGACTGCGATGGAGCTCCGTATGCCACGGCAAACTGGCTGACACTGACGGCGGCGGTGCACAAATGCTGCGCAGCTAGCGCCATTCGACGGCCAACACCGCGGTTCCTGGTGTGTCCGCTGTGCCGTGCGTGTGATCATTGCTTGTACAGCCCTCTCGCAGTGTCCGGAGCAAGTATGGTGGGTCTGACACACCGGTGTCAATGTGTTCTTTTTTCCATTTCCAGGAGTGTATTCCATATTTAAGCATGTGATTTGCCACAGTCCCTTTGAAACTCAGCGCACTCACAGATGACCAGTACATTGAAAGAGGGGGAAACATAATAAAATGTTTTATGTTTTTCGAAGGATTAAAACACGCCCACTATAATCTTTCATATAGCTGTTTACATAAATATTAGTGTTGCAGCAAGCGGTAACCTTGTCCAAGCACCTGCGGACAAATAAACACCGATGCAGCATTCCGCTTTCTGCGAAGTATCACTGTTGAAAAAACTTCGATAGATGTTTCACTTACCGGTTGGGCACCCGGTATCGAAAAGATAGCGCCGTCACTCACCTGAAACAAAAAAAGAAATCCTGCATTAGAGAGACATAATTTGATATGTTGCTGTATATTGATGTGCCTCGACAATCCATACTCACTCGTGACCTATTACATACAGGGTGTATCATAACTAACAACGAGAACTGGCACAGGAGAAAATATATTGTAGAAGTAAATACGATCTAGTAAACACGGGCCGCGCGGGGTAGCTGGGTGGTCTGAGGCGTCGTACCACGGTTTGCGCGGCTGCCCCCGTCGGAGGTTCGAGTCCTCCCTCGGGCATGGGTGTGTGTGTTGACAGTAGCGTAAGTTAGTTTAAGTTAGATTAAGTAGCGCGTAAGCTTAGGGACCGATGACTTCAGCAGTTTGATCCCATATAAAAAAATGGCTCTGACAACTATGGGACTTAACGGCTGAGGTCATCAGTCCCCTAGAACTTAGAACTACTTAAACCTAACCAACCTAAGGACATCACACACATTCATGACCGAGGCAGGATTTGAACCTGCGACCGTAGCGGTCGCGCGGTTCCAGACTGAAGCGCCTAGAACCGCGCAACTGCGTCGTTTGAAATAACTGCGAATGTATGATTGCATGCAGCTAACGACTACAGCATGAAATATTGACAGAGTCGGTACAAATGTATTTAAAATGTAAGTCCTCATAAAAATGGGCTCAAATGTCATCCGTCATCCATAATCGGGCAATATGTTAGCCACATATGAGGTACCCACACATTCTGCTGCTGAAGTAAGACATCTAATGCGCCAATATGGGTGATATGGACAGGTCTAGCAAGAACAGTACCATAGCCTCTATTATCACTTCACTTCACTTCAATCCTCTGGGTGTTTGTGAGTGGAATCATCTCAAGAGTGAATTGATGATGATGTTTGGTTTGTGGGGCGCTCAACTGCGTGGTTATCAGCGCCCGTACAATTACCCAGTCTTTACTCAGTCCAATTTCGCCACTTTCCTGGATGATGATGAAATGATGAGGACAACACAAACACCCAGTCATCTCGAGGCAGGTGAAAATCCCTGACCCCGCCGGGAATCGAACCCGGGACCCCGTGCTCGGGAAGCGAGAACGCTACCGCGAGACCACGAGCGGCGGACTCAAGAGTGAATTGCACAACACTCTCTTTGAAAGGGTGATGAACTAGAACAGCGAATTGTGCAGTTTTGTTAAGATTTACGAGATTATCCGGTATTGTTTTCAAGAACTCGTAATTCAGGAGCAGAGAGGAGTGCCATATTGCGTCCTTTGCGAGAACGACACGTGGAACACCTCTTTTAGCAGATACGAGTATACAGTAAACACTAACATGTAATGTGTCAATACTGGATATCCCACCCGCCTTCGTAGCCCGACACCTGTGCAGTGGCGCTGAACTTTTAAGGTACGCCGGTTACAGTCATTGCCGTGGATGAAATTTTCGTGGCCTATATTTGGCCGGGAAGAGGCGGAGGGGTGGTGGCGAAAGGCTCCTGGTCACTCATCTATGCGCCAACATCCTGGATTACATTCCGAACCTCTCTGCGGTGCCTCACGATATGAAGGTGTGTGGCTTCTTCGATAGGAAGCTCGACTGCCACCTTGGTACTATTCGAAAGGAGGTTTTACCCTGTCCCCACTCCCATCGTCATCATACAACACTACAGTATAGTATACTATACGGACATCCATTACACTCACTTGCACTCTACAAATACACCGTTCGTCCAAACAGTTCCGAGACTGTTTTTATTCCTGTCGTATAAGCCACGCGGTGCAGTAACTATGATGACAGCTTGAATTAACAACCACTTCTGCATGATAAGTTAATTCATCATATAATGAACACAAGTTGTTTGCTTCTGTCTTCTTAATTGAATGCATTCCCATTTCACAAACATATTGGTCCGATCATGCAACGGGTCAGTGATCCTTAAGACAGGTAGAGTTCAAATGGCTCTGAGCACTATGGGACTTAACAGCTGTGGTCATCAGTCCCCTAGAACTTAGAACTACTTAAACCTAACTAACCTAAGGACATCACACACATCCATGCCCGAGGCAGGATTCGAACCTGCGAGCGTAGCGGCCGCGCGGTTCCAGACTGTAGCGCCTTTAACCGCTTGGCCACCACGGCCGGCAAGACAGGTAGAGAGGCCACAGAGTATGCCGTTTCCATTTCCACGACCGAAATCGGGTCGCCACATCCACTTTCAGGGGAGGGTATAAGTAGCAGTAAATTCTATTTCTTTGTCCTATGTTAGTTTACGGGAGTAGTTTATTCATTTGTGTGTTAATCTCACGAAATAACTAGAAGCAAACATCCAGCTGTGAAAAAGCTTCACGTATTTTAGAAATTAACTGGACGTAAAGCAACAATTTCCGTGCTGGAAGTGATGATTTATCGTGAAAAAGAGTGAATTCAACCAGACAAACAGAGAAATTGGGAAAAAAGTATAAAAAATGTCAACAATGTAGCAAACTACAAAAAAAAGGTGGATGACCGTCTGAGATTCATTATCTTTCTTTCCTTTTTTAACGTGAGAACATAGCTCATGATGATACTTTGAACAGCATTATTCTTTAAGAAGAATATTTTGATCAATCAGTGGTTCAAATAAGGGTTGGGTTGGGTTGTTTGGGGAAGGAGACCAGAGATTGAGGTCATCGGCCTCATCGGATTAGGGAAGGACGGGCAAGGAAGTCGGCCGTGCCCTTTCAAAGGAACCATCCCGGCGTTGAAATGAGGACCAGGTTCCTACATGGACTCGATCCCCAGTTATTTGACACAGCTTCCGTGAGAATAGAGATAGTCGTGAAGACGTAGGAGCGAAACGAATATGAAATTCAAAAATTGTAAAGTTAAGCATTATACTGAAGAGCCAAAGAAACACGTACACCTGTCTAATATCGTGTAGGGCCCCCGCGAAAACGCAGAAGTGCCGCTACAGCACGCGGCATGGACTTGTCTAATGACTGAGATAGTGCTGGAGGAAGCTGACACCATGGATCCTGCAGAACTGTCCATAAATCCCTAAGAGTAAGAGGTGGTGGAGATGTCTTCTGAACAGCACGTTACAAGGATTCCCAGGTATGCTCAATATTTTCATATCTGGAGTCTGGAGACTTTGGTGGCCAGCGGAAGTGTTCCTGGAGCCACTCTGTAGCAATTCAGGACGTGTGGGGTGTCGCATTATTCTGCTGGAATTGCCCAAGTCCGTCTGAATGCACAATGGACATTATGGAAGCAGGTGATCAGACTCGATGTTTACCTACGTATCATCTGTGAGAGTCGTATCTAGACGTATCACTCCAACTGTACACGCTCCACACCATTACAGAGACTCCACCAGCTTGAACAGTCCCCTGCTGACATGTAGGGTCCATGGATTCATTAGGTTTTCTCCATACGCGTACACGCCCATCCACTCGATTCAATTTGAAACTAGACTCATCCGAGTAGGCAACATGTTTCCAGTCGTCGACAGTCCATTGTCGGTGTTGACGTGCCCAGGCGAGGCCTAAAGCTTTGTGTCGTGCAGTCATCTAAGGTACACGAGTGGGCCTTCGACTCCCAAAGCCCATATCGATGACGTTTCGTTGAATAGTTCGCACGCTCACACTTGCTGATGGATCAGCTTTGAAATGTGCAGCAATTTACGGAAGAGTTACACTTTTGTCTCGTTGAACGATTCTCTTCAAGCGCCGTTGGTCCCGTTCTTACATGATCTTTTTCCGGGTGCAGTGATGTCGGAGATTTGATGTTTAAACGGGTTCCTGATATTCACGGTACACCCGTGAAATGGTCATATTGGAAAATCCCCTCTTCATCTCTACCTCGGAGATGCTGTGTCCCATCGCTCGTGCGCCGACTATAACACCACGTTCAAACTCACTCAAATATTGATAACCTGTCGCTTTAGCAGCAAATACCTATCTAACAAATGCGCCAGACTCTTGTTGTCGTATCTAGGTGTTGGAGACCGCAGCGATGTATTCTGCCTGTTTACATTTATCTGTATTTGAATACGCGTGCCTATACTAGTTTCTTTGGTGCTTCAGAGTGTATACTTATTAAGTTTACATGAAAATAAAGGAAAAGTAAACTCGACTATTCATTCGATCCTGAATGATACCAAAAACTGCACTTCATTGTCACTGGACCTCCAAATGATCAATTAATTCATATGGCTTTCGTGTTTCTGTCATAGTACTTAGTTGAAGCCGCAAAATGACCTCGCAAGCCAGAATATTTGCATCAACCGAAAGTGGAAAGTTCTGGACAGTTTTCAGTAAATCACTTGCAGAGTGATGGGAGAAACAGTTTCAGGTGTTTCAATTCTAATGAACAGCATGTTGGAAACGCTGCATTGCAGTCCACCAGTATGATTTTATTTCTTGCAAAATAAATTGTGCAGAATGTTTGTTTGCTATTTATAATTTTAAAATAACTCAAACGTTAAATGAAGCTGGTCATCACCTGAAACATTGGACAAACCAAAGAACACAAAATAAGTGCACCCTCGGATTTATGATTTTGAGAATCTCTGACTGAGGCTGACCTTCCATTCTAAAAGCTACAAAATATTTGGAGATCGTAACGTATATCATTTCCTTTGTGCCATGAAATCAAACTAGGTGATAGTACAGAAAAAGCTTTAAAAATAAAAGCCACACTGAGGGTGATGTACAGAAAATCGTCTTGCAGGCGACAATAGGACGCGGTGAGCGTCCAGTGGGAACCGCGGAGAGGAACAAACAGCGCCATTGCTGGAAGTTGGTCCATCTCGCGGGCCATCCGCTCGGAAGTAGGGCATTTCTCATCAGCAGCCTCAGGCCCTTGTTTACCCGCTGCCAGCCATACTGCTACCCCTCCACTCCCCTCCCTTCCTCTCCCCGCCTCATCGCCGCTGCCCGCGAGGAATGGAACCGGTGTTGGGGGGGGGGGGGGGGGGGCGCATTCGCTTCTGCCGCTGGCAAACGGGACGTTTCACCGGCTGTGGTGCAGTTGAGTGCTCTGACGTACGCCGAATGCTGGCCACTGCTTTCTTCATTGTCTTCCACTTGTCCTATTATACTCTTTCTTCTAAAAGGTTATGCAGTACTTAAGGTTTCATTTAGTGAAGGCGTCCAGAACAATCTGTTCCTACATTACAAAGAGAACAAAATCTTGTTTGTAACTGTCACACTAATATGGTTTTTCCTTAGAGGTAAGCTGTCGTCGACCTGAAGGTTGGGATGTACACTGCAGTGCACAACGAGGCATGATCCTGTTGGAGATTCTTCGACTCCAAATGACGGTACAGCTTGTCATTTTTCACATTATGAAGTCATTGCCAGATGTGAGAGAAACGTTATGAACCAGTTGGGTACCAACTGGACCCCTGCATTTGCAGTCTGCCACCCAATAAACACCTTTCTAAAACATATTTTTTAAATTTCAGTCTCGTAAAGAATAAGCCATCTTTCCGAAGCATTTAAAAAAATTTTTTTTGTTCCCTTTTCTAATCTTCTGGTGCACAAAACTAAACTTGGAAATGAGCTTCTGTACCATTAAAACCAGATTGTTTTCACCTGTCAATCAAGGTCTTCTAGCCGAATAAAATATTTTTGAAACCAGAAATATTTTTGGCAGGTAAAATACTTGTAGAAACTGAAATTCTTCTCGAAACGCAAAATATTCTAACAACGCGAAATTCTCTTCTGCAAAAAAATGTTGTAGTACCGGCTGCTTATAATTAAAGTGCAGCTACTCAAATAAGTCCATGCGGGCTGTAATTATCGTAGGGCAGCGTTAATGTCGAACTGATTTACATAGGAAAAAAATTAGTTCAAATTTGGGCCAGATGCAAATCTGGCGCTGTGAATGCAAGAAAGACATATAGAAATTTTTTCCTACACACAGAAATGTTTCCACATGTAATGGATTAGGAACCGGACATGATTCAAATGGATCTGAGCACTATGGGACTTAACATCTGAGGTCATCAGTCCCCTACAACTTAGAACTACTTAAACCTAACTAACCTAAGGACATCACACACATCCATGCCCGAGGCAGGATTCGATCCTGCGACCGTAGCGGTCGCGCGTTTCCAGACTGAAGCGCCTAGAACCGCTCGGCCACACCAGCAACCGGACATGGGCAGGAAAGGTCAAACAAGTAAGAAAGGCATAACGTTGATTTTATTACTAACTGCCGCTTTCACAACTTGTTCAGTGTGAGTACCTGAGACGTCGCTGAGATGCACAGCGCTAGATTTGGACCTGAGGTAAAATTGCAACTATATTTTCCAGAGTAAATCGGTTCTACATTAACACATTAGCATTTCTACCAAGTTTCGCTGCCGTGCAGTAATTACAGCCTACACCTCACCTCAGTGAGTAGCTGCACTTTAATTATAACCACCCAGTATGTAAAACTCTTCTTAAGGAATGAAAGTTTTCGGAAGAGGATCTTACTGGAAGACAAATGGTCACAGAAACTAAAATATTCTTGAAAATCTAAGATTCTCTGGGAGGGTAGCAATTTTCTAGAAAGCTAAACAACTTAAGAATTGGATCAGCGGCGTGAGAGGATAAGATCGCATGGAGCATGTAGTTAACGACAGAAAACGTTCAGTGTAACGGCTACTACGCTGACTGCATCTCAAAAACGCGGAACATGTGATCAAAAACAGATGGTGTATGATGAATCATTTCTTCTACGCAACTTCTCACTCTACCGATTCCTATTTGCTGATAATATTCCGAAGAATCATAAAGACTGTGAAATACATTACATGCACTGAAATGAAGTGAATGAGTGTGTGAAAACGCAACCAATTAAGATGCAATGACATGAAATTATATTAGTGAAAACCACCCATATATGCTGAACCCGCAATGTACTGAGCCAGTCCTCAACCGAGTCTCTTCCCCCAGTGACACTATCCCACACATGCCGTGTGGGAGTAATTTTTAGTACTAGTGTTCGGAAATCATAGGTGGAAACCTGTCAGTGACGCTGAGAGACTGAGTCAGGTAGTTTTATAGTTTAGGGGGCTGCTCGATGCAAGCAGGACATTTGGATTCCGGTTCGGGCACAAAGTATCAGTTTCCACTTGTAAAGGGACTTCCTCCTCTAGCATTACTTTTCCTCAACAGATGTTGTCGATACCATTATGATTTTTCGAATTTTGGACAGGTCAGTATTATCTCAGTTGTTTTTCTGAAAACTTTCATATAGTTTTATACACAGTATATTACTTTTCAAACTAAAATTACTTTATAAAATATTTTAGTTTCGATGTTATGGTCGATAAGTACTATTTCTGAATGTAAGTAAAATTATTTTTTTAGGAACATTTGAAATTACGAATTATTGGCACACTTAAAATTTATTTTATTAATTACGCAATTCTGTACTGTTTACTATATTTCTAGATTTATTTATGAAAACACAATCGAAATTAATAATGTAACGAAGACTAGTAGAAATTCATTTGTTAAGAAAAATTGTAAACCCTTTGGAATATTGTTATTTCCGCAGAGTGTGAGAGTCGCAAGCATGCCTCTGATGTGATCGGATGTATTTTTGTATTTTGTGTGAACAATGTAAATTCGACTTTGTTAATGTGAAAAATCAAAATACTTGATGATATACTAATAGATTTACGTTAAAAAATGCTTCAACAACAGTCTTCAGATTTATTTAGTTCAAATCAACCGTGAGGACCTGATGTAAAATTTTTAGGCTCAAGGATCAGACCCCTAGAGAAGAAGAACTGGTGCCATCTTAACATAAGCTAACTAAAGTACAAAGTTTATTGTAATCTTTGATCCTCTCAAATCTTCATAGAAGACTTTTCTTATTAATTACTAGAACTGGACATTGTTTAATATGAACAATAGATGGAAGAAGGAAGGAGGCATGAGGTTACACACTACAGGTTCATTACCTTGAAGACTGCATTGAAAATAACTGATATATGAATTGTGAGAGGGAACTTTAGCATTTTAACCTAAATTAGCGTTGAGCAATGTAGAAGGGATGGATTTTGGGTTTGTGAGACAGGAAGACGCGACAAAGGCGCAAATGAGATACTAGAGGCCAGAGAGTTTTGATTCTCAAAATACTCATTGTGAGGCAACTGCACGGCTTGAGAAAAATTATGTCACGTTGATGGGATGGATACTGTCTAGCACCAAGCTACTCCTTCCCAATGCTGCCTGAGACAATGGAGTTAGCTTCCTAACAAAATCTGGAGGCTCAATGCATTGTGAGCATAATAAATTTGGTTCAAATGGCTCCGAGAACTATGAGACTTAACATTTGAGGTCATCAGTCCCCTAGAACTCACAACTACTGAAAACTAACCAACCTAAGTACATCACACACATGTACGAGGCAGGATTCGAACTTGCGACCTAGCGGTCACGCGGTTCCAGACTGAAGCACCTAGAACCGCTCGGCCACAACGGCCGGCACCATAATAAGACTCACCCCTGCACGTGCAGATTTCCGTATGAATGAAAATGCACCACTCACGAAATCCAAACAACTTCCATAAAGCTAGGCTGGCGACTGGCCGGAATCCTTCATTTTGTAACACAGTGAAATGAGTGTAGTGACCGACTGGGCTGGGAGTTGGACTTGCTCTGACAGAACGAGCTGGTAATGTATGTGGTTGGTCTGAGGTGGACCGAAGTTGTATTAGCAGTTAATACCTGCATTTATTGCAGAAATGAGTCTTTCCTTTAGTACCGTAACTATGTTATCAGTTATTTTATTGGAACATTATTACTTACATGAATGCGTGGTATCTCTTCTTTCGGGCCTGCCGTAGTGGCCGTGCGGTTCTAGGCGCTACAGTCTGGAACCGAGCGACCGCTACTGTCACAGGTTCGAATCCTGCCTCGGGCATGGATGTGTGTGATGTCCTTAGGTTAGTTAGGTTTAATTAGTTCTAAGTTCTAGGCGACTGATGACCTCAGAAGTTAAGTCGCATAGTGCTCAGAGCCATTTGAACCATTCGTTCTTTCGGACATGTACACCGTGCATTCATATACTTGATACATCTAGCTGAACAATGGATCCACCTTCTGGAGTGCGGATGCACAAATACGTCCCATCTCCTATGGGAATCTCAGAGTAGAGAACATGGTGGCGCTCGGTGGGAATGTGGAATGTTCATGACGCGTGCTGAGATAGTCCGCGCAGTTGCGATAACGCTGTGTCCCGGATAGCGCAGTGGTTAACGCACCTGCCTGGTAAGCTTTCGATCAGAAATCTGGCTGGCCTCTGTAAGAAAAAAAAAAGAGTGAAGGGATCAACAACGAACTTCAACGAATGTCATCTGGCGTCCGCTACGACGCTACGATCAAATACAACAAACGATTACGGGAAAAAAAGCAGGAGATTCCAGGTTCGAATCCCAGTCCGGTGCACATTTTCGCTCGTCACCACTGGTTCCGCTTAATGTCCCGCAGCAGCTGACAGCAGTGATCCCCTTCAATTTACACATTACTACTTGTTACAAAACTGCTATCAGTCGACCACATAGGTTGAAGGAAGAAAGCACTGAATAAGAGTAGGCGTTTCTTTTATAATAGTAGTATCCCATCTACCCACATGAGTACTGTTGATGAGAATACAGACGAACTGCGGTGGCGATCCAGTACTATTGCCGTGTATGAACGAGTTTGCCATCCATATTTTCTCAGTACGAATCGTTATGCACGGTAGCGACCGAAAATAAAAGACGCAGGCAGGCTTTGTGGTAGTGCGTCAATTGGCATACCTGGGGTTGCAATTATTACTCTGAAAAGCAGCAAGCACTTTGCTCGCCCTTTTCATATAGTATAAGATTAACACAATAATTAGAGACAATTATGTTTTATAAAACTGTGTTACATTACAGTAGCTGTATGTACTGACTTCTGACTAACTTTGTATCAAATACATTTAACACGGTGCAGATCTTCTTTGTTCTTCTCTACGCTTTCTGTGGGTGCGAGGGAACGGGAAGCAACTGGGCCTGGGACAGGCAAGGCAGTAATCGATGTAACGAAAACGTGGTCCTCTGTCATTGACGCAAATGGGAAGCCTCTGGTGGTGTCTCCACGAAAGTCATCGCGGCAGGCCAGCCACAGGGGGTGTCAGCTATTGTGTATTTACCACTGAGCCCAACCCTGCAGTCGAACTGAGGCCAGGGAAGTGACTCTTTTCGGTGGGAGGCCGACGCTTTCTCGTATTCTAAAGAGTGCCTTCAAGAGAAAACAGTCTCATACTTTCCTAAAGAAACACGGCTTGCAAAAAAATAAGACCGTAGCTGCTGGTACGTTCTTTACTGTCAGAAGACCTCTGATTCGAAGCTATTTGCTGGGTGCGGAAGTGCGTGATTATTAAAAAATGTTTGTAACGTCATGGAAACGGAGCAGGACCGATAGCTTTTTTGAAGAAGAAGGGCGAGTCAAAAACTCTGTGGCGTTTCGCTGCAGTGCGATTTTATTGGCAGGAATTTTGTGCACGAAGGAACCTCGCAATTGACCAGCTGCGTGTTCATATTCTGTGAATGGCAGGCAAGTCTTGTTTGGTGGGAAGGAATAGCACATCGTATGGTTCAGCTAAAAATCCTTGTGTCCGCTTGGAGTTTGGGAGGTGTGTGCATTTCGGGCGTAGCGGAAGGGTTGGTCCAAAGCCTGGGAGGGGTGCACATCTTGTGCACAGGAGTAACATTCGTGCGGAGATGGAGAGCTGTGTACATTTGGTCCGCGCCTTAGCAGATGAGCGGGCTCCATTGTTCATGACGACGGAGGCTCGATTCTCGTCCTATACCGAGAGCCACACGCACCATGGTGACGTTCTGCACGTCCCATTCTCGTTAATTATGGTGACCATAATTAGTAGCAGCATTTATGTCGTAGGACAACACCTGGTCCACATTTTCTGAAATCATTGTTGTCACCTGTCTCAAATCCAGCATTGCTTTAGTAGATGCATGAGTTTCTCAATACAACTATCAGTCCAACAGCCGATCTACACTGAAGAGCCAAAGAAACTGGTACACCTGCCTAATATCGTGTAGCCCCTCCCCCCTCCCCTCCGCCAGCACGCAGAAGTGCCGCAACACGGCGTAGCACGGACTCGACTAATGTCTGCTGGAGGGAATTGACGCCAGGTATCCCGCAGGGCTGTCCATAAAACCGTACGAGTACGAGAAGCTTCTGAATACCACGTTGCAAGGTCTCACAGCTATGCTCAATAATGTTCATGTCTGGGGAGTTTGGTGCACAGCGGAAATGTTTAAACTCAAAAGAGTGTTCCTGAGGTCACACCGTAGCAATTCAGTACTAGCGGAGTGTCGCATTGTCCTGATGAAATTGCTCAAGTCCTTCGGAGTGCACAATGGACATGAATGGATGCAGGTGACAGACAGGATGTTTACGTACGTGCCACCTGTCAGAGTCGTATCTAGACGTATCGAGGGTTCCATATCACTCCATCTGCACACGTTCCACACCATTACAGAGCCTCCTACAGCTTGAGCAGTCCCTTGCTGACATGCAGGGTCCATGGATTCATGAGGCTGTCTCCATACCCGTACAAGTGTATCCGATCGATACAACTTGAAACGAGACTCGTCTGACCAGGTAACATGTTTCCACTCATCAACAATCCAGTGTCGGTGTTGATGGGCTCAGGCGTAAAGCTTTGTGTCGTGCCGTCATCAAGGGTACACGAGTGCCCCTTCGGCTCCGAGAGCCCATATCGATGATGTTTCGTTGAGTGGTTTGCACGCTGACACTTGTTCATGGCCCAGCACTGAAATCTGCTGGAATATGCCGATGGGTTGCACTTTTGTCACGTTCAACGATTCTCTTCAGTCGTCGTTGGTCCCGTTCTTGAAGGACCTTTCTCCGGCCGCAGCGGTGTCGGAGATTTGATGTTTTACCGGATTCCTGATATTCACGGTACACTCTTGAAATGGTCGTATTGAAAAATCCCCACTTCATCGCTACCTCGGAGATTCTGTATCCCATCGCTCGTGCGCCGACTGTAAGCGCCGACTATAGGACGACAATCAAACTCACTTAAATCTTGATAAACTGCCACTGTAGCAGCAGTAACAGATCTAACAACTGCGCCAGACACTTGATGTCCTGTATAGGTGTTGCCGACCGCAGCGCCGTATTCTGCCTGTTTACATATCTATGTATTTGAATACGCATGCCTATACCAGTTTCTTAGGCGTTTCAGTGTATTTGTTCAGATAAAATAACGTCAGTAGGTTTCAGAATGTCAGTGTCTAAGATGTTTCCTTGTTCGTCCAAGTAACGCTGCAATCCAAAAAGTTTGCTTGGTAGAAATCACATAGGTGACATTCGTAAAATCAGTTGATACTTTCATAGCCAGATCCGTTTAAGGTGTATTTTAACTGAATAAATTAACCTTTTAACGCAAAGTTTCCTTCTGTTAGCACCTTCCATTCATATTAAATTTATATTTTGTAATTCTACACTTTAGAATACATAGCTAGGGACGTTAATTCTCTGTGTTATCCATTCCATTATGCACAATAATTACAACTTGGGTCAAAGCCGTGTCTGGCTCTTACTTAACTTTCTGCGTCAGGGTATAGATTTTTACACGCAAGGAGTTTTTTAACTTGCATGATATTAATGTACACTGCAGAACCAAAATATAATTAGCTAATTAAGTTATTTTTTATCGAAAAACTTGTTTAACTTTCAACAATATACTTTGAGATTAGGACTATTTCAGTTATTAACTTCCCTTAAATTAACGCCCCTTTCCGACTAATATAATGTAAATTACGAATCACTGACCAATGCTAACCACTGTTATAATGTGGGAGAGAAGTGTGCAGTTTTATATGCGATTGCAATGTGTCTCCATTGGAAGAAGAGAAGTGTTCAACTAGATGTGTGAATGTAACGCGTTTCATTTGTTTCTAATCATTGGTCACTGCTACAGCGTAAATTAGTTGGTTACGATTGTAATAATTACCAGTTACAGTAGATTATTGTCGACTTTGTCAGACACGCGTGGGAAAGAGGAATACATTTTATATATGTTTCTGCAGCGCGTATACGGTATATTTCGGGCGCGACTTGCTGCTCTGCCAGATCACAATTATTACTCTTCAAAATGTGGGAGGCAATGTATATTGACTGCGATATAGAGGTCACCATGGTTTTAAAAGCGAAACATTCGACGAAAATACTACATGTTTCATAATACACTGTCAGAACAAGACAGGCATTAGGCCTGACATGTGTTTTAACGAAGATTTACATCTAACAGAACATGCATGACATCATATCATGTTGAAACAAGGAACAGCGTGAGTATCAAAGGGCACCGGAATTTTCCTTAAAAAAAAAAAGCTGGTTGACGAATGGCTGTGATTCTGAGTAACCATTGAACGTTATATACGTTTTATCCCTACATGAAAAAGTTATAAAATGTCCAAGCAGTGTAGCAAAATTGCTGCTGTGTTTTATAGTCAGTTTTAATTAGCTTCTCCCCCATTCTCCGGCTTTTACCAAAAAGAAGTACGAGAGCACAATATCAATGGTCATGAAAAAAAATGTAATGTGGCAGTATGACATAAAAATGTTGCGCATTAACAAAAAACATCATCAAAAAATGAAAATGTGACGCAGCGGAAGAGGGAAAGGAGGAGCCAACCATTAGTCCAACCAAAATGACGAAATATCCTCTTTACGCTCGTGGTACGAACATTCTGGCGTAGTCTGATCGGAGGAAAGTCCTCTCCCTCTACACATAAATTCCGAAGTATTTACAGCGAAAAAACACGGCGCACGATAAATCAACATCGATCAGGCGCGTTAATAAAAATGGAGCCGAGATACTCGGTAACTGCGTGCGGCTGATCCTACTTTATCCGAACAGAATTAATAGGCAGCCGTTATTTATCCGCCGGCGTGTCGGGACAAAACGTTTTCATTGTTCCGTGGACGGGCTGTCAGCGTTTATAGTCGAAGGACTGCTTGCCAGTCGGTGCAGCGCACGACGCCATCTGGACGCTTCGCGATTACCTGACTCACCTACCTTGCGCCATTTCCGTCGAGCGGTTTGATGGACATTTAACGTCCATCTCTTACGCGAGTGAAGTGACATCAAAAATATAAATTACACACTCGGTTACGGAGTAAACCTGCTCACAGTGGGAGCCTACACTCAGAATGAATTTATGGATGTGGGTAACAACATGACCAAGATTGTACGTGTACATCAACTTCACGATGTATTTGTTACAGGCAAATCTGTAATTTAATGGTGCCATTGATACGGGGCCATTAAGTCTCCGGCATGATTGCAATTTGGTGATAGAAGTGGAGATGGCGTCACAGAGAATGGAAGTTTGCACGTCATGTTTTAATACTGTTGGTACTCCAGATCTCGTGGATTGAACGCAGGTGGGAGTTCCATGTGGTTTCAAATAGAACTGACGGGTTTTGTGACAGGTAAACCATCCTACTGGCGTAGGTCTGACTGTATCTGGTTGGAAATTATGTTGCAGGAGAGTAAGAATGTACAACTGGAAAATTCGCTGACTATCTTTGCATAATTACCTCCGACTGGAAATATTGCAGTTACTGAGACCGTGACCCATGACAGTGTTGGAAAGTAAGAATTTAGAAAGGTATTTTCATCTAAAGTAAAATAAATATTGTAGTAAGTGCTAGGTATTAATGCATGGTTTCGCGGCGATATGAATTAATAAAATTTTCTCGGGCTTCCAGCCGCGTCAGGTGATTAAAATCCCACGATCTTTCGACCGAGCTCTCCCCAGTCATAGTCAAGTGGTAAGACAGACTGCTGTGTCGCCGTGGCCACGTCGTTATATAGCCGCACTGCTGGCTGTGACGTCACTGGTGCTCTCTTCCTCACCATATACGGTGATGTTTTCATCCCGCGTCCGTCGCGACCGTTTTAACATCGCAATAGCCGGGTCCCATGCTGTGCTGAGCTGCAAACCGCCGTCCTTGTTGATGGTGTTTTCAGAGGTTTTTATTTCCATAGCTTCTTTTATGATGCTATCCCAAAATCCCTTCGTCTTCATAACGACAGATGTTCCGTCGAATAGAATTCGGTGTCCATTTTCTAAGGCGTGTTCTGCCACGGCTGATTTTTCTTGATAGCGTAGGCGTAAGCAACTCTCGTGTTCCGTCCGGCGTTGCTCCACAGTGCGTACTGTTTGGCCGACGTAGTAACAGCCACACTGACATGGTATCTTGGACACTCCAGATCGTCCTTCACAGGCCTCATGAGCTGATCAATTTTTGCTGGGGGCCTGAACACCGATGAAATGTTATATCTCTTCAGGAGCCGGCTAATCTTTCCCGACACTGTACCACAGAAAGGCAAAAACACAAGTTTCATGCTTTCTTGTTCGATGGTGCTCTCTTCTCTGTTGGTGTGTTTCTTCCATGTCATACGAGATATAGCCTGTGACATCTGTCCGTGGCTGTACCCTTTTTGCCCGAAGACTTTTCGGAGGTGGCTCAGTTCTAGTGCAGACTTTCTTCGACTGAGACGACATTTGCACCATGGACGAGGGTTTTCAGAACGCCACGTTTTTATGCCGGATGGTGGTGGCTGAGAGCGTGCAGATATCGATCTGTGTGTGTCGGTTTCCTGTAGACACTGTGGCTGACGTACCCATTGGTTTTCCGTCGAACGGAGACGTCTAGGAAGGGCAATGCACCATTTGTCTCGACTTCCATCGCAAACTTGATGTGGCCGTGAATGCTGTTCAGGTAACGACGTAACGATAAAAGCAACTTGGCTTAACCGGAGCCGTGTCCAAGGCAATGTCTTCAAATATTTCCATAAAAAAGGTTGGCTATGGATGGAGCTTAAGGGCTTCCCATAGCCACGCCGTCCAACTGGTCGAAATACTGGCCGCCAAGTAAGTGTTAGTACTGACGTACAGTGATGAGCTAAATATGACGACCAGCGCCCACTGTATGAATGAATGCCTCCTGGCGGCGTTGAGGGCTCGTGGCAGGGTAAAGAAAGTAAACAATAGAGCAGGGACGAATGGTGAATCGCTCTAGCGACGAATCGGGCCGCAATGGGAAAATCCGCTAACAAAAGCGACTTTGACAAAGGACAGATTATTATGGAAGTCACCTGGGATCCCGCATCTCGGGAATGGCGAAACTAGTAGCTGTTCGCAAGATAGTGTCGGAGCATCTGTGGAAACTGGTTGAAGGATTGCGAAACCAAGAGTAGGCCACAAGGTGTAGAAAGTCCATTCCTCATCATAGAACGTGAATGTCTGAGTCTTGCACGGCCTGTATAGCAGGGCAGGTGATTATCTGTGGCAGATCTGACGACAGTCTACAATCTGGTGCAGACACAATGTATTAGAACACACCTCTCAGTGCACAGTGTTGAATATGGGGCTGTGTGGGAGACAACCCCACATATTCCCATGTGAAGTAAAGACATCATCAGTTACGACTGCAATGGAAACTGAATCACCGAGGCTGAACTGTGCTTCGGTGGAAACGTGTCATCTCGTCCCACGTATCACGTTTCTTACTAACCAGCTCGATGGTAACTTGCGTATACGCCAGCATCCAGGCGAGCAGTTGCTCGAAACATGTACCACACAACGGGAGCTGGCCAATGAGCGGTATTATGCTATGGGGAACATTCGCCTCGGCTTCCATGAGATCTGTCGTCATAATTAAAGGCACAATCACAGCTGTCGGTTACATGAAAATAATTACCGACAATGTGCACCATTTCATGCTTGATGATTTTCTCGATAGCGTTGGCATCTTTCAGAAGGACAATAGTCTGGAACCGCGCAACCACTACGGTCGCAGGTTCGAATCCTGCCTCGGGCATGGTTGTGTATCATGTCCTTAAGTTGGTTATGTTTAAGTAGTTCTAAGTTCTAGGGGACTGATGACCTCAGATGTTAAGTCCCATAGTGCTCAGAGCCATTTGAACCATTTGACAATAGTCCGTGTCACAACACCAGAAACCTGGTACAATGGTTTGAAGAGCATGATAGTAGCAAAGTCACGTTGATTTTTTCGCTATCGAATTTCCCTGGTCCGAAATCAATGTAACACGTCTGGGACGCTACTGAGTGGCAGCTCCTCGCTCACAAGCCACGGAAATTGCGAGATCTGGGAGTAGCCATTTATCGAAGATACCTCCCGAAACCTACCAATAACTTGTTGATTCTACGACATGCTAATTCGCTGCTATATTGCATTACAAAGGTAGACCAACACGCTGTTAAGAATGTGGTCGTTACGTTTCGGCTCATCTCTGAGCTCTTCATAGTAAGGGATTTTTCGCTTAATATGGATCTCAGTTGCTAACGCTGAAACTCCCTTGCGTCTAAGTTATAAGCAGAGCCTAAGGCACCGCAGTCACGGACTGTGTGGCTGTTCCCGGCGGAGGTTCGAGTCCTCCCTCGGGCATAGATGTGTGTGTTTGTCCTTATGATAATTTAGGTTAAGTGGTATGTAAGCTTAGGGACTGATGACCTTAGCAGTTAGGTCCCATAAGATTTCACACACATTTGAACATTTTTTTTTATAAGCAGAGCAAAGTAGTAGTTTATCAAATGCATACCGCAATTTTAGCTGAGGTTGTACATATTATGCGTCACTGTAAATAAAGTTATTACAATAACAGTTACTGCATAGAAAGCTTTTCTAAATATTGGCACTGAAGAAGTCTGTTCTGTATGTTACACAAAATTTATTCTCTTATGACTGATATACAGAAATGGGATATCCCTTCATGTGAATGTAGCTGTCGTATATTGCAAATTTTATTTGCAAATATTGCGGAACGTTTTATAGCGTCATACGTACGAGTTTTGATACAGCGACCATCACTAGAAGTGAAAGTATCATATAAACTGATCATAAAGCTATTGTAAACATCATATGGCGTCATACGTACGAGTTTTGATACAGCGACCATCACTAGAAGTGAAAGTATCATATAAACTGATCATAAAGCTATTGTGAACAACAGAAAAGTTTCAGTGGTTTTGTTCATTCTTGGTGACACTTACAGTCGCTGTTGCATGCTTATACCAGTACAGCCATTCCCACTGGGTATTCCACGCCAAGTGCTTTTAATGGGTTTCCCGAGTCTTTAAAACGGAAGTTGCGATTTATACTGAGTGAGAAAGTCGCCAGGACAGGCCTTCACCCAGACATAATCCGACAACAATAGCGGATTAAGCGATTCAAGAGAATTTTTGCAGCAGAGGCAGAGAGAAGTGACAGCGATATAATGCCTCGGCCGTATTCTCCTGCGTGGAGTTACGGTTTTCGCATTTTAAATGCTTCCATTGTTTACCAAGTCGCGAAGAATTAACGTGGAGAGTGTTTACCACGGTTTTCTGGACGCATTCAGGCACCTGCATGTATAATGAAGCGACTTTTGTACTGCTAGTAATTTGAAACGGGGTCCACATGTAGGTCATACCTCACAGAAAGAAAGAAAAATAAGAAATTTCATAACTTTAAACTTTTTCTCATTCGTTTCTAATTTATAGTCAACACGTAAACAGGTCTGCTTCCATAGGCATCCACAGAAAGTTTCTAGCACCCTACAAATACTACTCAAAATCTACACTTAGGTCTTTAGTGTGAGTCAAGTAACAGAGGAAGGGAAATAATTATTTAAATAAAAATGAATTTTTAAAATAATGTGTTTTTAAATTGGACTAAGAAGTATAAAATATTGCCATCTAGCCCAATACACTTTCCTAACCCCATGTAAATAGTCCTGAAAATTTGTGACTGAATTTATAACAGCTATAAAACACAGTCCCGACCACTCCCCATGCGATATCCTTATTTTTGGAGCCCTGAAGAAAGACATGATTAGCCTTCGGTTTGCTTTGGACGAAGAGGTAATCGCCTGGGTACAATCATGGATCTATAGACAAACGCAAACACTTGTCCACAGTGTGCTGGATGTGTTAACACTTACGTCGATTACTTTTGAAATAATAAACAGTTTTCTTACTTCCCCCCCCCCCTCCTTTCTTGCTTTAATTTGACTGCCCCTTATATAACTCTAATGCGGTATACCTTTTATGTAATAATGTTGTTGTTGTTGTGGTCTTCAGTCCTGAGACTGGTTTGATGCAGCTCTCCATGCTACTCTATCCTGTGCAAGCTTCTTCATCTCCCAGTACCTACTGCAACCTACATCCTTCTGAATCTGCTTAGTGTATTCATCTTTTGGTCTCCCTCTACGATTTTTACCCTCCACACTGCCCTCCAATACTAAATTGGTGATCCCTTGATGCCTCAGAACATGTACTAGCAACCGATCCCTTCTTCTGGTCAAGTTGTGCCACAAACTTCTCCCCAATCCTATTCAATACTTCCTCATTAGTTACGTGATCTACCCATCTAATCTTCAGCATTCTTCTGTAGCACCACATTTCAAAAGCTTCTATTCTCTTCTTGTCCAAACTATTTACCGTCCACGTTTCACTTCCATATATGGCTACACTCCATACAAATACTTTCAGAAATGACTTCCTGACACTTAAATCTATACTCGATGTTAACAAATTTCTCTTCTTCAGAAACGCTTTCCTTGCCATTGCCAGTCTACATTTAATATCCTCTCTACTTCGACCATCATCAGTTATTTTGCTCCCCAAATAGCAAAACTCCTTTACTACTTTAAGCGTCTCATTTTCTAATCTAATTCCCTCAGCATCACCCGACTTAATTCGACTACATTCCATTATCCTCGTTTTGCTTTTGTTGATGTTCATCTTATATCCTCCCTTCAAGACACCATCCATTCCGTTCAACTGCTCTTCCAAGTACTTTGCTGTCTCTGACAGAATTACAATGTCATCGGCGAACCTCAAAGTTTTTATTTCTTCTCCATGGATTTTAATACCTACTCCAAATTTTTCTTTTGTTTCCTTTACTGCTTGCTCAATATACAGATTGAATAACATCGGGGAGAGGCTACAACCCTGTCTTACTCCCTTCCCAGCCACTGCTTCCCTTTCATGTCCCTCGACTCTTATAACTGCCATCTGGTTTCTGTACAAATTGTATATAGCCTTTCGCTCCCTGTATTTTACCCCTGCCACCTTTAGAATTTGAAAGAGAGTATTCCAGTCAACATTGTCAAAAGCTTTCTCTACGTCTACAAATGCTAGAAACGTAGGTTTGCCTTTCCTTAATCTTTCTTCTAAGATTAGTCGTAAGGTCAGTATTGCCTCTCGTGTTCCAGTATTTCTACGGAATCCAAACTGATCTTCCCCGAGGTCGGCTTCTACTAGTTTTTCCATTCGTCTGTAAAGAATTCGTGTTAGTACTTTGCAGCTGTGGCTTATTAAGCTGATTGTCCGGTAATTTTCACATCTGTCAACACCTGCTTTCTTTGGGATTGGAATAATTATATTCTTCTTGAAGTCTGAGGGTATTTCGCCTGTTTCATACATCTTGCTCACCAGATGGTAGAGTTTTGTCAGGACTGGCTCTCCCAAGGCCGTCAGTAGTTCCAATGGAATGTTGTCTACTCCTTGGGCCTTGTTTCGACTCAGGTGTTTCAGTGCTCTGTCAAACTCTTCACGCAATATCGTTATTGAAATACGTCAATGAATCCGCCTCTCATTGAACTTTGTGGTTTCGCTTATTATAAAATTTGCAGAGTATCGCTTCTCCGCCTGCATTTGTTCATATTTTCCATGCCAAGGAGGAAGATCACGCTGGGAATCTAAACTGTGTGTTTTCATTCTCATCTTAGTTACAGCTGATAGCAGAACATATACCTACAACAACATGTCCCAGACATGAGCGATCGCTCGTTCTGAATGCATGTGGGATATAATTACAGGCCGGCCGCGGTGGCCGAGCGGTTCTAGGCGCTTCAGTCCGCAACCGCGCGACTGCTGCGGTCGCAAGTTCGAATCCTGCCTCGGGCATGGATGTGTGTGATGTCCTTAGGTTAGTTAGGTTTAAGTAGTTCTAAGTTCTAGGGGACTGATGACCTCACATGTTAAGTCCCATAGTGCTCAGAGCCATTTTTTATAATTACAGACGCTTGCAACTAGACAAATTCACGTGGAAGTTTCTGGCTAAGCTTTGCGGTGGCAGCTTGGGATGGCAGTAGAATGTAATCTTCGAAGCCAACTCTGGTGGCTTCGCGTCTCTAGACATGCTGTCACGCGATTGTTCATTTTTATAGGAACAAACAAGGACAAGAAAGTTTGCTCTTATAAATTGACTGAAGAAATAAGCTCCGTAGTAAATGACACGTGAATATGCATTTGATACTTGAATAGCATAATCAGAGGTTTTCTTGCAGCAGCAGCATCTCTACAAAAAATGCGATAGGAGGAAGGTTAACACAGTTATGCTGCACTTTTATTACACAGTTTGTCTAACTGTCCCTTAAAGTTCATTGTGACAAGCATTGACTTGTACCATCACAAAAAATCACTACTGTACGCGGAGAGACAACTGAATGAGTTAATCAAACATCAGTTTACACGAAACGAATGAAGTGTTACTTGACAACATTGTCTTCTCATTGGAAGAAACGACTGATCTTACTGGAAAACTCATCTCAACGACTGGCCAGTGCACCCCTCACCACGTTTGTTCGATCTCTGTACGCAGAGGCTGCCTTAGGTTTTAGACAGAAGTCACTGGGGAGTGCAGAAGTCGATCGCAATATCAGTCACTGCTCCGTGATGAAGTGTGTATGGCATGCTGTTTCTGTACACACGTGAACAGTGGTTTCTGAATAGGAATTAGTTCGAGTTCAGAGTCAAGATTTTCTGTAACGAGTAAAATCAATCGTTAGCAGCAATGCGGGATTCTTGCGAGTGATGATTTCAGTATCACTGTAGGTAAATTCAGATGGGTCCGAATTCGATCTTTAATCAGTCACAATTCACTTCATGGTTCTTTTCGCTTTAAGTCACTAGCTGGCTTTGACTATTTATTTACTAATGGAAAGTGGAGAACTTTGCTTTCGATTACTCGGCGAGTTTGAATAATTTTGTGTGAGTAACTTACCGTCCATGTTGCGTGTCCTCAGTACAGCCAATGTTGCTGACAAGTTATAATTAATACGTTATTATCGTTTGCTCACATGGAACCATGCAATCAGTATTTTTGTCTATACTCCATGTGAATTCAAATCCAGGAGTCAGCTCGATCTGTTAAATAAATACTCTTCATTTAGCTACTTAGTTGCTAATAATCAATATTCAAGGAATTTCAGCCAATGTGGCACTCAGGGACAGGTACCGATTGTCAAGTACAGTATTTGTGCAACAGATAGCTCTCAGCTACAAAAAAAATCCTCGGTATAATCTGAAACTCAGTCCCAGCACGACAACAGGAAACAGAGCGGACTAGTTTTAGCACATGACGACAAGTTTATTCTGGAAACTTGTACAAAATCTCTAATGACTTCGTTGTCGACGGGACGTTAAACACTAACTAACTTGTACAAAACAAATGTCACATATAAAACAGTTTTCTCTGCCTCGTGATGACTGGGTGTTGTGTGCTGTCCTTAAGTTAGTTAGGTTTAAGTAGTTCTAAGTTCTAGGGGACTGATGACCATAGATGTTAAGTCCCATAGTGCTCAGAGCCCTCAATAAAACAGTTATTCTCAGAACAGTCTGTTAGCTGCGAAGTTGCCGCAAGGTTTATGTTCCTTTATGTTATCCGAAATAACGCAGAAATTACGTTCTAATAACACATTATTCCATCTTCTCAGTGGGATATTTATTGTGTACACTTTATCTGTTCTCCTTTGGGCAACATACTAACGCTTAACATCATGCCCAGCCTTCCGTAATCTGCACGCCATCGACTTGCTGTACTTTTAACATTTTTCTTGCAGGTTCCGTCACTTATGTTTCCACACTGTCACTATCTTCCTCTGTCCATCCAAGACGCTAGAAGCGTCAGATATCGCACTGCACTTACAGGGTAAAGACGGATATTTGATTATCGAGGTGTGATTCCGGTATATAAGAAACCGATGAAAACTCACATCGCGTGGAAACTGAACTCTCCTCGCCGGAGATAAGAAGACACTGAACGTTAATTGTGTCTTTCACAAACATTCTTGATTATCTTTAGAGCCTCAAACATTGCCGCGACATGTACTGTACATACAGTATGTGGCCGCAGATACGACTTAGTCGCCTCCACCAGTGGAGGATGAATCTTTGGCAATTTCAAGCCACTCGTGGCAGCGAAACGTCGAAAAAATCATTAAGCAAATATCAGCTGAAGATCCCGGGATGACAGCGTACAGGCAGTATTTCAACAAGAGGCTACGATAGCCTCAACAAATAAGAACAACATTATACAAGACCATCTAACAGAGGACGTAGGGAAAGACTTAAACTCTTCGTGTCACATTATCTGTAGTTGCAGACGTGTTGGTATAAAGAGACGTAAAAACAGATAAAGAAGATATCTGTCTCCAGCTAGCTTTTCCCCTTTCGAAATTTTTCATCCCTGCACTGTACAGTCCATTGGCTTCGTCCGGGGCAATACTTTCCTTCACATTAAATAACTCAACAGCCAGCAGACACAATGGACACATCTCATAAATTACGGAGGACGGAGTGTGGTGAATAGCTACAATACTGCACATATAGCTATCTCATTAAATTCATGTAGGTTAGGGATAATACACGACACTGACTATTATTAATATTGCTGTTGTTAGACATAGCCCGTAAGTAATTAGTGTCCAGGTGCCAATATTTAAAGCTCTAGACCAAACATGTTTAATAAAAATAAACAAAAATTGAAGTAAAAATAAAGAAGCACATTAATTAAACACGGTAAGTGCACAGAATGGTGTTCGACGGTATATACTAAGGTACAGCTCGCCAGGTTTTCAAGAACGCATTTGTCAAAAACAGAAAATTTTAATAGCCGCTCGGCATTCTGAGTGTAGTCTCCGAAGACAGAGAGCAAGTCCCTACTCAAACCTCAGCTATCGTATGTGCAAAGATGAGCACACTTCTGAAATATCAAAGTAAACAAAAGGAAAAATAATCTTTGTGATTGAAACTGTATAGTTTGATTTCTGTATCGTATCTTACTTCCAAAGAAAAAATATATATTTAAGTTCAATTATGTTAATTCGATTTTATGGATGAGCAGCTACCAACTGTTTCTGGAAGGTGTAAAGAGGAATTTGCGATAATAACAGTAGGCTTTGAGCAGCAACGTAGAGAACTTGCGACAAACGACGTAAACAACATGATGAATATAGAGTCGTCCTTGTCGTTATTTTGAAACATGAACAATACAGTTTTCTTTACGACAATTTACTACATAGGGGAAAAGAGTTCGCATTACAAATATTATGACTAATCATAGACAAATGAGTCGTCCTTGTCGTTATTTTGAAACATGAACAATACAGTTTTCTTTACGACAATTTACTACATAGGGGAAAAGAGTTCGCATTACAAATATTATGACTAATCATAGACAAATGAGGCAAATATTTCTATGAAGAAAAAACAATCATAAAAAAACTTATCGACACCTGTAATGAAAACCACGATACACGGCACGAACAAAACAGTATTTATAGTAAATAAATCTTGGCTAGAACCGGGAAATACACTTTTGCTTTTATAGCTCAAGTGGAGACTGCAATATGCAGTAATTGCGAATATATGTAGTTACCAATACGAAATCGTAAAAGGGTTTGTCAAGAAAAATTTCAACTATTTATCGGGAAGAAAACAAATAGAATATCGTAAAAAGTAGCTCTACAGCTGTAATGGGGACCACTCCCGATAGACACTACCAGTTTGATATATACCGTACAGAGAAAGACTGGTTAATTGTCTAAATACCATAATTCCCTCTGAAGCACAAGAGAGAGCATTCTCGTCCTCATACACAGCAGAGATTAAAAAATAATTTCCCTCGAAAGGAACTAAAATATGACGACAAACAGCGCTGTAAGGAAATCTAGATCAAAGCGCGGACAAGCAAGTGACGTCACAGCAGCCACTACATTACTTCACTGGTCAAAACCGAAAGTTAGTATTATGTATTTCTCTTGAGCCCTGATTGTACTTCAGTGCGACGTCTGACACGTTCCTACAGAAGTAATCCTTGTCTCTCCTCTCAGTTTCGAAACAAGGTGCCTACGGAATGGAAACCAGGACGAGATGTGACGGTTAAATTAAATAAATTTCTGTTGTGGCGCATCTGCACTTGAGCGATGAAGCCACTGTTCAGTATTAGGCTAAGTGTAGTTAATTTTCGCGCTATTTTTAACGTTTACATTTCAAATATAATTTACGACGTTTGACTCACGGTTATGCTTTGCTGAAGTTCGCGAAACTCCTTCCACACTGCTAATGAGTTTCCAAGCCACAGATCTCATGTCTTGACGCGCGCTTTGGATAACTGGACTGCTTCACTTCCAGGACTGCGCAAAGAGCTGCAGTTTCAGGGCAGCTAAATGAAAATTCCGAGAAAAGCTGAACGCGAGCCGCACACACTGCGTGAACGTTGCCTCGTAACGAGACATGAACTGCTTCGCATTGTTGTCAGACTACACTTTTTGTCAGTTCTGTGTCCAGTAGCATCTCGCACTGATTTTACTGAGTCAATATAGGCCTGTTTTTTCATTCAGTATATCGGAGGAGAAGAATTTCCTCTGCAAGTCCTTCACAGTGGCGTCAGGAAACTTCGTTATCCAGTTTGCAGTTCAGATTCATAGCGACTCGCCATTAATTCACAGTCTTGAAATACTCCACTGCTTTCGTATTTGACGTGTTTATTTGCTTCGATCTGAAGGAGGCAATTACTTAAATTTGTATTCACGTAACAGATAATTCTTTACGTAACAAATCGCACAGAGATGAGTACTGAAGCCACGTGAGGGCGTCGCTTCTTTTAACTTCATTATTGTTGCCCTTTGCCTGTGGTGAAGTCTCAGTTTCAGAAATAGTAATTAAGCACAGTTAAAAACCACTTCATAAAAACTTCAGGAAAACATAATTTACTTCTTATTTATATTCTTCATCCAAACATTTTTCGACACCTATGTGTTTTCTACACTGTTTATATTTCTGTAAAATATTATACAAAATTTTTAGTCGGTTTTCTATTTTAGGCTGTAAAATTACAAAATGTGCATTTTGATTGTAAAAATGGAACTGTTCAAATTAGTTTCCTCCTTTTGAGTTTTATGACGTGGCAGCACGTCTGAAAAGTAGTCGGAAGAATATGTTTTTTGTGCAAAGCGTAATTACTTTAAAATAATTTTACAGATAGTAAAATTGATGAATGTTCTGTACTTAAATTTTCCCTCGTACTGTAAGTTCTTGATATGTCGTTTCTGGGTTGTAACGGTCAAAATTTTTTTCACACTTCGAAAACTTCGTCCGGGAATTTAAGTATTTCTAATATCTCGTAATCGGTTCTGGACATGGGAACTAATTTTCCGACTGGGTATCATGCATCTACAGACATTAATAAATTAAAACTCCCATTACATCCTCTGTCACCATGTGAAAGATACTGCCAAGAACTGCTTTAGGCATTCTGATACGGTTTTTACTCTTAGATAGACTGCTTCACGAGGAAAGATTGTGTATATAATCTATTACCACTACGCAACAGAAGTCATCCGCTCGTAATACATAGTTCTAAAGGATAAAGTGCACTGTTGAATGTTATCTCCCTCAACTTTTGTGTGTACCCAGATGTCTGCCATCCGGTGTGGGCGAGTGGTTCTAGGCGCTTCAGTCTGGAACCGCGCGACCGCTACGGTCGCATGTTCGAATCCTGCCTCGGGCATGGATGTGTATGATGTCCTTAGGTTAGTTAGGTTTAAGTAGTCCGAGTTCTATGGGACTGATGACCTTAGATGTTAAGTCCCATAGTGCTCAGAGCCATTTTGACCCATTTGAACCTAGATGTCCACCTAGATGTCGAAGACGTGGGAACAAAGTATAAGGCGTCCAAAGTACAAAGTAAATGGGAGTGCGCCAGTAAGCAGCATGAAATTGCGGTATGGACTCTGGCCCGTCCGTCAGACTGTGTGACCGGCTCTATATCGGTTTTAGCGGAGAAGAATGTAGATGAATTAGGAGAGGCGAAGAATAGAATTTTGAGGAAATCGTTGTGACGTATAGCTCTTCAGACTGAAGTGTTAGTAACATTTGTCTACAGATAGGAAATAATCTGTGACTCTTCAAGCTTTCCCGGCGAATGCGTTGTAAATAGTCTTCACTGGTTTACCCCATTTCCATTCGATATTAAACCGAAGCCCACAGCTCAACAACAACTACTAGGAGGACCAATTACCTTTGTAGGATGTAAGATTAATTTTTCTTGTACAACTACAGAGGTTGTGAGTTGTAATTCGTGGATGACTATTGCGATACTACGAGGAGGTGAGACATCGCTTGGAGGACTTGAGAGCTACAACGAGAGAGATATTATATCTTTTAAAACATTTTCAGTTGGAGTAATACCAAACAAGGCATATGGTACTTGTGTTGTAACAACAGACAAACCATTTTCTTTATACACGAGGAACAGGAGGAAGATCAACGCAGAAGAGAGACTGAATGTTTGGTGTAAGATGGTTGGTGACCTTGAAGGAGTAATAGATGTACAAGGAGATGTTATTGTATATTATCATGCTTAATAAAGAACCTATAATCCCAAAAAAAACCTTATCAGCTACTGAAGCATCTGTCTCTTCTAATGGGTGCGGGAGTTCCGACTCCTGGGGAGGTGGGTGGGTATTATAGCGTGGCTGTGTAGTAGCCATCTTGTTACGCAAGGCGGGTGACGTAGGAAGCGAGGCACAGCGGAGGATCGCGCTTAGTTTTAACTGAGCGCGATCCGCTGCAAAAGACTACCTCCGGATCACGTTGTGCAAATTGCACAATATTTCCTCGGAGCAACTGTCCGACATCTTCAGATGGTTCAACCTCGCTGGTGGCTAGGTACGACTGATGGTATCCGCACGTCGACGCCCCGTTTCTAGAACACCCGCCCGAAGAATGCGCAGGCCCGGAAATCGCGCATGCGCAATGATTTGCAGATAGATGGTGCCATATTCAAACTCCATCTGCGAAAATCGCAGAGCGGCTCTCCCGTACGTGCGCTGTACGTTGCGTTTGCCAACAGTGCGGCCAGACGTTACTCACCAACGGGCCGTACTAGACCAATGTTATGACGAGTCTGTTATCGAAGGTCCTGGATTTTCGCGTCGTGATTTAATAGCACCCAATGCCAGGAAATAATCTTATCATCAAAAGCACCTCGTATTACTGTCATACCTGCGTGATGTAGCCGTATTACATTTCTTCAGTTGCTGGTTACCTGAAAGAAGAGTGCAGTAAATTTTTTCACGTACACTGCGTGATTACGAGTATCCCAATAATCGTATGAAATGCAGAACTGGCCACTAGATGTCAGGAGAGGCGGACCCGCCATTTTAAAACGATGCGGGGATATTGTGTTATCAGCAGAGAAGCAATAATAGCAGAATGGGTCGGTGGGCGGAACACAGTTACTTCGAAAGTAGACTTGTCATTGGATGTCACCTGAGTGACAAATCCGTCAGGTAAGTTTCAATCCTTCTGAAGTAGTCATAATCGGCTGTTGACGACGTGACTGCGAACGGGAAACGGGAATTACTAACCGCTGCTAAATCAAGACCAGGCAGACCTCATGTATGGACGGACAGGGCCTGTCGAGCATTACATCTGCATCTACATTTATACTCCTCAAGCCACCCAACGGTGTGTGGCGGAGGGCACCCTACGCGCCACCGTCATTACACCCCTTTCCTGTTCCAGTCGCGTACGGTTTGCGGGAATAAATACTGCCGGAAAGCCTCCGTGCTAGCTCGAATCTCTCTGATTTTACATTTGTGATCTCCTCGGGAGGTATAAGTAGGGGGAAGCAGTATATTCGATACCTCATCCAGAAACGCACCCGCTCGAAACCTGGACAGGAAGCTGCACCGCGATGCAGAGCGCCTCTCTAGCAGAGTCTGCCACTCCGTGACGCTATCACGCTTACCAAATAACCCTGTGACGAAACACGCCTTACGAAGGATGGATGTAAAAAATTCCATAAAATCTGCTGAACGAATCGCTGGTGAGTAGCAAAGTGCTACCAGCAGTCCACTAGCACAATGGCTGTGGGCAATGTGTTGAAAAGAACTGTGTGCAGCCCTCATAAGCCACACATTTTTGTAGTCAGTGCTAAATGACGCTTGAGGTGCTGTACAATGGACAGTGGATGACTGAAAACGACTGATTTGGCGTGATTAAGCAGAAAGGTGGAAGGAATATATAGAGGGTCTATACAAGGGCGATGTTCTTGAGGACAATATTATGGAAATGGAAGAGGATGTAGATGAAGATGAAATGGGAGATAAGATACTGCGTGAAGAGTTTGGCAGAGCACTGAAAGACCTAAGTCGAAACAAGGCCCCGGGTGTAGACAATATCCCATTAGAACTAATGTCAGCCTTGCGAGAGCCAGGCCTAACAAAACTCTACCATATGGTGAGCAAGATGTATGAGACAGGCGAAATACCCTCAGACTTCAAGAATAATATAATAATTCCAATCCCAAAGAAAACAGGTGTTGACAGATGTGAAAGTTACCGAACTATCAGTTTAATAAGTCACAGCTGCAAAATACTAACGCGAATTCTTTACAGACGAATGGAAAAACTGGTAGAAGCCGACCTCGGGGAAGATCAGTTTGGATTCCGTAGAAATGTTGGAACACGTGGGGCAATACTGACCTTAAGACTTATCTTGGAAGAAAGATTAAGAAAAGGCAAACCTACGTTTCTAGCATTTGTAGACTTAGAGAAAGCTTTGACAATGTTGACTGGAATACTCTCTTTCAAATTCTGAAGGTGGCAGGGGTAAAATACAGGGAGCGAAAGGCCATTTACAATTTGTACAGAAACCAGATGGCAGCTATAAGAGTCGAGGGGCATGAAAGGGAAGCAGTGGTTGGGAAGGGAGTCAGACAGGGTTGTAGCCTTACCCCGGTGTTATTCAGTCTGTATATTGAGCAAGCAGTAATGGAAAAGAAAGAAAAATTCGGATTAGGAATAAAATCCATGGAGAAGAAATAAAAACTTTGACGTTCGCCGATGACATTGTAATTCTGTCAGAGACAGCAAAGAAACTGGAAGAGCAGCTGAACGGAATGGACAGTGTCATGAAAGGAGGATATAAGATGAACATAAACAGAAGCAAAACGAGGATAATGGAATGTAGTCGAATTAAATCGGGTGATGCTGCGGGAATTAGATTAGGAAATGAGAGGCTTAAAGTAGTAAATGAGTTTTGCTATTTGGGGAGCAAAATAACTGATGATGGTGGAAGTAGAGAGGATATAAAATGTAGACTGACAATGGCAAGGAAAGCATTTCTGAAGAAGAGAAATTTGTTAACATCGAGTATGGATTTAAGTGTAAGGAAGTCGTTTCTGAAAATATTTGTATGGAGTGTAGCCATGTATGGAAGTGAAACGTGGACGATAAATAGTTTAGACAAGAAGAGAATAGAAGCTTTCGAAATGTGGTGCTATAGAAGAATTCTGAAGATTAGATAGGTATATCACATAACTAATGAGGAGGTATTGAATAGAATTGGAGAGAAGAGAAATTTGCGGCCCAACTTGATTGGAAGAAGGGATCGGTTGGTAGCGCTTATTCTGAGGCATCAAGGGATCACCAATTTAGTATTGGAGGGCAGCGTGGAGGGTAAAAATCGTAGAGGGAGACCAAGAGATGAATACACTAAACAGATTCAGGAGGATGTAGATTGCAGTAGGTACTGGGAGATGAAGAAGCTTGCACTGGATAGAGTAGCACGGAGAGCTGCATCAAACCAGTCTGTGGACTGAAGACCACAACAACAACAACAATCTGTTCCAGTCTGTTGTAGGGTTTCTGTTTGGCGAGTTCCTGAAAAACGTTATCTGTCATCATGTGTCGTGACAAAGTGAAGTACCTAGAAGGTGGTGTTAAGGCATGGGGATGTATTTCGTGGTTAGGATATGATACCTTACTGCTTTTAAGACAAGGCTAAATGCATAAGTATACGAACACATTTTACATTATTGTGTATCGTGCACAGTACAGAGGGCTCCAAAAAAATGTATCCACTGTTTAAAAGTCCATAACTGGCAAATTAGTTGACGGAGTTGTCTCATCTTTGGTAGTGTAATAATTTGTAGTTCCAGCAATCGCCACACAAGCGTTGTATTGCTTTATTTTGTTTTGCCAGATGACAGTCGCCAGATAGTCAGTGTTTTGTTCTTCGTTGCACCTAGTTACTTGAGTAAACATGGCTGGCGCAAGGCTTACATTCGATGAAAGGAAGACAGTTTTGAAGTGGTATTATAAGTACGAAAACATTAATGAGATTCAACGGCAATGGCGAAATGAGTATCAAACAGAGCCACTGACACGTTTAACAATTCGTCGCATTCGAGATGCGTTACAACGATTCACTCGCTCACCACAGAAGTCTGTGAGACAGTGTGCCCGTGAAACTGGAGTGAGTCGCTCAAGTGTTCAGCGAATTTTGAAGACAGCAAAGTGGGAGTGCTAGATCCCACGATTGCTACACGCAACGAACGAGGACGACCCAGATCGTAGAATGGAGTACCGCGAGTAGTTTACTAATATGGTGCGCAACGACGAAGAGTTTCCACAGATGATTGTGTGGTCTGATGAGGTACAGTTCAAACTCAGTGGTACAGTAAATCGCAACAATTCCATCTACTGGGCCTCAGAAAATCCGAACGTCCATGTAGACAAAGACGTGAATTTTCCAGGAGTAAATGAGTGGTGTGGGTTGTCTTACCAGCGCTTGATTGGGCCATTCTTCTTTGACGGCACAGTTACTGGTAAAGTGTACCTTCAGAAGCCTTAGACATCCATTTTACCTGCCATCCGAGACTTGTATGGAGACGGAAGAGTTTATTTTCAACAAGATGGTGCCCAATCCCACTACCAAAATCGTGTTAGGGCGTATCTCGACGAAAATCTACCAGGAAGATGGATAGGCCGTAGAGGTGCTGTGGAGTATGCACCACGTTCCCCAGACCTAACTCCTCTGGACTTTTACCTGATGGGGTACACTAAAGGACGTCGTTTATCGACAAAAGCCACGCACATTGGATGAACTTCGAGAATCCATCGTACATTCATGTGCAAATATCCAACTGAACACGTTGCAGTCAGTAGTTCGCGCTGCAGTGTGGATGTTAATGGTGACCATTTCGAACACCTACAGTGATATTTTTAAGGTGGACTTTAAGCTACACTTTCACCAAAAATGAGACAACTCCGTCAATTAGTTTGCAAGTTATGGACTTTTAAACAGTGGATACATTTTTTTTGGACCCCTCTGTAGAAGAACTCAAAACAAAACGTATTCGTCTTCATGGAACTACAGTGATCGTTACTTGCAAAAAAGTGTTACAAATTCGGTTTGCAGATACATTTCCTGTATTTCTATATGAAATATGGACATTTTTTTTAAAACAGAGGAACTGTTCTGAGACGACGATTGTTTGCACTAGCATGACAGTGTACAACATCATAAATCAGCATCTGTGAGGGAATGGTTTGTGGACAATAACGTTCCTGAAATGAACTGGTCTGTCCAGTGTCTCGACCTGAAAGCAATGGAACTCCTATGGAATGAGTTATAACGTGGACTTCGCTCCAGACTCCAGCGTCCGACAGCACTATCTTCTCTGGATTCGGCTCTTGTAGAAGGATTTGCTGCCATTATCACGGAAACATTGACGCCTCACTGAAAGTAAGAAAGATAGTGTAGCTATCGGAAGACACTTTTGAAATATGGTGGTGCAGGATAATACAAAAGAACAGGTAGCTAGAACGAATAACAAATCGGGAAGTACTGAATCAAACTGGGGAGAAAAATTTATGGTACAACTTTACTAACAGAAGCGATCGCTTGGACAACATCCTCAGATATCAAGCAACCGTCAATTTGTTAATGGAGGGAAGTACATTAGTGGCCATTAAAATTGCTACACCACGAAGATGACGTGCTACAGACGCGAAATTTAACCGACAGGAAGAAGATGCTGTGATATGCAAATGATTAGCTTTTCAGAGCATTCACACAAGGTTGGCGCCGGTGGCGACACCTGACACGAGGAAAGTTTCCAACCGATTTCTCATACACAAACAGCAGTTGACAGGCGTTGCCTGGTAAAACTTTATTGTGATGCCTCGTGTAAGGAGGAGAAATGCGTACCATCACGTTTCCGACTTTCATAAAGGTCGGATTGTAGCCCATCGCGATTGCGGTTTATCGTATCACGACATTGCTGCTCGCGTTGGTCGAGATCCAATTACTGTTAGCAGAATATGGAATCGGTGGGTTCAGGAGGATAATACGGAACGCCCTGCTGGATCCCAAAGGCCTCGTATCACTAGCAGTCAAGATGACAGCATCTTATCCGCATGGCTGTAACGGATCGTGCAGCCACGTCTCGATCCCTGAGTCAACAGATGGGGACGTTTGCCTGACAACGACCATCTGCACGAACAGTTCGACGGCGTTTGCAGCAGTATTGACTATCAGCTCGGAGACCATGGCTGCGGTTACCCTTGACGCAGCATCACAGACAGGAGCGCCTGCGATGGTGTACTCAACGACGAACCTGGGTGCATGAATGACAAAAGTCATTTTTTCGGATTAATCCAGGTTCTGTTTACAGCATCATGATGGTCGTATCCGTGTTTGGCGACATCGTGGTGAACGCACATTGGAAGCGTGTATTCGTCATCGCCATATTGGCGTATCACCCGGCGTGATGGTACGGGGTGCCACTGGTTACACGTCTCGGTCACCTCTTGTTCGCATTGACGGCACATTGAACAGTGGACGTTACATTATAGATGTGTTACGACCCGTGGCTCTACCCTTCATTCGATCCCTGAGAAACCCTTCATTTCAGAAGGATAATGCACGACCGCATTTTGCAGAGGCCTGTACGGGCCTTTCTGGATACATAACATGTTCGACTGCTGCCCTGGCCAGCACATTCTCCAGATCTCTCACCAACTGAAAACGTCTGGTCAATGGTGGCCGAGAAACTGGCTCGTCACAATACGCCAGTCACTACTCTTGATGAGCTGTGGTATCGTGTTGGAGCTGCATGGGCAGCTGTACCTGTACACTCCATCCAAGCTCTATTTGACTCAACACCCAGGCGTATCAAGGCCGATATTACGGCCAGAGGTGGTTGTTCTGGGTACTGATTTCTGAGGATCTATGCACCCAAATTGCGTGAAAATGTAATCACATGTCAGTTGTAGTATTATATATTTGTCCAATCAATATCCGTTTATCATCTGCATTTCTTCTTGTTGTAGCAATTTTAATGGCCAGTGGTGTAGGTTGTAGCAGTTATTAAGAGTGCACGGGGTCACCAGCGTGGAGGGCTCCATCAACACAGAAGACATCAAAAACATCAACAAACTATCAGCTATTATACTTTGATCAAAGAAGATGGATTCAGTAATATTTGTTGCACTAATTGCTCACTACGGTCCTGTTTTCACATCATGCAGAAGCTTTTGGCGTTAATGATAAGGATTTTGGGGTCCCCAACGTCGGTTCTTCTGTGAGTTTCCGTACCCTGAGGAATGGTGTCGTGATTCATTAGAAAAACAGAGCACTTCAGATTAACCTTACAATCATACACTGCCTGCTATACTGAAGTCGAGAAACAGTATGTGAATTGATGAGTTTATGCTCTCCCGCCACTTTGTGATGTTTCAGTTTGAGCCGGCCGGAGTGGCCGAGCGGTTAAAGGCGCTACAGTCTGGAACCGCACGACCGCTGCGATCGCAGGTTCGAATCCTGCCTCGGGCATGGATGTGTGTGATGTCCTTAGGTTAGTTAGGTTTAAGTAGTTCTAAGTTCTAGGGGACTTATGACCACAGCAGTTGAGTCCCATAGTGCTTAGAGCCATTTGAACCATTTTTTTTCAGTTTGAATTGTGCATACCTGTGTGGACAGATGCCACTGATTCATAAGCTGAAGAGGTGAATGACGCACCAAATTTCTAGAATTTGTTTTCTCAGCCGCTCCTATCGTGTCTAGGTTTCTTCTCTGCTAAACCTCATACGCCACATGGTACACGACCCGAGGTAAGGCCCGTAGTTTATACGGCTACTCCACCTTGTCTACAGGGTTCAAATGGTTCAAATGGCTCTGAGCACTATGGGACTCAACTGCTGTGGTCATCAGTCCCCTAGAACTTAGAACTACTTAAACCTAACTAACCTAAGGACATCACGCACACCCATGCCCGAGGCAGGATTCGAACCTGCGACCGTAGTAGCAGCGCGGCTCCGGACTGGAGCGCCTAGAACCGCACGGCCACCGCGGCCGGCTTGCCTACAGGGATACAATCTCCCGTGCAATATCGGACATGGCGATTGCGCTGTGTGAGAAACACCCTGGACTTCCTTTAACGGAACTTTCGAGCTCTTGTCAAGATGAAAACGTGATATATGGGACGTTAAGGTGCGCTGCGAAACTTCTCCTAGACATTGTCGGGAGGAGAGCTGGAAGTAATGGCGAAGACTTAGCTGCGATACACATTATTCGAGGTTAACGTGACATTAGAGATGAAATTGGGCTGTCCTTCCAACATTGCCCCTCACATAAAGGTCATTCTGCGCCGAAAACGAGCGCCTTGCCGCTTTACTTCTCTTTTGAATGTGTCACGTATATCGTTAAAAAAATGTCCTTACATTTCATTACGCCATAGGTGGTTCAATATCACGTCTGATAACAATGTTGCTTGTAATCACGCCACAAGAAAATGTTTGCTCCTTTGGGTACTATCACTTGTCGTTAGCTCTGTTACGTTAACGTCTTCATAATATCAGCGGTGTACATTCGTGGAATGGCCTTTATACTAATAAGTAATTACAGAAGTAAGTGGTAACGACTTATTGCACAATCCGTCTAAGAAAGGCTTTCAAGTAACTGTCGGATATGGTCCATGTTAAAGCCCTAGTCTCCACAAGTAATAATAGGAAAAAAAGCGGCTGAAGGAGGTACAGTGTAAGACCAGTATACAAAGACAGTGACCCGGAGAAAAACCGGAGGATGTCCGTAACGGTGAAGAATTTGTTCATGCTGTTCCAGGTACATGGTGGCCCCAAAAAGCAGTTTGAAAAATATATTTTAAAAATTAGTACCACAATTGGAATTTTTATGGTATTCCAAGTGAAATACAAGGAGCGACAGATCTTATTGCGAATAGGCTACGTGTACAAGATCTTTCAACGGTTGCTTGATTGTAGAACTACTCACTAGCTGGAGGAGACATTAATCCTGAGAATGGAAAGAAGTTATTTTTATTTACTTATTTATTCATTTATTCTTAACGGTTACAGCTTATTTACTGTAATACTCAAATATGTCATGCAACTCGGTCGTGTTTTGAAAATAGAAAGTCTACATAATAATTGTTACAACCTGGTATTTATAAATACCTGAAAGAATTTAACGTTCAGTCTACTACGAGGTCTTTAGAGACGGAACGCAAGCCTGATTGGAGACGAAGGGGAACTAAAACGTCTGTTCTCTTCTCAGGGAACCATCCCGACTCTGTCTTAACCGACGATGGGACGTCAAGATTCCTGGTCGGTAAACACGACTCTTGTGTCTCACTACCACGCCACTTCATCCACTTATTAATATCGGCCATTATTTGACCAGACCAGTATGTTACAAAAATAATACCTAGTATTTTATACAAACATGCTGTTGTTTAATGTCGCTTACTGATCAATACAATCTTTACATTTCTGATAGACACTTCTGCTATTAGCTTGTTTGTAAAATGTTTTCCGGTGTAGACATTTTATCGTATCCCGATGCTTATTCATGAAACTCACTACATGACAAATCTCAAACAGCTGGCAAACAATGAGATACTAAATGGGACAAAATACTTTTAACTCCCTTCATCCCCTTTTTCCTTACCCTTTTTGCTCTTGGGAATGATACGTTAGAGGGATTACTATCTATAGATGTGTCTCGTATGAGACAAAATTTCTGTTACGTGGCTGTAACGATTATTATGGAAGATTTACAATGACAGGGAAGAACAGGGTTTGAATTCCAACCAAAGATAGGTCATTGCAGGTAGCTATAAAAATTCGATTTGACATAGAGAATAAAATGGACCCTTTCATTTCGAAGATTCATTTTCACATTTGTTTTAGCTATTTACGGTAGCCACGGAAGTCTAAATCCTTGTCGCCAGACGGAATTTTAAATTTCGCATGCAAGTCCATTGTCTTAACCATTGTGGCATTTCGATGGACCCAACACACGTATTTCACATTGTCGCAGTATTAGATCATGAAAGCGCCCCTAAGAGGTGTTCACATCCAGTGATTCAAGAGGGTTTCTTTCACACTCTGAATTTTATGGCCTCTGACTGTTAATGTGATCTTGCAAGCATCTCGAACACTTGCGCAAGACTCAAATATAGGTGCCACTATTGTCTCTTATGTGCTCCTCGTGCTTCTATGCTAGTCTTCTATAGCTCTCATAATAAAAGGTCCAACTATGCCACATGAAACTGGTTTTGTCTGCCCATCAATTTAAATCATCGCATTAGGTACCCAAAAACGTGGAATCGATAGAAATGAGTCCGGCTGAGTCCAGTCCTTACAGTTGACCGAGGTCGCATAGTGACTGCAAGTATGAACTCGAATTGGTGAGGAGAAGGGTTCAAATCCTCGTTCGGTGATGCAGATTTACTTAGTGCATGATTTCTCTAAGTATCTAACGTAAAATGCCAGATGATTTTGTTGCAAAGAACACGGTCGCCTTTCTTCTACAATCTTTCGCAATCCGAACTTGTGCTCTGTCTCTAAAGACCATGTTGTCGAAACGTTAGTGAACGTTAATCAGCTTTTGTTTCGATAGCTTTTTTGATGTACATGACCACAGATACTGCAAATGTCTTAAAGAAAGCCATTTTACTGAGTGGGATATCCTTTTATTTTAAAATAGATGTCTCATGATTTAGCTTTTTGCTAATTATGACGCATCGGGCATTATGAACCTACATCACAATAAAAACTGTTGTGCTTAGAGTACTTAATTGTGCAAGTACATAAAGGTTTATGCGATATGATGCCAACGGTCCTCGGATCGCCCCAGGGCCTCAAGTGATCGATACCGTCCCTGTAACTGGTTTCATCCTGCACAGTTCGTTGTCTGACAACTTCAGTGATTTTTCGCCGTGGCATCACCTTGTCAGCAGATGTTCACACACCAAGCCGGCCGGTGTGGCCGAGCGGTTCTAGGCGCTTCAGTCTGGAACCGCGCGAGCGCTACGGTCGCATGTTCGAATCCTGCCTCGGGCATGGATGTGTGTTATATCCTTAGGTCAGTTAGGTTCAAGTAGTTCTAAGTCTAGGGGACTGACGACCTCAGATTTTAAGTCCCGTAGTGCTCAGAGCCATTTGAACCATTTCACACACCAAGTGAACATAGCGTTAAGTCGCTGGCATCCGGCTACTATTCAGTGTCAGCCAGCCGAAGGTCTGCTGCAGTTTATGAAAAACTTCAGGAGGTACTCATGAGCGAAAATTTGAATAAATAATCCAATTTTTGAATATTATGCCTGCACATCTTGTACATTATATCCTACACATCAATGCGAGGATAAAGTAATATGGGGCAGCGCCCTATATAAAAGAGTCGCACAACGATTGCGGGTACTGTCGCTAAGCCAACATACTTAACGCATTAAAATACGTTAGCTTAACCACTTGGTCAACCTATTAAAATCAAATAGGAACGCCATCAAATGTTGCTTTCTGCACATAATAATATGTAGAAGAGAACACATTGCAAACCTAGCAACTTTTATTTTAATGTAACTTCGTAATACTTGCAGGAGGCCAAATTAACGGATTGCTGAATAATGCGGAAAAAGATTTATTTCAAAACACACGAACAGCCTACTCACAAAAATGACATGTCTTAATAAGTTTTTCTTTGCATTTGGGAGGATTGGAGCTTATATACCGACCTCGCTTCATGATTTAGGTTTTCTGTCATTTGCTAAAATGATTTCGGACGAATGTCTAATTCTTCTTCAGGAGATATGAGGTTTTCTTCCTTCTGGGAACACTCATATATAAAAGGCATTCTGCCAGCTGTGTTATATAAAAATTATCACTATCTTTCACTATCTATCACTTTCTTTCAAATAACTTCCGGGAGTTCAGCCAGGTAACACTTTCCGCGACCGCCGATATTTCGGAGGGAGAACAGCCCGCCATTTTCAAGGCAAACTGCAACGGACAGGCGGCGTACATGCAAATATAAAACCTCAGTTCTCGGACTGAAACAGGAAAGATAACACACACACTGAACACTAACGCCACCCAAGATGACCAAAGTCAGAGCTATCGATGATGAGACTATGAATTCGTAGGTGAGGTAGCATTGACTCTGTCCCTCTGTTTTTTGACAAGGGAGAGAGCCGGATTCCAAACAGTGGTGAATTTCTGATTTTGCTCCTTTGGTTGTTGGCCTCCAGGGTCTACGATTTCTGAAATGACTGATAGTGTGATGTTTTTTTTTTCTTTTCCTTACAGGAAGATTCAAAGGCGTGCGTACTTACACGTTTTTATCACAAGCTGTTCTTCTGAATTCCCGGAATTTCGGGCGTAATCTCCAAAATCTCATTTTCTCTTGCTACTTCTCTTTCGCTTCCATGGCAATTTAGATGAGGACCATATGACCAAAAAGGGGCCATTAAAAACGAAGTGTCCCTTAATAAACACGCAGACGGGGAAAACTTCCTTATTAGTCCGTGGTAATTGCGCCCGCTACCTGCGTGTTTGTGCGCGGTAATCATGCTGGCTCACCCCTCTGCCCCTCAGACCGCCGTACGTCGGCCAAATTAAACGCACCAGGAGTATTTCATACCTCGCGAATACGAGGCGCAAATGGAACGGCCGAGTTAACGAACTGGAACGCGGCCCGCCCCTAAATGGCTGCTCGCATACATCACTAGCAGAGTCAAGGAGGAGGGTGGAATAACAGGGCGGGGGGTTAGGGCGGTAGGGGGAAAGGAGACGCCAGGAAAAAAATAGCGAGCACCGCGGCCGAGTGTAACGGCGCGCGCCCCGGTTGTGAGTTTAGTTGAGGTAATTGCCGTAAAGATGGCGCGGGCGCGCGGTCGCGGTCAGGCCGCCGGCGCCCCAGCTTGGCGGTGCTCCAAGTTGGCACAGCGGCGGCTGGGACCGGCTGCCGGCCGGCCGGCCGAGATGAATTGTCGGGGTCGGCCGCAGGGCAGGCGAGGCGCTGCCAGCGCGCTCATATCGCAACTTGGCGCCAACCAACGCTGCCCCTGATGCTGCTGCTGCTGCTGCCCCTGCTGCTGCTGTTCGCATAGTTGGCCTGCGTCGCAAAACACGGGTTTGAGGGCGGATGTAGGCCGCTGCTGCAATAGCACTCGGCAAACACACACACACACACACACACACACAGAAACACATACAAACTGTAGGCTTACAATTTGCTCAACTCCGTTGCACAACTCATTACATCTCATTTGTGTGTTTTTATTTCAGCGTTCCGTTCCTCAATCGGTAAAACGGAAGCCCTATAGTATAACATTCATGTCTGTCCTTCTATTTACATGTCCGTTTGACTGCTAAGACACCTGTTCCCCAGCAGTGGATAGAGGTATCAAGTTGAAACGTGTATCAAATACTTAGCCCCACGTCAATGTAAACATATTACTGCCCATTAAAATTGCTACACGAAGAAGAAATGCAGATGATAAATGGGTATTCATTGGACAAATATATTATACTAAAACTGACATGTGATTACATTTTCACGCAATTTGGGTGCATAGATCCTGAGAAATCAGTACCCATAACAACCACCTCTGGCCGTAATAACTGCCTTCATACGCCTGGGCATTGAGTCAAACAGAACTTGGATGACGTGTACAGGTACAGCTGTCCATGCAGGTTCAACACGATACCACAGTTCATCAAGAGTAGTGACTGGCGTATTGTGACGAGCCAGTTGCTCGGCCACCATTGACCAGACGTTTTCAGTTGGGTAGAGATCTGGAGAATGCGCTGGCCAAGAAAGCAGTTGAACATTTTCTGTATCCAGAAAGACGCGTACAGGACCTGCAACATGCAGTCGTACATCATCCTCCTGCAATATAGGGTTTCGCAGGGATCGAATGAAGGGTAGAGCCACGGGTCGTAACACATCTGAAACGTAACGTCCACTGTTCAAAGTGCCATCCATGCGAACAAGAGGTGAGCGAGACGTGTAACCAATGGCACCCTATACCATCACGCCGGGTGATACGTCAGTATGGCGATGACGAATAGACGCATCCAATGTGCGTTCACCGCGATGTCGCCAAGCACGGATACGACCATCATGATGCTGTAAACAGAACCTGGAATCATCCGAAAAAATGACGTTTTCCCATTAGTGCACCCAGGTTCGTCGTTGAGTACACCATCGCAGGCGCTCCTGTCTGTGATGCAGCGTCAAGGGTAACTGCAGCCATGATCTCCGAGCTGATAGTCCATGCTGCTGCAAAAGTCGTCGAACTGTTCGTGCAGATGGTTGTTGTCTTGCAAACATCCTCATCTGTTGACTCATGGATCGAGACGTAGCTGCACGATCCGTTACAGCCATGTGGATAAGATGCCTGTCATCTCGACTGCTAGTGATACCAGGCCGTTGGGATCCAGCAGGGCGTTCCGTATTACCTTCCTGAACCCACCGATTCCATATTCGGCCAACAGTCATTGGATCTCGACCAACGGGAGCAACAATACGATAAACCGCAATCGCGATGGGCTACAATCCGACCTTTATCAAAGTCGGAAGCCTGATGGTACGCATTTTATCCTCCTTACACGAGGCATCACAACAACGTGTCACCAGGCAACGCCGGTCAATTGCTGATTGTGTATGAGATATTGGTTGGAAACTTTCCTCATGTCAGCACGTTGTAGGTGTCGCCACCGGCGCCAACCTTGTGTAAATGCTCTGAAAAGCTAATCATTTGCGTATCTCAGCATCTGCTTCCTGTCGGCTAAATTTCGCGTCTGTAGCACACCATCTTCGTGGTGTAGTAATTTTAAGTAGTGTAATTTAAGCTTCTAAGTCAATGCAGTCAAAAGATACAGCCATATGTATCACAGAGTCTGATGCTCGAAAACTTACTCGTCAAAATCTATGGGCATATACATGTCGCTCCCGCTGGTCTAGTTCTTCAGCTACTTGGGAAAGAAGGAGGGGAAAGGATGGACTCTATTGGGAGACTAGTGGCCCAAAAGAGAAAAAAAAGCGGTATAGCACGGCGTAGAAACTGAGAAGTCGTGGGAGTAAATACGATGTGCGAAATCAGCAGGAATAACACGTGGCTCGGATTCCTGGTGTAGCCATAGGTCCTCCTACCCCCGATGGATAACTGATGCAGGTTACGGACACACAAGTTGCCGAATTGACGACCAATAGGTTGGCTTGTACCAATTCATTGAGTCACAGGAAACTATTATTATTATTATTATTATTATTACAATGAAGTTTTTACGGAACCCTCAGAGTGTGAGTCCTAATTGCACTTGCCGGGTTTTGGCTTTAGCCCTTCCTAATTGATGTTATATTCGTAGCACAACTGAATAGGAAAATGGAAAACCATCCAGTACCGAATTCCTGTTGATCTACAGCCTGACATAATTGATCTGTAATGCAGCAGGGAGTATGTACACAGCCTAGTGGTCTCCAAGCCTTCCCCCGAGGATCAATTTTCTCGCTTACCCAAGTCTCCACACGTCTCCCAAATCTATTCCCTGAGACGTTGGAGGGAGTACAGTAAACGCAGACCTAAGCTCACTGTCTGCAAGCGCAGCACGTTTGTTGTGAATCCCTGTCTTATGAAATGAAAATGACGTTGGTAAGGACTCTGTATCCCTATTAGACACAAGTGTGAAAATGGAATGGACAGTTGAAATTCTATTGGAGATCACAATATTCAAGTCTAAGCAAACTGAAGCAAAAATACGATAAAATCGTTGAAGAGAAGATAGACAAAATTGTGCCGTACAAGTTAACGACTTTGAAAATATACACTCACAAGATAGACTCAGTACGTTAAATAAGAACTGAGAGTGAACACTTACTCAGCGATAAAATTATCTCACATTCGATTAAGTAGTAAGCTTCATGCAACTATCTTGAATCGTTAACTTTCCTCATTTTCGATCCTACTTCTCAGAAAGGAGCCTTATATTCTCGATCTATAACTTCTCGCCTTTTGATATAGAACTAGTAGAGGAAAATAAGAAATTACATTCATTTAAGAAGAAGTTTAAGACAGACTTGACTAGTCAATAGTAGCAGTGTGAAGCGAACATGCCTTTATAATGTTCTTCAGTTTACTTTTGCTGTCTTTCATACTCATCATATCACTAGGCTAGTATTTATTCTCGTTCCTCCAAATACCGGCCGTTAGGTGCTTCAGTTACCTCATGTCTCCGCTACGGCGTGGTTGGATCTTGGCCGAAGCTACGAGAACGACAGGCCGCGGCCCTTACGTCACAGCACATGACACTACAGATCTTACGAGTGCCAGCAGTAGCCTCCGGCGGGGAGCGGTGAACTATTTCAGGCGAGTTTAATAATTCTTATTATTCTTAACTACACGTTTAAATGATTCCAAGCTCTCGACAACACAAGACAAAGTTAAGTCCGGTAGGGGCTACCTTTCACTGACATACTAATTTCTCGTGGGCCCTGCACGAATCCGGACGTTCACGAAGTGTGACGGACAAGCCGACTAGTGTGACGTCACAAGTTAGTTCAGGGGCCCGTATTTCTCGTGGGCTCCGGTCTTGGACGCAGACGCATTCTAGCGGCTTTGTAAGGAACCAGCCAATAAGTTTTCTGACTACATCAGGCGGTAAAAATATACGGTCTCCGCTGTAGTTTTACAGAGATGAAAGTAATGGAGAAGAACCAACAATATCAACGGTTAATTAATTAGAGAACTTTGTAAAATAGAATATGTGAAAATTAGTTTATAGGACATGATGCGTAGTACATTTCTCTCTCTTTAGCTTATGGACATTCTACAGTGTAAGAAGTATACGAAAGGAGAGCAATATTTGCAATAAATGTAACTGTTTATTAACTTGACTAAGATTAACAGATATATTTTATGGAGCATCGTAAGGAAATTCATGGTTAACTCAAGGATGATTAGCATTATAATGAGCACTGGAGTGGCCCCTGTAACGGGGTTATTTACTGGTAGATACAATATTTTCAATAATAAAATCTTTTAGATCTTATGTCGTGTAGAAATTATTTGTTTGAGACTATTAACATCCTCACACTAAGTTACCTGTGCAGAAAGTCGACTAGACGCGACGATTATAAACATACTCGTATTTTCTTCTGGACATACCAAAGCACGGGAGAAAATAGTTCTAAATTTATTCCATCAAAAACTCACTGTTACCAATGTGAAACATTATGGTCAATTCATGGTATGCTGGTGTTTCCTATCAGTTTGTATTGGTATTTAAACAAACTGTATTGGAGTATCTTCAAATCAAGGCAAGACGTAAGCTGAGATTGCTTTTTTCTCTTTCATTTACGATCTACCAGGGTCCTAAAACCGAGTGAGACGTGTTGGTGTCTGATACGCACATTAGATGCTTGGTTTGAGACTGACCACTGCATGGTTGCTCTGAGGTATCTCAAGTAACTTCGTCACAATACATCGGTACATCAGAACGTTGGTTGCAACGGCAACGAACACCAACAAAGACATTTTTATTGATAATTTCCTCACTCTTAGAAGCACGACCTTTAGACCTTGAGTTATCATTATATAAATTTCTTGTATTAAGTACTTCTTGACGGTTTTTAAACACACACACACACGCACGCGCGCACACACACACACACACACACACACAGCACGAAATAACATGGTAACGTTTTTTGTATGCCTTGTCACAATGAGGTATCAGAGTGACTCCTATACAGTTTCTACAATTTGTGGTTTCTCCCTTTCTTGAATATAGGGACAATTAGTCCCCTTTTCCAATCTTATGGACTCTTCTTGTCATTCCACATCTCCCTCACTCATCACACGACATAGCCACCGTTTCCCAGCCTCCCCTGCCGCCTTCATCATTTCGGCACTTACTTTGTCCACACCAGGTGTCATTACTTCTTTCACTTTCTGCAGCGCCATCTACATTTATGTCAGCTCCTTCCTGCCCCCCCCCCCCTCCCTCCCCGCCAGAGTTCACTTCTATCCTCTTTAGTGTTTTATTCTCATCTCCATGTCAGAATGCTCTTGTTTTCCCCTCGTACTAACTCTTTGACTCTTTCATTTCACCATGGTGTCTCCTTCTTCCGTTTACTGCCACTTATCCTTCTGCATACAGCTACTGGATTTTCTACCATAGTATTTCTAGATTTTCCCCATTCCGCTCCTCCTGTTTGATAACATTTCCTTAAAATCTTCCGGTATTCCTTTCCTGGTTCTCTTCTTTCATTCCTTCTCGATTTTTGTGGTCATTATCCGATACCTCAGACGGTAGTAGCTTTACATCCGTTATAGTCCCCTTCGTTTCCCAATAATAAAGCATGTAACCACTAAACATTTCTGCGCTAAATTCCTATTGTACCACGTGATGGCATGAAGAAAAGAGATGTATGCAGATTAAAGGCATGTGAAATGAAATTTATCAGAAGTAGAATAGGAGTAACAAGGAGAGAGAGGATGAGGAATGAAAGGGTAAGGAAATAGTGAAAGAGGAATCCTTGCAGAGAAATGACCAAGAGGAAGACCGAGGGATGGATGGCTGAAAGGTATGGAGGATTGTATTGAAGAAAGAGTCGGGAACTGGACCAGAGTGAACTTAGAACTAGATGTCGAGGCTTACGTTCCAAACAGTCCCAGCTTGGGGATGAAAAACTGCTCGAGATGTTGATGATGACATGATAAATAACAAAAATTTAAGGTTTGTCGTGTAAACTAAATATTTAGGGATTACAATTAAAAATAACTAAAATTGGAATCATCACCCAGAGAATGTTTGTCGGAAAGCTAACCAAAGACCGCAAGTTTTTGGCAATATACTTAAAAGGTGCAACGAAGTCCATCCTCTCCTAGATTACAGCTGCATGGTATAGGATCCTTACGAGATAGGATTGACGGAGAACATCGAAAACATTGAAAAAGGGACTCTACATTTTGTACTATCCCGAAATAGCGGATAGAGTGTCACGTATACAATAAGCGGGTTACGGTGGCTATCGTTAATACAGAGGCGTATTGTCTATTGCGCTATTTTTTCACGAAATTGCAATCACTAACTGCTCTTTCGCACTAGAATATACTTATTTAACGTCCACCTACACAGGGAGAAATTACCATCGTGAAAAACACGAGAAATGAGATATCGCACCTAGAGAAGAAGGCGTTCATTTTTCTCTCATGCTATTCTTAAGTGGAATGCTTGAGAAATAGTATAATATTGGTTATATGACCCCTCTGCCAAACACTTAAATGTGAATTGTGTAGATGAAGACAGTGCCTACGATAAATGCGACAAAATGAGTGAACAAAATGTTAAAAGTCAGAGAAAGTCTGTGAGAGTGCAAGTTACGGAAGGAGTGACACTATGCTGAGCAGAGTAGGTTTGTAGTGTGCACCCAAAAGAAAAAAAGACATTATACAATAAAATATCCCATTGACGATACAAGCATCTCATCAGGCAGCAATTTCTACTATGTTATGAATAACGCAACAAGAAACTTCACTTGAAAAATTTCATCACACAGGAGTAGACTTCATGAACAGCAACGAAACTATGAAAGAAACCATTATGTCTAATACAATTTGATTTTAAAAGTTGGCAGATTAAACGAGCTCTCACGTGCGAATGAGACATTGTAATTTCATAAAGGCATACTGCATTAGATTTTTAGGAACAACTGAAGCATCAGAAATAAAGCATACGAAGTATAGATTTATTAAAATTGCACTGCAAAGAAACATATAGGTCGTTGTGTAATTTGCTATTGCGATATGCAGGGTATCCTGTAAAAATATACATAGAAAGTATGTAGAACCAACTTAAGTTATGAATCTAGGAATTTTCTACAACCGCCTACGTATCATTCTCGTAGGGATCACAAAGACAAAATTAGACTAATTATAACACCCGCAGAGAGTTTTTAAGCGTTTATTATTCCCACAGTTCATAAGTCATGAACAGGAAGAAGCCCTAATAATTGGCACTATAGGACGTACCCTCTGCCATGAAAGGTTGTCTGTTCAACTACACTAAAGGGCCAAAGAAACTGATATACCTGCCTAATATCGAGAGGGCCCGACCGCGAGGACGCAATAAGACGTAGTAGGCATGGACTCGACTAATATCGGAAGTAGTGCTGGAGGGAACTGACACAATGAATCCTGCACGGCTCTCCATAAATCCGTAAGATTACGAGGAGGTGGACATCTCTTAACAGCACGCTGCAAAGCATCCCAGATATGTTCAATAATGTTCATATCTGGGAAGTTTGGTGGCCAGCGGAATTGTTTAAACTCATGAGAGTGTTTCTGGAGCCGCTATGTAGCAATTCTGGGCGTGTGGGGTTTCGCATTGTACTGTTGGAATTCTCCAAGTCTGTCGGAATGCACAGTCGTCATGAATGGATGCAAATGATCAGACAGGATGCTTACGTACATGTCAACTGTCAGAGTCGTATCTAGACGTATCAGGGGTCACATATCACTCCAACTGCTCACGCGCCACACCATTACAGAGCCTCCACCACCTTCAACAGTCCCCTGCTGACATGCGGGGTCTATGGATTCATGAGGTTGTATCCATACCCATACACGTCCATCTGCTCGATACAGTTTGAAACGAGACTCGGCAGGGCAACATGTTTGCAGTCATCAACAATTCGTTGTCGGTGTCGCTCGGCCCATGCTCGGCGTAAAGCCTTTTGTCGTGCAGTCATTAAGGGTACAAGAGTGGGCCTTCGGCTCCGAAAGCCCATATCGATGATGTTTCGTTGAATGGTTCGCACACTTGTAGATGGCCGAGCATTGAAATCTGCAGCAATTTGTGGAAGGGTTGCAGTCCTGACACGTTGAACGGTTCTCTCCATTCGTCGTTGGTTCCATTCTTGCAGGATCTTCTTCCGGCCGCAGCGATGTCGGAGATCTGATGTTTTACCGGATTCCTGATATTCCCGGTACACTCGTGAAATGGTCGTTCGGGAAAATCTTCTATTCATCGCTGCCTCGGGGGTGCTGTGTTCCATCGTTCGTGCGCCGACTATAACACCACGTTCAAATTAATCTTGATAATCTGCCATTGTAGCAGCAAAAACCGATCTAACAACTGCTGGCCGACATGGCCGAGCGCTTCTAGGCGCTACAGTCTGGAACCGCGCGACTGCTACGGTCGCAGTTTCAAATCCTGCCTCGGGCATGGATGTGTGTGATGTCCTTAGGCTAGTTGGTTTAAGTAGTTCTAAGTTCTAGGGGACTGATGACCTGAGAAGTTAAGTCCCATAGTGCTCAGAATCATTTGAACCATTTGATCTGACAACTGTGCCAAGCACTTTTTGTCTTATATAGGCGTTGCCGATCGCAGCGCCATATTCTGCCTGTTTACATATCTCTGTATTTGAATACGCATGCCTATACCAGTTTCTTTGGTGCTTCAGTGTAAGCACCTATGGATTACAGTTATGAACAACATGAATTGGAACCATCACAAATAGGAAAATGTTGTGGGGAAAGCGAACCAAAGACTATGTTTTATTGGCAGAAAATGCAACACGTCTGCGAAACAGGCTACGTTTACTACGCTTGTCTGTCCTCTCCTGGTGTACTACTGCAAGATATGCGATCTGTATCAGATAGGTTTGACGGATGAAATCGAAAAAGTTCAAAGAATAGCAGCTGGTTTAGTATTCTCGTAAAACAGGGGAGAGACTGTCACGATTGTGATACGCGACTTTGGGTGGCAATCACTAAAACAAAGAAGTTTATCGTTCCGAAGAGATGTTTTCATGAGCTTTCAATCATCAGCTTTCTCTTAAAATGTGTAAATTCTTGTATTTCGTTGTCTCCCTCCCACATAAGGAGACATGGCCATCCTAAAAGAATAAAAGCGGAGTTCGAACGGAAGGATTTAGATGTCAATTTTTCCCAACTGCTATTCCAGGATAGAACGGTGGACAAACAGTATGGAAGTGGTATTATGAATCCTTCGCCAAGCTCTTCAGTGTGAAGTCAGAGGAGTCATGCAGACGTAGATGTAGATGAGAATGACTGGGAAGTGATGCAGTCCAAGTCTTACCAATGCGTCTTATCACTCGGTAGCTGGGAAACAGCCACGACTGTGAGTGAATCTAATATTTTTTTGCGCTTGAGGCAAGAATTCTGCTAACCTTGTGGTTCGTGGAACAGTGCTCTAGAGCAAGAATTTTGGTTAATTCGACAGAGGTTGCGCAGCGGTAAGACACTGGACTCGTATTCTGGAGATCGGTGATTCATATCCTCAATCGGCCATTCAAATGTAGATTTTCTATTATTTCCCTAAATTCCTTAAGGAGAGTTTCATTATGTTCCATTAAAAGCGCAGGGCGATCTACTTTCCGTATGCATTCCAAATCCGAGCTTGTGCTCCGTCTCTAACGATCTGGTCGTCAACGGTGCATTAAAACCTTGTCTTCATTCTTTCTTTATTTAGTTAAATATCATGACATGTGCCACATAACATTATCAGATATCTTTATTTAAGTGGCTGTTAGCTCAGTTGAGGAGCACTGTTCACCGCAAAAGGATCTGGTTAGCCAGATACACTACTGACCACTAAAACTGCTACACCACGAAGGTGACGTGCTACAGGCGAGCAATTTAACTGACAGGAAGAAGATGCTGTGATATGCAAATGATTAGCTTTTCAGAGCATTCACACAAGACTGGCGCCGGTAGCAACACCTTCAACGTGCTGACATGAGGAAAGTTTCCAACCGATTTCTCATACGCAAACAGCAGTTGACCGGCGTTGCCTGCTGAAACGTTGTTGTGATGTCTTGTGTACGGAGGAGAAATGCGTACCATCACGTTTCCGACTTTCATAAAGGTCGGATTGTAGCCTATCGCGATTGCGGTTAATCGTATCGCAACATTGCAGCTCGCGTTGGTCGAAATCCAATTACTATTAGCAGAATATGGAATCGGTGGGTTCAAGAGGGTAATACGGAACGCCGTGCTGGATCCCAACGGCCTCGTATCACTAGCAATCGAGATGACAGGCATCTTATCCGCATGGCTGTAACGGATCGTGCAGCCACGTCTCGATCCCTGAGTCAACAGATGGGGACGTTTGAAAGACAACAACCATCGGCACGAACAGTTCGATGACGTTTGCAGCAGCATGGACTATCAGCTCGGAGACCATGGCTGCGGTTACCCTTGACGCTGCATCACAGACAGAAGCGCTTGCGGTGGTGTACTCAATGACGAACCTGGGTGCACGAATGGCAAAACGTCATTTTTCGGATGGATCCCGGTTCTGTTTACAGCATCACGATGGTCTCATCCGTGTTTGGCGACATCGCGGTGAACGCACATTGGAAGCCTGTATTCGTCATCTCCATACTGGCGTATCACCCGGCGTGACGGAATGGGGTGCCGTTGGTTACACGTCTCGGTCACCTCTTGTTCGCATTGACGGCACTTTGAACAGATGTGTTACGACCCGTGGCTCTACCCATAATTCGATCCCTGCGAAACCCTACATTTCAGCAGGATAATGCACGACCGCATGTTGCAGGTCCTGTACGGACCTTTCTGGGTACAGAACATGTTCGACTGCTGCCCTGGCCAGCACATTCTCCAGATCTCTCACCAACTGAAAACGTCTGGTCAATGGTGGCCGAGCAACTGGCTCGTCACAATACGCCAGTCACTACTCTTGATTAACTGTGGTATCGTGTTGAAGCTGCATGGGCAGCTGTACCTGTACACGCCATCCAAGCTCTGTTTGACTCAATGCCCATACGCCGTTATTACGGCCAGAGGTGGTTGTTGTGGGTACTGATTTCTCAGGATCTATGCACCCAAATTGCGTGAAAATGCAATCGCATGTCAGTTCTAGTGTAATATATTTGTCCAATGAATACCTGTTTATCATCTGGTTTTCTTCTTGGTATAGCAATTTTAATGGCCAGTAGTGTACGTACGCTGCTCGAGAAGAATACGTAGCACATGAAACGGTGGACGCTCGGACAAATGGTGGCATTCGGAGAGCTGCCATGTGCGGTCCGATCGCTGAACAGCCGTCCAGCGACGATCCGCTGAGTGCTGGCGGATGGGTTTTTTGTGCGGATGTCGCGTGCGCTGTGAAGTCGCGGCGCTGGTGTGCTGACAACGGTCCCGTTATTAATTACGGCGCATAATGCCCGACTTGGCCGAAGCGCCATCACGGCCAGTGACGCTGTGAGACCACCGACGCGCTGTGGCGTGGCGTGGCGTGATTTATGCTGTGTCCGTTGTTAGCGACCCTTGGTTCGGTCCGGCTGTGCAGCTTCTTTCTGAGTGCGAGCACCGACCCGTGGTGACACAGCTGTGACGGATGTTGGCTGGAACGAGAGCGGGCGTGGCCGTGTTCTGGACTGACGGCACTTTTTGTTCAACGCTACACTGGGTTTCAGAATAAATGTTGTTTACCATGTTTGAAAGCTAATAGATCAGGCAAAAGCGTAGATTTTACAGAATGAAATTTCGCTCTGTGTTAGACTGCGCGCCGACCTGAAACTTCTCGGCAGATTAGTGGCTCTAAGTTCTAGGGGACTGATGACCTCAGATGTTAAGTCCCATAGTGCTCAGAGCCATTTGAATCATTTTGAACCTACGAAAGGCAAAGCTTCCGGATTTGAGTTCCGGTCTGGCACAGTTTTAATCTGCAGGAAATTTTCAAGTACACTTTTCTCACGTGACAAAAATCTATCACGTTCACTATTTTCCTTCTTTACGACCTGCAAGAAAGCTTCCCTAGTAGTTCCTCAAACAGAAAACACCTTTTGTTTTGATTAATTCCTTGGGAGGAAAGGAACAAATGACAGTTAGTGTTTTTCGTACTCTATGGGCATTAATTGCTATCTCTTGCTATAACGTAGAACATTCCAGTTACTTCATAAATGTCATAATTTTCGAAAACAGAGACAGACTCCAGCCGCAATCGGGTATCAAAATAATTCGATGCTGAAAGTTGAAAACTTATTGTGGACCGGGACTCGAACCCGGATGTCCCAGTAAACGAGGGCGGTTGCCTTAACCACCTCGGCCATCCGGACATGTTTCCCGTCCTACCCAAATGTTCATCTCGTCACACGCTAGTAGTGCCTATCGTCCATTCACCTACTTGCGAGCAGCAGGTCCTGTATTCCCGCAAGAGGCACGGACACTGTTGTGCTATTGTGCACCCACACTGAAGTTATCAGGGCACTCATATACTGTATATATGTGTTGAGTCTGACATCATACATATACATAGTAACATTTTCGCAGTGAAAAATGTGGCAACACGCTCACATTTTTACGATCGCCCTTTTTCTTTCTGTGAAATTTTTACGCAAAATCACACACACACACACACACACACACACAGGCACATTTGTGCTAATCATTCATAAATTGGTGATAGATACTGTAAGCAATATTCCTTCTGGTATGGTATTATGTTTTGTACCAGAAAGCATCTCCACCTTACCCCCACCCTTCCCTAATTCTTTAAAAAAACGGAACCCCCTTGAATCAAACAGCTTCAATCATCTGATTACAAATGACTCATTGTGTTAACGATTTGACGTTCAAACATATAAAACCTGTAAGGCTGAATATGCAAAACCATAATTTTGTTGGTCTTGCTAGTTACGAATTATTGTCCCATAGACTAATGGAAGAGCCAATCCCATAAATGTAAACCAAAACAGTCATAACCCCTTTATATGGTTATATAATACTCTTTTGGCGCAACATGTTTAAATTTTGTTGGAAGTCGCTAAGTGCTGTCATTATCAAACACTGGATGACTATAGTCTGGGTAATTTGCTGTACATTTCAAGATAAGCTAGTTTTTCATGAATCTCAGTATTTATGACGTCATGTCTCCTGTAATATGTGTCGCACAATGATGTAATTTTGACGCACTTTCAGTGGTACATGTGGATACTGTCTGCAAAATGTATTGTCAAAATAGTTAGTAGTAAAGAAGTAATAAATTAAAACGTCATGCCTCATGTTGAATTTCTGCTGCATGAGCAGTGAAAATGTGGTATGCGAACAATTTTTTTCCTTTCATTATTCTGTGGCGGATATTAACAAGAAAAAGTTTCGTTAAGATTTGATATTATGCTTAAAGTACGTTGGAAGTTACTAACTGCTCCCATTCTCAAATACAGGGTGAACATAATCTGGATAAGCTGTGAGTTCCGACGCCTCAGACAGCATTTTAAATTTTTAAATTTGGTCAATATTTGTATGACAGATTAAAAATTAAATTTTTGTTGTCCCTAGATACCGTTACGTAGCCAACCTGCAAATCGACCGGGTGAATGACGTAGCCGTTTACTGATATGATAATAAAGACTTTGGCAACCACAACAGTTTTGAATGGAACTGTATGCTCTCTTTGGCGTCTCAGTAACACGTCAGATTGGTTGGTTGGTTAATTTGGGGAGTGGACCAAACAGTGTGGTCGTCGGTCCCATCGGATTAGGGAAGGATGGGAAAGGAAGTCGACCGTGCCCTTTCAAAGGAACCATCCCGGGATTCGCCTGAAGCCATTTAGAGAAATCGCGGGAAACCTAAATCAGTATGGTCGGACCCCGGTTTGAACCATCATCCTCCCGAATGCGAGTCCAGTGTGCTAATCACTGCACCGCATCGCTCGGTATCAGGTAAAAACCCCCTTTAAATACGTGAAAACGCTTGGAAATTAAGTTAAGAGCTGTTGTGGAAACAGCTATTTTATAGAACAACTTTTCCTATAAACATCGAATGTGTGAGATTTTCGTATCAAAGACGACATGGTGATTTTCGTAAAGAAAACTACGTGACGAAAACACGATTTGTCTAGAAAAAATGTGTGCTTCAAGACGGTGCCATACACGTACACATGCAAAAAATTGCGATCCTTGGCTCGTTCTAACACACCAACAATTTGGATACCGTTTCTTCAAAACAGAATAAATAAGGATTGTTTCAGTGTCTATATTTTTGGAAAAAAGGAACTGAGCAAAGACATAATAAAACATTCGAGTCCTGGTCTGACACACAGTTTTAATCTGCCCGAAAGTTTCAAATAGCACACACACACTACTGCAGAGTGAAAATTCACTCTGGGGAGAGAAAATTGTGTGCAGCTTCGAAGAGCAACCATAAGATATTGTGTGAACTAACAACATATTCGTATCTTTTACGATTATAGCAACGAAAAGTGTAATGTCACCGCCAGACACCACACTTGCTAGGTGGTAGCTTTTAAATCGGCCGCGGTTCGCTAGTATACGACGGACCCGCGTGTCGCCACTGTCAGTGATGGCAGACCGAGCGCCGCCACACGGCAGGTCTAGAGAGACGTACTAGCACTCGCCCCAGTTGTACAGCCGACTTGCTAGCGAAGCTACAAATACGCTCTCATTTGCCGAGACGATAGTTAGCATAGCCTTCAGCTACGTCATTTGCTACGACCTAGCAAGGCGCCATAGCATTTGATAATTAATATTGTGAAGCCTGTACAGTAACGAGAGATGTTCTACAATTGTGGATTAAAGTTAAGTATTCTACCAGTTACTCTTGTTTTGCTAGTCTTATTTCGCTGACCTGTTCCAGACCTCACGCCAGCCTGCGTGAGCTTAATCGCGTGCCTTTCGGCTTCCTCCAAACTCCGTGAATTGGCTCCTGCCAATTCACAACAAAAAGAATGTTACGATGTATATGGTCCTTGCTGCGACATTTCTTGTACGATCTGAGGTTAGTAATATGTGCTCATCACTATAAAAATCAGCATTTCGAGCAGCAATGTACGTACAGGGTGTTTCAAAAATGACCGGTATATTTGAAACGGCAATAAAAACTAAACGAGCAGCGATGGAAATACACCGTTTGTTGCAATATGCTTGGGACAACAGTACATTTTCAGGCAGACATACTTTCGAAATTACAGTAGTTACAATTTTCAACAACAGATGGCGCTGCGGTCTGGGAAACTCTATAGTACGATATTTTCCACATATGCACCACGCGTAGCAATAATATGGCGTAGTCTCTGAATGAAATTACCCGAAACCTTTGACAACGTGTCTGGCGGAATGGCTTCACATGCAGATGAGATGTACTGCTTCAGCTGTTCAATTGTTTCTGGATTCTGGCGGTACACCTGGTCTTTCAAGTGTCCCCACAGAAAGAAGTCACAGGGGTTCATGTCTGGCGAATAGGGAGGCCAATCCACGCCGCCTCCTGTATGTTTCGGATAGCCCAAAGCAATCACACGATCATCGAAACATTCATTCAGGAAATTAAAGACGTCGGCCGTGCGATGTGGCCGGGCACCATCTTGCATAAACCACGAGGTGTTCGCAGTGTCGTCTAAGGCAGTTTGTACCGCCACAAATTCACGAAGAATGTCCAGATAGCGTGATGCAGTAATCGTTTCGGATCTGAAAAATGGGCCAATGATTCCTTTGGACGAAATGGCGGCCCAGACCAGTACTTTTTGAGGATGCAGGGACGATGGGACTGCAACATGGGGCTTTTCGGTTCCCCATATGCGCCAGTTCTGTTTATTGACGAAGCCGTCCAGGTAAAAATAAGCTTTGTCAGTAAACCAAATGCTGCCCACATGCATATCGCCGTCATCAATCCTGTGCACTATATCGTTAGCGAATGTCTCTCGTGCAGCAATGGTAGCGGCGCTGAGGGGTTGCCGCGTTTGAATTTTGTATCTGGCGCATGAGACGATACGTCGACGTTGGCGTCATTTGGACCGCAGCTGCAACACGGCGAACGGAAACCCGAGGCCGCTGTTGGATCACCTGCTGCACTAGCTGCGCGTTGCCCTCTGTGGTTGCCGTACGCGGTCGCCCTACCTTTCCAGCATGTTCATCCGTCACGTTCCCAGTCCGTTGAAATTTTTCAAACAGATCCTTTATTGTATCGCATTTCGGTCCTTTGGTTACATTAAACCTCCGTTGAAAACTTCGTCTTGTTGCAACAACACTGTGTTCTAGGCGGTGGAATTCCAACACCAGAAAAATCCTCTGTTCTAAGGAATAAACCATGTTGTCTACAGCACACTTGCACGTTGTGAACAGCACACGCTTACAGCAGAAAGACGACGTACAGAATGGCGCACCCACAGACTGCGTTGTCTTCTATATCTTTCACATCACTTTCAGCGCCATCTGTTGTTGAAAATTGTAACTACTGTAAATTCGAAAGTTTGTCCGCCTGAAAATGTACTGTTGTCCCAAGCATATTGCAACAAACGGTGTATTTCTATCGCTGCTCGTTTAGTTTTTACTGCCGTTTCAAATATACCGGTCATTTTTGAAACACCCTGTATATGTGGTATCTAGTTCCGTAACGAAACAGCTTTGACATAGATCGTACCACTGAATTTTAAAAATAACCTTAATTAATTGCACCGAATGAACCGTTATTTCGAATATACTCCTGAAGAAACAGCAGGGTCACTCAAGCAGTATTTTCAATAGCACTATGATCTGAGAACAATTTGCTAATACCTGGCATGGATTTCTACATGTCGGCCTGCATGTCAGTACGAATTAGACATCCAGTGGCTCCAGAAGCAATGAAATCGTCTTCTGCTGGATGGCGAATATCGATACGATAACACGGTCTCACTATCTTTACTGACACGCTATCTACGAGTTTTCGACAGCTCCCTACAAATGGTTGTCGGTGTTCTCATAACCAATTATGATTCGATATCTCTTTTACATACATTTTATCACATGTTGACTGATTATTGTTTATAGCAGTTCCTTTATACACTGAAGAGCCAAAGAAACTGGTACATTTCCCCAATATAGTGTAGGGCCCCCGAAAGCACTCAGAAGTGCCGCAACACGACGTTTCATGGACTCGACTAATGTCTGAAGTAGTGCTGGAGGGAACTGACATCATGAATCCTGCAGGGCTGTGCGAGAGGGTGGAGATCTCTTCTGACAAGGGAACCTCCCCATCGCACCCCCCTCAGGTTTAGTTATAAGTTGGCACACTGGATACGCCTTGAAAAACTGAACACAGATCAATCGAGAAAACGAGAAGAAGTTGTGTGGAACTATGAAAAAAGTAAGCAAAATGTACAAACTGAGTAGTCAACGTGCAGGATAGGCAACATCAAGGACAGTGAAAGCTTAGGAGCGCCGTGGTCCCGTGGTTAGCGTGAGCGGCTGTGGAATTCGAGGTCCTTGGTTCAAGTCTTCCCTCGCGTGAAAATTTTACTTTTTTTATTTTCGCGAAGTTATGATCTGTCCGTTCGTTCATTGACGTCTCTGTTCACTGTAATAAGTTTAGCGCCTGTGTTTGGCGACCGCACCACAAAACCGTGCGATTGTTATTGAAGTCGCGAGCTATATTTGCTGGATTCATATTGGCCACGGAATTCATCTCACGTATTTAATGCACTCTCGTCCTAAGTAGTGAACGGTCAACTACCGGCCAGGGAGCCTCGTTAGCAAGAATACTCTCTCTTCCGTGCGCTGTAGTCGACTGACATCGTGTGTTTCGATGTTTGTTTAGGTGTGGCGTCCCCATACTACGGCGCAGTTACCTCGCATCGGACGGACGGATGGACGGACGGACAGATAATAATTGTCTGAAAATAAAAAATTGAACTTTGCTGTCGATTGACGACTTGAACCAAGGACCTCTCGTTCCGCAGCCGCTCACGCTAACCAGAGGACCAAGGCGCTCTAGAGCTGACATTGTCCTTGATGTTGCCTATGTTGCGCTTTGACTACTCAGTTTGTATATTTTGCTTATTTTTTCATAGTTCCACACAACTTCTTCCTGTTTTCTCGATTGATCTGGATTCAGTTTTTCAAGGCCTATCCACTGTGCCAACTTATAACTAAATCTGAGGGGGTTGCGATGGGGAGGTTCCCTTGTGAGCAGCACGATGAAAGGCATCCCAGCTTTGCTCAGTAATGTTCATTTATAGGGAGTTTGGTGGCCAGCGGAAGTGCTTAAATTCAGAAGAGTGCTCCTGCAGCCACTCTGTAGGGATTCAGGACGTGTGGAGTGTCGTATTGTCTTGCTGGAATTTCCCAAGTCCGTGGGAATGCGCGATGGACTTGAATGGAAGCAGGTGAACAGACAGGATGCTTCCGTACGTGTTACCTGTCAGAGTCGTTTCTAGACGTATAATGGGTCCATATCACTCCAACTGCACACGCCGCACACCATTCGGTGCCTCCACCAGCTTGAACAGTCCCCTGCTGACATTCCTGAGATTGTCTCCATACCCGTACACGTCCATCCGCTCGATACAATTTGAAACGAGACTCGTCCGACCAGGCAACATGTTTCCGGTTATCAACAGTCCAATGTCGGTGTTGACGGACCCAGGCGAGGCGTAAAGCTTTGTGTAGTGCAGCCATTAAGGGCACACAAGGAGGAAGTTTCGTTGAATGGTTCGCACGCTGACTCTTGTTGATGGACCAGCATTGAAATCTGCAGCAATTTGCGGATGGGTTGCACTTCTGTCACGATGAACGATTCTCTTCATTTGTCGTTGTTCCCGTTCTTGAAAGATTTGATGTTTTACCGGATTCCTGATATTCACGGAATATTCGTGACATGGTCGTACGGGAAAATCCGCACTTCATCGCTACCTCGGAGATGCTGTGTCCCATCGCTCACACCACGTTCAAACTCACTTAAATCTTGATAACATGCCACTGTAACAGCAGTATCCGATCCAACATCTGCGCCAGACAGTTGTTGTCTTATTTAGGCGTTGCCGACCGGAGCGCTGTACTCTGCCTGTTTACATCTCTCTGAGTTTGAATACGCGTGCCTATACTAGTTTCTTTGGCGCTTCAGTGTATAAGGTAATGTGCCTAGTTCTTGATTTGCTATTAGCTTTCGTGTAACTATTATGTATGTACCTTATTGTAACAACTATTTTACGTCCTGTACGCCGGACTAAGTATCTCTAACGTATTTCGGTATGTAGTGAGTGGACCATCACGTATTACAGCAACAAATACGTTGCTGTCCACAGCAGTTGACTTTCGTGAGTCATAACACCTGGACTGTACACGGACACCGCCTACGATCATGAATATAAAATTCTTCTTTTAATATTTGTTATATCCGATGTATTGTCTACGTTACTACTATTGTCAGACATCCCTCTACGTCCATTCTGGGTTCATATTTCAGTATAAATGATCTGAGGATGGTCGCCAGGTAGCTTGAGTAGCGATCCCTCAGGTAAAGGACGCCCTTCCTCGTACTACTTCTGTCCGCTTTCAAACCGCCGTCTCCACATCTTACTCGATACAATCAGTACGTAAGGGGCCTTCTTCTTCGACGTATCTGCGAAATACAGAGCTTCTTTTCCGAAACTGAAATATTTATAACTTTTGGGAAACGGAAGCAATACCGACGATTATGTCAGAATGTAATTAAACCTGCCAGGTATAAATATAGATCCCTCTGTCTGTGCGGTAGCTTCCTTTCACGCTTACTGATTGCGACAGAAACAGTCCATCACCATGGGAGCAACAAGAAAGAAACGATGTGAAGAGAATGCGAAGGTACGCTAATCATTTCTTTTTGATCATTGCATTTGTGCCTTCTTTAATTACTACACCTGCATGCCCAAAAGACAATCAGGAAAGAAAAAAATGGCTATGTGCATGTTTGAAAAGAAGAACGACATACTCCATATTAATTTACTTTCTAAAATCCGATATCCCTTGAGGCGAAACATTACTTAATAAAGTGTAGCGGGACAAAGTTCAAAACATGACTGAACATACGTTCACTGAATAGAGATAAGAAAATATATGACTGACGTCATCTAAAGTCGACGTACAACTTTAAAATGTTAGAAATAAAGAAATGAAGTAATACAGATGGTTCAAATGGCTCTGAGCACTATGGGACTCAACATCTTATGTCATAAGTCCCCTAGAACTTAGAAATACTTAAACCTAACTAACCTAAGGACATCACACACACCCATGCCCGAGGCAGGATTCGAACCTGCGACCGTAGGAGCCCCGCGGTTCCGGACTGCAGCGCCAGAACCGTTAGACCACCGCGGCCGGCGAGTAATACAGAATGCTATGCTTGTAACGTACGTTGTTGTTCTACATTGCTTAGCTCTGGTATTTACGGGATCACAGAGAAAGCATCCTAGATTTTGGAGGCAAAAGCCGTGATTGTAATGGTCTGCACTACAACAGAAACAAGAAGCACAACTTAAGGAAAAATAATGTAATGTGTGTTCTAGCTCACAAGCGACATTGGAGCACACAGTTCCTGTGACTTAGTATGGGTGGAGGTTATGTCCGACAACCGGAATAAATTAATAACTGGCTCCTTTTACCGACCCCCGGTCTCAGATGAAACAGTTACTGAACAGTACAAAGAAAATATGAGTTTCATCACAAATAGGTACCCTACTCATACGATTATAATCGGCAGTAACTTCAATATACTTTCCGCATGTTGCCAAAAATACATTTTCAGACACAATTGTAAATAGAAAACAACTTCCGTAATTGTTCTAAATCCTTTTTTTAAATTTTTTAAACAATTAGTTTACGAGGCTATACAATTGTAAATAGTTACGAAAACACAGTTGATCTCTTAGCCACAAATAATCCTGAGCATCACGACGGATACAGGGATTACAGTCGTAGCGAGGTTCAATTCCGTAACAAAGGAATTCACCAAAACTAAATGCGAAATATATCTATTTATAAAAGCAGCTAACAATTCGGTTGACGTATTTCTGAGAAACAATTTCCAATCCTTCCAAACTATGTAAGTGAACACCATATGTGGCTTACGTTCAAAGAAATAGTATCAACAGCACTCGAGAGATTCATACCAAATAAATTAATAAGAGACGGAACTGATCCCCCGTGGTACACAAAATACGACAGAAAGCTGCTGCAGGAGCACCGAAAAAGGCAGATAAAATTTAGACGAACGCAAAACCTCCAAGATTGGCGAAGTTTTACTGAGGCTCGAAATTTGGTGCAGATTTCAATGCGAGATGCATTTAATAGTTTCCGCAACGAAACTCTCTCTAGAAATGTGACGAAGAATCCAAAGAGATTCTGGTCCTATGTTAAGTACACCAGTGGAAAGGCTCCGTAAGTACCTTTAGTGCACGACAGCAGCGGTAATGTTACTGATGACAGTGTCACTAAAGTGGAGTTACGAAATGCGGATGAGGAAGAGGAGGTGGAGGAGGAGGAGGGTGAGACTAGGGACCCAACCCTTCGGAGCAGGTAAAATCGTGGCAAATGTCCGGCGTGGCAAATGTCCAGAGTGGCAAATGTCCGCACATCATTCATTTAACGTTATTTGTAAGTTCACCTCCCTGTAGTGGTGGCGCTAGGAAGGGAAGGGGGATGAGAGAAAAAGAAGAGAAGGGAACAGGTCAGAGAAGGTCGCTTAATTTAGCTCTGAGTAACAGGAAGTCACCCGTTGGGATTTTTTGTGATCTATCAAAGGCTTTTCATTGTGTAAATCATAGAATGCTTCTGGATAAGCTCAAGTACTATGGTATGAATGGGACAGTGCTCAAGTGGTTTAAATCATACCTAATTGGAAGAGCGCAGAAAGTTGAAATAAACAGTTCACATAATATGTAAAAAACTGGTGATTTCTCAAACTGGGGAACAATCAAGAATGGGGTGCCGCAAGGTTCGGTCTTGGGTCCTCTGCTGTTCTTAATATATATTAATGGCTTGCCATTCTACACTCCTGGAAATGGAAAAAAGAACACATTGACACCGGTGTGTCAGACCCACCATACTTGCTCCGGACACTGCGAGAGGGCTGTACAAGTAACGATCACACGCACGGCACAGCGGACACACCAGGAACCGCGGTGTTGGCCGTCGAATGGCGCTAGCTGCGCAGCATTTGTGCACCGCCGCCGTCAGTGTCAGCCAGTTTACCGTGGCATACGGAGCTCCATCGCAGTCTTTAACACTGGTAGCATGCCGCGACAGCGTGGACGTGAACCGTATGTGCAGTTGACGGACTTTGAGCGAGGGCGTATAGTGGGCATGCGGGAGGCCGGGTGGACGTACCGCCGAATTGCTCAAGACGTGGGGCGTGAGGTCTCCACAGTACATCGATGTTGTCGCCAGTGGTCGGCGGAAGGTGCACGTGCCCGTCGACCTGGGACCGGACTGCAGCGACGCACGGATGCACGCCAAGACCGTAGGATCCTACGCAATGCCGAAGGGGACCGCACCGCCACTTCCCAGCAAATTAGGGACACTGTTGCTCCTGGGGTATCGGCGAGGACCATTCGCAACCGTCTCCATGAAGCTGGGATACGGTCCCGCACACCGTTAGGCCGTCTTCCGCTCACGCCCCAACATCGTGCAGCCCGCCTCCAGTGGTGTCGCGACAGGCGTGAATGGAGGGACGAATGGAGACGTGTCGTCTTCAGCGATGAGAGTCGCTTCTGCCTTGGTGCCAATGATGGTCGTATGCGTGTTTGGCGCCGTGCAGGTGAGCGCCACAATCAGGACTGCATACGACCGAGGCACACAGGGCCAACACCCGGCATCATGGTGTGGGGAGCGATCTCCTACACTGGCCGTACACCACTGGTGATCGTCGAGGGGACACTGAATAGTGCACGGTACATCCAAACCATCATCGAACCCATCGTTCTACCATTCCTAGACCGGCAAGGCAACTAGCTGTTCCAACAGGACAATGCACGTCCGCATGTATCCCGTGCCACCCAATGTGCTCTAGAAGGTGTAAGTCAACTACCCTGGCCAGCAAGATCTCCGGATCTGTCCCCCATTGAGCATGTTTGGGACTGGATGAAGCGTCGTCTCACGCGGTCTGCACGTCCAGCACGAACGCTGGTCCAACTGAGGCGCCAGGTGGAAATGGCATGGCAAGCCGTTCCACAGGACTACATCCAGCATCTCTACGATCGTCTCCATGGGAGAATAGCAGCCTGCATTGCTGCGAAAGGTGGATATACACTGTACTAGTGCCGACATTGTGCATGCTCTGTTGCCTGTGTCTATGTGCCTGTGGTTCTGTCAGTGTGATCATGTGATGTATCTGACCCCAGGAATGTGTCAATAAAGTTTCCCCTTCCTGGGACAATGAAATCACGGTGTTCGTATTTCAATTTCCAGGAGTGTATATTCACGGAGATGCAAAGCTAGTACTTTTTGTCGATGATACAAGTATAGCTATCGCACCCGACAGACAAGAATTAACTGGTGAAATTGTAAACGATGTTTTTCAGAAAATCATTAAGTGGTTCTCTGCAAGTGGGCTCTCATTAAACTTTGACAAAACACAGTATATACAGTTCCACACAGTAAATGAAATGACCCCATTAATAAATATAGACTTCGATCAGATAGATAAGGTAGAATATTCAAAATTTCTAGGTGTATACATTGATGAGGGGTTGAACTGGAAAAAACACACTGAGGATCTACTGAAACGTTTGAGTTCAGCTACTTATGCTATTAGGGTCATTGCAAATTTTGGCGATATACATCTGAGTAAATTAGCTTACCACGCCTATTTTCATTCTCTGCTTTCGTATGTCATCATATTCTGAGGTAGCTCATCATTGAGTAAAAGAGTGTTCATTGCACAAAAGCGTGTAATCAGAATAATTGCTGTAGCTCATCCGAGATCATCCTGCAGACACTTATTTAAAGAGCTAGAAATCTTCACTGTAGCCTCGCAATATATATATTCACTTATGAAATTTGTTATTAACAATACGAACGAATTCAAAAGTAATAGCAGTGCACATGGCTACAGCTCTAGGAGAAAGGTTGATCTTCACTACCGAAGGTTAAATCTAACTTTTGCTCAGAAGTGGGTAAATTATGCTACCACAAAATTCTTTGGTCACTTACCTAATAGCATCTAAAGTCTGACATATAGCCATATAGCATTTAAACGGAAATTGAAAGAATTTCTTAATGGCAACTCCTTCTACTCATTAGATGAATTTTTGGATACAGTAAGTGGTTAATATCCCAACCCCCACAAAAAAATATTGCGTTTCATGTAATATTTTGTCTAATGTAATATCTTGTACAGACACCTTTTATTAACCTGACACGTTCCACATCATTACGAAGTGTCGTATTCATGATCCATGGAACAAGTACTAATCTAATCTCTAATCTAAGCATTTCACGCTTTCATTGTACTTAGGGCATCTGGGAAATAAAAGGAAGCGAGTAATACAGAAATTCGGATTCCGTATTAAAGTGTTGGCCCCTCCATAGAATGGAAAGGATGACCAGTGATTTTACCATTCTGATTCATAGTCGGCGGCGGAACGAAAAAAAGAAAAAATGATCGCGGTTTTATTTTACTGTCAGAGAATGCACATATCGGATTAAGCCCTTCAGCGGTGTAGGTTTTACAGCAGGTGGAAAAGTTGAAAGCTGGGAGCGGCGCGGCAGCAGTGAAGTAACGTAATGCCGGCTACTGGTTATTTGTCGGGCGTCAGGCGGCTGGCTGGAAGTGTTTTCGCGTCGCTGTCGCTGTCGGGCTTTCCATTAGGGGGCGGAACTCTTATTTAGCGGATTATTCCGGCTGCCGCTGCAGCCGCTGCCGTCACCGGCGCTCGACTAATTACACGCCAAAGACTGGCGGCCTTTATTGCCTGGCACTTAACTTCTCACCTGGCGCTGTTCATTTAGCGCGCTGCCCGCCTTCCCCTAATCTGCCGCTGCACGGCGCACCGCGTAACCGAGTTCCCACCCGCCCCCGCCACGTCGAAAACACCCCTGCTCCCTGCCACACCTCGCGCAGACCTCGTTCCAAACTCCCCTTTCACGGGCTGCAACTGCCCGCCAGAGCGAACAGCGCCGAAAGTGATTTTAGTACGGGACGGGGGAGGGACGAGCGCTGGTAAACAGACGGCCTGCAGCGCAGTTTGCGTAATGGGGGGACAATAAATTCGGCAGGGGTCGAGAAGGGGGGGGGGGGTAGTTGGTTGGGGGAGGGGGACTTCTCACTTGGTGGCGTAGCGCCAGCGCTCCCACAGCCATACGCGGTGACTGGGTACACCGGACGTCCCAGCTGGAACCAGCGATTAGCATTCAACGCTACTCGTAGCTCTGTGGGCCGTTCGAGTGCTTTGTCATGTCTGAGCAAGTGTCAACTGTTAAGTTCAGTACACTGTCGCATTTCCTGCTCCCCAAGTGCAAATACATAACCATTGGTTATCCTTCGGAACCAATTACTCTGGTGTGGTGAATTAAAATAATGCGAATAATACACTACTGGCCATTATAATTGTTACACCAAGAAGAAATGCAGATGAAAAAACGGGTTTTCATTGGACAAATACATTATACTAGAACTGACATGTGATTACATTTTCACACAATTTGGGTGGATAGTTCCTGAAAAACAGTACCCAGAACAACCATTTCTGGTCTTAATAACGGCCTTGATACGCCTGGGCATTGAGTCAGAGCTTCGGTGGCGTGTACACGTACAGCTACCCATGCAGCTTCAACACGATACCACAGTTCATCAAGAGTAGTGACTGGTGTATTGTGAAGAGCCAGTTGCTCAGCCACCATTGACCAGACGTTTTCAGTTGGTGAGAAACATGGAGAATGTGCTGGCCAGGGCAGCAGTCGAACGTTTTCTGTATCCAGAAAGGTCCGTACAGGACCTGCAACTTGCGGTCGTGCATTATCCAGCTGAAATTAAGGGTTTCGCAGGGATCGAATGAAGGGTAGAGCCACGGGTCGTAACACATCTGAAATGTAATGTCCACTGTTCAAAGTGCCGTCAACGAGGTGACCAGGACGTGTAACCAATGGCACCCCGTCCCATCACGACGGGTTATACGTCAGTATGGCGATGACGAATACACGCTTCCAATGTGCGTTCTCCGCGATGTCGCCAAACACGGATGCGACCATCATGATGGTGTAAACAGAACCTTGATTCATCCGAAAAAATGACGTTTTGCCATTCGTGCACCCAGGTTCGTCGTTGAGTACACCATCGCAGGCGCTTCTGTCTGTGATGCAGCGTCAGGGGTAACCGCAGCCATGGTCTCCGAGCTGATGGTCCATGCTGCTGCAAACGTCGTCCAACTGTTCGTGGTGATGGTTGTTGTCTTGGAAACGTCCCCATCTGTTGACTCAGGGATCGAGATTTGGCTGCACGATCCGTTACAGCCATGCTGATAAGATGCCTGTCATCTCGACTGCTAGTGATACGAGGCCGTTGGGATCCAGCACGGCGTTCCATATTACCCTCTTGAATCCACCGATTCCATATTCTGCTAACAGTCATTGGATCTAGACCAACGAGAGGAGCAGAGTCTCGATACGATAAACAGCAATCACGATAGGCTACAATCCGACCTTTATGAAAGTCGGAAACATGATGGTACTCATTACTCCTCCTTACACGAGGCATCACAACAACGTTTCACCAGGCAACGCTGATCAACTGCTGTTTGTGTATGAGAAATCGGTTGGAAACTGTCCTCATGTCAGCACGTTGTAGGTGTCGCCACCGGCGCCAGCCTTGTGTGAATGCTCTGAAAAGCTAATCATTTGCATATCACAGCATCTTCTTCCCGTCGGTTAAATTTCACGTCTGTAGTACGTCATCTTAGTGGTGTAGCAATTTTAGTGGCCAGTAGTGTAATATTAATAATAAATAAATAAATTAAAAATAAGGGTTAAGTAGAAATTTAATCATGTACATACACAGTTCATCTATAGATACTGATGAATGAATTTGCTAGCATCAAAATGTATGATATAAATGAGTCTATTAGCTATATTGAGTTAGAAGGTTAAGTGTCTTACACCGCCAGATCTTAGTATTTGGCATTACCATTGATATAAATGTTTTACTCTGGTCGAGGTTTAATTCATTTAACGTTATTTCTAAGTTCGCTTCCCTGCATTTAGGCGGCGTGCTGCCATGATCAGGAGCTTTAGGATTATATGAACGGTAACTTTTACTATAGATTCCTTTGAAGTATGGTGAAATCTATTTGGTTAATGTGCCAGTGAAGTCATCTAACGAATTTTGTCACTGATTAAAAAGATCGACTATCTTAGAGGGCACCATTCTGTACGTTATACGTTTAAATAATCTCAGTGATATATTTACTAACATTTTGGCTGGAAATGCCCTTATCTGGCCCACAGAGCACAAGAATAAACGTACAGCAATAACCTCACTCTTTCATACACAGATGATTATATTTTAAAGGTATATAACTGCTAAGATAAAACTTGTATAGTTGATAAGTTGGTGCGTAAGTTCATAGTGTTTTTATTTTGCATGTTGGTGTTTTGGTTGCTATGGGTTTATTTATCGATTGCCACTTTAATTGTAGTTCTCTGTTGCTATTTGCGTTTACAGATTTTTGTTTTATTCATTTTGTGGTTCAAATGGTTCAAATGGCTCTGAGCACTATGGGACTTAACATCTGAGGTCATCAGTCCCCTACACTTAGAACTACTTAAACCTAACTAACCTAAGGACATCACACACATCCATGCCCGAGGCAGGACTCGAACCTGCGACCGTAGCGGTCGCTCGGTTCCAGACTGTAGCGCCTAGAACCTCTCGGCCACCCCGGCCGGCAGTTGACTGCTGAACTGCACCGACCATTCCTAACGTGTATCGTTACTGGGGAAGAGACGTAGTGTCTTTATGCTAACAAGAGGAAAAGAAAGGAATGGTCGAGCCCAAACAAAGCAGCAACTCCCTGTACAAGGAGCTGTGTGCATCCGCAAAAGATAATGTTATACATCTGATGGAACAGCGACGGTGTGCTGTACTAAGAACTGCTTACCCATGGCGTAACAATCATTGCTGACATTTACTGCCAACAACTGAGACGTCTTTCAGACGCAATCCGAGAATAACCACCAGGAATACTGCGTGAAGTGATGCTGCTCCACGACAATACCCGCCCGCATTCTGATAGACTGGCAAAAAACACCATACAGGAGATGGGTTGGGAAGTCATTCCGCAACTTATTCATGTGATATTTTTCCCTAAGAATTTCACCTTTTCTGTTCTCCAACGAAACATCAAGGAACTTCATTCCCGGATGAAAATTCGCTCCAAACATAGCTCGGCTAGTTCTTTGCGCCAAAACCACCGCAGCCGCGGAATCGAAAATTTTCTCCAGCGTCGGCAGACTGGTGTAATAACTGAGGGAGAATATACACCACTGGCCATTAAAATTGCTACACCACAAACATGACGTGCTACAGACGTGAAATTTAACCGACAGGAAGAAGATGCTGTGATATGCAAATGATTAGCTTTTCAAGGCATTCACACAAGGTTGGCGCCAGTGGCGACACCTGACAGGAGGAAAGTTTCCAACCGATTTCTCATAAATAAACAGCACTTGACTGGCGTTGCCTGGTGAAACGTTGTTGTGATGCCTCGTGTAAGGAGGAGAAATGCGTACCATGACGTTTCCCACTTTGATAAACGTCGGACTGTAACCTATCGCGATTGCGGTTTATTGCATCGCGACATTGCTGCTCGCGTTGGTCGAAAACCAATGACTGTTAGCAGACTATGGAGTCGGTGGGTTCAAGTGGGTAATAAGCAACGCCGTGTTCGATCCCAACGGCCTCGTATCACTAGCAGTCGAGATGACAGGCATCTTATCCGCATGTCTGTGACGGATCGTGCAACCACGTCCCGATCCCTGAGTCAACAGATGGGAACATTTGCAAGACAACAACCAAATGCACGAACAGTTGAACGACGTTTTCAGCACCATGGTCTATCAGCTCGTAGACCACGGCTGCGGTTACCCTTGACGCTGCATCACAGACAGGAGCGCCGGCGATGGTGTACTCAACGACGAACCTGGGTGCACGAATGGCAAAAAATCATTTTTTTCTGATTTATCCAGGTTCTGTTTACAGCATCATGATGGTCGCATCCGTGTTTGGCGACATCGCAGGGAACGCACATAGGAAGCGTATATTCGTCATCGCCATACTGGCGTATCACCCGGCGTTATGGTATGGGGTGCCATTGGTTACATGTCTCTATCACCTCTTGTTCGCATGGACGGCACTCTGAACAGTGGACGTTACATTTCAGATGTGTTACGACCCGTGGCTCTACCCTTCATTCGATCCCTGCGAAACCCTACATTTCAGGAGGATCATTTACGACCGCATGTTGCAGGTCCTGAACGGGCCTTTCTGCATACAGAAAATGTTCGACTGCTGCCCTGGCCAGCACATTCACCAGATCTCTCACCAATTGAAAACGTCTGGTCAATAGTGGCCGAGCAACAGGCTCGTCACAATACACCAGTCACTACTCTTGATGAACTGTGGTATCGTGTTGAAGCTGCATGGGCGGCTGCACCTGTACACGGCATCCAAGCTCTGTTCGACTCAATGCCCAGGCGTATCAAGGCCGTTATTACGGCCGGAGGTGGTTATTCTGGGTACTGTTTTCTCATTATCTATGCATCCAAATTGCGTGAAAATGTAATCACATGTCAGTTCTAGTATAATATATTTGTCCAATGAATACCCGTTTATCATCTGCATTCTGCATTTCTTCTTGGTGTAGCAATTTTAATGGCCAGTAGTGTATTATTGATGAATTATGGAGAAACGCTACTATCTTATGTACCAACCCAATACATACACTACATTGTTTTCTCCGTACGGATATTTCTGTCATGGGACACATTATGTGACGTGATTATTTATCATTCCTCGGTTTGTTGAGAGTTACTAAGGCAATTTTGCGTCATTTAAGCAGCTTTATATCAATAAAACGAGCTCCCCACATCGGAGTAATTTGAGGCTGCCTCATCAGGCACGTGAACTGTCGCGAACAAGGCGGCGGCGTACTCCACTCTGTGACAAAGCAGCCGAAACTTTGGGGGGTATCCGTGACCCCGTGGCAGTGCCAGAGCTGACAGAGGGCGTCGTTAATAAACAAAGGCGACAGGCTGCCGCTAATGGCGGACACGTACCACAGACAGGCTCGGTGCTGCGTCAGCGGTTGTCGGCGGACTAACGCGCCGGACTGGGGGGCAGCCACGGCCGCAGGCGGCGCTGTTGACGCGACCGGCATCGCGTGCCGGCGGCGAGGATTATCCCTGCCACGGCCAGTTCCACCTCACTTCTGGGTCTGCAGCGCTAAGCCTCTTACACTCTCGCCGATATCAATACTGGCTGCCTTAGGGCGCGGGGAAAAAAAAGATAACGGGTACTATGCATAGTTGCGCAAGGAGTCGAGTGTGTTCAGAATCAGTAAGGGGGTGAAGATTTCGTGAGCGTAAATCGTTACGAGAGAACGAAAAATTCCGACAAATACCGGGTGATCAGTCAGTATAAATTTGAAAACTGAATAAATCACGTAATAATGTAGATAGAGAGGTACAAATTGACACACATGCTTGGAATCACATGGGGTTTTATTAGAACCGAAAAAATACAAACGTTCAAAAAATGTCCGACAGATGGGGCGTCATCTGTTCAGAATAGCAATAATTAGCATAACAAAGGAAGACAAAGCAAAGATGATGTTCTTTACAGGAAATGCTCAATATGTCCACCATCATTCCTCAACAATACCTGCAGTCGAGGAATAATGTTGTGAACAACACTGTAAAGCATGTCCGGAGCTATGGTGAGGCATTGGCGTCGGATGTTGTCTTTCAGCATCCCTAGAAATGTCGGTCGATCACGATACACTTGCGACTTCAGGTAACCCAAAGCAAGTAATCGCACGGACTGAGGTCTGGGGACCTGGGAGGCCAAGAATGATGAAAGTGGCGGCTGAGCACACGATCGTCACCAAACGACGCGCGCAAGAGATCTTTCACGCGTCTAGCAATATGTGGTGGAGCGCCATCCTGCATAAACATCGTACGTTCCAGCAGGTGTTTATCAGCCAGTCTGGGGATGATGCGATTCTGTAACATATCGGCGTACCTCTCACCCGTCACAGTAGCAGTTACAAAACCAGAATCACGCATTTCCTCGAAGAAAAAAGGCCCGATAACGGTAGATGTGGTAAATCCAACCCATACCGTGACTTTCTCGTCGTGCAATGGAATTTCCACGACAGTTCTACGATTTTCGGTAGCCCAAATTCTGCAGTTGTGGGCGTTGACAGACCATCGGAGCGTGACATGAGCTCCGTCGGTCCACAACACGTTACTCAACCAATCGTCATCTTCCGCCATCTTTTGAAACGCCCACACCGCAAATGCCCTCCGCTTCCCTAAATCGCCAGGTAACAGTTCATGATGCCGATGGATTTTCTACGGAGAGCATCGGAGGGTACGCCTAAGTGCCAACCAAACAGTAGTGTACGGAATGCCGGTGCGACGTGCGACTCTGGGTGTTGTGTGATGTCCTTAGGTTAGTTAGGTTTAAGTAGTTCTAAGTTCTAGGGGACTGATGACCATAGATGTTAAGTCCCATAGTGTTCAGAGCCATTTTTTTTTTCGACGTGCGACTGCACGAGCGCTGACGTCCCCGTGCATAGACGAACCGGCTACAGTCTCCGTTTCTTCCTCAACTGTCTCGCCAGTATTACGCGCGTCGTGCCAAAGATATTTTAAGGTTAGAGTGACTTTTTCACTCGTAAATAATTAAATCATTTGTTTGTGCAGTTTCTCGTGAAATCGCCAGCCAAATCCCAGAAGAGGTAGATATCCGACATCGTACGCGTTTTGAGTTTCGCAAGGGTAGTAACACAACAGTTTTTACTGAAAACATTGGAAGTGTTTATCCAACTGCATTGATAAAGCTGGTTTTCTAAGTTCAAATTCAGTAATTTCGATCTTTCCGATTTGTATCGATCAGAAAAACCAAAAATTTTAGACAATGGCATATTAAGGGCTAACGTGGAAGCAAATCCGTGTCGGACAATCAAGGGAACTGTCAACCACTCTTAGCGAATTTTGGTAGAACATCCAAGAACTCCGTCAACAGATTGGTGAAGACAAATAGACTTAACTCATGCACCACTTTCAACTTATTGCTTCAGTGGCAGAATACAGAAGCGTTTTTTGATCGCCTAATCACTGAATATGAAAAATGATTCCCTATGATAATCCAGAACGCAAAAGGCAGTGGCTCTCTACGAAGAAATCGCCACGAAGTACAGTTAACCGAGGTTTACACCCCGAAAAGGTACTTCTCTGTGTTTCACGGAGTATTCACGGACTCGTTTATTTTGGAGTAATGACACTTGGCAAACGGTGAATGCAGGCTTCCACTGTGGACAATTTGCTCGAGTAAGTCAATCTCTAATTGAAAAGTGCCTAGCGACGGTCAACACAAAAGGTGTTATTCTGCACCACGATAATGGCAAGACCGCAATACGCAAGACGAACCCTGGAAAAAATTAATGAATTGGGTTGGCAGGTATTGTCTCACCCACCATACTCGCCCGATATTTCACCATCAGATTTCGATTTATTCCGGTGGCTACAACATTTTCCAAGCGGAAAATTTTACTCGAAAACCAGCTGATTTTTGTCGATGTGGCATTGAGAATTTGTGCATTAGATGGCAAAAAGATGTTGATAACGAGGATTGTTACATCACTGCAAAAAATAAAAATATGTTAACAATTTATCTGTTTGAATTTCATATAGTGAAAGGGGCATTACTTTTCAGTTTCCTTAATATTAATGTGGTGACCGCAGTGCACAAACTAAAATAGTGAACTTTCCGAAGACTTACTCCTCCCATACGACGGACAGCGACGGAGTAATTGCACGCATTACAGAACAGTGCAACCCAATGGTGAAAAATTTATTGAGGATTACACAGGACTTTTGTCAGCATTTATGTACTGTACTATCATTTTGAGGACCACCCAACTGTGTGAAATAAAAAAGTAGAATATACGAAATTTTGGATGAGTGGACTTCGTACTAGACGGTATAAACACTACGGAAGAAAATAAATATCTAAACATACAATAAAAATCTAATACTATTTGCAGACAAAACAAACATACCAGAGATGAGTTCGCCCACAGAAAAATTTATTAGGAACAGATAAGTAGTAGCAACTCCGAAACGCACTTTTGTTTTGATTCACACACGCAAGAGTGATCTTGTTCTTCATTAGCTGATAATGCAGTGGAGCTACATGTTCTGTCACTAGCTCTAGAGTTTAGAAACGGCTCTTGTCCTGTACAACCCGACCTTCCCACGCTTTGAGTAGGAATAAAAGCTTGAAATTTGGTCATCATGTTTTGCTATGCTGTAAATTGGCGAGGTGACCTTACGGGGTTTTCTCTCGCGACGATACCTACAGAATAAAAGATAAGGGGCGCGAGCGTAAGTACAAAAGTGATGGTTGGTGAGCTGATGGGCAGACAATGATTAGATGAGAGTGCGAGAAGTCGGAGATGCTGTGAATGGCTTCTTTACTGCGTTTACGCTTTTCAGTTATTCTGTTCAAAAAATGGTTCAAATGGCTCTGAGCACTATGCGACTTAACTTCTGAGGTCATCAGTCGCCTAGAACTTAGAACTAATTAAACCTAACTATCCTAAGGACATCACACACATCCATGCCCGAGGCAGGATTCGAACCTGCCACCGTAGCGGTCGCTCGGCTCCAGACTGAAGCCCCTAGAACCGCACGGCCACTCCGGCCGGCCAGTTATTATGTTGGCATCTGAATATTTCTCAAACAGCAAGTAACTATTTGTTTAGCCTACATAAACATCTAATAAACTCACGTTGAGGATATTCCGCACACTGATTGATAGCCGGTGTAGTCCACGTAAGTATCATGAACAGAAATGTGCAGGGTGTTAAAAAGAAGTATATCATATTTTGATAGAAGGCAGTATTGCCTGAAACAAAAAACAAAACAAAAAAATGTTCAGTAAACAAGGGCTCAAAAATGCATGCTTTAGTAGCTATGAACACTTGTACGTCTTCCCTAACGTGAAACACGTCTCTTCTACTACAAGCTCTTCGCTATTACTAACGACTTACGGAACGCAGTAAATAAATGAGGACACGTTTCTTCGCTATTGCCCATTGTAAGAGGTCCGAGCAGATGTAATTTCGATGTATTGCTCATGCGCTGCCTGCGATATGCAAGGTCTCTGACCAGAGAGCAGTGTTGACTGCAGTACGAACTGTGTAGCTGTAGCAGTAAGTTGTGGCTAGTCTGCGCTAGTCTGGAGTCTGCTCTGGTCTGGTATGGTGTATCGTGTTGGCTGGCCGGTCGCGGTGCAGCGATGCCGGAGCCTGAGTATTATTGTATAGGGTAAAAAGCAGCCTCGCGCATATGTAGTAATGTTATCTCAAGTCGCATGTAAATGTTTTAAAACTCTCGTAATAATAATCTTCCTCATAAAAAGTAACTTTTAACAACCATTCATTTCAATTTAAAGAATTTACTAATTTCTCCCATCCATGATCATCCCGATTATTGCAATAGAAAAATCAGTTGCTCCCTTTCATAAATGACAGATAGGTCGGCCAGCATTGCACAGAGCTGTACCGGAAAAATTTATTGTAAGAGCAGATATTCCGGCGACTTCATTGAGGTAAGAATTTTTCCTTTTTTCATTCAGAATGATCTTTCAGGGGCATGACGCAGCACTGCTGTCGTCCAAAATTTACCAGGTTAAATTCACAGCGAATTATTGAAAAGTCATAAGTGAGCGACAATTTAATTGAGAGGTTACTTACATTGTTTTACTACCAGGTTACTGAATTTATTTTTTTTATTGGGATGTTATACTGAATGTGAACGACATAATTATAATTTTTACTGTTGAGAGGTTTAGGAATTTTTCTGTTTTGAGGTTACGCTAAATGTGAATGAATTTTGAGCTTAGATTAAACCAGAAAGAATTTTGTGGGTAGATTAAATGAGAAAGAATTTTAAAGGGAGGTAACAAATGAGAAAGAATTTTGTTTTGACGTTACACTAAAATTAGAATCTTATCCATAATATTTATTTTTATTTTTGTGGGGAGGTTACACCATGAATATAGCATATGCATTTGAAGAAGCAAGGCATTAGTGCCGATTTTCAATTAATGTACGGGCAGGAGTTATTGACCTCAGACAACAAGGAACTTACATACTAAGAAACAGGCCGACTGGTGCAACGTATCGTCAGATTCTATCAAGCGACTTGCTTGTCCTGATAGAGGAGGTATTGTTCTAATAGTGAGTGGAGATGTCGTTCATGCATGATGAAGCACCAGTCCATTTTCCCCAAAATGTGCAAGACCGCCTTGCACAGACTTTTAATGGGTAATGGACTGGTTGGGTAGGTCCACTACTTGTCCGTTTCGTTCCCGCAATCTTAATGCCTCGGATTTTTAGTGGTAGAGGCATTAGAAATCTTTGCTGTGCGCAAGCCTCATTAATCTTGTACAAACGCTACAAGACCGCCTCACCAATGGCTGGCAGCGTATCTATGACCACCCTGGTTGTTGAGAGTATTAGTGATTCCCCAAGACGTCGGACAGAAGCATGCCTCACTATGAATGGATACCGTATTGAGCACCTCTGTTAGCTATAGCTCAAAATTGCAGGTCATAGGGATTAGCTCTGCTGTTTCACAGTAACAGAATGGTGTCTTTGCATTTGTTTACTTCATTCTATAGGGCGTTCATAATGGTAATGATGTGTTTCACTGTAGATGACTGTATTTCATAAGGTATGAATTTTTCAGCACATGTGTACTGGACATTTTTGTCTTATTTTGGTCCATAAATCACCTCTGAAAATAAGAAACACTTTTTCTTAACGCTCTGAATAATTCTGGGAACTGTCGTAAGGAGAAAATAATAAAAATTAGGACAGCACAAGAATCAGATGAATAGCGTTCCTGGAACAGTGCGCTCATCGTGAGTGATCACAGATTAACACAGTGGGACAATCGGGAAATATCGAATAGCCAATACGGGGACGAGAAACAGCAATTACTTAATCCGCCCCCTTCCGCTTCTGCAACAGAAATAACAGAGACTGAGCTGAGAATATAAATTAAGAAGGGAAATAGGCTGAATGTGTGAGTTGAAGTCTGTGGCCAAGGGTGTAACGGCTGACGCACATGCATAGCATGCAGCATACACAATTCAAATTTTAATTCGTTTCTTCAGCTTTTATCACTATCGTAAGTACATTCTTTTGGAATGTCCACATGTTTACAATTTGATGCAATACAACACCGCTGATAGAAAACTGATAAAAATAAACTAGTTTGTGCATTACATTATCAGTGACAAGGGAAAATGTTTTAATCTTGAAGACAGAAGCTTTCCAGTTACTGAACCTAAAACTGCTGTGAAAGTTTTAATTATCTCTTACGTCCTAGAAATGCAAAGTATTTGCGGTAATTGACTTGTATGTAAAGGAAACATAACATCGAAATATTTTTATTTGTACACATACTTGCTATTGAATTGTGATATCTGAAATAAATGTGCTGCATTAATATACTGTTACTGAATAATCCGTACAGCTGTGTTAGCGGTATTTATTCCGCATTATCGATTTCGAAAATATACAATGTCATCCTAAGATGTGCTTGTGGCAGTACAGGTCAACCGAAGCACTAAAGTATATAAAGTGATACTAAAGGTTAGCTTCGTCGAAAGCCAGTGAAGCAAGTGTAAATGTCCTTGTGTGCACCCGATATGGAGGCCAAAAACACAATAACCGAAATTTCATGGTAACAAGAACTTGTATATTTTATGCCTATAGCAGCATTACTGATAATGGGTGTAGTTACGTTTTGGATCCCTACGTGTATTTCAATGGTTCGATTGAGTTTACCAGACAATAGCACGTCTGACGATGAAATTGCATGACTTCGAAATCGTTCATGTGAATTAAACATCATCAATAAAACAGATAAGTTTTTTTTACAGTATATTAAAGAAATACAACTGCACGTCCTTTAGGTTCCAGCTGCGAAGATGAATCACACCAAAATAAAATTCTGGTACGATCTGTTTTGAATAACAAGTGGTATCTTGCTGAACAAGTGGTGTCTTCATTCGACGCAACTGGCTAAACCTTAAACGAAGCGCAAAGTCCATGTACGTGTCGCACTGTGCATTTACTTCAGCGGTAAAACGATTTATAAGCCATCGCACATTTTACCGCGCTGGCGGGAAAAAAAATCTATGGCGGTTTAAACTTTTGAGCGTAAAAGAATTACGGTGTTTCACAGATTTTCTCGGCATTTTACGCTAAACTGTCGGATCCGTAGTGGGAATGGCCTGGGAACGCAATTGGCACTCTTTCCACGGCGAGCCGCTGAAAAACGGCCGCGTCTTATTTTTCAGCTTAGTGAGTAATGAGGGTGAGGGAGGGACCAACCAGCCGAGAGATTTAAAAGTGTTTTCTCTTGTGCTCGACAGAGAAGAACGGAGCGCCCGATCGCTACAGCGATTGCGCGAGCGAGGGATTTTTATTCTACGAATTTCACTCTTCTGCTCTTCTCCGAATTCCGCTTTTATCCGCGGAAGAGACGGGAGTTGTTTCCGTTCTTACGCGATGGGCCTGCGCGCACCCGGACATAATGATGCCGAACAAAAGAGCCGAGTCGGGCGTTGCGCATGCGCAATCACAATTAAGCCCCCGGAATGAGTTACGCGCCGTCGTAGCAGGAGCCTCTTCGTTCCGGCGTCTTTGACGCTTTAATGGGCGATTCCATAAATCACGGCAGGCGGCATGTGCTCGCCAGTAATTGTATTAGCTCTCGCTCGGTAGCTGGCGCGTAACTCGCGGGCTTACACCATCAGGCGTCGCCTCGCGAGAACACCTAGCTGTACGGCAGGGGCTTTAGCTGCGCCCCTAGGCCGCCGATTAACTCGCAGCTGCCTGCACTTGGCCAAATTTTATGGCGCTCCCAAGTGAGACTGTCGTTAAACATTTCTGATTAGTTTATCTGCTGGCACTGCCTGACGCTGCCAACAAGGGGTCCCGAGGACTGCCGTTAGCACAGAAACGTAGCAGGTGCGCGAATACTCTTTACTCCCTCCAGTAAATTGCCTTCGTAGCTGGGCGTCAGTTTCGGAACAAAGTTTGGAAATGAAGCTATCTAGCAGATTAAAAGTTTGTACACACCGGGACTCGAACCTAGAACGTTGCCTCTTGCGAGAAGGTACCTTATCGACTTACTCGTCACCCACACTCATAGTTTCACTTTGAAAGTGTATTATATCGAAGTAGCTGTGCATTTTATTGAATATAAAGCCTAAACACGGACTTTAGATAAAGGAGAAAGGAATTTTTAATACAAAAATTGCCAAGGGTATTTCCAGAATGAGATTTTCACTCTGCAGCGGAGTGTACGTTGATATGAAACTTCCTGGCACATTAAAACTGTGTGCCGGACCGAGACTCGAACTCGGGACCTTGACTTTCGCTCGCAACTGCTCTACCATCTTCTTTTTTTTTTTTTTTGTTCGTTATGGTTCGTTGTATTTCGTCGTTGCGGACGTCAGATGACATCCGTTGAAGTTCGTTGTTGATCTTTCACTCAGTTTTTTTTTATTACAGAGGCTAGCCAGCTCCCTGACCGAACTCGCTTTTTTTTTTTTTTTTTTTTTTTGTAACCTCATTTTGTTCGTTATAGTTCGTTGCAATTGGTTGTGGCGGACGTCCCCAGACGCCCTTTGAAGTTCGTTATTGATCCATTCACTCAGTTTTTTTTATTACAGAGGGCAGCTAACCCTCTGACCGAACACGCTGAGCTACCGTGCCGGCCATCTCATTTTGTTCGTTTTCGTTCGTTGTATCTGCTCGGGGCGGACGTCGCAAGACACCCGTTTCAGTTCGTCCTTGATCCACTAACTCAGTTTTTTTTTATTACAGAGGGCAGCTAACCGTCTGACCAAAGACGCTGAGTTACCGCGCCGGCTACCATCTGAGCTATCCAAGCACGACTCACGCCCCGTCCTCACAACTTTACTTGTGCCAGTACCTCGTCTCCTACCTTCCAAACTTTACAGAAGCTCTCGTGTGAACCTTGCAGAACTAGCACTCCTGAAAGAAAGGAAATTGCGGAGACATGGCTTAGCCAAAGCCTGGGTGATGTTTCCAGAATGAGATTTTCACTCTGCAGCGGAGTGTGCGCTGATATGAAACTTCCTGGCAGATTAAAACTGTGTGCCGGACCGAGACTCGAACTCGGGACCTTTGCCTTTCGCGGGCAAGTGCTCTACCAACTGAGCTACCCAAGCACGATTCACGTCCCATCCTCACAGCTTTACTTCTGCCAGTACCTCGTCACCTACCTTCCAAACTTTACAGAAGCTCTCGTGTAAACCTTGCAGAACTAGCACTCCTGAAAGAAAGGATATTGCGGAGACATGGCTTAGCCACAGCCTGGGGGATGTTTCCAGAGTGAGATTTTCACTCTGCACCGGAGTTTACGCTGATATGCCAAGGGTATTAATCAAACAAATCTCAGGTGAGGACATCTTGGACAAGAAAATTATTGTAATGGTTTGCTTACGTTCCGTTTACGATTAACTGGTCTTGTGTGGGTTGTCTGAATTTCTGAGATTGAAACAGGCCCAATAAAAAGTATCAATACCGATTACAAGCTCAACCATCTCAAAAGAAATTAAAAATAAATTTTGTTCATTGTTGTTGACTTCTATTAACAACATACTTCTTAAACAGATATAGACATGTAAGTAGCGTCCGTAACCTGACGATATATACTATGACATTCGTTGTGTCACTAATAAGAGTTAAAGTTTTGGGTTAAGTTTAACAGAAAAACAATTATGGAATCTGGCAGAATAATTCAATAACAACAATAGATACTTATTTTCAAAACTGTGAGATATAAAGTACACGACTAGATTAAACAAGCCCGGTCGGTATTCCTGGCGTTAACAAAGTGACAATACAAGAATTCACGTGAAGTTCATTATTATGAAACAATCAGTTTTAGTTTTCTAAAAACATTAACATACGACTCAAGTCTTTCAAGTGAGATGAGCATAGGAGAATAAATGTAACTTGAAACTGAACTAGGTATCTAGAAAAGAAATGTTTCATAATCACAAGTATTTCACAAGTATTGCTAGTTTAATTAAGACTGGAAACCATGAAAGTGCCATGGATATTCACAAGGCAAGGACATGAAGCTTCTAACATCTGCATACAGTTCATAAAAGTCGATAATATGGTCTTCACGACCTCTCAGGGCACTTAATTGATTAACAGGTCTCTTAACAAAGTTTACAGGACAGGAAATAATGGACTCGAGGGTACCGTCACGGCCGATTTCGTGTTCCAGATGGATCTGGAATGGGTGGGACGGGACAAAGACAACGTGAGTCACTATCACATATTCACATACCCAAGCGTGCTAGGATGCTACATATTATACGAAATTTTACAAACCAATGAAATTAAGCACATCGGAACATACAACAGTGGGCTGCAGACCTTGTTCCGTGATAGCTAAAGTGCATAAAAAACTATAAATCGAGAACGAAAAGAAATCCTTTACATACACTTTATTTCGTGTATTGCAAGAAAGACAACCGCTTTACCTGACGGACGCAAAACAAGGCGCATGTGGCATGGAATACCCATGAAGGCTATTGTAGAACATAAATAAAAACACGTGGACTCGAGTGAAATATGCAAAAGAAAAGGGGTCACGAGGTGATAAAGACAGATCGCTGAAAACGCCAGTCTTTGCACGGAATCATTTTCGAATGAGTTTAATTTGGTCACGGCAACATGTAGTGTCTAACAGACTAATGACCTAGCTCCAAAATAGCGTTTAATTTAAAAGTGACAATAATTTTGACTTATTAATTTCCTAAACCTTCCGAGGGGTTCACATGAATGAATAAAGAACCAAACGACTCATGAAGGACTACGTACAAAGGACTACGGATACTCGCGGTTGGATTTCGGACTGAACAGAGCACTTTGTATTAAAATGTATTCTGTACGTAAAACTAACTCAAAGAGGTTGCAAATATAATCACGAATAACTCTTTGTCATGTCACACTGTTGAAAGAAACGTATTAAGCACCACTACATGTTGAAATAAATCAAAACCTAACTCCAAGATGTAATTGTAGCGGTACCTTACACTCACGCGCCCAGAACAAGGCCCTTCATGTGTTGGCGGATTTCACACGTCGCATCCTAAAGGTAGGTTGGGGGGGGGGGGGGCAGAATGATCCGTTACTTACAGTACCTACCCCAGCCTAGAGGAGTTTTGGCGCAAACGGAACATCTCTGTCCTCAAACGAGCTTCGCGCTATATTCGACCACGAAAGTACAATGATACTGGCAGAAACTCAGACATACTGTTGTTACTATGGTTCTTGGTGGAATTTTCAAAACACTCATTCACACATTCAGCCATTCAGAAAGGGCTCAGGGAAGGATGTGGATCAAATGCGTGGAAATACACAGTAAATAAACAGATTTTCCAACTCATCCTTCCCCAAGACTCTCTTTATCAAGGTAAAAGAGTGACGTACGATGTGAATTGGATGTTGTGAATGCGGTCGGATATTCTGAATCGACAACTCTTATGAAACGGGACTGACAGTAGCGTTTCAAAAAATGGTTCAAATGGCTCTGAGCACTATGGGACTCAACTGCTGAGGTCATAAGTCCCCTAGAACTTAGAACTTCTTAAACCTAACTAACCTAAGGACATCGCACACATCCATGCCCGAGGCAGGATTCGAACCTGCGACCGTAGCGGTCGCGCGGTTCCAGACTGTAGCGCCCAGAACAGTAGCGTTTCATATCTTACCAGTACTTTCTCCTAGTTTCTAAACTTCACTGAAGTTCATACTTTCTTCTCGGGAAAACAGCCGAGTACTATGCTCTTTCCGGAGCAAGGTTTCGGGGAGTTTTTTATTTGTCATCTTCTGGAGAAGGGGATGACTCCTGTCGGATGCTGTTATTTATCCGTTTCGGGTCGTATCCTTTCATCTCCCGGACTCACACCAGGCGGACCAATCACGGGCGCTCGTAGCGGGCCTTGCGTCGAATCAGGAAAGAGCTAGTCCGTCATATCCGATACTGACGCTGTAGCCAGCGAAGGAACCTGGCAAAGCTTTGATAACACGTCTTTGCGCTGAAGCGAAACTGAAATGGAAGATGCCGAAAACACGAGGTACCACGTCGAGCCAGGGATTTCGGGGATTCTACAACGTAGGAACCGAAAGAAATAGAATGTACGAAAATCCAGTGAACAGAGATAACGACAAATTGTCAACTACGTTTATATTACCCGGTTCCTATGAGAGATTTGTTCGAAAATGACCCACTGCCATGTTGCATTATGAGTGGGATGACAAGTTACTATGTCGACCTCTTTTGCCCCTGCTTACCAAAGTAACGGGAACAACCGTGTAGCTAGTTAGCAGAAGTTAAGGCCGTAGCACTGCCAGCAGCATCAAGCGTAGTAAACAGTGAAGTGTTCAGAGTGTCCTAATGATGCATCAGAGGTTTACTTTTGTTCTCGGAGAATGTGGTATAGATTTCCAACACCACGCAGATCACTCAGATTCATTTGATTCAGAAACTGCTTCAAAGAAGTGTGAATTGAACGTAGGTTCTGGGTGAATTCGAAAATGCCACGACGTGACCGCAATAAATGTGGATCAATTTCTGTTTCAACTATCGAGAACTAACATACTGTGTGTGCGGATACAAACGGAAGGCTGCAAAGGCAAGTGTTGTTCCCGTTGTCGTAGTAACTTCGAAGCTGTTTACACGCTTTCAAGGAGACGCTGTACGATTTATCTGAACACCTTAAATGAAACGCACATTATTACTTCTTAAAAGACGGCAGACGAAGCAACAGGAGAAGGAGGAGAAAAAGATGACGATGATGATGATGGAGGAGAAGGACGCGAAGGAGGAAGGAGACGAAGAACAGAAAATGGTTGAAATGGCTCTGAGCACTATGGGACTTAACTTCTAAGGTCATCAGTCCCCTAAAACTTAGAACTACTTAAACCTAACTAACCTAAGGACATCACACACATCCATGTCCGAGGCAGGATTCGAACCTGCGACCGTAGCGGTCGCGCGGTTCCAGACTGTAGCGCCTTGAACCGCTCGGCCACCCCGGCCGGCAGAAGAACACAGGAAAGGAAGGTGAACATATAGTAAAGTAACCATTCAATCCAGTACCCGCGCCACTGGAGTCAAAATACTTCTATGGTCTGTTTACTGAACTATCTTTCTCCTGAAAGTACTTAGGAAACTAAGGACATCCTACATCTTGATAGAACCTTTTATGTGACACATAATTAGCTCCTTCATTCTGAGTTGCGTTAATGTTGGCTGTAGGAAGAAGTTAAACGGTAGCAACGCGCAAAAACAAGTACCTTGAATCGAACTAACGTAAGACAGACCGCGTGAAACTCAGATTGAAGTCGACTTTTCACTGTCAACTCAGCTGTGAAATGTGCTATGGTAAAATAAAGTAACGGTACCAGTTTCGCTTTTTTAATTAAAAAAAAGATTTATGATTTGTTACAGAATAATCGAAGACACCACAATTCTTCACATAATCTTTGTTATTGAGGCTATTAGGACCTGATACACCTGAAGTGGTACAGATGACTGCTAGCAAGAGGTATCTAACTCCACTGAGGTGAGGAACTAACAAAAAGAAATTTGTAGATACGCTCAAATTCGCTACCACTACGTATGATAGCCCGATCGACACACAATAAGTTTTCTATTAACGGCATCTATTTCACTCACGAACAGACCACTACTAATTACATGTTGTTGCAATACGTGGAATTCTTTTTAAAAAATATTAGCTGCGCGTTATATATGATTTGTATTCTCAGGGAAACACTATTTCAGGTCACATATTTACGAAAAAATGGTCTACAATGTTGTATCATATTTTTTCGAGTTACATCTGGTAAAGGAAGTTGGAAACACATAATCTACGATATTCTGCGATTCTACTTACTTATTCTGTGGGATACGCCAAATGAAATCAGACGCCGTGAAGCACAGCCACCCCAGCTGCAGGATCCAATACCGATAATGGAAATTCTTTTTACAGCTCAGCCGCAAACCGATTATTTGGCTATCAAACGTCGCGATCTGCTGTTGTGCCAGACGGAGAACGAATATTACGAGGAATTAACATTATCTCTCTTATAACAGATCAAATTCTGCTTGCTTTCTTGTGCAATTAACAGTCAAGTCAATTAATTACTGAATGAGCACTCGATAGAATTTAAGCCAGGATCGTTTTGTTTCCAAGAGTTCATATCTCATGAATTTGTGATGAAGTTTGCGGAACAGTCAGACAGACAGACAGAGAGAGAGAGAGAGAGAGAGAGAGAGAGAGAGAGAGATGAAGTAGATGGAGCATAGTTAGCCAGTTATTCCTTTTAAGGTTTGTTTTAAAAATACATAGATTAATGCAGTAAACTATTAGTTGAAAAAATTCTATGTCATTAGAAGTAAGGCATGCTGTAACTTTGCCGTGTTAAAAGTGGTAATTAAATGAAATGTGCCATTGTTCACTACGAGGGATTACTTCCGGCGCGAGTTATCGTTTTCTGACAAATCGTCATACAACTTTCCACCTCATCTTAGGAGTACAGCATTTGAATTGCTCGCGTTAACTGATTCATTCGTCTCTTATTTAAAGAAGAAGTAATTATATGTGTAAAGCTTACTATTGTGTAAGTTGTACAGAATAAATTATTTTAGTAACCGACTTTCGACCATCGTCGTCAAAGAGCTACAGTATTCATGAACAGCACTGAGAAAGATGTTACTATTCAAAAGTGAGGCACAAACACCGAGTAAATGTTATCTTTGATAGTACAGTGGTAATGCAATTAAAAAGGTTAAAAGTCGAACAGTCAATAAGACCAAGGAAGCACAAAAAAAAAAAAAATACTAATCTCGAAAAACAGTGCCTATTTAACAATTCTGTTAAATTAACAATCCTATAAAATTATTTTTTATTTTTACAAGGTGAGACAAATGTAAGTGGCCCCAAGAACAGAGTTCCAGGGTACAAAGAAACGCAGCAAAGGAAAGGAAGTACAGAATTAACCTGACTATTGCACATATTGAAAGTGACCAGCATTCATCTCTTAGTACTTATGGGTCCTGGTCAACAAGTTGCTGAAGACGGATCGAAGCTGGGCTGCTGGAATTGCTGCAGTCTCATCCGAAATTTTCTACTGCAGTTCTTGCAGACTATGAGGGTTGTTGCGATACACCTTATACTTGAAGGCTCCCCCCACAAACTAATCGCACACTGGCAAATCATGTGATCTTGATGGACAGCCACCAGACTGACCTCAGCTTACCACTCTGTCAGGAGTGAAGATTCTGTAAATGTGCTTCAAGGCTCGGCCGGCTATATGGGCAGTTCCTCCATCCTGTTGGAAGTAGCTTTATGTCTTTTCCTCCTCCGTTAAACCTGTCAAAAATGGCTTTAAGATGTTGATGAAAGAAGGTGAAACTATTAATGCGGCATGCAGACACTGCACACTAAACCACAACCTTCTGATCATCTAGCGGTGTTTCGTGGTATTTATGTGGGTTCTCCAATGCCAGAACCTGTGATACTGTGAGCTGATACAACCACTCAGGTGAAACCAGGTTTCATCAGACATAAAGAACAGATCAATATCCAAGCCATTCATTATTATCTCGGCGAACAACCACTCTCAAAACTGGAAACGCTGAGGAGCATCTGCTGGTTTTAAGGCATGAAGAACAGACATTCAGTAGGGATACATGTGCAGGTCCGGGTAGAGTATTTGTCCGTATGCTGGACGTGACATGCCGGTCTCTTGGGACACGCTTCGGGTTGATTTGATAGGACTCTGAAGCATTTTGTGGGACACAGCAGCCAATTTTTCTGGTGCGCAGGCACGTTACTGAATTTTGTTTTTTGACTTGTTGGAAATAGAGCCTGTCTGACGCTATTTTCGGACTAAGCGTTGCATGGAACTGTTTGCTGGCACTTTGACACCATTAAAGTTCTCAGTAAACAGCTGACCACACTGTTTTCACGACTTTGTTGTCGCGTACCTTTCCACAACGAACACCCGATGCTCCACTGTGAGCACCATCGTCCCCTTTGCATTGCTCCACTCACACTGACATAGTCCGCATTACGCTCTGAACCGCTGTGGATCACGTGGCGGGAGTCCATGTGGCGTGCGCATAAAGGGGTATGGTTACATGCACACATTAACGTCCAATCATATCCGCTCGTCCGGGCGAATTTTATTAGCCTCATTCTGTATTTTAATTAACTAATTAATTAAATTTAAACCATAATGTCGGCACCGTTTTCGGCAGAGTGTGCTTTACTCCGTCTGGGTGCTGTATCGAATATTAAATAAACGATCAGTGTTTATACACACATTCCCACTGTGGTTTTAGGAGCCATAAAATTCAACAGCTTCGCTTCATAATTCAGTTGAAATTGCTTTAGCTGTTGTGGGACGTAAGGTGCAGACAACAGATGCTACTGTTCCCGTGAGAAATTGCGCCAGTTTAACAGTACAGAGCTGCCACAACAGGAGATGAGCTACAGATGTTTAATTTCCATTTACTAATATTTTAAAAAATATAATTCAGATTTTATTGACTATCGTGCTATCTGTCGTTTCCATAATACTCTTTATTTTAGTAAGCACTTTTAGTAAAATAATAATAACGACATGCAGACGAAGAGATTCATGCGTCATTGGTTCTCGCCAGAAGTGGCTCGCGTTGATACGTTTAGCCGATACGATGGGCCATTCCGCACAGTTCGGTCTACGGGTCGCACGACTGAAGTCTGAGATGCACAGCGTGTATACGAGGGGCGTTTGAAAAGTCCGTGTAAAAATAAAAACTACTTACGTGTTTGGGGTAAACCTTTTTTTATTTTTCGACATAGTCACCTTTTAGACTTATACATTTTGTCCAACGCTGTTTTAAGTTGTTGATCCCTTCCGAATAATAGGAATTGTTCAAGTCTGCAAAACAACTATTAGTTGCTGCAATCACCTCTTCGTTTGAATAAAATCTTTGTCCCGCCAGTCATTTGTTCAAATTGGGGAACAAATAGTATTCCGAGGAAGCCAAGTCTGGAGAACAGAGGGGATGTGAAACGAGTTGGAATCCTATTTCCATTAATTTTGCGACCACAACTGCTGAAGTATGTGCTGATGCATTGTCGTGATGGAAAATGACTTTTTTGCAGTCCAATTGCCGGCGATTTTCTTGCAGCTCGGTTTTCAGACGGTCCAGTAACGATGAATAATATGCACCTGTAATAATTTTACCTTTTTCCAGATAGTCGATGAGGGTTATCCGTTGCGAATCCCAAAAGACAGTCGCCATAACCTTTCCAGTGAAGGAACGGTCTTCGCCTTTTTTGTGCATATTCTCCCTTGGCAACCCATTGTTTAGATTGTTGTTTGGTCTCAGGAGTATAGTAATGTATGCAGGTTTCATCCACAGTGACGAAACAACGCTTAAAGTCCTGCGGATTCTTCCTGAACAGCTGCAAACAATACTTGCAGCACTTCACACGATTCCGTTTTTGGTCAGGATAGGTTTCTCATGTCCAAATGTTTATGCAAAATATTATGGACCCGTTCATTCGAGATGCCCACAGCACTAGCAATCTCACTCACCTTAACTCTTCTGTCATCCATCACTGTATTATGGGTTTTATCAATGATTTATGGAGTCGTAACCTCCACGGGGCGTCCAGAACGTTCACCATCACTTGTGCCCATATGGCCACTCCGAAAATCTTAAAAGCACTTATAAACTGTTCTAATCGAAGATGCAGAGTCACCGTAATGTTTATTAAGCTTCTCTTTAGTCTCCTTCAAAAAGTAATGTTTAATCACCACCCGAAATTATTTTTCGTCCATTTTTGGACGATCACTCGACTTCCTTGAGTCATTCGAATGCCAAACACAAAGAAATAGACTAATAGAGCTGAAACTTGGTATGCATTCTTTCCAAAGATGCTACTAACTAAATATGGCCTCGATACGCGCCGGTGGTGCTATCTATCGGACTTTGGACGGACTTTTCAAACGCCCCTCGTAATGAGATTAAGAAATCGTGACTATATGTGCAATGGAGAGAAGAACAAACATAATACACACGGAAGGCTTATTCGTTGCTTGTGAGTATGAAATGTAGCAGGAAATGTCTCTCTGTCAGACAGCCTACTGGCCCATTGTGGTTATTTGGAGCTGTTGGCTCAATAATGAAATCAGTTATTGTCATTTACTTCGTATGAAATCAACTGTGTAACCAAAATGCATTCGATACTCCTAGTACGAGCAAATGAAAAAACAGTTTCCGCCATCATTTTACAGTTCTCTGCCTGAACACACTGTTCTGCAGTCTCCTTCAAAGACACGTGTGTCGTCCAAATCCTATTCACTATCTAGAGCATCCGCAATGTCTCCAACATTCAATAAATTGTCCGCCGCTCGTGGTCTCGCGGTAGCGTTCTCGCTTCCCGAGCACGGGGTCCCGGGTTCGATTCCCGGCGGGGTCAGGGATTTTCACCTGCCTCGAGATGACTTGGTGTTTGTGTTGTCCTCATCATTTCATCATCATCCAGGAAAGTGGCGAAATTGGACTGAGCAAAGATTGGGTAATTGTACGGGCGCTGATAACCACGCAGTTGAGCGCCCCACAAACCAAACATCATCATCATTCAATAAATCGGCATAACGAAAGAAATCAAGCGAAAACAAGTTGCGCATTAACGCCATCTGTCCGTGCAACTAATAAATGTCCGCCCCTGGTAGCTGAATGGTCAACTCGACGGAATGTCATACCTAACGGCCCGTGTTCGATTCCTGGCTGTGTCGTAGATTGTCTCCACTCAGGTACTGAGTGTTGTGTTGTCCTTATCATCATCACTTCATCCCCATCGACACGCAAGTCGCCGCAGTGGCGTCAACTCGAAAGACTTGCACCAGGCGAACGGTCTGACAGACGGGAGACTCTAGCCACACGGCACTTCCATTTTCACTAATAAATAACAGTATAAACATCGTATATCGAAAGTAAGAGGCTCGAAAACAATGCGCAGAGCTTTTCACTCAACAAAATACGCTTGGCGCTTTTGGAAGAGGGCGCGGCCCGTAGAATATGGGGGCTTTGTGATGAGATAGTTAAAATGTTTGTCCCTGATGTTTTCTGTATCCAGTAATAAATAAGTAGACAGTGGAGAAAACAACGGCAATCGATCGCGAAATCCGTCGTTTTTTATGGCAGACATGAACAGTATTGGTTGGTGTACAGCGCGGCCGGCCACGGCGTGAGGGCATGTTGCGCGGGCCAAACCTCGGCGTCTCTCAGGTTTGCTCGTTCCTCCACGGAAGCACTCGGCACGACGCGATGTTTCATTTAGCACTGCTGTGCGGCATTTTTCGGGCAGCACGACTCTCTCCAATTCGGCAGAATCCTGCTCTCAGCGCTGTTTACCCTGTAGTATTGGTTCGTGGTGCGAAGGACATTCACAGGCCTCGCGGTTGTTCAAAAATGGTTCAAATGGCTTTAGCACTATGCGACTTAACTTCTGAGGTCGTCAGTCGCCTAGAAATTAGAACTAATTAAACATAACCAACCTAAGGACATCACTCACATCCATGCCCGAAGCAGGATTCGAACCTGCGACAATAGCGGTCGCTCGGTCCCAGACTGTAGCGCCTAGAACCGCACGACCACTCCGGCCGGCAGCGGGTGTTGGCACAAAAAGACGCAGTTTTGCAATTCATCGTCATACACTTATAAAAATTAATGTGGATGACAGAACAGAGGTATGAGAATTCTCAATATCTATTATGCAGTTGTATAAGCGACGAGTACAGCAAATTTCCTGAAAAAAAGGTTCTTAAAACATCTAGTAAAAAGAAATTGAAGACTTATTTGACTGTAAAAGAGAGGTAAAAGAAACGAAGCCAAGGTTGATTGTACTGTAAATCGAAATGCACTTTGTGATGGTAAATTTGGGAAAGATAATTTGGCGTTGCTTCCCTACAGCATAACTTTCAGATGCACTTGGTAAGTGACTAATATAAAGAACGAAACCGGCTAAGTGAACTTAATAGTCCTAAAAAGAGCAAATGTGGCGGATGTTCATTAATTAGAGCTCTCTGACGTGAAAACTGTCAAGGAAGTCTACACTGTTGTCATCAGGGAGAGTTTTCACGTCTTCAAGGTGACCTTTGCGTTTCGCGGGCAAGTGCTCTTAGCCACAGTCCCGAGTTCGAGTCTCGGTCGGGCACACAGTTTTAATCTGCCAGGAAGTTTCATATCAGCACACACTCCGCTGCAGAGTGAAAATCTCATTCTGGAAACATCCCCCAGGCTGTGGCTAAGACATGTCTCCGCAATATCCTTTCTTTCAGGAGTGCTAGTTCTGCAAGGTTCGCAGGAGAGCTTCTGTAAAGTTTGGAAGGTAGGAGACGAGGTACTGTCAGAAGTAAAGCTGTGAGTACCTGGCGTGAGTCGTGCTTCGGTAGCTCAGATGGTAGAGTACTTGCCCGCAAAAAGCAAAGGTCCCGAGTTCGAGTCTCGGTCGGGCACACAGTTTTAATCTGCCAGGAAGTTTCATATCAGCGCACACTCCGCTGCAGAGTGAAAATCTCATTCCAGATAAATATTATATTATATCTTCAGAATACGAAAAATAATTGAACAATAATGAAAATTTATTTCATTTGTGACCTACCTTGTTGAGAAATATGAAACCAAGTCGTAAGCAGTACGGTTGCATTGCAGTTTAAATAAGGCACGTTCTTCCATCATCCTCTTCCTGCTCTGACACCGTGGCGGGGCGATGGGGGAAATGTGCAGCCTCAGTGAGCGCAATGCCATGCGGGCCAGGACACAAATCGTGAACCTTAGTCTTATACGCACTGAAGATGACTATGCAATAGGTGAAATCTAGACCTGCTGTAATAAAATGACGGATTTTGCGATCGATTGCTGTTCTGCTCTCTATTGTCTATATTTAACGATGGCTGCTCGCATCGGGATTGAGCAGTGCTCTCTCTACATCTACATCTACATCCATACTCCGCAAGCCACCTGACGGTGTGTGGCGGAGGGTACCTTCAGTACCTCTATCGGTTCTCCCTTCTATTCCAGTCTCGTATTGTTCGTGGAAAGAAGGATTGTCGGTATGCCTCTGTGTGGGCTCTAATCTCTCTGATTTTATCCTCATGGTCTCTTCGCGAGATTTCTAAATGATCCTGTAATGAAGCGCGCTGCTCTCCGTTGGATCTTCTCTATGTCTTGTATCAACCCTATCTGGTACGGATCCCAACTATGCGTTTTCGTGAACTTCGCTGTCTATCTGTGTTTGGTTTCCCGCCCTTGTCGCGGTTACGTCGTGGTTCTTCTTCCTTCTACGTGTGGCAGCAGTGATGTGTACCGATATTTGCGCCGTGTACCATCTTTGGTATAGTTTCCGGCAAGGGGGTCTGGAGTCAGTCGGTCGGTTGTTGCGGACGAGGGAAGTTATCCCCGCGCGGTGCAGTCGGCTGGGGCCGCTGGCAGTCCCTGCGCAGTGTCGGAGCGTATGTGGAGCTGTCCGATCGCTACGAGCTTCGTGGTTCACCGATCCAGGATGTCAAAGTTGAGTAGTGGTTTCAACTACCCAAGCCACGTCTATTCATGTTGTGGTGGATCGCTTCGGTGGTTTGCTATTGGGGAGGTTTTCCAGTGAGCAACACACAGCGGTTCTACTGCTGAGATTTAGCCGCCATGCGGCGCAATTAACTGTTACGGTCGACTACTATTTGAGTGCACCAGTGGAAATTCCTGTCTTGTGGCCGTTAGTGTTCTGGTTACCAGCCCTGGTAATTTCAGGAAGCGTCCTTTCCTCACCTGTTGTCGCTGTCCAAGATGGTGTGTAATTTTGACAGCTATTACGTACTCCATTGTTGATTATCACGTTTGTATCATTTCCGGTACTGATTGACGGGAAGCAAGTCGTTGTGTCTGTCGGTCCGTGGCTGTCCCCTGGCTGGGTTCTGACGGATCAAATATAGTTGGGCTTACCACCTGCCTCACCTATGTGAACGTGAGCAGACCGACCTCTCTGGAGGCCTTCTGAGTGCCACCGGTGTTTAATTATCTGTTTAGCTATTTTAAATTTTAGGCTTATGGTTATTTGTTTGTTTTCTTAAAATTTTGCAACATCTTTCAAGCTTAAACACTGTGGCCTTCTGCCTTTAAAGATTATGGTAATATATTTAAAAATTTCGAAGTTTAATTGTGGCCCTCAGCCATTGGTATTACACCTTGCATATGTTACTTTAAATTATTTTATAGCTATCTTAATTGGATTTTTATCTTATTGATTTTTAAGATTCCTTGTTAAACATGCTGGCCTTCTGCTTTTAAAGGCCTATGGTAAAATATTCTAAAATTTTGGAATTTAATTGTGGCCCTAAGACATCTATATTGCAGTTTGCGTATGTTGTTCTTTTTTTGAATTATTTTATTGCTATCTTAACTGGATTTTAATCTTATTCACGTTGGTGTGTAGAATATATGAGTCTGGCGATATACCATCTGACTTTCGGAAAAGCATCATCCACACAATTCCGAAGACGGCAAGAGCTGACAAGTGCGAGAATTATCGCACAATAAGCTTAACAGCTCATGCATCGAAGCTGCTTACAAGAATAATATACAGAAGAAGGGAAAAGAAAATTGAGAATGCGCTAGGTGACGAACAGTTTGGCTTTAGGAAAAGTAAAGGGACGAGAGAGGCAATTCTGGCGTTACGGCTGATAATGGAAGCAAGGCTAAAGAAAAATCAAGACACTTTCATAGGATTTGTCGACCTGGAAAAAGCGTTCGACATTATAAAATGGTGCAAGCTGTTCGAGATTCTGAAAAAAGTAGGGGTAAGCTATATGGAGAGACGGGTCATATACAATATGTACAACAACCAAGAGGGAATAATAAGAGTGGACGATCAAGAACGAAGTGCTCGTATCAAGAAGGGTGTAAGAGAAGGCTGTAGCCTTTCGCCCCTACTCTTCAATTTGTACAAAAAAATGGTTCAAATGGCTCTGAGCACTATGCGACTTAACTTCTGAGGTCATCAGTCGCCTAGAACTTAGAACTAATTAAACCTAACTAACCTAAGGACATCACACACATCCATGCCCGAGGCAGGATTCGAACCTGCGACCGTAGCGGTCACGCGGTTCCAGACTGAAGCGCCTTTAACCGCACGGCCACACCGGCCGGCCAATTTGTACATCGAGGAAGCAATGATGGAAATAAAAGAAAGGTTTAGGAGTGGAATTAAAATAAAGGTGAAAGGATATCAATGATACGATTCGCTGATGACATTGCTATCCTGAGTGAAAGTGAAGAAGAATTAAATGATATGCTGAACGGAATGAACAGTCTAATGAGTACACAGTATGGTTTGAGAGTAAATCGGAGAAAGACGAAGGTAATGAGAAGTAGTAGAAATGAGAACAGCGAGAAACTTAACATCAGGATTGATGGTCACGAAGTCAATGAAGTTAAGGAATTCTGCTACCTAGGCAGTAAAATAACCAATGACTGACGGAGCAAGGAGGACATCAAAAGCAGACTCGCTATGGCAAAAAAGGCATTTCTGGCCAAGAGTAGCATACTAATATCAAATACTGGCCTTAATTTGAGGAAGAAATTTCTGAGGATGTACGTCTGGAGTACAGCATTGTATGGTAGTGAAACATGGACTGTGGGAAAACCGGAACAGAAGAGAATCGAAGCATTTGAGATGTGGTGTTATAGACGAATGTTGAAAATTAGGTGGACTGATAAGGTAAGGAATGAGGAGGTTCTACGCAGAATCGGAGAGGAAAGGAATATGTGGAAAACACTGATAAGGAGAAGGGACAGGATGATAGGACATCTGCTAAGACATGAGGGAATGACTTCCATGGTACTAGAGGGAGCTGCAGAGGGCAAAAACTGTAGAGGAAGACAGAGATTGGAATAAGTCAAGCAAATAATTGAGGACGTAGGTTGCAAGTGCTACTCTGAGATGAAGAGGTTAGCACAGGAAAGGAATTCGTGGCGGGCCGCATCAAACCAGTCAGTAGACTGATGACACAAAAAAAAAACTAGCTAATATTTCTTGTTGGAGGCCTTCAGCAGTGAAATAGTTGTAATCGGTAAAGATTCGGCTACGCGCCGTTTTGGTTGTAAAGGTTATTAAATTACAGAAAATGACAATTAGAAGCAGAAACTGACTTCTGCCCTTGGCCCTTTCCACAATCCTATCACCTGTTCCGCTCAGAGGGTTTAGCGGGCGCATCAGGGATCATATGGATTCTAGTTTAATTCTAAATGAGTAACTCTGAAGTGTTTCCGCTGCTAGTGACGGCTTGGCTTTCGAGGAGGCGCATCAGCACTTCGCGCGGAGTGGCTCCTGTAAACACTTGCGAGTTACCGTCGTGGAAGGGAGTGCTGGCGCGGGATTCGTGGCTGTGTGTGCTGCAGCGAACTGCGACCGCGGCGCGCGATGTTTGTTGAGGAAACACTAGGCCTCGTTTTGCGTACGTGGTGAGTAAGCCGTCCTTGTTTATTTTAGACATTGCATTCGCAAGTGCAAACATCAGCGGGAAAAATTCTTGAAACCAGAGTTGCGGAAGAAATATGCTGTTGATATGCGTGCAGTGAACTTTTACTGGTCCGTAACGAAAGCCAAAGGAGTTTCAGGATTGCGAATTCAGTGACATAGCTGCGCCACGTTATTTGACAGGTAGTAGCTACTTCTCGTCTGCTTAATGTTTGCTGTATATTCACCAAGAAATCGTAGAAGATACCTCTGTAAGATGCGATGAAACACGGTATTTCGAAGACTTAAGGCCACACTCCGTAATGAAGTGATCCTCGGTTGTCAAATTTGAAGCCGCGCGGAATTAGCCGAGGGGTCTACGGCGCTGCAGTCATGGACTGTGCGGCTGGTCCCGGCGGAGGTTAGAGTCCTCCCTCGGGCATAGGTGTGTGTGTGTGTGTGTGTGTGTGTGTGTGTGTGTGTGTGTGTGTGTGTGTGTGTGTGTGTGTCTGTCCTTAGGGTAATTTAGGTTAAGTAGTGTGTAAGCTTGGGGACTGATGACCTTAGCAGTTAAGTCCCATAACATTCCACATTTTTTCAAATTTGAATAATAATTTGAGTTCCTTGTCAGTTTTTACCCAGTTTTCCGCTCTTGTATTTGCTGTTTATTCACAGGGAAGTAGTGTCGACATAGATCAGTTACGGTGTGGAGAAAAACTTGAAGACCATCGGGGATTGGCTGGCTACAGAGTATGGCTCCTGACCCACAAAATAAATAAATAAGTAAACTTAATATAGTCAGAAACAGTCTGAAAAGGTTGTCTTGAAAGATAATTGTTTAGAAAAAAGTTCGATACGTTGCGCTGGTTCCAAGTTAATTTCCATTGAAGTTAGCCGATCAGGGCATTGTACTCGCAAATTCAAGCAGGCCGCCAGAGACGGGGTCGCCAAACGTGTTCTTCGTTTGGTTTCCTAAAACCGAAGAAGAGATCAAAAATGGTTCAAATGGCTCTAAGCACTATGGGACTTAACTGCTGAGGTCATCAGTCCCCTAGAACTTAGAACTACTTAAACCTAACTAACCTAAGGACATCAAACACATCCATGCCCGAGGCAGGATTCGAACCTGCCACCGTAGCGGTCGCGCGGGTCCAGACTCCGGCCGGCGAAGAAGAGATCGATACAAATATTGGATAATGGCCGGTAGTAAGAATCGAACCCCAGCCACAGCCTGAGCCGTGTCGAGCACTGTCGTCTACGCCTTGAGAACAACTGATACTAATTGTATCTCTATTTGATCTCCTTTGAAGTAGATTGTGATGGATGCGTTCTCGGGAAACAGAAAAGGAAAACTCAAGTGCTAAGAGGGATAAACGAAAAATGGACATTGATTAACATCATAAAGGAAATAATTACTAAGTACCTCTTTCACCGCCGGCCGCTGTGTCGAGTGGTTCAAGGTGCCTCAGTCGGGAACCACGCGTCTCCTACGGTCGTGGGTTCGAATCCTGCCTCGGGGATGGATGTGTGTGATGTCCCTAGGTTAGTTAGGTTTAAGTAGTTCTAAGTTCTAGGGGACTGATGACCACAGATGTCAAGTCCCATAGTGCTTAGAGCCATTTGAACCATTTTGAACCTCTTTCAGCAAAACGAATTCAAGGAGGAAAAAGCTTGTGATGAAAATCCAGGGGCAGACAAAATATAGGCAGTGGAAAGAACTGCGGTAGTTATAACGAACTAGTTCAGACGATCATGGACAGAGAAACGTGTCTGCATTGAGGAGTTTTTTTTTCTTTTTAGTGGGTGATGATGATAATGACGTGTTCCCCCTAAATGAGTGCAAGGGAATTCCGTGATGGTACCTTGTACATGGCATTACCACTTCTTACCGCCATTTCCGTAAAACGTAGCTATGATTCCAGTTATGTTGCCGCGGACATGTACAAAACATCACACTATGGTCCGCCTTCCTTCCTTCTTCTGAAGTAAGTATGCAGTTACGTTGCGAGTAAGAAATATTTCAAAATACGTAGACTCTGCAACGCATTTTTGTTGCATTCCAGTTCACTTACAATTTCACTTTACAGCTATTGCCATGTAACGATTTAAAGTAATCGAAGTTCACTGAAATTGTATTATTTTTTCTTTTTGTTACAAGTCGATGGCGGACAAAAATACGCCTCGCAGGGCTTTTCCTCGGCGTAAATTGGGGTCGCGCGAGAGAAATCCATTTTTCAAGTGTTATCTTAGCTGATTATCAGTCACGTTTAGACGTTAACGCTGTTTGTCCTATTAAAACGCCGGAACAGAAAATTCCTAAAAAATTCTGTGTGTAACACTCCGATTCTGAACGTTCATTCAGTTCTACTGTTTCCCTCCGCGTCACAACAGAAGAATTTTAGCCACCAGTAGATGCCAAACAGCTGATGATGACAGATGTCCACTTTATAACTGCAGTAGTTTTGCAACAATAGCATTTTTTCCTTATAGACGACTGTGAGTGGGATGCGATCGAGAATATTCTTCAAACAATAATCAACTCTTTCCATGGGCTGTGATACAGAGCTGAGACAGAGAGCGGCGCCCCTGGATTGTTGGAACTGCCACTTGTCTGCAAATCACTTACATTCAGTTGCTTTTGTTTTTATATTTTCATTACGCTTATTGCATTTTAGAGGCAGAGATCCGTAATAACCCCACCATTTGCCTATCGGACATGGGAATTTGTCTGGAAGCAAGACGGAATCGTTGGTGCACGGGAGAGGATATTCGGAATGGTGATGATTTACGTGCCTATTTTGCAGACTGTCGTTCTAAGCATTAATTTCTGCGAGTAGGACCCAAATGGATGAGAACGTCGTACAAATACTTCAAACAAAGTGTGTCAGCTTTTATTCCATGTTACACACAGACAATTATATGTAAGTAGTATAGTTGTAAAACTACCGCAGACTATCTTAAAATATCATAAGTAGGCGTAGACTGTGATAGTTTTCCTAGTAGCTTTGTTCAGCTACGGTCGTACAACCGTTGCCTGTTTGTTAGGTTTGTTGCATACCTGTTGGATGTTACCCCCTAACCTTCTTTACGTATGCGATCAGTGTCTTACTAGACCCCCTTAAAAACAGCCAAGGAGTATCATACAGTGGTTGCAGACCACTGACACCCCTTTATGACGGCCATGTTTCTCAACGGTAGTGGCAAATTTCAGCAAGATAATGCGCCATGTCAGAAGGCCAGGAGTGTGACGGATTGGTTCGAGTAACACAGTGGCGAGTTCCAATTGATGGGCTGCCCCCCCCCCCCCCCTCCAATTCGCCAGATCTCAACCCAGATGTAACAACGTTGCGTGAGAGCTCACGCCCCCCCCCCCCCACTCCCCCTGCCTGGAATATACGGAAAGTGGATGACTTGTGTGTGCAGATGTGGTGCCAACTGCCTCCAGTGACCTACCAAGGCCTCATTGCTGCCATGCCACGATGCGTCGCCGCTGTAATCCGTGCCAGAGTTGGGCATACAGGTTACCCGGTCATAATGTTCTGGCTGTGTACATTCACTATCTGCCCGTGGTGACGGGCTATTTTCTCCGTGTCAACCCCTTCTGTATCAGTTCCAACTGAGGCCGTAGGTAAATAACTGTCAGGTGAATTATATGGCTCAAATGGCTCTGAGCACTGTTGGACTTAACTTCTGAGGTCATCAGTCCCCTAGAACTTAGAACTACTTAAACCTAACTAACCTAAGGACATCACACACACCCACGCCCGAGGCAGGATTCGAACCTGCGACCGTAGCGGTCGCGCGGTTCCAGACTGCGGCGCCTAGAACCGCTCGGCCACCCTGGCCGGCAGTGAATTATTTTTTTCTAAAAATTTCCATATGTATACTGACAGCTGCAAGGAATCTCTCATTTTTATTTGCTTGCGCAGTTTCGTTTCAGTGCAGGAGTTTGACAACTACATCGATTATTCGTAGGATAACTGACAGCTGCTGAAAGCGGCCACATATACGCAATCTACGGCAGCGTTTTTACCTCATTACACAACAAATGCATATAGACAAATTACGTTTTTGCAGTAGGTTTTTAGCATTGCCAATACCGATCGCAAAACAAGCATTACTCTATTGTGTGTGTATTTTATTCGAAGACAGCTTCAGGCAATGTTCGTTTTGTGACTGATATCATCGTACTAAAGAGTCAGTTTTCATCATGCTGCAATGGGCCCCTACATCATCAAACATTGCCCATGATTTTTTAATTATTTATTCTCGTTATTGAATCCGTATTATCTCGGCATTAAACCAAAAGTAGGTTCAAATCCCACAATTCAGACAAAGGCGTTCTGGAGTCTTTGCTTGTACAGTGAACAGTCGAGCTAGAAATACCTCAGTATTTCTGCACATGCATCCAGACGTCACAAGTCCCCATGCAGTACTTTTGGTACACTAACCCTTTTCTTCCCCTTGCATTCGATAGTAAGGCTTAGAAAAAATCACTGCCCGTAAATTACCCTGTGGGTACTCTCAGATTTTCTCTTCGCGGTTATTTCGCGAGACGTACGCGTATGTGGTAGGGAGAAACATATTACCTGGCTGTTTCCAGAACGTGTACTCTTCGATTTTCGATAGGAAACGTCTCCGTGGCGCATAGTGGCTCTCTTGTAACGTCTGCAGCAGTTCTGTAAAGCTCTCGTGCTTGCTAATCTATCACGTGACGAAATGTGTCTCTTCGTTGGAGCTACCCTATTTCTCCTGTCAATACAGCCTGGTAACAGATCCAGAGTGATGATCAATGTTGTGGATTGGCAAGACAGCCAACCCACTATGACAGGAAGCCGAAAGGCACGCGTTTAAGCTCACGCAGGCTGGCGTGAGGTCTGGAACAGGTCAAGTAATTGAGACTAGCAAATAAAGTACGTATCTGCTGGAATACTTAACTTTAATCCATAATTGGTGAACATCGCTCTTGACGGTAAATGTTTTACAGCGTCAATAGTAACTGGTAATGGCGCCTTGCTAGGTCGTAGCAAATGACGTAGCTGAAGGCTATGCTAACTATCGTCTCGGCAAATGAGAGCGTATTTTGTCAGTGAACCATCGCTAGCAAAATCGGCTGTACAACTGGAGCGAGTGCTAGGAAGACTCTCTAGACCTGCCGTGTGGCGGCGCTCGGTCTGCCATCACTGATAGTGGCGACACGCGGGTCCGACGTATACTAACGGACCGCGGCCGATTTAAAGGCTACCACCTAGCAAGTGTGGTGTCTGGCGGTGACACCACAATCAATACTCAAATACTCGAGATCAAAAGTTTTGCAAGCCACATCTTTCTTGGATAAATTACATTTCATAAAGACTTCTGTCAAGACTCTTAGCCTGGAACTTCTTTTCCTACAATTCTATTCGTGTGTTCATTCCGCTTTAGGTCGCTCCGGTAGTTACTCCTAGGTATTTTACGATAGCTACTCTTTATAGTGATTTGTCGGCTGTAGTATGAGCAAACAGTAGTGGATATCTTCATCTAGTTATGGGTAGAGTATTAAAATAAGTGTAGGTTGTCATAGACTATCGCAAGTAAGCAATAACTGCGATAGTTTTCCTAGTAGTCGTGGCCAGTCAAGAGTGTAACCGCGTTACCTGTTCTTTAGTCGAGTTGCATACCCTATCGGGCATCGCTTTGTTTGCGTATGTGATCAGTGGGTTCTAGATTCCGTCAGAAACCGAAAGTAGTGAATTATGTGAAATAAAAACTAAGAGAAGTCGTCGGCTCCAAGTTTCTTGTCACACATTCATTTATGTTTGTTTCCCTACCAACGCTACCGATGCCACAGGTAATCCTGCATGTACTAGGTCTTTAATGGATTGTATCAAAACGACTGAACAGTAGAGGGTAACAATAGTAATTGGCAATGCGTCACATTTATTGAAACTAAAATTCAACTGCGACTGCTTGCATCTAACGGGGATACTTCAAAGATCTTCAAGTATTTCTTCTGGCGATGCAATCTTCTTAAAGACAACAGCATCGCACTTGAATATCCTATTGCGTTATCCACCAAATCTTTAATGCGTATTGTTAACTTTACCTACCCAGATACCTGAGCGCGTTATCTTCCTGCTTCCGGGATTCGGGCAGGTCCGCTGGCTCTGTACCGGATCCGACCGGCGCATTAGCGACGACAGCCAACGGAACGGCCAGCATGGATGTGGTGTTTAAGCCGCCCCTTAAATTAACCACGCCAAATATCATAGTACGAGGCGCTTTCAATAGGTAATTCAACACCTTTTTTACCGGATAATTTCGATTGAAACAATGGGAAATTTGTTGTGGTACATCGTGGAAAATTCCTGCTTCAGTACCTACAGTTCCGTGAAGTTCTGATAGGTGGCGGAGCTATACGTACCCTCCAAAATGCCGTATGTAGCGGAGATGCGTTCCAAGAAGAGAGCTGTCATTGAGTTTCTTTCGGCGGAAAACCAGAGCATCACGAATATTTATAGGCGCTTGCAGAGTGTCTACGGAGACCTCGAAACGAACAAAAGCACGGGGAGTCGTTGGGCGAGGCGTCTGTCACCATCACAACAAGATCGCGCATACCTATCTGATGTCTCACGCGCCAGCCGTCCACACACAGCTTTGACATTTGCAAAGTTGGACTTCAACATGTTCGTCGTCACAAAAATAGAAACGAATATTTTTCTCCACTACGGTCACAGGTTCGAATCCAGCCTCGGGCACTGATGTGTGTGATGTCCTTAGGTTAGTTAAGTTTAAGTAGTTCTAAGTTCTAGGGGATCTGATAACCTCAGATGTTAGTTAAGTCCCATAGTGCTTGGAGCCATCTGAATTTTTTTCTTCTCCATGACAACGCAAGTCCTCAAGCAAGTTTGCGCACCCGAGAGGAGCTCACAAAACGTCATTGGACTGTTCTTCCTCATCCACCCTGCAGCCCTGCTCTCACATCTTTCGACTTCCACCTGTTTGGCTCAAATGGTTCAAATGGCTCTGAGCACTACGGGACTTAACTGCTGAGGTCATCAGTCCGACCTGTTTGGCCCAATGAGGGATGCACTCCGCAAGAAGCAGTACATGGATGATTGGGAGGTTACAGATGCAGCAAGACGTTGGTTCCGACGTCGACCAGTAGAATTGTACCATGCGGGCATATAGGGCATCCCAGCAAAGTGCTGTAAGGCCGTTGCACTGAACGGATATAATGTTGAAAAAATAGGGTTTTGCAGCCAAAAGAGTGGGGAATAATATGGTGTATTGGGATTCTGAATAAAATTAACGTGCTTTCATAGAAAAAGAAAGTTTTGCATTACTTATTGAACGCCCCTCGTAACATTGACGACTCCCTCATAGATGCAGGAGAAAGGTAAAAGAGAAAGATGTATTGTTAACTGTACCGGCCATACCAAAGTCCCTTGAGGTACTCCCGTAATTACCTGTGTGTCAATTATTTTTATGCCTGTAAGAACAACATGCTGTGTTCTATCTGCAAATAAATCCACAGTCCTGTCACAAATTTGACCCGATATGCCACAGATCGTATTTTGTTCACTACAGTAAAATACACCGAACTGTATCCATGCCCCAGGTCAGTTTATTAAGTCCTGGGTAAAATAAATCAAAAGCAACCCTCCGACAGCATGGGGCACGGAATGCCGTGCTAAAAAGGATGAATAAAATGTTGTGTGGCTGGCGCGTGAGTTCCGCCACCACTCGTCCCCTTTACGGGAGCACTGCTCCTGGTTATGAATTTCCTTTAATAACACGCCGATCCCTGTCGAGCGCGGCGCCCGCCTGCTGTACTTTGTCGGATGTATTCATTACGGGGGACTTTACACAGCACGGCTTTGTGATTCGTCTGAAACATTTACGACGCGTCGCCCGGCCGCGGCCATTGTGCGCCGCGGCCGCTATTTTCGTCACATTAAATGTGAAGAATGCAATTACTTTTTAGCGACCGCCGGGGACCGCGGCGGCCCCGCCAATAGAAGACACGCGGCGCAGGCGCCATTACGCGTGGCAGATTGCCGCGGCGACCGCGACGAATAATCTCAATGCAGATTGCCTTCCGTTAAGGGCAGGGGACCGTCTCTAATGTTTTCGATCACTGCCTTCCATAAAGGCTTATGTTCATCTGCATTTAATTATCCGGCCAGATCCTTCTAATGAAGGTTGGGGAAAATATAAAGCAAAATTAAGCTATAATGGCCGTTTCTTCTTCGAACATTGAGACGGTTGGACTGAAGAACGTGTGAGGACAAACTGCCTCGAAATACGAATTAAATTCCAGGGGGCTAATTTGCTGAAAAGATGCAGTTGTGCCGACCCAGATTCTAAACTGTAATTAGCGTATCGAACGATATTCCCCCGGAAGAGTTCCTGCTAATAGCGTGTAATACCGGCTCTTGCCTTGATAATGGGCCCGATTTGGAAGAGTCTCCACAAGTTTCTTCACGTATGCCATATTCAGCCTCAAGATACCCACTGATTATTAGATGACGGGGAGCTAGAAAACTGCCGGTATGTTTGTTGTTATGTGACACCTGCTGTTCCAAATAGTCGTAGACATTTACTGTGGTATTAATATCGGTTGAGACAGCGGGTCTCGATGGCTGACGCCCTTATTTGTTTGGTCTGTAGCCATCACAGCCCTTCTTCTTCTTCTTTCACTTCCCGTTTTACCATATTACTAACAGACCGATGCCTACAGGAAGGGGTATAAACATTTGATTCTCTGGACGCCCAGAAGTTTACATTTTAATTTTACCAGGATTTGGTATTATTTCACACACTGTATGCCAAGAAAGAGGAAAAATTGAATCATTCGGAATATTAGGTATAATTTATGCCATATTATCAATTGGATTAATAGGATTTATCGTATAAGCACGTCATATATTTACGGTAAGAATGGATGTTGATACGCCAACAATAATTATCTGACCATGCCTGTTGTCGAATTGGAAGAAGAGTCTGCGAGATCGGTAGCAGTCTATTAGATTTATTCATTTACTCAACACTAGTGTTCAATGAGATTTTCTGTGCGCTTACGGTTTCCAGTGTCCTAAAGATTATAAACGAAAACTAAGATAATAGGATAATATTTCCTGGTAATATATGAGTGTAAAACACTAATTGGTGGAACGGAAACTACGAAGAAACATTGAAGTTGAAGTGATGGTGCAAGATATTACGGTACGTGGCATAAAATTAACAACAGGTAGTGTGGCATTTACTTTTAGACAGCTGGAAGTTTCCGTCCAAGTCCACCGACAAACCTTAAGTGGTGGTAGTGTGGAACAAAACAAGAAAATGTCTCAGTAAACATGGGCTCTAAAATGCATGTTTTAGGAGCTATGAAAGATTAATCACTTTCGATACTGAGAAATGCAAGGTGAGTCACATTTCTTCTGCTGCAAGTTCTTTGCTTTGGGAGCAAGTAATGTGGACCAAAACAAGAAATAATCTGTAAACATCGGCCTCTAAGGTGCTTACATTAACTGCTATGAGCAACAAAGATGTGTTTCAGAGTAGCGAAGATGAACGAATGCTCATAACTCTTAAAGTACACACTCTAGAGCCCATGTTTACTGGATATTTTTTCTTGTTTTGGTCCATACTACCACCTGTGAAAGTTTATTGATGAAATTGTGGTTCACCCTGTACTAGTACACCAGATGATACACTACCGCCTGCCGTGGTGGCCGAGCGGTTCAAGGCGCTACAGTCTGGAACCACGCGACCGCTACGCTCGCAGGTTAGAATCCTACCTTGGGCATGGATGTGTGTGATGTCCTTAAGTTAGTTAGGTTTAAGCAGTTCTAAGTTCTAGGGGACTGATGACCTCAGAAGTTAAGTCCCACAGTGCTCACAGCCATTTGAACCATTTTTGATACACTACCGGTTATACGATCTTGGTATCAGTACGGACTTGTAATCTCTGTTTGCTTGTTATGTTATTTCTCGTCCACGGTCGCGAGTACCGACTTTTTTTTTTTATAACAACTACAGAATGAGTCTCATACCCTTAACGTCACTTACACATATCACCAACGTCACAATCCATAATAGACTCGGGACAGTCATAATGTGTACTTGACAACAAAGGGTAACCTCAAACATATTGGTCACCGGTGACAGGTTAAGTAATGAGGCAACTTGAAATTACCTCGCAAAAGAACTTTAGACGTAAGTGCTTCAACAGCGACTGCACAGCGCATGCGGGAGGGAGTCCTTTGTACGGTTATTTACCCTCACCGTCCTCTTTTGTGCTCTACGTCCAGAAGAAGCCAGGAAAAATGCAGCTGTACCTACCTCTCAAGCGGCCGTGGTGGTCTGCAGGGCCCGGGTTCTATCACAAATCGGGATGCGAATTTTCTTCGTCGCAGGTCACTGAGCCTACTATCGAACGAGTGCCGAGGTTCTATCCTGCTGGTTGAAGGCGATCGTAGCGATAGGCCCAGCTCCCTCCCCCTGCTATTGCCGCAGTAAAGAAATGCTGCACATCATCGGCAGTCAAGCTAACAGTCCAGTCGCGGGCTTGTGGAAACGATGTCACCTTTACCTGCTGTACGATTACTAGTATGTTCTTCTTAGGACTCTTCCGAGACAGTATGTATGACAGAAACAGAAAACGTTTTAAGGTCTGATTTGAAGCTAATCAACAGTGTAGTGCGAGAAGATGGTAGTCTTCCTCCAAACTTTATAAGGCCCGTTATATTTAGCAGATTTTTACTACAGTAAATAAATGTTCTTCAATAATAAACAATAATAAGTGCTTTAGTAGCCTCCTTCGTGGAGAAGAATTAGTTTCCGCAGAGACACGTTTTAGACTCCGCAGGTGAAGAAGTGTAACTAGCTTACATTCTGCATAATGTTTTGATTTATATCGTCCCTGTTATTATGAAGAGCTACTTGAACTGAAGGTGTGTGAAATCTTATGGGACTTACCTGCTAAGGTCGTCCGTCCCTACGCTTAGACACTACATAACCTAAATTATCCTAAGGACAAACACACATACCCATGCCCGAGGGAGGACTCGAACCTCCGCCGGGACCAGCCGCACGGTCCATGACTGCAGCGCCTTAGACCTACTTGAACTATGTTTATTCCATGAATACGAGGTTGTAAAAAGAGTGCGTATCATATATTTCCGAAAGTGTTTGGGTAGAACGCTATGAGTCAATGTGTGCAAAAGCAACAAACTGCGCGGCATATCTGCTTTGTCTTAAAATACCTCTACAGTCGCTACCTGCACAATGCCAGCGGTATGCTTATGTCAGCGATCGGCTTATAAAAGTTTCCTTTCGAAAACATCAATCGTTGCATGGAGCGGTGGCTACAAACACTAAAAACTAGAAACCCTTAGCATGACTTGCTACATTTGATCTACTATAGAGGACACACGTTTAGCAGCCGAGAGTATTTTCTTTTCCCGGACTTCTAGCTAGGGGCCCTTAGAGTTTCTTGTTGCATTTGGTATACTATATAAGACGAATGTTTAGCAGCCAAGAAGGTTTTCTTTTCCGGGATTTCCTGCTTCAGTCTGTCGACACCTGTGGCGCCAACCAAAATAAATAGGTTCAAAAATGGTTCAAATGGCTCTGAGCACTATGGGACTTAACTTCTGAGGTCATCAGTCCCCTAGAACTTAGAACTACTTAAACCTAACTAACCTAAGGACATCACACACATCCATGCCCGAGGCAGGATTCGAACCTGCGACTGTAGCGGTCGCGCAGTTCCAAACTGTAGCGCCTAGAACCGCTCGGCCACTCCGGCCGGCAAAATGAACAGGTATTCATGTATTAGGACCTAGTTCTTTTCTTCGCCTTTCGATATGCTCCATTTCTGACAAACACACAGAGCTTTTTAAAACTAGTCATTCGATTTCGCAGATATATATGTTCTGCATGAATTAAGATAGACAACTGCTGTGAATTTTAACTTTTGCATAGGAAGGCGAAGTTATTATTTAAAATAAAAGAATCCAACTTTAGACTCATGCATGGTATCTCAGGTTTTCTCTGTATGTTTAGTTAATGGTGTGCTTTCTTGATGATTCAACAACTCCGCTGCACAGCCGGAAGCGGTCCATCTACTTTGTAATCCATTATAAACTTAGGCTTAGTATCAAAGTTTCCATTCACCTTTCGAAAAGTCGAAAGTATCCGCACGACAAACTTCACGGCTGTAGTCGAACTCGCCCCATTCTTTTGCGAGCGTGTCTGGGTTTACTGAATTCACTCCTATTGCTATGTGTTGACGCAGTTCATTTGGAGCAGTTGGAAGGGAAGACAAATAGACGGTGTCTTACACACTGTCTTTCAAAAGAGAAGGCCAGTTAACAATTCGAGATCCGAACGCCACTTGCGGCGAATAGTATTGTGGCGATTACATCAGTTTCTCAGGCTATGAGTTACCCTATCGTGTAGAGCTGCTTACGCTGTAGTAGCGATGCAATCCGGTAGAAAAGACAAGTTACGTAGTCCACAAGTGGCAAATGGTCATGCCATATGGAAAGCGTTGCGTGTAAACTAAGTTGTGATTGATCGATGACAGATTGTAGGAAATCCCGTATCAGATTTGACGCAAAGATGCATAACGTAGAGTACGTATATTTACTGTTTAGCTGGTTAAGAAACCATTCTGATTATGATGAAGACATTGTGAATACTGGTGTCTAAATGATTATAATTCCAATTGAAATGACACATAGTTTCAGCGACTTCACTGGTCTCATACGGATATGATTTATATATATACAAGATGGTCCATCTGAAGTTTCAGATGAGATTATCTCTAAAATTATACATCGGGTAAAAATAGTGGGTAATACAAGTTCATAAGCTCAAAGGGGGACATCAAATGATACTACACGTTGTGGTGTTTCAAAAGTCTAATCAGGAAACATCGCGGTTCTTTACCACTTGAGCGACGCCAGGTAAGAAATGTTAATGTACATATATTTGCAGTATGTTAAGTGGAGACTTGTCATTTAAAAAGATTTTGTTTCTTTTCTTTCATGTCGAGCGTGGCAGCAAGATGATCCAGTGGGGACTCCAGACGCGGCGGACGACGAGAGCCAACCACTATTGCAACGTAGTCGGCGGCCGGCGGCTGGAAGAACCGTTGATACATCATGCTGACCATTATTAAAATATATTTTGTTTTTTTTTATAAAATGAAAAGGGGTTTATTGTTGAAGGGCGAATGATAAAGTTTGTAATTGGATGTCAATTGGTTATCAACTGTTAAATAAAATTCGAGTCAAAACAGTCAGTTGATTCTGTCGTTAGGACATACATCGTAAATATTACTTATGTGTGAAACTTGCAAATTTTATTAAAATTCAGATTTCTTGAAGAGATTCTGGCAGAATTTTATCAGGAGTGTGGACGATCTTCAATAATTATCTAGTTTATATTGATCAGAAGTCGACACGTATTGACATTTTGAAAATAATCGATACTGTGAAATGTATTAAAATTCTGTTTTAAAACTTTATCGGAGATTGTGGTCAAGAAGATCGGTTTTAAAGTGGAATATTTCGTTAAATGAGAACAAGATTGATTCGTAAGTGACATTAATTAATTAGTTAATGAAAAATTAGGAGAATTTCAATTTATTCTGGCAAAGATATCAAGGCGTGTCAGACCGCACAACGAACATATAGAAACTCTGTGACTTTGTTGAACTGTCAAATTTTTTTTAAGATACATCTTTTCTACAACAGGGACTGGTGAATTTTGCTGCGTCTATCCTTATCTTCTAGGTTGAATATGCTACAGCTTAATGATTTTCTTTATGGATTTTTCAAGTAACTGGCAAAAGAACTTATAATTCGATCTGCGGCGGACCGTCGATACTGCGTACACGGTCAGGCTGTTGTGAAGCCTGTTGGTCTGCAGATTGCCTTTCTTTCCCCTGCTGCAGACATCGTTGCTGAGTTCCTGCGACAGGATCGGTGGTTCAGTGCAACGTGACCTCCAGCCCCCGCCCCTTGGATGGAGCGGAGGGCAACCTTTAAATCTTAAGTGGAAACGCCCATTTTTGTTATTGCAGATTCGGATTCTCCATAAAAAGTTATCAAGTTTTGACTGAAACATTTTTGTAAATCGTTGACAGATGGCCCTGAAATCGAGAAAAATTAAAATTGGAGAAGAACTCCGATTTATTTAGAATGATCCGAGAAGGACGCAGTATAATTTGATGTCATCATTTGAAGCTTACGAACTTGTCTTACCACTAGTTCTACCCGATGTATAGGTGTAGAGATGATCTCATCCGGAACTTCAGATGGACCACCCTATATACTGAGGCGGCGTGTGTAAATTTGTACCAAGGCAGGAAATCGAACCTGAGTCTCCTGCTTACAAAGCAGGTGCGTTAGACACTCCTTGGTACAGCAGTTGACTCAACTGCACGGATTACCCCGGCAAGTCTCTCTCCTCGATCGAAATTCTCACTGCACCCCAGTCTGCTTTAAATTCCCCCTGACACCCGAAGAGAACTGCCGAGGCTCTCCGTGTTCTGGAACAGCACCTCAGCATCGAACATAAATGAGGGATCTGAACGTAAATGGTGATCCGTGCAGTTGTGTGAACCACTGTGTCAAGGTGACATAGTGAGTAACACACTTGCCTAGTAAGCAGGACTCCCGGATTCGATTCCCATCCTTGGTACAAATTTTCACTCGCCACTTCAGTCTGTATACATAAGATGATTGCAATTTCAGTAAAAAAGTGACCAGTGAAACTTAATAAAGGAATTAATGTAATGTTACGAACGTTAACGGAGACCGCTGACCTATCACGAAGTGCGCCCTGATTTCATCGATCCACACGCTGGACCTACACTTTGGCACCAACGATGGTCCCAATGTGTGGACCCGGCCTTACTCACTGGTGCCAGCGCATCTTCTCGTAACTGTGTAAAGAAACCGTCTCGAGCTGACGCAGGCTGTGTTATGAATAAGTGAGCGAACCAGCTGCACAGTTGAGACCGCTACCGATAACCTCGTGGACCAGCTACTGACCGCTGACATAGAGATGGTGAACTTCCACTTTCGATGCGTGGGCTGAAACTGACTACAAGTTTCTTCCGTCATTCGTGCAGAAGACTTAGTCATGAGAAATCGAATTCATCTCTTTCACATGCCCTGTGTTTTTGAGATCATATGGAAATGCCGTGTGGCTACGGCCTCACGTCGGGTAGACCGTTCGCTTGGTGCAAGTCTTTCGAGCTGACGCCACTTGCGTGTCGATGGGGATGAAACGATGATGATAAGGACAACACAGCACCCAGTCTCTGAGCGGAGGAAATCTCCGACTAGCCGGGAATCGAACCCGGGCCGTGAGGTATGACATACCGTCGCGCTGACCACTCGGCTACCAGGGGCGGACTTTGAGACGATAGAGGTATATCGAACTGCCGTTGTTTGTAATAGACGCGTTAACTGTTTCCTGTGGCTTCCCGACGTGTGTGAGGCCGGTGTAACTGTGTCGTGTTCCTGGCCCGACAAAACGGTTTGCAAAGCAGCCGTTGCATTGGCGGCTGTTCCCGTAATGAGACTCGTAAATGAATCCGAACGGCCGCGGACAAAGAGCTCGTCGGGAACCAATTACGGACTTTAAATTGCTCCGAGCGCGGACGGTAAACACGCGAGGACGAAGCGGTAGGCCACCTCAGGCCCCCCCACCTCACCTCGCTCATTTGTTCCCACCGCCTTTGTTTGGGGGCCTCCATTAACACTTGTGCATGCCGTCTGGACAGGCCGGAAACGCAAGGCATTGACCACTTTCCATCGTGAAAGTGTGTAGACCCAGGTCGCTGAATGATGTTAGGAATATATTCATACAGGGTGGTCCATCTGAAGTTTCGGATGACATTATCTCGAAAATAATACATTGGGTAAAAATAGTGGGTAAGACAAGTTCGTAAGCTCAAAGGAGGGTATCAAATGACACTACGCGTGACCTCCAGCCGCCTCCCCCTAGGACGGGGCAGGGGGAGGGGCAACTTTTAAATCATAAATGGGAACCCCCATTTTTTTAAATTGCAGATTCGGGTTATCCAACGAAAAAAAAAAAGAATCAAGTTTTGTCTGAAACATTTTTTAAATCATTAACAGATAGCACTGAAATCGACAAACTTTAAAATTGGGGAAGAACTCCGATTTATTCAGAATGATGAGAGACGGACGCGTCAAATCGATACAAAATGTGCACCAATTCTTTCATTACGCTAAATTAAGCTATTTTTTTTCATAATGTATCATATCCACCACAGTTTTTGATGGAGAGAGGTGGAATGGTATTAAAATCTCGTTAGGGAACTCGCCACAATTGTGTTAATCACCCGACTGTGGCGCTACCGTGGCCAAACTGCGAACTATGGCTCAGTATAAAGGTCGGTGCAATGCGATCAGTCGTCACTTCACTTTCAGTTTGTGAACCGGAAACATCAACTGACGAAAGTAAATTATTCTTTCGCGAAACTTGGCTCGCTAGCCTCCTACAGAGATTGTTGATGTTAATTTCAGATGACTGTCATAACAATTACACTGCAGCTGCGCAAATGTGTGCGGATCGTTTCCCAAACTCACGACATCCAAGCGCAAACATTATTCGAAATTGCACTCAACGAGCTCGAAATGGATACATGCACCGTCCACCTCCTCATCGCGAATACAATGAAAATGACGCTCATACCCTTACCGTTCTCGCCTATGTTCAGCTGGATCCAGAAATTAGTAGTCGTGCGATTCAGAGACAGACTGGAATACCGAAATTAAGTCTTTTGAGGATTCTGAAGGCAGATAAATATCATGCGTATCATATCAGACTGACACAAGCATTAACGCCGAAAGATATGCAAATACGAGTGCATTCCTGCCAATGGGCCTTCGAAATGTTAAGAAGTGATTGATTTTTTTAGACACGTTATGTTCAGCGATGAAGCCACATTTAAAACCAATGGCTGATTAAATCGTCATGATTGTCATTATAGGTTGACGCGTTGACAATCAACACAAATGGTCTGGTGCGGAATTTTAAACGGTTACTTGATAGGACTGTATTTTTTTGACCGAAATGTTACTGGGGAATCTTACTTACTACTTCTCCGCGATGATTTGTTGGAGCTAATGGAAGATGTCGATTTAGAAACTAGGCAACGAATGTGGTTCCAACAGGACGGAGCCGCTTCGAATTATGCTAAACATGTGCGGAAACTTTTAAATTTACGGTACCCTAGTCGGTGGATAAAACGCCGCGGAACAATTCAGTGGCCTCCACGTTCACCAGACCTAACATCTCCTGATATTTTCTTGTGGGGTTATTTAAAAAAATATTTGAAAAAAGAGACAGCATTGGTCGTATATTTTTCTATTGCAAAATCGAGTCTATGTGATTGCCGTAAGCCTAGTAACAACAGTGCATCCCAATTTGTTGTACAATATAGCACTGAAGATGGTCACTCAGTGACAGAAAATCGATTTTGCAATAGAAAAATATACGACCAATGCTGTGTCTTTTTTCAAGTATACCTGTTACCTGGTCGTAGTGCACAAGACAACATGGAGTCGCCAATCAATAAAAAAATATTGGTTATGAAAGACAGCCCACAACCCGAAACGATGTGAAGCAACGCATTCGAAGAGCGTGTGCAGCCATACCTCGAGATGTGCTGCTCAAAACTGTGGACAACTTTCGCGTTCGATTGACTTTATGTATTGAAGCAAATAGGGATAATTTTGAACAATTTCTTCGTGGATAATTTTATTAATTAAGCACGTCAAATTGTTAGAGACAAGGGGTTCACACTAATGAAGTACCCCAACATGTGAGAGGCAAGAGGACTCACACTAATGAAGCACCTCATGGGAACATCATTCCACTACGTCCATGTGGTTGTTCTTGGGTAGTGCTAAAAATAGGCTGCAGTACATTTTGTAGAAAAATAACTTAATTTGGCGTAACGAAACAATTGGTGCACATTCTTTTATCGATTTGATGCGTCTTTCTCTGATAATTCTAAGTAAATCAGAGTTCTCGATTTCAGTGCCATCTGTCAATGGTTTAAAAAATGTTTCTGGCAAAAGTTGATTTTTTTATGGAAAATCCGAATCTGCAATAAAAAATGGGGGTTTCCATTTAAGATTCAAAAGTTGCTCCGCCTCCCTGCCCCACCCAAGGGGGTGGGGGTTGGAGGTCACGTGTAGTGTCATTTTATGTCCCCCTTTGAGCTTACGAACGTGTCTTACCCACTATTTTTACCCTATGTATAGTTTTCGAGATAATCTCATCCGAAACTTCAGATGGACCACCCTGTATATCTTTAGTTTGCGCGCCTAAGTGGACATTAATAATTTCCTAAGGGCTATCATACTGGGAATTTATAAAGTTGTAACGTTTCTACTGCGTTTTCATCAAGTAATAATCTCCCTGGACAAAACAGTGCTTATTTTCTTAAAAGATAACAGTGGTAGCCTTAGAATGCGGGAGACGGTGTACAAGTAGTGCAAGGCGGCCACGTCACTCCCCACCGCTGTCGTAAGTCATAGCACTGAAGTTGTTTACATGTCCCAGTAGGTTGCTCGTAATCAACACAGTAAAGTGTGTCGATGTAGAGAGACGACAGAATCCCGCAAATGGACTCTCGTGTTTAGACAAACACGCGACAACACCATGAATGTAGTTGTTGACATGTAGATTTATCACCACGGGCTGTCCATCGCATGCGCAAGAAGATGTATGTTTCGTAAACAACCCCATATTACCTTTCCACATAGTCTCCTTTCAGGGATACACAGTTAGTTCAGAAATGGAAATTTTTTGGAAATTTGTGGCAAGTGGGACCAAACTGCTTAGGTCATAGTCCCTTAGGCTTACACGCTACTCAGTCTAACTTAAACTAACTTACGCTAAGGACAATACACACACCCTTGCCCGAGGGAGGACTCGAACCTCCGACGGGGAGAGCCGCGCGAACAGTGGCAAGGCGCCTCAGGCCGCGCGGGTACCTTGCTCGGCAGTGCAGAAATGCTCCAGCTTTTTCATCCCATCGAAAAAAAAACAGGTTCTGTGATACTCTGCAAAATACTCGTTAACTGCAACTATCACTTTCTCATTTGATGAAAATTTCTTCCCAGTAAGCCAAAGTTTCAAGTTAGGGAACAGGAAGAAGTGACTTGGGGCTAAGTCTGGTAAATGGCTGCATGAGGAACCCACTCAAATTCCAGTTCAAGCATTTTCGCCGTTGTTATCGCTAATGTGTGGGGTGGTGCGTTACCCTGATGGAAGAGTACTTTTTTGCGTCCCAACCTTGGTCTTGTTTCGTTCAACGAAGTTTTAAACTATGCAACAATAAAGAATGAGATTTTCACTCTGCAGCGGAGTGTCCGCTGATATGAAACTTCCTGGCAGATTAAAACTGTGTGCCCGACCGAGACTCGAACTCGGGACCTTTGCCTTTCGCGGACAAGCGCTCTACCATCTGAGCTACCGAAGCACGACTCACGCCCGGTTTTCACAGCTTTACTTCTGCCAGTACCTCGTCTCCTACCTTCCAAACTTTACAGAAGCTCTCCTGCTAACCTTGCAGAACTAGCACTCCTGAAAGAAAGGACATTGCGGAGACATGGCTTAGCCATTTTAGCCATTTTATGCAACAATAAAGTATAAAAGGGTCCAGTTATGGTTCTGCCTATTTACAAGTAATCTATGAGGATTATTCCTCAGGAATTAAGAAAAAAAAAAGACAGTGGGCATCACTTTGTCAGGCGACAAAATGATATTTGCCTTCTTCGGTTCACTTTCACCAGCCTTGTTCGTTCTTTTCTCTTCCGTTCTGACTGTGGTGTGTAATAACGGAACCAGGTTTCATTAAGAGTCACAAATCGGCGCAAAAAGTCTTGCAGAATGCGATCAAACAGCGCCAGACAATGTGTAGAATTGGTGTGCCATGTACGCTTTTGGCCGACTGTAAGGAATCGTGGCACACAACTTGCACACTTCTTCAAACCTAATTCTCCATGAAGGATATTATGCGCTCGTCCAGCTGCGATGCCTACATTCTGAGCTGTCTCAAGAATTTTTGATCAGCGGTCTTGCATTATCACATCACGGCTTTTGTCATTGGTTCCCTTTGTGGTGACCTCAATTGCAAGGCCGCTGCGCGCTTCGTCTTCGGTGCTTGTCCGACCACTTTTAAATTCTTTGATCCCCAAGAAAATGGTCGTCAATGGTAGCGCAGAGCCAGTGTGAATTTCAACCAGTTCTGTTTTGCTTTGTGCGATAGTCCATGCCTTCACATGAAAAAGTTTAATGATGGAACGAAACTCAGTTTTCTCCATTTCCAATCACAGTTGACACAGTGGCAAGTCCAGATGGCTTTCAACAATGAATTGCACGCTGTACATTGTTGAAATTCTTTATACGATCCTGGAATTAACAAGTTTACCAACCATGAAGGCACAACAAAAATGTTCCATTTTTTCGTGTAAATTTACCAGACTTCTCAACTCACCCTTGTAAGTGCAGTGGTCGTAACAAGATCCCAACTGACGGGGACCAGAGACGATAGTCACCCCTAGTCAGTGACCATCGCATTCGAAGGTGACGGGAATGTGTGCTGTCAGTGAATGCACGTCCACTACAATAATTTTACAAATTAACATTGTAAAGCGAATTACCATATTTTACGGACAGTGACTTTTTCCTTCTAAAAATTGCCTCCAAAATTCAGGTGCGTCTTAAGCAAAATTAATATAAAAATGTACAGCGTTTGATTTAGAATTCCAGCCAGTCTTAAAAATGGCCATATATTCGATGCCGTTGGAAACCTATCTCTATCTGGCGACATTGGATTCAACTGGTAGCAGCAGTGTGCCGATGCAACGAACATGAGTTGGGGGGAATCACAAGCTGCTGACACTGTCTTCCTCCCTGCCCTCCATAATAGACCCAGAACACTGCCTATGCTATAATGAGTCATTGCAGTAAACAGCACTATTGAATTTCAAATGAAAGTGATTTGTGTTATCGGTAACACAAATGACAATGCGTGGAGGGAATACGGCGTTCTTTTCGAGAAAAAACTATTATCCGGTCGCGGTGACCGAGCGGTTCTACGCGCTTCAGTCCGGCACCGCGCGACTGCTACAGTCGCAGGTTCGAATCCTGCCTGGGGCATGGATGTGTGTGATGTCCTTACTTTAGTTAGGTTTAAGTAGTCCTACGTTCTAGGGGACTGATGACCTCAGATGTTAAGTCCCATAGTGCTTAGAGCCATTTGAACCATTTTGAAAACTGTTAAGAAAATTGAGACAGCCGGCGTTTGAAGCTGACTTCACAACGAGTCTATTGCTGTCAACATACATTTCGCGTAAGGACAAGGAGGCACATACATATTCGTTTTTCACTCGCTCTGAAAGGAAATGGCTAGTATTGGTACCGATTACGCTCCGCTACGCACCGTACGCTGGGTGGCTTGCGAGTACGTATGCAGATGTAGATGTAGGAAGTGGCTAGGATAAGAAGATGTATCCGACAAGGTTGTATGCTCTCCCTATATTTATTTAATTTATTTACAGAAAGTGCATCAGAAACAACGAAAAGCTGTCCTACAAGGACCAAAACTGATCGTAAACCAATACTTCGTATACGATTTGCTGATGATACTCTAGCCTTAGCAAATTCTGGAAAGGTTAAGAAAAAATAATTGCGTTATCCCTTGGACATCCACTAACTGACAGTAGCCAGAAACAACACTATAATATTAAGTCGAACAGACAAGAAGTGCATAAGACAGGAATAAAGTGCTTATCTTCTTCTTCTTCCTCCCCTTTTGTCTTTTCCCATCTCTGTTACTGGCTTAGCATTGTTATATGGGTTGAGGCAATGTTAGTGGTAGTTGGTGGCCGGATGGACTCCATGACGCCACCTCCTCCTCGGTCCAATGCGGGAGGAAACAGTATATCCCATCCGTCTGCGTCTAAGGTAAATCTATGTTCAGATGTGAGAACCGATTCTAAATCTTTGCGTAGCTCGTGTCTGAGGCGGAATATGGGTACCAGCTCGGTATTTACCTAGTTGGAAGTCGGAAACCGTCTGAAAACCGCATCCAGGCTGGCCGGCTCTGCAGCCCTCTTCCTTAAACCGCGAGGTGCATTCCGATTCAGGACAGGCTCGCCTCCCCCTATCCCGGAGAGTGTGCTTTAATGAGCTTTGTTATCTCGGCGGACAGAAAATAAAATTGCTGGTCGTAATAATTAATGTGCAGCTACTCACAGAGGTCCAGTGTGGGCTGTTCAAAATGGCTCTGAGCACTATGGGACTTAACTTCTGAGGTCATCAGTCCCCTGGAACTTAGAACTACTTAAACCTAACTAACCTAAGGACATCACACACATCCATGCCAGAGGCAGGATTCGAACCTGCGACCGTAGCGGTCGCGCGGCTCCAGACTGTAGCGCGTAGAACCGCTCGGCCACTTCGGCCGGCCAGGCTGTAATTGTAGTAACAACTATAAAAACTGTCACAAATAAGGCTAATTTTTTGACAAGCTGGAAAAAATCATGAAAACGTTTATTTAGAGCATTTAAGGTATGGCTGTGAAGGACTGACTCTGGAAAACAAGAAAGAAATAAGGAGTATTAGAGATCTGGATATGGAGAAGAGCCACAAATACATTCCGGAATGAAAGAAAATCTAATAAACAAATAATAAAAGAAATTAAAGACAAAAACACATTGATCAACATGACAGAGAGAAGAAGAACTAAGTTAACTGGACACCTAATTCCACCTAACACATGCATAAAAAACAGTTACAAGAAAAAATCCTAGGAGAAAATAAAAAAAGACCCAGATTATTTATACTACCAAATGTTATTAGTGAAACGCACTACACTTACTTCAATCAAATGGTAAACATGGCACTGGACTGTGAAAGAGGGCTCTTTCAATAAGATGTTGCGTTTACTGTTTGTAGTTAGGTTTAAGTAGTTGTAAGTTCTAGGCGACTGATCACCTCAGATGTTAAATCCCATAGTGTACAGAGCCATTTGAACCATTTAAACCTTAACGTGTGCTCCCTTGGTAGCTAGGAGAATGTGGAGGCTATATTCCAGTTCCGCCAGGTGTCTTGTAACGTGTGTTCTGTCACAGTACCCACAGCAGATTGTATCGTAGCCTTCAGTTCGTCGACGTCAGCAACTGGTGTGACGAAGACTCTATCCTTGATATAGACCCAGAAAAAAAAAGTCAAGGGGTTTAATGCCTGGAGAGCGGGGTGTTGGACCGTTCCTTCCAATCCACCGATACGGACATTACTGCCCTCTTCAGATGTTACGCCCCTTGACTTTTTTTTCTGGGGCTACATTAAGGACAGAGTCTACGTCACACCAGTTGCTGACATCGACGAACTGAAGGCTAGGATACAAGCTGCTGTGGGTACTGTGACAGAACACATGTTACGGAACACCTGGCGAGAACTGGTTGAAAAATGGCTCTGAGCACTATGGGACTCAACTGCTGAGGTCATTAGTCCCCTAGAACTTAGAACTAGTTAAACCTAACTAACCTAAGGACATCACAAACATCCATGCCCGAGGCAGGATTCGAACCTGCGACCGTAGCGGTCTTGCGGTTCCAGACTGCAGCGCCTTTAACCGCACGGCCACTACGGCCGGCGCGAGAACTGGAACAGCGCTTCGACATTCTCCGAGCTACCAAGGGAGGAGACGGTGAGGTTTACGAACGTAAGTGGTCTTAAAAGAAAAAAAAACTAATAAAGCTAACCTATGCAAGGGCATCAAATGTATCTTATTATGTCCAACGGCTATTCTGTTATAAATTGTTATAATCAGGGCAAGAGTTTGTGCTCACTCTGTATTACACAAATCATTTTGTACTCCACCCCGTAATGCGCAGACATCTTATGTCGTATCTGATGATACCCATACGACTGGCTGCACTTTGAAGGTGGTGGAGGGAGAATTGAAAGGAACAGGTATCTGCTGCTTCGGGACTTTATGCGGAAACAGTGGCTTATGCTCGGTTTACACTAGCAAGTTACTGCAGCAATTTACTTGCGCGGAGGAACTTGCCGCGCGATTTGCGAGTGTAAACATATCGCCAAGTCGACTTGCGACTGTAGCAATTTATTGCGGAAGTTACTGGCTGCACGTTTTCCGCTTCCAGTGTGAACACCACGCAAGAAGTATCTGCAAGTAACTTGCAGCTTTTAGGATTTATTTCTATTTCCTGCAAGTAGGAAGCGCAAGTTATAGTAAGTATGTCGTCTGCATAACATTCATATTTAACATTTTACTTAATGTGGTGACTTAATTTTATGCAACCGTCTTACGTATTATATGCAAACAAATTTCAGAAATGGAGGAGAAACGGGAATGGATGAAGCAGGATACAGAACATTTTATTGAAGCCGTGGAGAGCTACCCCGAAATACGGAACGTGCATACCGAGACTTCAAGGATAGAGTGAAGAAGATGAGCGCTTTAAATGAAATCTCGTCGATATTCGTCACATCTATAAAAGAAGTACATAGAAAGTAGCATAACTTGGAGACACAACCCCTTTGCCACCTGCATCCACTCGCTTGTTGTTTTAGGAGTCTAGAAAAAGACGATGTGTAATTATTACATGTTCTATTTACTTAGCTTTTCACTTTCCATTTTATGAGTATTAGAAAAAAAACATTTTTATAAGCATATAATTATGTAAAATGCAGTTTATTTCAATAAAAATTTAATTTCATTGTTGTGTTTTCACATACCTTCAAATAATTTTCCCTTTTCAAGACATTAAAAAAGGCTCTCATACATCGGGTACGATCAGAGAAATCGTGCAGACGGGAATATGAAACAAGTACATTAGGGACTTGTATGAGTCTCCTACAAAGAAAAGATTTCAAAATTCAAACTTTTTTTGGTTGTATGTTCCACATAAATAAATGAAATGCCTATTTTATTCGTAGCTCACCGGTAGCTATAAATCATAGAGTGACTAGCAAACGTTCCTTTGCTTAGCAGTACCGAAGTTGTGCCTCGTTTTGATATGACGGGCGCTATTAACATCAACAAATACTCAGTATCGAGAGCATGGATACTTTTGCAGAATGTCCTCAAATGATCCTAAGTTCTTGCAAAAGGTTATTACAGGCACCATTTTGCGATCTTCTCATTATCCACTCTCTCACCAAAATACTTCTTTTTGTTTTTCACGTTTTGCATTACAATTACAAGAGTTGTAGCATATCTCACCCCCCTACTTGTCATTTTACACTTCGGCTGACACTTGTAGTGGTACTGAAAGCATATGTAAACAGTATCAGCAAGTTGTTGACGCAAGTTTCTTGCCAAAGAACTTGCGGAAGAATCTTGCTTAATTATTGCGCTGCTGTGTAAACACAGCTGCAAGCGGCTAGCAATAACTTGCAACAATAACTCCTGCAAGCGACTTGCTAGTGTAAACCCAGCTTTAGTAGGCAGTTGCGTTAACCGCTGCGCCAACTGGACACAGTGTTCATCGCAGATGCGCAGTCTTTCTCAGCACGCTCCGTGGCTGACCCACATTCCCACCTAGCGCCATCTATCCCTGTTCTCGTCCACGTCCTCCATGATCAATAATTTTAGATTCCCGCTGGAGGGTCGAATGTAAATGGACATCCATACTGAAGCTATTTTCATTTCCCGTTGAGGCGAATCAATTGTATGAAAGCATATAACTGACGTCACCAATTATTGTCTTATTTTCCTCTATTAGTGCCCAGTAAAAATCTCCACGCAATGTATCTACGTAACTGGTGTTCTGCAAAAGCTTTTGATTCAGTTTACCCACATAAGATAAGAAATGACAAACAATACGTTCGACGATATTGAAAACGGCTAACGTTTTCGCCAGACAGTTTACGCGAAAAGTTGCAATTTACTTGAAGTTAATTAGATAAATGAGAAGCGCAGACGGTTCCGCTCGAGAGAGGAAATGAGGCAAGGCGTGGTCTGAGAAAAATAAAATGAAAATAAAAGTTGAAACAAAATTTAAAAGAGTAAATTAATTAAGTTCTGGCCTAATAATTATGAAGCAAGAGGGGGAGGCTGAAAACCTCCTGTGAAAGTTTCGTAAAAGAAGCAGTGGATCTCAAACACGGTAGTTTGTCATATCAATCAGCAGAGCCTACAGTATGCTGTTTCTGTACAACCTAAATAAAACTTACGTAATCCATTCAACCCAACATGTTCTGTAGGTAACTCAAGTAATAAGCCCAGTAAATTCTGTCAGTAGATGACGGTAAGATACTACATATTATTTAAACATAACGTGACATATTAGCTACAAAATTATGTTAAGGGTAACTCTGAAGCGCCAACCAGAAAATACCCATGTATTTTCGCTTTCAACGAACGCTCACCTTTCCTAAACAGGTGGACATTATATTGGAATGGTTCAATCATGGACGGATCAACTGTTTACTTAAAATTCTCAATACTTCCTAAGGGCACAAAGCTTTCGTTTCAAACTTTTATAAAGTTACAACGTGAAAGCTACGGTTCGCTTACGAAGTTCCTGTTCCGACCAAATTTCCGTGATCTCCATCATTCGTATATCTGGCTAATTGACTTGCACAGCTGAAAGCTCTCTAAAGTGTGGAAGAAATGAAAAAAAAACGGTTCAAATGGCTCTGACCACTATGGGACTTAACATCTGAGGTCATCAGTCCCCTAGAACTTAGAACTACTTAAACCTAATTAACCTAAGGACACGACACACATCCATGCCCGAGGCAGGATTCGAACCTGCGACCATAGCGGTTGCACAGTTCAAGACTGAAGCGCCTAGAACCGCTCGGCCACACCGGCCGGCGAAGAAATGCATTTCCCCACTATAATTCCCATCTTGTCAACCGTCTTGTGCATGATTCAGTTTTCTACAAGATCTACCGTGTCATTTTCATGGAACAACCCCAGCCTTCGGATTTAGAGAGTGAGGAAAATAACAAAAGATCTAAATTTCGATGACCTCACGGGGAAGTGCAACCCCGCATCCAAGTAAGAGTGAGTCCAGTGTCTCTACAGAACACGATTACCTCGAGATTACACTGTGTTCCATGCGAGATTTTATGCGACATTCAGGACTGGAGCAGATGAGATGTGTTCCGACAGCTAAATTCTTCGTCTGTTCTAACTTCCTGAGAGCCCCTCTACCTTCACAACACTTGTAGCCAACAGGTGAAATAGTTGAGAGAAACACGACACCATTTTGCACGTACAAAGGATTACGAGGGAGGTGTTTTTCTTTTGGGCCCCAAGGCCAATGGGTATGAAAGGAAACGAAATGGTGGACGTAACAGCCAAGGAAGTGCGTTGCGAGACTCATATAGTTGACCGTAACATCTCCCTACATTACTGAGTTACAAACTCAAGCGTCGATGGGAAGAAGATTCGCTGGCAGTGACAGACAACGAGCTAACCCCAATGAAGTCAACAGATCGGCAGCGGAGTACTTACTTCCCAACCACACAGACGGGATGAGGTCTTTCTTTATCGTCTTCGCCAAAGACACAGCTCTATCACGCAAGGTTTCTTATTCCGGCGAGAAGACCATTCAATGAGTGGTGCTTGTGGCTTACCGACAACCGTACGCCTCATTGTAGTAGACTCTGTTTTATTTTCAGACAAAAGGATAGTACGTAATTTACCGACAGACTTAACTTCTACTTTAACAGCCAATAAAACGAGTACAATATGTCTTTTAAGCGCCAACGGGAGTGGCCGTGCGGTTCTAGGCCTTACAGTGTGGAACCGCGCGACCGCTACGGTCGCAGGTTCGAATCCTGCCTCGGGCATGGATGTGTGTGATGTCCTTAGGTTAGTTAGGTTTAAGTAGTTCTAAGTTCTAGGGGACTGATGACCTCAGATGTTAAGTCTCATAGTGCTCAGAGCCATTTGAACCATTTGTCTTTTAAACGTTTGTGAAATGTCGGGCTTGTTCCTAAAAATTTTAGAAAGAAGTTTTTAACGTGACATCAGGGTGGCTGGCTCATCCACGGTTTTTATAAGTAATAAGCCAGCCACGTATCCCTGTGTAATTATTTTAGTTTTACTTAAGTGTTTCTTGTGTTTTAACTGACAGTTTAAGCACATGTGACCAGTTTTATGCTACCTGAAAGGATGTGAGACAGTGTGATGGTGCTGGTAACCGATGGGAGAAACTTAGCGCAATTGTGTGAGACGTAGTCTTACTTGTTCTATTACATTTTGAACATTGTAACCACATTCGTTCCAACTGATTTGCGTAAGGATGCGGATGACCTCGCCATTTAGCTCCCATATCATACAAATAAACACCTCCAGTGTCCCTACCTCTTAATCACTGCGCCATCTCGTTCATTCTCGACAGCTAACGCTTCTCGGGCTTTGATAAATCATATTCGCTGACAGTAGTAATTTAATAGGGTGTAAGGCTGGTCAACACACTACATGACGAATTGAAACAGTGTCCAAAGGCATAATCATATTCAATTTTTTTTGTGTAAGTACCGAGAAACTTAAATTGGAAAGACCACATAGATAATATTGTGGGGAAGGAGAAACAAAGACTGCGCATTGTTGGCAGAGCACTTAGAAGATGAAACAAGCCCACTGAAGAGACAACCTACTTTAGACTTGTCCGTGGTTCAAATGGCTCTGAGCACTATGGGACTTAACTTCTGAGGTCATCAGTCCCATAGAACTACTTAAACCTAACTAACCGAAGGGCATCACACGCAAACATGCCCGAGATAGGATTCGAACCTGCGACCGTAGCGGTCGCGCGGTTCCAGACTGTAGCGTCTAGAACCGCTCGGCCACAACGGCCGGCGACTTGTCCATCCTCTGTTGGTATATTGCTGCGCGGTGTGGGATCCTTACCAGGTAAGATTGACGGAGGACATCGAAAAAGTGCAAAGAAGGGCAGCCCATTTCGTGTTATCGGGAAATAGGGGTGAGAGGGTCACTGATATGATACGCGAGTTGGGGTGTCACTCACTGAAACAAAGGTGGTTTTCTTGGCGGTGAGATCTATTTACTAAATTTCAATCACCAACTTTCTCTTCCGAATGCGAAAATATTTTGTTGACACCCACTTACATAGGCAGAAATGATCATCATAATAAAATAAGAGAAATCAGAGCTTGAACGGAAAGATTTAGGTGTTCCTTTTTCTCACGCGCCATTCGAGAGTGGAATGGTAGGGAAGTAGTATGAAAATGGTTCGATGAACCCTCTGCCAGGCACTTACGTGTGAATTGCAGAGTAACCATGTATATGTTGATGAAGTAGATGTATGAACACCGCTTGTGTCTGGGTTCAACCGGCCTAGGTACTTGACAGCAGACTTTTAATTTGGAACTATTTGTGAGGAAATGAAGAAAGAAAGGTGTTCAGAAAATATTTTAACTAGTGGACAACGCAGTTAGCGACGATATAGTTTGATCGTGGCGTTAGAGATTTGAAATGCTGTTGATATATTGTGCGCCTCCGTTAAGATTCCGTAATCTGCGGTATTCAGTGTAGAAAGATTTGAGTTTTACTGCTCAAAAACAACTGCTGCCCCTTCCCTCCCCATAATACCTTCACCACTGGGGAATTCCTCACGACAGATTCAGCAAACACTTTGCATACAGCATGTGTAACAACGTAAGCAAGATATAACAAAAACGGTGAAGCAATAAAAACGCTGGGTTCCCAACCCAGAATAAACAAGCAGAAGGCGGGATAATACTGTTGGTTATCACAATGATGACACCCAACAACAATACATTATTGATTTAGTGCTCCAAACCACTATTAGTATCTTATGGTAATTATTTGCTCTCAAATGGCTAGGCTACTAGTGGTTCCTGGTTAAGGAAAACCAACGCCAGTGGAGCAAGGGAACTGGTACACAGCCGGCCGATGTGGCCAAGCGGTTAAAGGCGCTACAGTCTGGAACTGCGTGACCGCTACGGTCGCAGGTTCGAATCCTGCCTCGGGCATGGATGTGTGTGATGTCCTTAGGTTAGTTAGGTTTGAGTAGTTCTAAGTTGTAGGGGACTGATGACCTTAGAAGTTAAGTCCCATAGTGCTCAGAGCCCCTTTTTTGAACTGGTACACAATATCTCAACAACGTTGTGCACGACTATATTCAAACCTATCCTCAGCTCATAATGTCGATGAAGCCTTGCGCGTCCGCCGCTCACGGGTGGCCAAGATGAAGTGTCTTTGCTCGAGCGTTGTCGTCTCCAGACTGGCTTACACAGTGAATGTTTGCGCCAGCCAATCAGGGGCCGGTACCTCTCGCCACTCTACTTTTGCGTGTAATGCCATTTCACAGTAACTGAGTCTCTGAAGAAATAATTAATCTTCCCAGATGATATGGTCAGTGACTGACTCCCTTTGTCTGTATGTCTTAAATTTAGAATTAGGTTATACATTAAATAGGACACAATTTAAATACATGGCTGTGATTCTTTGACTACATTATGGGCGGACCATCGACGTTTTTGGACACACAAGGCTGGCTGGGCTGTTGCCTTTCACCCCCAGGTAGTCAACTGTTACCCATGGCGCTGCCCCGTGGGCGAAATGGCATTGCACCTGCCCATTCACAAAGGGCTGCTGTGTCTCTTCTCCGGCCAGTCTTTCCGTTTCATCACTCGCTCTCAGCTCATTTTTGAGCGCAACGACAGCACCCGAAATTAAATTTGCTGTCTCGTCATATGTCTGCTCTGTTCCTACACAATGTTTATTGTGCGCGTAGCATGACACGAAACAATCATAATGTCATCAGCAAAATATAAGGTGTTTCAAAAGAAAAATTCGTAGTTCCAACACACATATTCATTAGACTGTAAGACATATTACTGTGAAACTCAGGGCATATATTTACACATCTCTAAGTGTAGGTTACAGATGTTCAATACGTCCTCTGCCAGCGACCGAACAATATCAATCGATACTCGAATTCCTCCCACACTCGGGTAGGCATGCCCGTCGTCACTGATGTTATGGCAGTGCACATCTGGTTCTTCAGCTCTTCTAGCTCGTGTGGTAGTGCTGGTGCGTAAACGTTGTCCTTAGTGAAACTCCACTGGAAGATACGAGGTGCATTCAAGTTCTAAGGCCTCCGATTTTTTTTCTCCAGGCTGGAAAAAGATAGAAACATGCGCATTGTTTTAAAATGAGGCCGCGTTCATTGTCAATACGTCCCAGAAATGGCAGCACCGTACGGCAGATGGAATTTTACCACCAGCGGCGAGAATGAGAACTGTTTTAAATATTTAAAATGGCGACGTTTTCCTTACTTGAACAGCGTGCAATCATTCGTTTTCTGAATTTTCGTGGTGTGAAAGCAACTGAAATTCATCGACAGTTGAAGGAGACATGTGTTGATGGAGTTATGGATATGTCGAAAGTGCGTTCGTGGGTGCGACAGTTTAATGAATGCAGAACATCGTGTGACAACAAACTGAAACAACCTCGGGCTCGCACAAGCTGGTCTCACGACATGATCGAGAAAGTGGAGGGAATTGTTTTGGGCGATCGCCGAATGACTGTTGAACAGATCACCTCCAGAGTTGGCATTTCTGTGGGTTCTGTGCACACAATCCTGCATGAAGACCTGAAAATGCGAAAAGTCTTATCCAGGTGGGTGCCACGAATGCTGACGGACGACCACATGGCTGCCCGTCTGGCATGTTGCCAAGCAATGTTGACGCGCAACAACAGCACGAATGGGACTTTCTTTTCGTCGGTTGCGACAATGGGTGAGACGTGGATGCCATTTTTCAATCCAGAAACAAAGCGCCAGTCAGCTCAATGGAAGCAAACAGATTCACCGCCACCAAAAAAATTTCGGGTAACCGCCAGTGCTGAAAAAATGACGGTGTCCATGTTCTGGGACAGCTAGGGCGTAATCCTTACCCATTGCGTTCAAAAGGGCACTACAGTAACAGGTGCATCCTACGAAAATGTTTTGAAGAACAAATTCCTTCCTGCACTGCAACAAAAACGTCCGGGAAGGGCTGCGCGTGTGCTGTTTCACCAAGACAACGCACCCGCACATCGAGCTAACGTTACGCAACAGTTTCTTCGTGATAACAACTTTGAAGTGATTCTTCATGCTCCCTACTCACCTGACATGGCTCCTAGTGACTTTTGGCTTTTTCCAACAATGAAAGACACTCTCCGTGGCCGCACATTCACCAGCCGTGCTGCTATTGCCTCAGCGATTTTCCAGTGGTCAAAACGGACTCCTAAAGAAGCCTTCGCCGCTGCCATGGAATCATGGCGTCAGCGTTGTGAAAAATGTGTACGTCTGCAGGGCGATTAAGTCGAGAAGTGACGCCAGTTTCATCGATTTCGGGTGAGTAGTTAATTAGAAAAAAAATCGGAGGCCTTAGAACTTGAATGCACCTTGCATGAAAATGGAAATTGGTCTTTCGGACATGTCCATAAGAACAGATACCATCTTCATATATTTAAGGCTAACCGACCATTGACATTCTTCTTCTGTGCTGGATGCACACGCAGTGCCCAAACTCTTACGAGAGTTGGTAAGATTGTCTGCCGCGAGTAATGAGTGTAATGGGCAGGGGCACTGCGGATGTAGTGTGTGGACATTATGTTGGGAATGTGGGTCTCACGGGGAGCATGCAAGGGATAAATCCCTGCAGTCGCACTATCTTCTGTGCCCTCGATTGGTCAGGTTGATAGAGCGTCTGTCATGGAAACAGGAGATCCCGGGTTCAAGTCCCGGTCGGGGCATACATTTTCAACTGTCCCCGTTGATGTATATCAGCGCCTGTCGACAGCTTAGGGTCTTGATTTAATTATCATTTCACCCCACTGGAAGAAGTCACAGGACATCAAACACAGTGACCACTGAGAACTGCTATGCCACCTGTTATGTGACGACTAATCCAACGGCTCGACAGAGTTTCATTCAAATATTCACGCACTTGGCGACTTCATTGAGGGTTGGGTACCCCCTCTTGTTGAAATGTGAAGTTGTCCTCGTCCACCCTCGGAAACAATCACTTTTGTAAGATAGCTGTATACTGCTGGCGATTAGCCATGTTTCCATCAAAGAAGGATAGGCGGTAAACAGATGAGGGGAATATTTCACGAAACATATAGACTCTGGGTGAATCTTTTACAAGTGTTACAAACGGTCGGTGCCATCTGCAAATAATCCATCCATTCGGAAGGTTGGCTTGGCCCCTCAACCCAAAACATCTTTGCACTATAGTCACGAAATTACACTTCGCAATCTCAAGAACTCCAAATGGTTTTCATGGAGCGATGAAAGTCGAATATGCTTGAATGGTACCGTATTTGTAAGAGAATGCACTAAAGAACAACACTTACGGTTACAATACAGCAAACCAGACCGAATGGGGCTGAAATAAAGACCTCGCGGTGATCTGAGGCATGTGCTAAGATGTTTTACAAATGGACTTTACTGATAAGTGCAGAGATAGAAAAAAGGAATCCTACGGCGATGAAAAGTAACAAATACCATGTGGGAAATGGTGCGCTGCTACATTGATGAGGGTTCGACTACAGACGTCTTCTTGATTTCGGGGCACAGTTGTCACGTTAACAAACTCACATTTGAGGTACTATAATATACATATCTGGAAGATGAAAGCCCGACTGCTGATCGTCGCCTGAGTGAAGTGGGACTGTTTCGGGATGAGCAGCCTCATTTGAAATTATTTGAACATAACGACTAAATGGATCATTTATACAACGAACTCCGTCATATTAATAAAATTAAGGTATCGGGAAGAAATATTGTTATCAAAAAGGAAAAAAGTTATAAATAATTGTAACAGTACTAAGGGGTCTCAATGGACTCAGTCTTCATCCTATCCTCCATGGAGAACACATATTATATTACGACTACAATCTAATTAGTTGTGAATAAATTAACTGATTCGCACAAAGGTAGGGATAAACGCTGAGATCATATTCTAGTATAAAATCAAGGAGAATTACCACTCTAAAATACCTCTAACCGGAATAAAATAAAGCTTTAAAGTATTCACCGAATAAAATTTTGACTCGACGATGTTGACTGGAATAAACAGTTTTTCAAACTGAAGCAGCAGGGGTAAGATACGGGGAGTGAATGGTTATATATAGTCTGTAGAGAAAACTGACTGGCGTTATACAGTCTAACTGCACGGCAATATCTCAGCTTAATTTTAACGGTTCCAGCGTGGAAGTCCATTTCCCTTACCATACATTTTAAACATCTTGCCGTCTACGATTTTAGCAAGACCGATTTGCATTTTTTCTCTCTGGACTTTCAATTTTCTTTCTCTCTGCGGAGACGCGTACAGTATCGGAGATTACTTCTGGTTCGTTAACTAAATAATCTAGATAATTCTTTGTAAAGCTCCAGTTTACGTATTTAGTCGCTATTTTAGGAAGATATAGTCCAACGAACTATTACTCCGGCATAATAATCGTTAAGCACACTCTATCAGTATGTACTAAGTTCATATTGGAAGTTTAACATATACAACGCTCAAAAATAATAAAAGCAAAGTAACGCAAGTCTTTCTTTCGTCATTTATCAATCATAATTAATCGTTTAGAAATTTATGTTCGTAGTGCTAGCTGTCGTACTTCAGCGGAAGATCAGAGAAAATTAATTGTTCTCATGTCTCGTATTTCATATCTGACAGGACAAATTGAAAACTACTCAAATTTACAACGGTACTGAACTTCCATTTTTTTTAAATTGAGACACGAAAACTTGAAAGGAAAACAGTAGTTGACAGGTGTGTGAGGCAAGGTTGGAACATTTCCCCGATGTTGCAAATATTCAGCCTGTGCATTGAGGCCGGCCGCGGTGGTCTAGTGGTTCTAGGCGCACAGTCCGGAACCACGGGACTGCTACGGTCGCAGGTTCGAATCCTGCCTCGGACATGGATGTGTGTGATGTCTTTAGGTTAGTTAGGTTTAAGTAGTTCTAAGTTCTAGGGGACTGATGACCACAGAAGTTAAGTCCCATAGTGCTCAGAGCCATTTGAACCATTTTTTGTGCATTGAGTAACCAGTGAAGGAAACGAAGTTGTATTTCTGTAAGAGAATTAAAGTTGAGGCAGAAGAAATGAAAACTTTGAGGTTTGTCGATGACTTTGTAATTCTGTCAAGACTGTAAAGGACTTAGAAGAGCTTATGGAACGGAATGGATGTCTTGGAAAGAGGTTGTAAGATGAGCATCAAAAAATGGTTCAAATGGCTCTGAGCACTATGGGACTTTACATCTATTGTCATCAGTCCCCTAGAACTTAGAACTACTTAAACCTAACTAACCTAAGGACATCACACACATCCATACCCGAGGCAGGATTCGAACCTGCGACCGTAGTAGTCGCGCGGCTCCGGACTGAGCGCCTAGAATCGCTAGACCACCGCGGCCGGCCAAGGATAGCATTTCAGAGAAATAGGAATACGTTAATATCAAAATAATTTTAATGAAGGTATTTGCCTCGATTGTAGCCTCGTACGTAGATGAAGCGAGGACGATAAGCAGTTCAGAGAAGAAGAAAAGCTTTTGAATTATGGAGTTATAGAAGAATGGTGAATATTAGAGGATAGTCCCCATGACTAATGAGGAGGTGCTGAATCAAACTGGGTACAAAATAAGTTGACAGAAAAAAGGGATTGGTTGATAGGACACGTTCTGAGGCATCAAGGAAATGTCAGTTTCCCATTGAAGGAAAGTGTTTTTGAGTAAAAGTGTTTTTGAGTAAAAATTGTAGAGGGAAACATAGGGATGACTCAACCAGGTTCGAAACCAGTTTCCAACCCATGCAGGTTGCAGTAGTTGTTCTGAGATAAATAGGCTTGCACAGGATAGAATACAGTCTTCGGGTTGAAGACCAGAAAGCAACAACATGAACAAAATATTTGACGATGTACATTGGGGTGACAAAAATCAGGGGATACCTCCTAATATCGTATCGAATCTCCTTTTGCCCGGTGTAGTGCAGCAACTCCTCGTGGTACAAAACTGTTAAGGCTTTCGTGGCCACTTGTTGACAAACTGCCTATTGTCTTCTGACTCGCGTTCTTCGGCCGACGTTCATCTGATGATTTTACTTACGTTTTGCCAGCACGAGTGGCTGGCATTGTCAAAGCTCCACCCTCCATTGCCGGTGGTAAACTGGGTTCACCACCGGCAATGGAGGGTGAAGCTTTGACAACGCCAGCCACTCGTGCTGGCGAAACGTCAGTAAAATCATCAGATGAACGTCGGCCGAAGAATGCGAGCCAGGAGCCAATAGGCACTTTGTCAACTCCACGTGGGATGGATTCAGCAAGATAGGGAGTCCCCTGTAGAAATATTGAGCCATCCATAATTGTTGAGTCTTGCCAGTGCAGCATTTCGTGCACGAACTGCCATCTCGATTATGTATGATAAATGTTCGATGGGATTCCCATCAGGCGATCTAGATGGCCAAATCATTCGCTCGAATTGTCCACAATGTTCTTCAAACTAATCACGAACAATTGTGGGCCAGTGACATGTTGCATTGTCATCCATAAAAATTCCATCTATGTTTGGGAACGTGAAGAGCATGAATGGCTGCGTATGGTCTCCAAATAGTCGAACATAACCATTTCTAGTCACTGGTCAGTTCAGTTGGACCAGAGGACCCAGTCCATTCCATGTAAACACAACCCACACCATTATGGAGCCACTACCAGCTTGCACAGTGTCTTGTTGACGGGTCCGTGGCCTCGTGGGGTCTGCGCCACACTGGAACCCTACCTCTTGCCATCTGAAATCTGATCTCATCTGACCAGTCCACGGGTTTCGAGTCGTCTAGGTTCCTGGCCCAAGAACTCAGGAGAGACGCAGCAGGTGATGTCGTGCTGTTGGCTCATTAACGCCAAATTTTGATGCACTGTCCTAACGGATACGCTAGCCGTACGTCCCACATTGATTAGTGTGGTTATTTCACGCAGTGTTGTTTGTCTGTTTGCACTGACAACTCTTCTCAGCCGGCCGTTGTGGCCGAGCAGTTCTAGGCGCTTCAGTCTGCAGCCGCGCGACAGCTACGGTCGCAGGTTCGAATCCTGCCTCGGGCATGGATGTGTGTGATACCCCTTGGGTTAGGTTTAATTCTAAGTTCTAGGGGACAGATGACCTGAGATGTTAAGTCCCATAGTGCTCAGAGCCATTTCAACCAATTATACTCAAACGTCACTGCTCTCGGTCGTTACGTGAAGGCCGTCGGCCTCTGCGTTGTCCGTGGTGAGAGGTAATGCCCGAAATTTGGTATTCTCGGCACACTCCTGGGACTGTGGATCTCGGAATACAGAATTTCCGAAATGGAATGGCCCATGCGTCTAGCTCCAAGTATCACTCCGTGTCCAGGGTCTGTTAAGTTCTGGTTCATAATGGTTTAAATGGCCCTGAGCACTATGGGACTTAACATCTGAGGTCATCAGTTCCCTAGAACTTAGAACTAGTTAAACCTAACTAACCTAAGGACATCACACACATCCAAGCCCGAGGCAGGATTCTAACCTGTGACCGTAGCAGTCGCGGGGTTCCGGACTGAAGCACCTAGAACCGCACGGCCACCGCGGCCGGCGTTAATATCTGTCGTGGGGCCATAATCACGTCGGAAACCTTTTCACACGGATCGTCTGAGTACAGTCCGCCCCCGGTAGCTCAATGGTCAGCGCGACAGAATGTCAATCTCAAGGGCCCGTGTTCGATTACCGACTGGGTCGGAGATTTTCTCCGCTCAAGGGCTGGGTGTTGTGTTGTTCTAATCATCATCATTTCATCCCCATCGACGCGCAAGTCGCCGAAGTGGAGTCAAATCGAAAGACTTGCACCCGGTGAATGGTCTACCAGCTCGGAGGCCCTAGTCACACGACATCCACATGTGACTGCAAAAGAAACCTTCGCCAATGCATGCCCTTTTTTCACCTTGCGTACGCGATACTACCGCTGTACAAATGCATACCGCTATCCCATGACTCAAGCCACCTTAGTGTAGTTTATAATCAATATCGGTAGCCGCCATGGCTTAATAATTTGCTACAGTATCAGTTTGCCTGTAGCTCTACACAGAGGAACAATTCTCACTAAAACTGTAGTTAAGCAGAGGGTTTCAGTACTAGCGCAAATTTGTGGAGCGCAGTTACAGAGACCAGATGCACTTTAGTGCCTACTAGGTTGTAAATTAGTTGGAGCCTTAATTGCTACTAAAACATAAGAATTACACGGAGTCGTTTCTAATTAAATAGTACAGTATCCAGAGCGCTTTGTAATGAAGGAAGTAATTATCTGGGGCGCCGTAACTTCTCCGACCCACTGGGGATCCCCGGGAGACGCGAAGCGCGATGGAGATTGGCTGAGAAAGCAAACCGGGACAGACCGCATCGGGCCCAATTAAACGTCGCCGCGCTGGTGACAAACCGCGAGGGCCCGGCCAGGCGCCTCGCAGATATGTCACGGAGGGCGCAAAAGAAGCGAAAGGCGGCCGCCGCTCGCGTAATTGTATTTCTTGTGCGAGACGGAGGCTGGAATGAGACGCAACGGGAGAAGAAACCGCGCTGACAAATTAAGGATCTGGTCCCGGGACCGCCGCTGGGAGAACGCAGAGCTGTGAGCGACCGCCGGCGGGCACTCTCATCGCAAATTGGGGATTAACGGAGAGAGACTGTTCAGCGCTTCGCTGCTGTGGTTGCTCAGCAAGTGGGGCAGAGGGGTGGCAAAGGGGAAGGGGGAGCGGTAACAGGGGAACAGGAAGCGCGGAGGGTGCGATTTAGCGCTCCCCCCAATTATATGCAGACAACTTGCCACGGGATGGGCGGGACCAGCGAGCTAACGGCACGATTCAAAAGAGGGATTTCAAAAGCGTCACACATTACATCAGCTGTTCTTTATCTAACGACCGATTACCTGCTCTGTCCTTGTCAATTTAGACCTGCAAGTACGTCTGTATACAGCGTGGAAAAACTAAATCTTGCACCCATTTCATTTCGCTAAAGGTTGAAGTTATCGGAACGAGGTTTTCGACAAATGATGAAGACAGGGAAATGCGCAGTTTTTTGTATTGGTAATAACCTTGTCTCTTGTATATCTTCTTTTTAATTCGAAAGCTCTTGGAAGTACTTTAATGTTATGCACTGGCCACCAGTCAAAAGCCTGAATAACTACACTACTGGCCATTAAAATTGCTACACCACGAAGATGACGTGCTGCAGACGCGAAATTTAATCGACAGGAAGAAAATGCTGTGATATGCAAATGATTAGCTTTTCAGATCATTCACACAAAGTTTGCGCTGATGGAGACACCTAAAACTTGCTGACATGAGGAACGCTTCCAACCGATTTCTCATACACAAAAAGCAGCTGACCAGCGTTGACTCGGGTAAGGGGAGAAATGCGTACAATCACGTTTCCGACTTTAATAAAGGTCGGATTGTAGCCTATCGCGATTGCGGTTTATCGTATCGCAACATTGCTGTTCGCGTTCGTGGAGATCCAATGACAATTTGCTGATTATGGAACCGGTGGGTTCAGGAGGTTAATACGGAACGCCGTGCTGGATCCCAACGGCCTCGTATCATTAGCAGTCGAAATGACAGGCATCTTATCCGCATGGCTGTGCACGGATCGTGCAGCCACGTCTCGATCCCTGAGTCAACAGATGGGGACGTTTTCAAGACAACAATCGTCTGCACGAACAGTTGGACGACGTATGCAGCAGTATGGACTATCAGCTCGGAGACCATGGCTGCGGTTACCCTTGACGCTGCATCACTGACAGGACCGCCTGCGATGGTGTACTCAACGACGAGCCTTGGTGCACGAATTGGAAAACATCATTTTTCGGACGGATCCATGTTTTGTTTACAGCATCACGACGGTCGTATCCGTGTTTGGCGACATCGCGGTGAACGCACATTGGAAGCGTGCATTCGTCATCGCCATACAGGCTTATCACCCATCGTGATGGTATGGGGTGCCGTTCGTTACCCGTCTCGGTCACCTCTTGTTCGTATTGATGGCACTTTGAACAGTGGACGTTACATTTCAGATGTGTTACGACCCGTGGCTCCACCCCTCAATCGATACCTGCGAATCCGTACATTTCAGCAGAATAATGCACGACCGCATGTTGCAGGTCCTGTACGGGCCTCTCTGGATACAGAAAATGTTCGACTGTTGCCCTGGCCAGCACATTCTCCAGATCTCTCACCAACTGAAAACGTCTGGTCAATGGTGGCAGAGCAACTGGCTCGTCACAATACGCCAGTCACTAATCGTGATGAACTGTGGTATCGTGTTGAAGCTGCATGTGCAGCTGTACCTGTACACGCCATCCAAGCTCAGTTTGACTCAATGCCCAGGCATATCAAGGTCGTTATTACGGCCAGAGGTGGTTGTTCTGGGTACTGATTTCTCAGGATCTATGCACCCAAATTGCGCGAAAATGTAATGAGATATCAGTTCTAGTATAATATATTTGTCCAATGAATACCCGTTTATCATCTGCATTTCTTCTTGGTGTAGCAATTGTAATGGCCAGTAGTGTACCTTTTTCAGAGCGGACCAGTGCGACACATGCAGGAAGAGAGCCAATAATGATCTTGAAGGCATCGGTAGGGATTTGGCTAGTTTCTTGGTCAGCTGTGGTGAGTTGTGTGTCCCATGGTGCGAACAGTCCGAACGAGGTGGCCCCACAGATTATAAATTGGGCTTAAATCCTGGGGGTGGGGGTTGGAAGGGGGGCGGGGGTAGCCATCGGAGTATGGTAAACCGACGTCGGTGTTTTTACAATAATGTTCGTACACTGCGCGCTGTGTGAGATTCTGCATTACCCTGCTGGTAGATACTGTCACGCCAAGGAAAAACAAAATGCATGTAGCGGTCGAAATGATACCAAGGACAGACGGATACCTGTACTGATCCTCTATGCCTTTCAGAATGACATCGCCAAAGGAATGCCACGAATACATTACCCAGACCATAACGCTCCCTGCTCTGACCTAGACCCTTCCGAAGATTGTTGCAGGGTGTTTAATTTCAGACATTTCACGCCGTACACACCAGCGACCATCTGTCAGACGGAGCATAAAACGTGACTCATCTGGAAGGGCCACCTCAGTGGATGTCCAGTTGCAGTACTGGCGTGCAAATTCCAACCTACGACCGATGTGTGCAAGAAACAGGCACCTGCTGCGGAGGCCCATACGCAGGAAGGTTCCTTGAACGGCCGTTGAGGAGACACTGTTGATAGCTCCTTGGTCCATCTGGATAGTCAATTGCTCAACAGCTGCTCGTCTACTCTCCGCGTTCATCGTTCACTCCTGTCACATATCGGCCATGGCTCACCACAGTTGCCGGTTTTAGATGGGTCATTTTCACATGCATGGTATACTTTAACCACAGCAGTACACCAATAGTTTTCAAACCTAGCCGTATTGCAGATGCTTCCACCCTAGGCCCGAAAGCCAATGACATCAGATTACTCGGAAATTCTTCCACTCCATACGTGGCATACAGAAAACCAGTGCTTAACAGTATTGGTTAAAAACAATCTTCGTTGCAATTTTAGTTTTTTATTTTTCAACGACGCGTTTCGCCTTATTTAGGCATCTTCCGGTTATCTTTTCTAGATGGACGCGAGAGGCACCAAGATCTGTATGACGCGTTCCCGTTCACAGGAGCGAGTAACAGAGTAAGATGGGGGGTCAGGTAGTAGGCATTATCTTACTCAGTTGCTCGCTCCTGTGAACTGGAACGCGTCATACAGATCTTGGTGCCTCTCGCGTCCATCTAGAAAAGATAACCTGAAGATGCCTAAATAAGGTGAAAGTCGTCGTCGAAAAATAAAAAACTAAAATTGCAACCAAGACTGTTTTCAACCAATACTACCAGAATACTCGCTCTGTTTTCGCATTACGTCAACGACTGCACTATTTTCCGTGTACCTTGGCAAGCTCTATATGTACCCTCAACTGCTAGCGCTGCCACATGCTGTCTTTGAGTGGTTATTCCACATTGACGTCAAACATAAGCTGTGGTCACATTAACTTAACTTACCCAATCGTCTAATTTACATTTATTTCGTTACGAGAAGGTAATGCCATTTCAATCTAGGACAGCAGAAAACACATCATCAGAAGAATTTCATATTCGGCAAAAAAATGGTTCAAATGGCTCTGAGCACTATGGGACAACTGCTGTGGTCATCAGTCCCCTAGAACTTAGAACTACTTAAACCTAACTAACTTAAGGACATCACACACATCCATGCCCGAGGCAGGATTCGAACCTGCGACCGTAGCGGTCGCGCGGTTCCAGACTGAAGCGCCTAGAACCGCTCGGCCACTCCGGCCGGCTCATATTCGGCATGGCACAGTCAGTTCAGGTAGATGAAGGAAAAGTTAGTCTACGGTCACAAACTTACATGGTGTAAACACAGCCATTCTGTTCATCCGCTCAGAGCACAGAGCACCTGAAGCGCTACAGTGCTACAAACATTCAAACTAATTCCGCATCAGCCCTCAATATCAGTTACGAGTGAACTAAGTTTTTAGTCGTCTTTATGATGTAAGACTGGGGTATGTATATCTGCTAAAGTAAACTGAGAGCAGCCTCGTCGTATTTACGGACTACGACACGTCGTTGTCAGTCTTCTCAACCGAATGGCCAACACGTCTTAGTCTCATACGGAAGATCCGAGTTCAAAGCCCGGCACTGACGCGGACTTTTCCTAAATGGGAGGATTGGAATGGGTGCATTCAGCCTCATGATGCCAACTGAGGAGCCACCAGAGTGAAAAGTAGGGACTGCCCCCGGGAATGTGGTGTGCTGAGACAATGCCTCTCCACATACCACAGACATGACGCCACATGCCATAGGATGCCATGGGATGACGGCCGGTCGGCATCGTGTGGTCTTAAGGGTTTGGTCCATAGCATTCCTAGGCATGTGCATGAGTGTAAGAGAAGGAAGTACGTGGTGTGATGCATAGCTCTGCGATTTTTGGAGGAATGCCAACCGGAATTAGTTTCCAGGAAGAAATACCACGCCGTAAAGACACCCAGCACCGCTAGTAGTGATTCTGGGGGCGGGAGGGGGTGCTGTTAATGGAAGTGACATGTAAAAAGTAATCGCAAATGCACCTCCGTAGCCTTAGGCAATGGTGTGTGGTTGGTAACTATTCCGATGGCAACTCATACCTCTATAAAAAACCAGCAAGTATTGCGCAGAGATCTCACGAAGCTCACCTTGCTCTGTTCATTTGTCATATACCAGAGCGCCGTAGGCAACGGCTCCCATGTTGATGCCGTCTTCCTTGACTTCAGGTCGGCGTTTGAACAATTCCGCACTGTCGTTTGGCGAAGAAACTGAGAGATTACCGAGTATCAGACCAGATTTGTGATTGGGTTCAGCACTTCCACGCAGGAAGAAGTCAACGCATCGCTCTTGGCGGAACAAAATAGACAAACGTAATTTCAAGTGTACAAAAGGGAAGTATCATGGGCCCGATACTGTTTACAGTATATATCAATGATCTCTTGATTAACATCGGAAACTCCATGAAGTTGTTCGTAGACGATCCACTTGGATCTACATAAAGGTGGCCAGCCCAGAAGACTCAAGTGAATTAGAGGAAGACTTGCAGAGGATGTCCAGAGTGTCTCAAACCTTTTGGATCAAACTGAAACAGATGATTGTGGATCCACAACCGCCTGTATTTGGAGAGGGAACCAACGGTCGGAAACGCGAACTCATTGTGTTACGGGCACATACAGCGTACATTCCATAACAACAACGTATCTCATAGTAATTGTTCAATGCGATGACCACCAGTCTCAATACATGTATTTTCCATATTTGGACTGAGTACAATCCACACGCCTACAGCAATGGTTGTCTGTCAATGTATGGGCAGGCATTGTCCAAGACCACCTCATAAGACCTAGTTAGCTGCCTCCCCGTTTGACACGACGGTGCACTAGCCGATTTCCATGATAATGTCTGGGAGCGCCTGAACAACACGTACACTCACCGTTGAATTCGAAGGGGATGCCCTGTCACATGGTCAGCGCTTTCGCCAGATCTCACATCTCTGGACTTACCTCCTTTGCGGTTACGTCAAGACGTTAGTACATGAAACCCTCTTATAAACGGATGAAGATCTGCTTGATAGGATCCAAGCTGCCTGCCTCCTGGACCAACAGACACCAGGGATCATTGAGCGAGTGCGGCAGAACTTCATGCGACGTTAACATGTATGCATTAAGACGAGCTGTCGTCACCTTCAACAATAATTATTAGCTATGTTGGCGTTACGCGGTGTAAGCTGTGTATGTCCATAAGACAACAATAAATTTGCATTTGCGTGACGGCGATGCTCAAAAACACCTGTAGGAGTCGCTACAAGAGAGGCGTTTTGTATCAAGGAAAGATTAAGTGTTAAAATTTCGAGGAAGTACGTTCCGAGAAGTGTCGGGCAACAAATTACTTTCTCACACATACGTTTCACGAAATGACCACTACGAGAAAATCAGAGGAATTAATGCTAATACGGAGTTTCGTGACAATAATCCTTCCCACAACGTATTCCCTAAGAGAACAGGAAACAACGAAGGGGCAGAAGATAGTACCAGAAGTACCTCCATCACGCACTTTAACCTGGAACGCGAAGTGTAGCTGTAGTGAAGTTACTGCTGCACTATTGTGCGGTCATCAGGACCCCAGCTTCTAATTTCATCATTAGGAGAAAGGAAATAATACAAACTCTTGTAATAAACTTAATGTTGTTAGTTATTATTATTTCAAAATGAAAACAGTTTTAAAAGCTTAATAAGGAATTAAGAATGGATTTATATTCCCCGATTCAATATCTGAGTTATCGTTGCAGCTGTAGTCGCTTACTACATCACAAAGTATTGACTTATCCATATGTCGAATTTACATTCATTTCGTCAGGACAAGGTAATGTCATTGCCATCTAGGAAACTAAAAAAAAAAAAAAAACAAAAAAAACTCAGTTATGAAATTTCATACTCGGTATGGTAGGGTCAGCCCAAGTAGATGAAAAAAAACCGATAATCTACGGTCAGAAACTTACGTGTGATGACTGGGTGTTGTGTGATGTCCTTAGGTTGGTTAGCTTTAAGTAGTTCTAAGTTCTAGGGGACTGATGACCATAGATGTTAAGTCCCATAGTGCTCAGAGCCATTTTTTGAACAGAAACTTACGTGGTGTAAACACAGCCATTTTGTTCAACCGCTCAGAACACATGGAAGGTACTGAGACATGAAGTGCCATAAACATTTAAAGAAAAAACTTCCCTGATGTCAACACGAGTCCACAATACCAGTTTACAGGTAAACTAAGCTTTCAGTCGTTTTACTGATCTAAGACTGGGACAAAAAGTACCTGGGAAAATAAGTTGAAGAGCTGGCCATGAGCGTTTTTACGCCCGATAAACAGGGATGGGAGGCCGTATCTTCTTACATATCAATATTCTTACACGTTTTGCGTTGCAACAAGCTACTCGTCTGTACACCAATACTCTGTGAAGAATAATAATTGAAACACTTCTCTGTACTATTTTTTAAATATATATTCCGCGTATATTTTCACTTTGAGAACATTATTATTCACATTGTAATGTATCTAAATGCGCCAGTGGCCTCTCTAATTGAGATGCTCCATTGTTTCGTAAGAAACCTGATGTAGTATGCCTTGTTCAAAATTATGTCGCCTCGTTCACAATTTCTCCTGGCTTCTTTTAAAACCGTATCCCACAGACAGAATACTTTGTCTCAGAATTTCCTTGTTAGCCCTAACGTCCATTTCTGTGGAGAGTACGTGCCAGTAGAGCATGACATGTAAAAACAACAGAAATTGATTCAGAGTAGTGTTGTATGCACCGTTTCCGAGGTACCGTGACAAACTGATGACAGTCATGGTGCCATTTATTCTGTAGTGATGAGGATGGAGTACGGATGGGGAAATATGTAAAAATAACCGAAAATGACGTGAGCGTCGAATTCATAGTTGTCGAAGTTTGTAGGCCAAGTCGTAACAATTCGGTTGAAATGTGTGTCGAAATTGCTCGAAATGAACGAAAATAACTCTGTAAAACCTTTCGGAAGATCAAAAATATTTCACCATGCTCGATACAAAGGGCTTTAGATAGATTTCTGGCCAGTATGATGATCTATATCTGTAACTTATGACTTTTTTCATCTGTGGCAGTATTTCATAATATACAAAACTGTAACGCCATGTGTCTACGTTAAACGGGGGGGGGGGGGGGGGAGGGGGTTCTCCTATAACTGTCCGGGTAACTCTGTTCAAAGGTCAGAGGCAGACGGGCGTGCCACCTCCAAAAGGACCATGCCTAGTGAAGTATTTTGATGTTAAAATCAACATTCGGGGTGATAACAGCATTACCTGTTTACTCTGGAAACACCGCACTAAAATACAGATTACGACGGCTGTCATTACCTCATTTCCACCTACAAAGTAAGAAATAGCCACATTGCGTTTCGGATCGTAGTCAAGTAATAAGTCACAAAAGCCACGTTTAAAATTTGTATAATGTCTTTGTACTTTAAAAGAAATCATATAAATAGACACGTAACCAGGATAAGTGAAGTTACTGCTGCACTATTGTGCGGTCATCAGGACCCCTACTTTTAATTTCATCAGTAAGAGAAAGGAAATAATACAAACTCTTGTAATAAACTTAATCATGATAGTTATTATTATTTCAAAATGAAAACAGTTTAAAAAACTTAATAAGTAATTTAGAATGAATTTATATTATCCGATTCAATATCGGAGTTATCGTTGCAGCTGTAGTCGCTTACTAGATCACAAAGTCCTGACTTATCCATTTGTCGAATTTACATTCATTTCGTCAGGAGAAGGTAATGTCATTACAGTCTAGGAAAGTAAAAAACACTACGTTATGAAATTTCATATTCGGCATGGTAGGGTCAGCCCAAGTAGATGAAAGAAAAGATAATCTACGGTCAGAAACTTACGTGGTGTAAACACAGCCGTTTTGTTCAACCACTCAGAACACATGGAAGGTACTGAGACATGAAGTGCTATAAACATTTAAAGAAAAAAACTTCCCTGATGTGAACAGGAGTCCACAATACCAGTTACAAGTAAACTAAGCTTTCAGTCGTTTTTATGATTTAAGACTGGGACAAAAAGTACCTGGGAAAATAAGTTGAAGAGCTGGCCATGAGTCCAGCATCGTCGTTTTTACGCCAGATAAACAGGGATGGGAGGCCGTATCTTCTTACATATCAATATTCTTACACGTTTTGCGTTGCAACAAGCTACTCGTCTGTACGCCAATACTCTGTGAAGAATAATAATTGAAACACTACCCTGTACTATTTTTTAATTATGTATTCCACGTATATTTTCACTTTGAGAACATTATTATTCACATTGTAATGTATCTAAATGCGCCAGTGTCCTCTCTAATTCAGATGCTCCATTGTTTCGTAAGAAACCTGATGTACTATGCCTTGTTCAAAATTATGTCGCCTCGTTCACAATTTCTCCTGGCATCCTTTAAAACCGTATCCCACAGACAGAATACTTTGTCTCAGAATTTGCTTGTTAGCTCTGACGTCCATTTGTGTGCATCAAACACTTTGGCGTTGTCACAAAGTTGGTGTTACCCTGTATTGTTCATAATAGCACAGAAACTGTTGCCCAATAATACACACATGGATACCTCCAGTGGGGTATTCATTGTGTGCACTATCCCTCTCCTACTTTGCAGCAGGTACTTGAATTTCACAGAGCTTGCCATCATGCCCGTTTCTCCGTAATTTGTACTCTATTGACATACTGAATTTTAACATTTAGAATACAACATTTTGCCTCCTATTTCAGGCACTTTATCCTTCAGTACATTCATTCATGTCTCCTTCTCATCGTCAGGAAATTTAATGACGTTCAAAGCGAGCCGTCGCGACTGCCTGCGAAAGCATTTTCCGCGATCACTTTCAGTACTTGCGCCGCGTGTTAACAACGCGCGCACTGGCCGGTGTGGCAGTGCGGTTCTAGGCGCAGCAGTGTGGAACCGCGTGACCGCTACGGTCGCAGGATCGAATCCTGCCTCGGGCATGGATGTGTGTGATGTCCTTAGGTTAGTTAGGTTTAACTAGTTCTAAGTTCTAGGGGACTGATGACCACAGATGTTAAGTCCCATAGTGGTCAGAGCCATTTGAACCATTTTGAACCAATAACGCGCACTGTTTTATGGTCGAACATGGGTGTCCCGAAAACAGTCCTCGTACGGGACAGGTTTCTCATCGTTAAGCACGCCAGACGTGGTTGATATCGTGGTTGGTGCACGCTTAGGAACGAGTTTGTGCATCACACAGAACGAGCTCCTCATCATTATTTGTGACCACAGCTCTAACTCGTGGCAGTTGTCGCTTGTACGTCGCTCGCAAAGCACACAGTTTGTTTCCGAAAATGGACGAGCGTAAAACTGCTGTGTCAGCTAGATTAACAGGCACGTTCCCCTTCCTGTCCATATGCTGGTCGTGTTGATCTGTCTGTAGTATACGTAAATGATCAGCTGCAATAGTCACGAATATGATATAAGGAAAAAAGGGGAGTTCCATGTTCAATCACCAAGGACATCAGCATTTAAAACTTCGATTACAAACTGTGCGGGATAAATTGACCGTATGCTTCCTCATACGTTAAAAATTATTTCATCATCACCACTTTTTAATTAAACCCTAAGACCTCATGGTCTCGCGGTAGCGTTCTCGCTTCCCGAGCACGGGGTCCCGGGTTCGATTCCCGGCGGGGTCAGGGATTTTTCCTGCATCGAGATGACTGGGTGTTGTTGTGTCTTCATCATCATCATTCCTCCCCATTACGGTCGGAGGAAGGCAACGGCAAACCACCTCCATTAGGACCTTGCCCAGTAAGACGGTGCGGGTCTCCCGCATCGTTCCCCTACGCTCTGTAAAGAAGCATGGGACTTCATTTCCATTTCAAGGTCATTCTTATTAGGTCGCTGCTTCTGCTCAGTAGCAGACAATTCAGAACATGTAAAATACAAGAATTTATAGAAAGAAGTGCAAAATATTGTGTTATCCACAGCCCTTTATGAACTTCTCGGTATGTGTGTAAAGTGCATACTGTGTGTTGTTTTATTTACTCGACCGTGTGGGGCCAGCGATGATGGAGAAGTGACTGTAGCAAGTTAGCTATATACTCTCTGGATAGAGCGACACTTACTCCTTGGGGCAGCATTATGAAGTTAAGGGATTTTCTTCGTATTACTTCTAGTTAAAGGGCGGCCGGTGTGGTCGAGTGGTTCTAGGCGCTTCAGTCTGGAAACGCGGGACCGCTACGGTCGCAAGTTCGAATCCTGCCTCGGGAATGGATGTGTGTGATGTCCTTAGGTTAGTTACGTTTAAGTAGTTCTAAGTTATAGGGAACAGATGACCTCAGATGTTAAGTGCCACATTGCTCAGAGCCATTTGAACCATTTTTTCTAGTTAAAGGACTAGTGGTAATTTACCAAGTTACATCTTATTTAGGACGAGAACCTCCTCGTTGGATTAAAGGATACTAAAGTTGTTAACTGTGGAAATTCTAAAAATACATGATGATCTACATTAATCAAGGTACGTTCAGTGAATTCCTCGATAATTATCGAGTCCTATTTCATGCATCAGGAAGTTTCTCGACCTAAAATACAGGGAAGCGCGATGGCTGACGGATTAATCGAATCCTGCAGCGCGGTCCTTGCGCTTCAAGTAAACTTTTAAAAAAATGTTAATGTACAGCATAGCCAGAATATCTGATTATCTTTAGCGCTGATTTTTGTCATAGCACATTACACGAACTCACTGATTCTTAAATCGGTCGGAATATTTCACGCCAGAGGCAGTCATTCGCCGATAAATGATTTCAGCAAAGTTTTTCAGTGGTTTTTTGGCAGATGTACGTATTATGGAGCGTTGGTGTTTGCTGGATTACAAGAGCTAACGACATTCACATTTGTCTCATCTTTAAGACAGGCAATCAACACCACGTGGATGATACAGACACTGAATTACTTTCTGCAAAAAGAGAAATCTAGTCACAGACGACACATGTTATTATTAATTGAATTTAATCTTCTGCGCATCTGATAGGTTGTAAGCATAAATGCCAACTAGACCAGAAACCTTCATAGACGTTTAGTTAATTTTTTTAACTTATCAGCCAGCATTAAATTATATAGATATTTTTTGGACATTCTGGTTGGCTATAATATCCTACCTCAAGTAGTGGAAATATAATTTATTTACTGCAGTTTTACGGTTGGAAGCACAACTGTGTCGTGGAAAGTAATCCTGCAGTCTGCGCCTCTACTGAACACACTACAGTGAACTTGTGTAACGGTCAGCCACGTCTTTAATACTGCCATCTCCTGAACGCTTTAAACGCCTATACAGCGTGTTAAAAAAAGTGTCGAAAATTTTGAGAGGTAGTTGTAACCATCAAAAAAAGAAAAAAAAGTCCAATAGGATCTGGAAACGCATACTTCCTGAGAGCTATACACTTGTCCATAGTGGTTGAAGACGTTCGATTGTGAATACGAGGGTTATCCAGAAAGTAAGTTCCGATCGGTCGCGGAATGGACACCACAGTGAAAACCCGATGAAGCTTTGCACAGATGTATTGGGTAGTGTCTCTAGTATGACTGTCGATCTCATCAAGACGCTCTTTTCAGTTGTGAGCGCGCTGTGAGCGAGTAAAGGTGCCTAGAGCAACGATGTCTCCCGCCAAGTAGGAGGGCCCACTGAGAGGCTTCGCCTTAATGAATGCAGCCCACGTAACACAACTGCCACGCACTTCCTTCTTCTTGGAAATTCTCAGCCGCACTCTGCAGGGGCAGTGAAGACGCTCCTGCAGCCTTTTCGGTGGGAAGTGTTCGATCACCCACAACGCAGCCCTAATTGGCTTGTCCTGAGTATCATCTCTGTTCATATGAAACACTGGATATGAAGCCCACACTTGGGCGCAGGCTACGCGCTATAGGCCTAGAGAATTATCGGAAAGCACAGGCGGCTGCCTTCTATGACGATCGTGTTGAAAATTTGGTGTAATGCCCCGACAAATATCTAAGTCGGAGTGGCGACTATGTAGAGAAGTATCTGGAAAGTGTAGCTAACTCTTGCAAATAAATAATTTCTGATTTTCACTGTGGTTTCCATTTAGCGAGCGATCGGAACCTACTTTCTGGACAACCGTCGTATGTTCGCCCCCTGAGATACTAGGTAGATCTCGAGAAAACAAATACGGTATGGGCACGGTTGTTGTCTTGGTGATACGTCTACAGGATTCACTTCTATATATGTGACTCTGCATCGATGTACTCTAGTGTACACATTAATCTGAGCATTGACCGGTCTATAGGAAATTGCGTTCTTGGCGTTGTGTTTGTAGGTACTGTACTTTCGGTCCCGGTAGTGTCTGTTACTGAGCAGGAAATTACTTGCTACGCTGGATATGTATCGTAATATCGTATGTATTTACAAAAATGGCTTCATTCTTATGTTTACTGATACTGAGGTGTTTGTACTGGCTGGCCGGAGTGACCGAGCGGTTCTAGGAGCTACAGTCTGGAACCGCGCGACCGCTCCGGTCGCAGGATCGAATCCTACCTTGGGCATGGATGTGTGTGATGTCCTTAGGTTAGTTAGGTTTAAGTAAGGGACTGATGACCTCAGAAGTTAAGTCCCATAGTGCTCAGAGCCATTTGAACCATTTTTTTGTTTGTACTGTCCTGTAGACAAATGGTTCAGTACATTTTCTTTTCTCTTCCACATGTTAGCAATGGGACATATCACTCCACGAGTGATGTGGCGGATACGATTTTACTACAGCCATACATCCTAGCACAAAGATTAAATGAGGTCATTATCACCAGTTTTGTATTAACATAATGCCTACCTTATTGGAGGATGTGCCACGTCAGAAAACAGTATAGATGTTGTTTATCCACGTACACAATAGTTTTGTGGTCACTTATGGGACGGCTAAAGTAACCACTCTGTCTCTCACTAACGCCTGGTCTATTGTTCACTTTTGTCAGTAATAACCAGACAGCAGTAGTAGCTCACAATCCTCCATACAGGTTAGCTGAGTGAGTCGGGTTAGGCATTCAAACAGCGAGGTCATCGGTCCCATCGGATTAGGGAAGGATGGGTAAGGAAGTCGTCTGTGCCCTTTCAAAGGAACTGTTGTGTACATAGTTCCGCGTAGTCAGCGCGTACACAACTTTCCGACTAGACCGCGCCCCGTTAAGCACAACAGCGCAGGCGCAGCGCTCGTCCGTCTCCGCACTACGAGATGGCGCTGCCATAGAGACGGACCAAATTCTGCTTCCACCAATCTGCGTATTAATATGTAATGCAGCCAATGAGATTGCTGCTAACGTAGAACCTTTTCTCCTCGCGGATCACACTTGCGCAGTGATACATGAACGCGCGAGGTATTATAATGAGTGTACAGACCTCCGATTAGTCAGTCTGCATTTGTCTGTACCAGTCTGCATCAGTCTGTACGAGTTCTACATTTGTCAGAAACCAGTCTATAATCATGTTTCAGTCTGCGCCTAATAAGATTACCATATTCCTGTACATAGCCATGAAGATAAATGTATAGACACTTCTGTCAAGTATCAGAGATATATGTGAGAATAAGATTAACGTACAAATACCAAAGGAACTTCAGATTGTCAATTGCAAATAGCATCCAGAACCAAGTTAAGTAATTTTTATGCTTGTTATTATTTTAATAAATGTGTGTGAAAATTAATCAAGTTCTGTTTAAAGTTGGTCACCGTTGATCTGCTACTCTAAGCGTGCAAGTCGCATTTCTATTTTCTGACCTAATGGCAGAAGATAAACACGCCACGATCACGAGACATATTGCTGACACTCGCCTACTTCGTTAGAGCGACAAGTCAAATAATCTGATGGTGTCTGTACTGAAGGTCTTACAGTAAGCACACCACAGGAACCATCCTGATATTTTCCTGACGCGATATAGGGAAATCACGGAAAACCTAAATCAGGATTACCGGACGCTGGTTGGAACAGTCGTTCTCCCGAATGTGTGTCCAGTGTGCTAACCACTGCGCCACTTCGCTCGGTCCCTCCATACAGAAAAGAATTAAAGAATTATGTTTTGAAGACAGATATCTGGAAAGGAAGACACAACACGATAACAGGTAGGGAACTGTGTTTACAGGCCTCCGATTTACAGCAGGTGTCAGTGTCAGCGGGTTGAGGGGGCGCAGCGGCTTAGCTACGGCGGCTTCCGCCAGGGTGCAGCGCTGCGCGGTGCTTGCAGGGTCTGCGCGCTGGTATTTGCATTTCATTAGGAGCGAAGCAGGCCGGCGCCGGCGGCGTGACGTCACAGCCCTGCCGCCGCATCCCGCTGTGGCGGTGCGCCGTGTCGGATTTTAATTAAAATTAGCTCCGTGAGCGGACAGAAGGTCTGTTTGGCGGCCGCCCCGCACCGAACGGCGTGTCCCGAAAAGTTGAAAGCGAATAGCGGCCAATCGACGTCACGTACGCCCGGCACATGGGTTGTTGGAATTCCTTAAATTTTACCTCTGGCGACTACGTCCCTGTTATATCTTCCAGCACCGCATGGGAACGAATCGAAATCCCCGTGGAGAATCTCCAACGTCACGTTGAGACAGTTGTGTCAAGTACTAAGAGTGAATGTACAGAATCTTCGGTGTAATAAATGAAACTGTCCCCTACAGGAATGGCCTGTGCAGTGGAACTGTTTGCGCCATCTCTATGAACACTGATTTACTTCGATAAACAAGAAAATTTAACCCTATCTGACTACATAAGTTCAAGCTCACCCCACAATTTGTGTACCTTAGAATATCTAGCAGTTATAAATTGAACGTGACTGCGTGCCCCCCCCCCCCCGCCCCCCCCAGGGTGGGTCTACGTTGCCCACACGCCATAACTATAATTCTGTGTAACAGCGTGTACCAGGGGACCCATGCGAAACTTTCGCATTTGTTTAGCTTTAAACAGACATATTTGGAATACGTCGTTGTGATAGGGGTAGTTGAGGGGATGGAGAGAAAACTGCTTTAAAAATGAGCCGAACGATGTGAAATAATTATAATGAATTTATGATACATCCTTTACACATACTTCCATGAGCACAAAAATGTGCTTTTAATTCGGAATGTTTGTCCCGGCTTGTACAACGAGCAGAGATCAGGGACACTTGGTAGGGCCACATAGCCTATAACTTTACCCCTAATAACATTTTGAATTACAGTAAACACGATGGGCTGTGGTATGTTTGTCTTTTCGGAAACTATATTCGTTTATAAAAGTCAACTTGTACGACGGACAGAGATAATGGACTACGACATTGGTCACGGTTATTATCTGTGACAATGCTGTATATAAATTTTTCATTTAAAAAGTTCTTAAAAACAAATAAAATGGAATTTGTAATAATATGAAAAGGAAGTCTCTTATCTGTGATTAATAAGTCGGTTTCGTAAAATATAGGTAAGAAGCTGGGCATGCACGATACCCTTTTGCCTACGATAGTTAAGTCTGTTTTATGTTAAAATTTTCCACAAATAGTAATTTTAACACAAAATCGGTGTGCAATGTCAGAAGCTGGTTAGAAAATCTTTCTAACGATATCACATTCATCCCCGTAGGTTTAGTATGTGTTGAGAAAAACGGATGTTCACTTGGGAAATTATATACATACGATAACTGGATGTGATGCTGAACCTCACCTGGGTACATAAAGACTACAGCCATGGGGTGCAGTTTATTGTGGCTTCGCGTGCCAATAGACTGGTTACGCTGGAAAAACACTCTCACCTAGCGTAGTTGAAAAGTTATGAATGTTTATGTGTTAACAGAAGAAATTGCTGCACGTGGCCATTCAGAGAGTGATGGACATGATTGTAACAAGGTAGACATCTTGATCATCACCAAGGTTGGTTATCATCAACAAAAGAGAGGTAAGATGGCCAATTCGGTTTTACACGGCTATACATATGCTGTAGGCAACATGTAAGAAATTTATTTCTATGTTACAAACGTACCAGTTGTTTAATAACACCAAATGTTGAAAATTTCAAATTATGAAAACCGGAACAGTTGCGTCAAAATCATTTATTAATCACCACTAATTTCATGATATTATAGTCACATGTTCAGGTAATAAACTATTGACCTAAAGAAGATACAAAAATCGTAATTAGAACTACCTTAAAATAGGAACTCCTAAATTAGTATAATGTGGATTAGCACATGAACTATACGGACTTTTCACTACATATGTCTTTTAAATCTTCTTAATTGTAAGTAATCTATCTTCAAAAATAGCTCTGAGAACTATGGGACTTAACTTCTGAGGTCATCAGTCCCATAGAACGTAGAACTACATAAACCCAACTAACCCAAGGACATCACACACATCCATGCCCGAGGCAAGATTAGAACCTGCGACCGTAGCAGTCACGCGGTTCTGGACTGAAGCGCCTAGAACCGCTCAGCCACCGCGGCCGGCTCCCCTATCTTCCTGTACAAAACTGGCGCCATAAAGTACACAACCGCCATGAGTAAAATTGCCAGTGGAACTAGAGAAAGATGTAACCATAAAAACAAAAAATGTTGAATAACAACCATCAACGTGAATCTCGTGAAAGAACCCCAACCTAAAGGAGATCTGTGGTCTGTCTGCTCCAGCACAGCGGACAGCACCACCAGTACAACATAGATTGAATAAACAGGCCCAACGCGCTAACGTAGAACCTGGGCAATCAACATAGCGAGCCAAGGGCGCCAAACAAATTCGAAAAGCACCGGAAATGTGTCAAACTAAACCAGTGTATAAATGCGAGTAACGATTGGAAGATATGGAAACCTCTGTACAACCAAAAAAAATTGGGATAGAAGGCTGAACACTATTACAATTAAGAAAAAGATATTACAGAGTTGTAATTCGAGAATTATAACGTCGAAACGACGTGGGTACAGTCAAGAAACACTTCGCTGAGACTCCACATTTGGAAAAAAAAAAAAATGATTTCCAAAGCTCGCAAGCAGAAAACTTTTGAGGAAAGACAATAGTTTAAAGAAAGTCTTTCAATGGGAAGTCTGGACAGACATTGGGATATCAACAAATCTGAAACCTGCTTCGCCGGACTCTTCGTAACGAATCTTTCTATCGTGCTAGAGGCGCGCTTATTGAAATTTGTTCCACGCAGCAGTGGGAGTGGGAATTTACTACTACTACGCGAAGACAAAAGTGTCGCCAGACTCTCTTCAAAGACAATTGCACCGTCTCCAGCGACACGCACTTGCTTGCGTTCTTAGGCCTCTGCCGTATTCGTCGTCCACGACGAACAACCACGGAGTTTCCGAATGAGATTTTCACTCTGCAGCGGAGTGTGCGCAGATATGAAACTTCCTGGCAGATTAAAACTGTGTGCCGGACCGAGACTCGAACTCGGGACCTCTGCCTTTTGCGGGCAAGTGCTCTACCAACTGAGCTACCCAAGCACGTCTCACACCCACTCCTCACAGCTTTACTTCTGCCTGTACCTCGTCTCCTACCTTCCAAACTATACAGAAGCTCTCCTGCGAGCCTTGCAGAACTAGCACTCCTGAAAGAAAGGATATTGCGGAGACATGGCTTAGCCACAGCCTGGGGGATGTTTTCAGAATGAGATTTTCACTCTGCAGTGGAGTGTGCGCCGATATGAAAGTTCCTGGTCCAGCACACAGTTTTGATCTGGCTGACATAGCCCTTGGTTATGATGGAGAAAGTTATCGGAAACTCGGGATTTTATTAAAATCAGGCACTGCAGGTTTACCGAGAAATTTTTATCCAATAAAAAAAGTAGACAAGATAGCAGGCGAAAGCTCGTTGTACTTCAAGCGCAGAAACGGAGAGGAGGCAAAATTCCTTTGATGGTTTGCAAAAACATAGGAAACCAGTGAAACACGAGCAAACAATAGCGAATGCTGCGAACGGAACACGACCGAATACCATTTGCTCATTCGCGCCTAGCATTTGCACCAGAGAGGATTCGCGTTAGCTGCTGCGCGTTCACTTGGGTTCTAGAGATCTCGCTATAAACTCTCCAGCGAGTCCTGTGACGCCGTCTCCGTGTGCCCACAGAATAGACTTAAGAGTGTCCGCAGCATCCCACTCGTCACTAGAGCCTGTCGTCTGGTACGAGTGGACCCGACTCGCTTACGAGGATGACGATGATTTTGATTTGTGGGGCGTTCACGCCGTGGTTATCAGCGCCCGTACAAATTCCCAACCTTTACTCTGTCCAGTATCGCCATTTTCCTGAACGATGGTGAAATGACGAGGACAACACAAAAACCCCGTCCCCGGACGGAGAAAATCGCCGACCCGGCCGGTAATCGAAGCCCGGACCCCGTGATACAGAGGCAGCAGTGCTAACCACTAGACCACGAGCTGCGGATTCTCTCAGAAAGGAGACGGTGTACATGAGACTGTCAGTATAAATGCGGGCTCGCAACATTCAGCTATATAAGCAATCGTTTTGACAGAAATTTCCGCCATAAATTACTAATATTTTATTGCACATAATCTTGATTTTTGCTTTATAGCCATTGTGAATGGCAAGTTGGAATGTCACAAAATGCCTGACCTGCATAAATGACAGAAGTAAGTACCTAGATCCCGACTGATCGGTTAGCAGTGAATAGTGTTCGGTTTACACTTAAGTTTCTATAGATAAAACTTTCTCTGAGACTGTTGTAAATTTATTTTAATATTTAATATCTATTCAGAGAATGTCTAATAATAACGTCGACATATTTAGATACTTCCAAGGTGTTACCAAATCCGTAACGACACTGCCAGAAATCATGACACTAGAATTAACTGCATCTCTAAATGGTACTTCATTATTAAAATACACTCCTGGAAATGGAAAAAAGAACACATTGACACCGGTGTGTCAGACCCACCATACTTGCTCCGGACACTGCGAGAGGGCTGTACAAGCAATGATCACACGCACGGCACAGCGGACACACCAGGAACCGCGGTGTTGGCCGTCGAATGGCGCTAGCTGCGCAGCATTTGTGCACCGCCGCCGTCAGTGTCAGCCAGTTTGCCGTGGCATACGGAGCTCCATCGCAGTCTTTAACACTGGTAGCATGCCGCGACAGCGTGGACGTGAACCGTATGTGCAGTTGACGGACTTTGAGCGAGGGCGTATATTGGGCATGCGGGAGGCCTGGTGGACGTACCGCCGAATTGCTCAACACGTGGGGCGTGAGGTCTCCACAGTACATCGATGTTGTCGCCAGTGGTCGGCGGAAGGTGCACGTGCCCGTCGACCTGGGACCGGACCGCAGCGACGCACGGATGCACGCCAAGACCGTAGGATCCTACGCAGTGCCGTAGGGGACCGCACCGCCACTTCCCAGCAAATTAGGGACACTGTTGCTCCTGGGGTATCGGCGAGGACCATTCGCAACCGTCTCCATGAAGCTGGGCTACGGTCCCGCACACCGTTAGGCCGTCTTCCGCTCACGCCCCAACATCGCGCAGCCCGCCTCCAGTGGTGTCGCGACAGGCGTGAATGGAGGGACGAATGGAGACGTGTCGTCTTCAGCGATGAGAGTCGCTTCTGCCTTGGTGCCAATGATGGTCGTATGCGTGTTTGGCGCCGTGCAGGTGAGCGCCACAATCAGGACTGCATACGACCGAGGCACACAGGGCCAACACCCGGCATCATGGTGTGGGGAGCGATCTCCTACACTGGCCGTACACCACTGGTGATCGTCGAGGGGACACTGAATAGTGCACGGTACATCCAAACCGTCATCGAACCCATCGTTCTACCATTCCTAGACCGGCAAGGGAACTTGCTGTTCCAACAGGACAATGCACGTCCGCATGTATCCCGTGCCACCCAACGTGCTCTAGAAGGTGTAAGTCAACTACCCTGGCCAGCAAGATCTCCGGATCTGTCCCCCATTGAGCATGTTTGGGACTGGATGAAGCGTCGTCTCACGCGGTCTGCACGTCCAGCACGAACGCTGGTCCAACTGAGGCGCCAGGTGGAAATGGCATGGCAAGCCGTTCCACAGGACTACATCCAGCATCTCTACGATCGTCTCCATGGGAGAATAGCAGCCTGCATTGCTGCGAAAGGTGGATATACACTGTACTAGTGCCGACATTGTGCATGCTCTGTTGCCTGTGTCTATGTGCCTGTGGTTCTGTCAGTGTGATCATGTGATGTATCTGACCCCAGGAATGTGTCAATAAAGTTTCCCCTTCCTGGGACAATGAATTCACGGTGTTCTTATTTCAATTTCTAGGAGTGTAAATTACAGAAATAAATGATAAGGTACACAACTCGCTGTTAGCCAATAAACGCAAGTTGCCATGAAGAAATGACTACAGAAATAGCGCCCTTTCTTGTCGCAGGGCTATAACAGTGACGTTGCTCTGCGCCCTGTTTTCGTTTGACGCAGCACGTGTCTTTTCAGGGTGGAAGTTAAATAAACAAGAATTCAACCATGTTGTTTGCATTGGACGTAATTTGTATCTTTTTTGTCTGAAGCGTGAAACTAATTTCTGTAATGGAACACGTTTGTAATTGCGTACTTTGCATCAATTACTTTTCGTCTTACACCCTCCACATTCTGACAGAACACAGCTTCGTTAAAGGCAATCCGATACCGACAATCGGTCATTTCGCCTTGTCAGTGCTACTTCACAGCAGTAAACTCGTGTACTCACCTTCCGTACTAACAATAAGCCACGACTAACCTTACACTCTTGCACATCTCGGTAAGAGAGAACGAATCGACGAGTATGAAGCGACCGCAGCGCCTCAGTTCTCAGACTCGTCACAGTCGCGAAACTTCAGCGGGAACGAAGGAAGCCCTTTAGCAGTGATGTAAAATTGGCTCCTCGATTTATGAAGTATGCAGCCCGAACATTAGACTACAAATCTCTCCGTTTCTGATCACTAATGTGTCTGCATCGATATGTAGGGGCTTCCTGCCACAAGGTTTGCTGGTACCTAGAACTGAGCTCTACCAAAACTGCGATTCGTTAATTTTGGAGCACTGCATGAATGACGTAGTAAACTGTAGGACTACCAGTAGTCTTGGTAGAATTGGTAGGAGGGAAAGAAACAAATGCGTAAGGCAGAAAATGGAGCCGACGACTTCGTTACAGAAGTTACAGAATATATATTGAATTTCTGTTTTTGTAAGTAATAAAAAATAGCTGATGACTTAACTTCTGCTCTTTTATGAAACAAAAGCAAACGCTTTTGGTGCAAGTACAATTTACATGCACAAACACAAACAAATGCATTTAATTGTTGTTAGTTTTTACTCAATAGAAAGTTCTTCATCATGGTCAACAGTAAGATTTCCAGTTATTGTTGATAAATGCGAGAGCTGTTTATAAATAACGGAAACGTGTTTTATATAAATTTGACAAAGTATTGAATCCATGTTTGATCCATTTCTGTTTTGTGGTTTTTCATTTTATCTTTTTGTTGAGGAAATTGCGTTTTCTAACCTTATAAAATAAATCTGTATTTTTTTTATTTTTACTACAAAATACTTCTGTTTCACGTTACAAATCAACAAGTTTCGAGTAAAACATGAATTAAACATTAGAAATTTCAGTTTTGCTGAATTGAGGCGATTCGAGACGAAGCGCAAGCTCATATGGTGTCAAGGATGGGGAAGAAAATCGCGTGTGCCCCTTGAAAGGAACTATCCTGGAATTTACCGGGAGCGATTTGGGGAATCCATGGAAAACCTAAATCTGAACTGCCAGACGCGGGTTTGAACCGTCGACCTCCAGAATGCGAGACCAGTGTGCTAACTACTACACCAACTCGCTCGGCCACAGACAGAAGGATAATTATGTAGGACAAAAATGTTCCTTATGTCACCTAGCTCTTTATTTATCCAGGCTCAGTGCATAGAAGGTTCATCGCTTCTGGTTCTTAGGGAAGTCTAGTAAAACGCAAACCGCATACACAGAGAAAGCGATCTTTATGAGGTAGCTCCCGACACGTAACGCAGGTACAGCCTTAACTTACCAAAGCTACAAGGAAAAGTAACGTAGTCTTCACTGTTGTTGTTGTTGTTGTTGTGGACTTCAGTCCTGAGACTGGTTTGATGCAGTTCTCCATGCTACTTTATGCTGCGCAAGCTTCTTCATCTCCCAGTACTTACTGCAACCTACATCCTTTTGAATCTGCTTAGTGTATTCATCTCTTGGTCTCCCTCTACGATTTTTACACTCCACGCTGCCCTCCAATGCTAAATTTGTGATCCATTGATGCCTCAGAACATGTCCTACCAACCGGTCCTTTCTTCTAGTCAAGTTGTGCCACATATTTCTCTTCTCCCCATTTCTATTCAGTACCTCCTCATTAGTTATGTGATCTACCCATCTAATCTTCAGCGTTCTTCAGTATCACCAAATTTCGAAAGCTTCTATTCTCTTCTTGTCCAAACTATTTATCGTCCATGTTTCACTTCCATACATGGCTACACTCCATACAAGTAGTTTCAGAAACGACTTCCTGACACTTCAATCTACACTCGATGATAACAAATTTCTCTTCTTAAGAAACACTTTCCTTGCCATTGCCTGTCTACATTTTATATCCTCTCTGCTTCGACCATCATCAGTTATTTTCTGCCTCGTGATGACTGGGTGTTGTGTGATGCCCTTAGGTTAGTTAGGTTTAAGTAGTTCTAAGTTCTAGGGGACTGATGACCATAGATGTTAAGTCCCATAGTGCTCAGAGCCATCAGTTATTTTGCTCCACAACTAGCAAAACTCATCTACTAGTTTCAGTATCTCATTTCCTAATCTAATTCCCTCAGCATCACACGACTTAATTCGACTGCATTCCATTATCCTCGTTTTGATTTTGTTGATGTTCATCTTATATCCTCCTTTCAAGACACTGTCCATTCCGTTCAATTGCTCTTCCAAGTCCTTTGCTGTCTCTGACAGAATTACAATGTCATCGCGTGAACCTCATAGTTTTTATTTCTTCTCCATGGATTTTAATACCTACCCCGAACTTTTCTTTTGTTTCCTTTATTGCTTGCTCAATATACAGATTGAATAACATCGTGGAGAGGCTACAACCCTGTCTCACTCCCTTCCCAACCACTGCTTCCCTTTCATGCCCCTCAACTCTTATAACTGCCATCTGCTTTCTGTTCAAATTGTAAATAGCCTTTCGCTCCCTGTATTTTACCCCTGCCATCTTTAGAATTTGAAAGAGAGTATTGCAGTCAACATTGTCAAAAGCTTTCTCTAAGTCTATAAATGGTAGAAACGTAGGTTTGCCTTTCCTTAATCTTTCTTCTAAGATAAGGCGTAAGGTCAGTATTGCCTCACGTGTTCCAATATTTCTACGGAATCCAAACTGATCTTCCCCGAGATCGATTTCTACTAGTTTTTCCATTCGTCTGTAAGGAATTCGCGTTAGTATTTCCAGCTGTGACTTATTAAACTGATAGTTCGGTAATTTTAACATCTGTCAACACCTGTTTTCTTTGGGATTGGAATTATTATACTCTTCTTGAAGTCTGAGGGTATTTCGCCTGTCTCATACATCTTGCTCACTAGATGGTAGAGTTTTGTCATGACTGGACGGTAGTTATACAATTCTACTGGTGCTCCTGGTCTGCGCACTATACGCCCAGCCTCATACACCAGGAGGGACGCAGACATGAAGACAAGATTTCCATGTTGACCGCAAACGCCCGGTAACAGATAGGCACTTGAAGAAGACTGCCGGTGAGGAATTTTTTGGTTACTCCAGGGACCGTGAGCGTTTCCTCTGCCACTTTATTTCAGTCTAGCGGGCCTACCTCAGCCATCCGACACGAGTGTTCCCCCTGCGGTGGAGAGCGCTTCTTTATTTTGCGGCGGGCCATTCCTCCGGCACGCGTCGTAGCTCATATCCGGCGCGCCACCAGCCGCTTTATCCGCCAGCGAGAGGATGTCCCGCCCGCCCCCAAGACGGTGGCTCGCGCTGGCTCAGCGTCGCATTCCGGGCCAGAGCAGGGCGCGAGGCAGCGGCGCGGACAGTGAGCGATGGCGCCTTCCGTCCCATTTGTCAGTCGTCGCGCCCGCCGCGAATGTTCGCGCTGCGGGGATTCACCGCGGCTGTCAGCCCGCCCGGGCTCTTCCCGACCGAGCCCCTACCGACGTCCTTCGGATTTGCCCACTGTTTCCGTCAGAGGTGTGGATCTGTCGTCGTAGTCCCCAGTGCCAGCTACGTCGCCGTCAGTATCTCTTCGGTAATCCCTTTAGCGTCACTCTGGGAAGGAAGGAAGTTAAGGATTACCGTACCGTCGACTACGATGTCACTAGAGTGTTAGCAAGGGTCGAAATATGGGGAAGAAAATCGGCCCGAGGCTTTTTCGAACGTATAATTCCGGCTAGTGTCTTAAGCGACACATAGAAACTACGAACGATGATCTTTAATTACACTATTGGCCATTGAAATTGCTACACCAAGAAAAATGCAGATGATAAACGGGTATTCATTAAACAAATATATTACACTAGAACTGACAAGTGATTACATTTTCACGCAAATTGGGTGCATAGATCCTGAGAAATCAGTACCCAGAACAACCACCTCTAGCCGCAATAACGGCCTTCATACGCCTGAGCATTGAGTCAAACAGAGCTTGGATGGCATGTACAGGTACAGCTGCTCATGCAGCTTCAACACGATACCACAGTTCATCAAGAGTAGTGACTGGCGTATTGTGACGAGCCAGTTGCTCGGCCACCACTGACCAGACGCTTTCAGTTGGTGAGAGATCTGGAGAATGTGCTGGACAGGGCAGCAGTCGAATATTTTCTGTATCCAGAAAGGCCCGTACAGGACTTGAAACATGCGGTCGTGCATTATTCTGCTGAAATGTAAAGTTTCTCAGGGGTCGAATGAAGGGTAGAGCCAAGGGCCGTAACACATCTGAAATGTAACGTCAACTGTTCAAAGTGCCGTCAATGCGAACAAGAAGTGACCGAGATGTGTAACCAATGGCACCCCATACCATCACGCCAGGCTATACGCCAGTATGGCGATGACGAATACACGCTTCCAATGTGCGTTCACCGCGATGTCGCCAAACACGGATGCGACCATGACGATGCTGTAAACAGAACCTGGATTCATCCGAAAAAATGACGTTTTGCCATTCGTGCACCCAGGTTCGTCGTTGAGTATACCATCACAGGCGCTCCTGTCTGTGATGCAGCGTCAAGGGTAACCGCAGCCATGGTCTCCGAACTGATAGTCCTTTCTGCTGCAAACGTCGTCGAACTGTTCGTTCAGATGGCTTTGTCTTGCAAACGTCCCCATATGTTGACTCAGGGATCGAGATGTGGCTGCACGATCCGTTACAGCCAAGAGGATAAGATGCCTGTCATCTCGACTGCTAGTGATACGAGGCCGTTGGGATCCAGGACGGCGTTCCGTATTACCCTCCTGAACCCACCGATTCCATATTCTGCTAACAGTCATTGGATCTCGACCAACACGAGCAGCAATGTCGCGGTACGATAAACCGCAATCTCGATAGGCTACAATCCGACGTTTATCGAAGTCGCAAACGTGATGGTACGTATTTCTCCTCCTTACACGAGGCATCAAAACAACGTTTTACTAGGCAACGCCGGTCAACTGCTGTTTTTGTATGAGAAATCAGTTGGAAACTTTCCTCATGTCAGCACGTTGTAGGTGTCGCCACCGGCGCGAACCTTGTGTGAATGCTCTGAAAAGGTAGTCATCACAGCATCTTCTTCCTGTCGGTTAATTGTCGCGTCTGTAGCACGTCATCTTAGTGGTGTAGCAATTTTATTGGACAGTAGTGTAAAACTTCCGGGCTATGAGGCCTTGGTCGATTAGTAGAAATTCTTCCTCCTGACGTTTCGTTCCCAACTGAGGGCAACATCTTCCGCGGTGAGTCAATGACTGGCTACTAGGCCGCGGAGGTCCAATTTATAGGCCCTATAGAGTGCATAGAGGGCGGCGCCACTCGTCACTTGTGTTTCACTGTCGACGTAACGTGATGAGTGCTGGCACCCTCTATGCGCTCAATGTATGCGGAATCCCCACGGCCTAGCAGCCAGTCGTTGGCTTTCGTCGGAAGGTGTTGCCTGCAGTTGACAACGAAACGTCAGAATGAAGAATTTCTACTGTTAGACCACGGCCTCTTAGCACGGAAGTTTAATTTAAATGAAGATCCAGATCGTGAAACACTACTCATTACGAACAGACGATGATGACCGGACGGGGATTGGAGTATTCATCTTTCCGGGTGCGAATTTTAAGTCTTCACCACTGCAGCCCGCTGTTGACCCCACGGCAGCTCATGTTACGGTCAGATCAACAGGCAGTCGCGTTACATGACACGAACGATATGCAGGGTGTTACCGAGATGATAGATATTCAGCGATAACGGAGACCTACCCGCATAGCCGTGCACCTCAGCGCTGTGTTTGCGTGACTCGGGAAGGCGCCGTGGTCCTGGATTCAACCCGACTTGCGGATTAAAAATGAGGGCTGGTGTGGCGGCCAACCTGGATAGGGTTTTCAGGCGGTTTCCCACATCCAAACAGGTGAATACCGGCTTGCAACTCAGGTCCCGCCTCAGGTACACGGTTCTCTAACACATGGGATAACACTAGAGGCAGACGAATGGAGTACAAAAACTCCGTTTTCTTGGGAGACGGGAGAGGCGTTACGACAAGAATGCCATCTAATCATCCTCCACCGCTAACAATACCAAATCCACAAATTAATATGCCGACCCCATGAAGATACAGGATTAATGCCAAGAACAAGAAGAAGATTCAGCGATATTGGTGATGGGGGTATGTAGTAACTAAACTTACGATGCTACAGTGCCTCTGTTGTTTAGGAGAAGCCGCGCGGGATTAGCCGAGCGGTCTGCGGCGCTGCAGTCATGAACTGTGCGGCTGGTCCCGGCGGTGGTTTGAGTCCTCCCACGGGCATGGGTGTGTGTGTTTGTCCTTAGGATAATTTAGGTTAAGTAGTGTGTAAGCTTAGGGGCTGATGACCTTAGCAGTTAAGTCCCATAAGATTTCACACATCTTTGAACATTTGTTTTGTTTAGGAGAACGATGCAGTGTTTCTTCGGACATACATGTATGCCAAAGCAATTAAGGCAACCACTCACGTAAACCGGGAAATCCGGTTTCCGTTCCCGGTCTGGCACAAATTTTCACTGACGTCATTCCCTTAAACAGATGATGGTTATTGGTATTCACAGCTGAAAATATATTTCATGTATTTCATAACGGCTGCACTCGGCGCATGCATGTCCGAAGGAATATTTCATAGCTCTTCTCAAAAACAGGTACCGCAACATTGTATTTATCCGCCGGTACCGAGAAGCGGTTTCAGTTAAAATGTTTCCTGTACGGATATTACGTAATGTGTGTAGTAGCACAGGCTGTGACGCAGGAACGAAGACATATAGAAGTTTGGGCGCGGTCGTCAGTTGTGCACGGATAGCCAAAGGTGTTAAGACGACTGGTCCCATAAAGCGGGAAATCCGCGTTAGAAGCCCGGTCTAGCACAAATTTTCATTGTCTTGGTCTCGTGGTCTCGCGGTAGCGTTCTCGCTTCCCGAGCACGGAGTCCCGGGTTCGATTCCCGGCGGGTCAGGTATTTTCACCTGCCTCGAGATGACTGGGTGTTGTTGTGTCGTCTTCATCGTCATCGTTCATCCCCATTACGGTCGGAGGAAGGCAATGGCAAACCACCTCCACTAGGACCCTGTCTAGTACGGCGGCGCGGGTCTCCCGCATCGTTCCCCTACGCTCTGTTACGGAGTATGGGACTTCATCATCATTAGCATTTCTACGTACAGCAGATGGTTATTGCAGTTGGATTTGGATATCACAGAAAAGTCCTACAGCCTACACGTCACAGCCTTTAAGGAACTCAGATGTCAAAAATTACTTTCGGTATGTTCTTCCGTAATACTGCTTTAGAACGAACACTCGTTGGAGAAAACCATTCTGTAAATGTAAACTCCGAATCGTTTCCGAACACTGGGTTCTAATCACAACTGTGGTACAACGTCAAACAAACTAGGAAAGTTAGAAACTGCAGTTTCTCGTGATTAGTTGAAAACATTTCCATCTCCTGTAATTCTTCCGTACTCCGCAAATCTAGTCATGTGCGTGACTCCTGGCAGTTAATATTATTATTATAGTCCTCGCTTTGCAGGTATTTTGCCGATAATGAAAGCTAAAGCGGTTATGTACGTGCTCACGTGCGTGGCACAATTTCGGCTGGCCTTGAGGTTACAATCTGCATGCCGTAATTTAGTGTGTACCAACATTACACTGCGTCACGGTTCTAGCACTGCTGTTGATTGCTGGCTCTGAAATTTTTTTTTATGAAATTCCTCCTTGGGCGATCGTGATGTTTTAATGAGGTGCTCCTATAGGCAGGAAAGAAAGTAACGTGAATGCATCAGTCTTTATTAGACAATCTCAGTACATGCTAAAGGTACTCAATGTGTTACCTGGCCGTAGATATGGTGATAAAGAGTGAAACAAAATGTTAACAGCTCCAATAAGCTCTCAGGTTTGGATAAAAATCTGACATCGCAGGTACAAAATCACGCTCCCGTGACAAACACGAAGTATTTAAGGCTGCCACTAGATTCTCTTCTGAGGATGTAAGGGATGATGGAATGAGTGCAAATTTCCGAAGATATTATTCATCGTAAGTTGTCTGAAAGTTGTCTCCGACAAACGTAACTTTCAGAAACTCATTTTCTTCCGCGTAATACAAATCGCAGACGGCGGTTCAGAAAAGTTTTTGTACCGAGCGTCCTATCACTGAAAGCATCACTGTCTTCGTCGAATTTTGTAGGTTCATCTCATTTGAAACACTTAGACGGGCAAAGACGCTAGCCAATGAGACGCGAGCGTAGGGTAAAACGCGATGAAGTGAGGCTTCTTTGTCTGGAGCTTCCTGTCGGCGTGTTTCGAGGTAAAGACTATGTATGGTTGAGTAATGTACTAAGTGCAACTGGAGTCATTTTATGTTGATCACTCCCACATTTAGTGTTACAAATGCTTGCCGAGGTCCAGCTTGCATCGCGTTGCGTGGCAAAGCAGTATTTTCAGCATTTGCAAATATTTAGCGTGGATTTATTTATGTACTAATTAAATGTTCCTTTTTCGCTGAGATGGTTAGTTTCCAAGGCATGGTGCAGAATTGGATTCACATTAGTGCATCCAAATAGTATAGCCGTTGAATTAATCACATTCCCGTCGAGTACACTGTGTTCGACACTAATGTATATAAAATTCTTATTGTTTAAATCTCTGTCTTGTGGTGATCTCTTGTGCCACGTGTTTCATGCATGGATATTTGCATGCTTCACTGTGACCATGATCATCCTCACCATGAAATTAAAATAATAATTTGAGTTAAAACCTACGGAGTTCATTCGCAATCTCGTACCACTGTTTAAAAATTCTATTATTTTTATGTCATTGTGTACACTTCGCGATCTGCATAGAATTATCTGATGAAACGTTATTAACTTTTAGTCGAAATAGTAACAATAATAATAATAATATTAATAATAATAATAGTAATAACAGCAGGAGTCTCCATTATGATACAGAAGTCATGGAAAGAAAGAATCACAAATTGGACATTCATCAATCAACGTATTATAACTGTTGAAATGACATCATTTGCTAGGGAAGTTGTGATTATTGGCGTATATGCACCCACGAACGACACAAAAGATAAGGAAAAAGATACATTTTGGGACACCGTCAGGGAGACTATTGAAAAAATCCCAAGAAGAAAGGAACTGATTATCATGGGAGATCTGAATGGAAGGGTAGGAATTAGAGAATCTTGTAGAATAGTAGGAAAACATGGAGAGGACGAATATAATGACAATGGGGAACGATTGATTGCAATTTGTGAACAATTTGATCTAAAAATTACCAACACATTTTTCAAACATAAGGACATTCATAAATATACTTGGCAACAGAAAACCAAAGAACTTCGTTCTATAATAGATTATATTATCATTAGGCAAACTAGTTGTTTCAAGGCAGTAAACGTCAGATCTTATAGAGGAGCCCAGTGTGGATCAGACCACTATCTAGTTAAAATGAAGTCTTTCTGGCCATGGAAGAATGCAAGGAGTGATACAAGTAACATAAATAAAACGAACCAGACTGAGAAAGATGAAAATTTATCTTTTAATATTGACAGCCTACAAGACGAAAGTATCAGAACACTCTTTGCGGCCAGGATGGAAAGGAAACTGGTTGAATCATTTGAAGGAAGTACAGAGGAAATATATGACTATATAAAAGCTAATGTGAAAATCATAGCAACAGAGGTGTTGGGTAAAAAAGATAGCAACCACAACCGTGCAGCAGAGTGGTTGTCAGAGGAACTAGAGGTCCTCGTTAGAGAAAAACGAAATGCGTTCCTTCAGTGGTTGAATGATAAATCAGAAGAAACAAGGTCAATATACAAGGAAAAGAAGAATGAAGTGATGAAAAAAATAAGGAAGGGAAAAAAATGAAGCATGGGAAAGAACATGTGCCAAGGTGAATAGCAAATTAGGATTTGGGAGAGCAAAAGAAGCATGGTCAGTATTGAAAGGGCTTCGACAGGATACAAAAAGCAAAACTAATCTCCAACTGATAACACAAAAGGAATGGGAAGAGTATTTCCAAAAATTATTAAATGAGGACAGAGAAGAATATCTAGAAGAAGGAACAGGGGAAGATAAAGGACATGAAAATGATGAGATCCATATTTTAGAAAGTGAAGTACTTCAGGCGTTGAGAACAGGTAAGAATGGTAAATCACCGGGACCAGGCAATATCAATCTGGAGTGTCTGAAATATGGTGGTGACAGAATTGTGAAACTGATAACACAGCTCTTCAACAAATTGATACATGGAGATTCAATAACCAACGAGATGAAGCTAGGTTACATTAATACAATATTTAAGAAAGGGGATCGCAAAATTTGTTCAAACTATCGAGGAATTTGTGTTACAAACACATTAATGAGAATTTTTGCGTAAGTGATTAAAAACAAACTGGATAAAAATTTTAGAACCCAAGAAGAACAATGTGGATTCACGGCTGGGAGATCATGTGTAGACCATATTTTCACATTACGACAGATTTTGGAGAAACATAGGGAAAAATCAAAACGTATAGGATTAATTTTCATAGATCTAGAAAAAGCGTATGATACTGTTCCAAAAAAATTACTTTGGAGAGCACTACATATCGCAAACATAAACCCTTCCTTGATTAAAATAATACAACAGATGTATAAAGATAACATTTGCCAAGTGAAAGTTGGTAATAAACTTTCACAGAAATTTAGAACAAGCAAAGGCCTTTTACAGGGCTGTCCCATGTCACCATCATTATTTAAAATCTATATAGACATTAGCCTTAGAACATGGTCCCGTAAATGTAATAGTATGGGATTAGAAATAAGAGATGGAGTTTACCTACATCATTTATTATTAGCTGATGATCAAGTAGTCATAGCACAAGATGGGGAGGATGCTAACTATATGTGCAATCAACTAGCAGTAGCATACAAAACTTGCGGTTTGAAGATTAATTACCAAAAAACAGAATACTTGACTAATTATTCAGATGAGCTATACATTGAAGGAAAGAAAATCAAAAAGATAAACACTTTCTGTTATTTGGGATCCATTTTAGAAATCGAGGGAAAATCAGAGTCAGAAATCAATAAAGGAATTAGTAGCGGACGGAGGGTCATTGGGATGCTTAACTCAGTCTTATGGAGCAGGAATGTAATGATCAGAAGTAAAAAATTAATATACAAATCTACATTAGAAAGTGTGGTTCTGTATGGAACGGAGACCTGGACAACTAACATGAAGCACATTAAAAAATTACAAGCTCTAGAGATGGACTTTTGGAGAAGATCGGCAAGAATCTCCAGGAAAGAAAAGATAAGGAACACCGAAGTAATGAGGAGAATGGAAATAAAAGAAAGAATATATGACGTAATGGATAGGAAGAAATTACAGTGGTACGGGCATGTACGACGAATGGAGGAAGCCAGAATACCAAAATTGATACTGGAGTGGAAACCGGAGGGGAGAAGAAGAAGAGGACGACCTGTGACCACCTGGCTCCAGAATGTACAGCACACAATGAGGAGAATGGGCGCAGAGGAAGACGACACGCCAGATCGAAACACCTGGAGAAATATTTTGAGAGTATAGTTTAAGAACGTTTATTGTTTGTATTGTAATTTCCAAGTAAATTATTATGTTGGAGATAAGCCTCTGTAATGATGAAAAGCTCAAAATAAAAATAATATAGTAATAACAATAGTAATAATAACAATAACAATAATTTGAATCAAAGCTTACGCAGTTTGTTCATGTTCGTTCATAATCCAGAGCGACTGCTTAAAAATTCAGTTAATTTTATGTCAGTGTGTGCACATTACAGTTTGTATTGAACTTTCACCTGTCATATTATGTACTCCAGTTTTAATGGGCCATTAATACAATCGGTATATACGGTTCTTAAAAAACTGTAGTCAGCAATACGCTTCGGGTATTTCTTTGCACGTTTTTCAAGTCAGCAAGTAAGTCGTCAGCTGCCGTGCAGGGAAAATTGGTGATATAACACTTTATTCTACGATGTGATTATTCTGAGTTTCTCTATTTCAAGTTTCTAGTTAGAAAAAGCTAGGTTAACATACTGCGACATGCATGCTCAGTCCACGTAACTTGCCTACCAGCCCATGAGTTCATCACAACTTAATGCGATCACAGAATTCATTCGTATCCTCATTTATGCTCGTTATTCTGTCGTTGCGCAAATAAGCTATCACTACCCAACCCTTGCTGCATTCCTCTAAAAGTCGTAGTCAGATAGCTTTAAAATGTCATTTCTTCGGTCTAAAATCTATGTACAACAGGGCATTAATTCATAGCATGTTTCAGCATACATTTTTACATGCAATCTGAATTTAATAAGACAAGTGGTGGTTTAACATCAAGTTCTTACAGATATTTAGAATTTCTCTTCATTGTTGATAAAATATCCCACTGACTTAAAACAAAGTTTAAGGTAATCGCCGGCCGGGGTGGCCGAGCGGTTCTAGGCGCTACAGTCTGGAACCGTCGACCGCTACGGTCGCAGGTTCGAATCCTGCCTCGGGCATGGATGTGTGTGATGTCCTTAGGTTAGTTACATTTAAGTAGTTCTAAGTTCTGGGGGACTGATGACCTCAACAGACAAGTGCCATAGTGCTCAGAGCCATTTGAACCATTTTTCAAAAGGCAATAAAACTCATAGAATAACAACCATTGAATAATAGATCAGACAACAGAAATGCTGCCACAGCCACAAAAACAAAACAAAAGAGCTGCGCATTCTTCACGTTTCAAATGAACATAAAATACGTGTAACGACGAGGTGGATGTGTTATATAAGCCAAAACACGCGAAGTAGAAACGGACGCCTGTGTACAGGCGTACACATGGTAACAATGTATGGAGCAAAGAAAAAGTGAACGCTACAAATTAATTTTAAACGTAACAACTGCTCGTGGTATCGTTAATCTAAAACATAAAATGAATAATCACAGTAGTTACTATGAGCATTATTGATGCCTTACATAAAGCAAAACCCCAACGGCCTTGCCGCAGTGGTAACACTGGTTCCCGTCAGATCACCGACGTTAAGCGCTGTCGGGCTGGGCTAGAACTTGGATGGGTGACCGTTCGGTCTGCCAAGCGCTGTTGGCAAGCGGGGTGCACTCAGCCCTTGTGAGGCAAACTAAGGAGCTACTTGATTGAGAAGTAGCGGCTCCGGTATCGTAAACTGACATACGGCCAGGAGATCATTGTGCTGACCACATGTCCCTCCATAACCGCATTCAGTGAAGACTGTGGGCTGAGGACGACACGGCGGCCGGTCGGTTCCGTGGGCCTTCCAAGGCTCGTTCGGACGGAGAGAGAGTTAAATAATGAAAGACGTGTTTTATCGAAATAAGAACTTCTTATACAGTCACAAAACACGGAGTAGCCCCCATATTATCTACGAATATCTTTATCTGCTTGGAGCCTTTGAGAATGGAAAAATTAACACGTGAAACAGAGTTATCCAAATCAGTTTTCACTCTTTAGCACTGACTATTCGTAATACCCAAATGCTCGTATGATCCCAGTTTACAATATGATTTTTGAGCAGAGGTTCAAAAAATTGAAATCAATAGGAGAATACTGGTGTTTTTCGTAGTATTCAACCGCTTATCACTTTACAAGAGCAGCAGCGAACGGCCTATTCAATGTACTGTTTTACACTGAAGAGCCAGAGAAACTGGTATAGGTATGCGTAATACAGAGATATACAAACTGGTAGAATACGCGCTGTGGTCGGCGACTCCTACATAAGACAACATGTGTCTCGCGCAGTTGTTAGATCAGTTACTGCTGATACAATGGCTGGTTATCAAGATTTGAGTGAGTCTGAACGTGGTGCTATAGCCGGCGCACAAGTGATGCGACATAGCACCTCCGAGGTAGTGATTAAGTGGGAATTTGGCAGTACGACCATTTCACGAGTGTACCGTGAATATTAGGAGTCCGATAAACATGAAATCTCCGAAATCGCTGCGACCGGAAAAAGATCCTGCAAGAACGGGACGAATGACGACTGAAGACAATCGTTCAAGGCGACAGAAGTGCAACCCTTCCGCAAACTGCTGCACATTTCAGTGCTGGGCCATCAACAAGTGTCAGCGTGCGAACCATTCAACGGAACATCATCAATACGGGCTTTCGGAGCTGAAGGTCCATTCGTGTACTCTTGATGACTGCACGACACAAAGCTTTACGCCTCGCCTGGGCCCCTCAACACCAACATTGGACTGTTGATGACTGGAGACATGATTCCTGGTCGGACGAGTCTCGTTTCAAATTGAATCGAGCGGATGGACGTGTAGGGGTATGGAGACAACCTCATGAATCCATGGAATCTACATGTCAGCAGGGGACTGTTCAAGCTGGTGGAGGCTCCTGTAATGGTGTTGGGCGTTTGCAGCTGGTGTGATATGGGACCCTTGATACGTCTAGACATGTACTTAAGCTTCCTGTCTGATCACCTGCATCCGCTAATGTCTATTGTGCATTCCGACGGACTCTGGTAATTACAGCGGGACACTACAACACCCCACACGTCCAGAATTGCTACAGAGTGGCTCCAGGAACACTCTTCTGAGTTTGAAACACTTCCGCTGGCCACCAGACTCCCCAGACATGGACATTATTGAGTATATCTTTGATGCCTTGGAACTTGCTGTTCAGAAGAGATTTCCACCCTGTCGTTTTCTTACGGATTTATGGGCAGCCCTGCAGGATTCATGGTGTCAGTTGCCTCCAGCACTACTTCAGACAATAGTCGAGTCCATGCCACATCGTGTTGCAGCATTTCTGCGTGCTCGCGGGGGCCCTACACGACATTAGGCAGGTGTACCAGTTTCTTTGACACTTCAGTGTATGTTAAAGTACTTGTCCCAGCGTCATCTACTTCGTTGTAGACGCTTTTAAACGTTAATAAGAATCACCCCGTATATCCAGTTTGTAACTTTAATGCCCGACTTATTTTATATATCCTTTAACGTAAGATTGTGCATTTTGCTAAGTAGATTATGACAGCATTTTAAACTTTTAAGTGCAGTCAGTAAGTATATGAGAGTTAACTTTTTGTTGTGCCTTTAACGTGATAGGCAGGTAACCTGCAGGTGGAAGTGGGTCACTGTTTTAGCTGCCTGGTAATAATCATTTCATCTACATCTACATCCATACTCCGCAAGCCACCTGACGGTGTGTAGCGGAGGGTACCCTGAGTACCTCTATCGGTTCTCCCTTCAATTCCAGTCTCGTATTGTTCGTGCAAAGAAGGATTATCGGTATGCTTCTGTGTGGGCTCTAATTCCTCTGATTTTATCCTCATGGTCTCTTCGCGAGATATACGTAGGGGGGAGCAATATACTGCTTGACTCTTCGGTGAAGGTATGTTCTCGAAACTTCAACAAAAGCCCGTGCCGAGCTACTGAGCGTCTCTCCTGGAGAGTCTTCCACTGGAGTTTATCTATCATCTCCGTATCTCCGTAACGCTTTCGCGATTAGTAAATGATCCTGTAACGAAGCGCGCTGCTCTCCATTGGATCTTCTCTACCTCTTCTATCAACCCTATCTGGTACGGATCCCACCCTGCTGAGCAGTATTCAAGCAGTGGGCGAACAAGTGTACTGTAACCTACTTCCTTTGTTTTCGGATTGCATTTCCTTAGGATTATTCCAATGAATTTCAGTCTGGCATCTGCTTTACCAACGATCAGCTTTATATGATCATTCCATTTTAAATCACTCCTTATGCATACTCCCAGATAATTTATGGAATTAACTGCTTCCAGTTGGTGACCTGCTATTTTGTAGCTTAATGATAAGGGATCTATCTTTCTATGTATTCGCAGCACATTACACTTGTCTACATTGATATTGAATTGCCATTCCCTGCACCATGCGTCAATTCGCTGCAGATCCTCCTGCATTTCAGTACAATTTTCCGTTGTTACAACCTCTCGATATACCACATATATTTCTGAAACATCGGTAGGAGGTACTGGTATTAGTAATTAAACGAATGACAGGACAATACGGAATGGTCGAAATGCGATCGTCAGTTGCCCCTCGCGCGTATTTGCGAGTCTTTAGCACGGAGGATTTGAATGCTGCCGGCCAGTGGACGCGAGTAAGCTGTGGCCTGCTGCGCTGTATACGCGCCGGCCCCCAGGAATAGCTTGCAGACAGGGGCCGTGGCCGGCCACGCGGAAGCATCTGATTTTTGCAGCTTCCGCGCCGACGCGTCGGCGGCCGCTGGGTAGCCACGGGCCGCGGGTCCGCCGGCGGCAGCACGCCACGCTGCACAAACACAGCCCATTACGTGTACACTCACACACCCCTGCCGCGCCTCACTCCTATACTCGGCTGAACATTACAGATCAGTGCTAAAAGTTTGATAACAGTTTCGTGTTACACATACATTCACTGACAGAGCAGTATTCAAACTTCACTTGTGGTGTAACTGTGCGAAATACGTGCGCCCTCTTTGGTTCCTCTTCGCTAATGACTGAGTGGAAAAAGGAAAACAGGAGGGAGTAAAGGATGTCTATACACGGAAGGGGGTGGGGGGATCAACCACTGACAAGTTGACGTCTGCTGTAAGGCCGACGGAGACTCGTGCTGAGCCCACCTGCTAGGTGTTTCTGCCTAACACCCTTCTTCGTCCTCCACGGGGAAGATACGTCTACATCATCTACACTACTGGCCGTTAAAATTGCTACACCAAGAAGAAATGCAGATAATAAACGGATATTCATTGGACAAATATGTTATACTAGAGCTGACACGTGATTACATTTGCACGCAATTTGGGTGCACAGATCCTGAGAAATCAGTAGCCAGAACAACCACCTCTGAACGTAATAACGGCCTTGATACGCCTGGGAATTGAGTCAAACAGAGCTTGGATGGCGTGTACAGGTACAGCAGTTCATGCAGCTTCAACACGATACCACAGTTCATCGAGAGAAGTGACAGGCGTATTGTGACGAGCCAGTTGCTCGGCCACCATTTGACGTTTTCAAATGGTACGAGATCTGGAGAATGTGCTGGCCAGGGCAGCAGTCGAACATTTTCTGTATCCAGAAAGGCCCGTACAGGACCTGCTACATGCTGTCGTGCATTATCCAGCTGAAATGTAGGGTTTCGCAGGGATCGAATGAAGGGTAGAGCCACTGGTCGTAACACATCTGAAATGTAACGTCCACTGTTCAAAGTGCCGTCAATCCGATCAAGAGTTGACCGAGACGTGTAACCAATGGCACTCCATACCATCACGCCGGGTGATACGCCAGTATGGCGATGACGAATACACGCTTCCAATGTGCGTTCACCGCAATGTCACCAAACACGGATGCGACCGTCATGCTGCTGTAAACATAACCTGGATTCATCCGAAAAATGGTTCAAATGGCTCTGAGCACTATGGGACTTAACATCTGTGGTCATCAGTCCCCTAGAACTAAGAACTACTTAAACCTAACTAACCTAAGGACATCACACACATCCATGCCCGAGGCAGGATTCGAACCTGCGACCGTAGCAGTCGTGCGGTTCCGGACTGAGCGCCTAGAACCGCTAGACCGATTCATCCGAAAAAATGACGTTTTGCCATTCGTACACCAAGGTTCGTCGTTGAGTACACCATCGCAGGCGCTCCTGTCTGTGAAACAGCGTCAAGGGTAACCGCAGCCATGGTCTCCGAGCTGATAGTTCATACTGCTGCAAACGTCGTCGAACTGTTGGTGCAGATGGTTGTTGTCTTGCAAACGTCCCCATCTGTTGACTCAGTGATCGAGACGTGGCTGCACGATCCGTTACAGCCATGCGGATAAGATGTCTGTCATCACGACTGCTAGTGATACGAGGCCGTTGGGATCCAGCACGGCGTTCCGTATTACCCTTCTGAACCCACCGATTCCATATTCTGCTAACAGTTATTGGATCCTGTCCAACGCGAGCACCAATGTCGCTATACGATAAACTGCAATAGCGATAGACTACAAACCGACCTTAATCAAAGTCGGAAACGTGATGGTACGCGTTTCTCCTCCTTACACGAGGCATCACAACAACGTTTAACCAGGCAACGCCGGTCAACCGTTGTTTGTGTATGAGAAATCGGTTGGAAACTTTCCTCATGTCAGCACGCTGTAGGTGTCACCACTGGCGCCAGCCTTGTGTGAATGATCTGAAAAGCTAATCATTTGCGCATCACAGCATCTTCTTCCTGTCGGTTAAATTTCACGTCTGTAGCACGTCATCTTCGTGATGTAGCAATTTTAACGGCCAGTAGTGTATAGTCCGTGTGCCTGTGATAGGCGGGGACTTGGTGTTCCACTACCACTACCCTCCTTCTCTTCTTCCAGTCGCGAATGATGCTCGGTAAGAGCGACTGCTGGTAAGCCTCTGTGTGATCTCGGATCTCTCTAATCCTTTCACTGGCGTTTCGCGAGGTATACGTGGAGGAAGCAGTATACTGGTTGACTCTCCTCAGAAATTACAAGGGGCATTCAAAAAGTAATGCAACACTTTTTTTCTCGGTCAGTTTCGGTTCAAAAAATGCAGAAATTTTTGTGGGACATGGTGGACTATTTCCGCTTCAGTACTTCCTGTTTCAGAAAGTCCTTATACGCGGCGGCTCCAACCGTAGCCTTCAAAATGACTTTTGTAACTAAGATGCATTCCAAGCAGAGAGCTGTCATTGGATTTCATTTGGCGGAAAAATCACAGAATGGCAGATATTCAAAGGCGCTTGATGAGTGTCTGCGGAGACCTGCATGTGAACAAAAGGTCTGTGAGTCGTTAGGCGAGGTGTCTATCATCATCACAACGAAAGCGAGCAAACCTGTCCCCCTTTCTCGTGCTGGCCACCCGCACACAACTGTGACTCCCGCAATGTTGGAACGTGTGGACACTCTCATTGGAGGTGATCGATGGATGACAATCGAACACCTCGCTGCACAACTGGACGTCTCTTTTATTACTGCTGACACACTCGTACACCACTCCGCAGCTCGTGGTCTAGTGGCTAACATTGCTGCTTCACGGGGTCCCGGGTTCGATTCCCGGCCGGTTTGGGGATTTTCCTCTGCGCGGTCACTGGGTGTTAGTTGTCCTCATCATTCCATCATCATTCGTGACAGTGGCTAGATTGGACTGTGTAAAAAAATTGGCCTATGAACACACTGGAAATTTGTACGGGCGCTGATGGCCGCGCAGTTGACCGATCCGCAAACCAAACATCATCACAGCTAGTCTACCAGCTGTACTCGAAGGTGTGTCGCGCTGGGTTCCTCGCTACCTAACAGAAGACCATAAAGAACAACGGAGGACTGTCTCTGCAGAACTGCTTGCGCGTTACGATGCTAATAATGACAATTTTTTGTCGAACATCTTCACAGGCGATGAAACATGGGTTCGTCACTTCGAACCGGAAACAAAACGGCAATCCATGGAGTGGTGCCACACCATCTTTCCTCCGAACAAGTTCGTAAGCGCATACTCATCTGGTAAAGACATAGTGACGTTCTCCTGGGGTTTTGAAGTGATTACTCAGTTTGATATCCTCCCTCATGGCGCAACTATCAACTCTGAAGCGTGTTGTGCTAGCTTCTGATAATCGAAGAAATGGCTTTAGCGTGTTCGTCGCCACGAAAATGCCTAATGAACTTATCTTTCTCCATGACCACGGAAGGCCTAACACAAATCTGCGAACCCGTGAAGAGCTTACAAAACTTCATTGAAATGTTCTTCCTCATCCATTCTACAGTCCAGATCTCGCACCTTACGAGCTCCATCTGCTTGGCCCAATGAAGGATGCACTCTACGGAAGCAGTACATAGATGATGGCATCAACGTCTTGTCGCAATAACCTCTCCAATGTCGACCAGAAGAGTGGTACCAAGCATTCATACAGGCCCCCCTGCATGGTGGCGCAAGGCCGTCGCATTGAACGAAGCTTATGTAAAAATAAATAAATAAATAAATAAATAAAAAATAGAGGTTTGTAGCAAAAAAGAGTGCAGAATAATATGGTGTATAGGAATCCCGAACAAAACTAACTGCTTCTAGAATAAAATGTGTTGTACGTGATTCACAGAGATCCCCTTTACGGCTTCTGCCACCGGAGATGGATGAGCGCTTCTTTGGATTTTCACTACTTCCTCCATCAGTCTTATATGGTACGAGTCTCAGACGACGAACGATACTCAAGCATCGGTACAATGAAGATTTTGTAAGGTATTCCCTTCATGTGTGGACTATACCTCTATTGGAGTCTCCCAGTGAATGCCACTCTGGCATCTGCCTTTCTTACATTTAGAAGCGTTTGTGAGGCATAGTGGTTTGTTTATATGAGTGTACTGTTTTCAGATGAACATTTTGTGCAGCGCGTAAGAAACTAGATTCGTACTTCTGCGTTAGCCATCAGATTTACACCCTTAATCTTCAGTATTTTTCTGCACATTACAAAGGCTTATAGTCTCTTCTTGTCTTTACTATCCATTTTCCACGTTACACTTTGATAAAACAAAAATTACACTCCACATAATACTTTCCTATAACAGTTGCAAATATTTAACCTGATGTTTCCTATTAGTGGATTTTTCTTTTTCATCAATGTGTTTTTCTGTCTACCGCCAGTTTCAATTTTATATTCTCTCTACTTCGGCCATCACCCGTTAATTTACTGTCGAAACAGTCGTTTCCTACGTTCATCGTCTCATTTTCTAATCTAATTGTCACGAAATCATCTGATTCAATTCGCCTACGTTCCAATACAACTAGTTTACTTTTACTAGCGCCCATCTTATAACATCCATTCAACTGTTATTTCAAGTATTTGCCATCTCTGCCGGAATTACAAAGAACAGGTTATCGCAAGATGTCTTTCGAATGACGCGTGTTCCATAAGTACTAATGAACTACCCATGTAGCTAAGTTAGTTATGCAGCCAAATTTCTGGAAATATAATAGCACAAGAAATTTATTTCTGGCTTATTTCGTTTTCTCTAACGGATATAGATAGCTCTAATCTTTATATTCAACTAAACTTGAGAGTAAAAAAAAAGTCATCAGTCCCCTAGAACTTAGAACTACTTAAACCTAACTAACCTAAGGACATCACCCACATCCATGCCCGAGGCAGGATTCGAACCTGCGACCGTAGCAGTCGCGTGGTTCCAGACTGTAGAGCCTAGAACCGCTCGGCCACTCCGACCGGCTGAGATTACATATCTTCTAAGTACGCTACATTTTTTTGTATCTTCCAAAGCTTAGCTTGTATATGCAGGACGTTTCCAAGTTTTACATTAAACATCTACGAGTGACAGGTCACGTCACGAGAAACAATTTTTCTTTGAGACAAAATGTTCGCTGACGTACCTGATGTCGCTTAGGGTCCTTTAGTAAACACCAGCCCTGGGACGAATAGATTTAACTGAACTATCAAGGTCTACTAAGCAGGTGTTCAGCATACTACCTAGTCCTGTAAATTGATACAGTGATTTTCAACTAGAAAACCTTTAGAATGATTGTCTCTAAAGAGAGAAAGGTATTTTAGAAGCTCGGACTACCCTGTTTCACAAAGAGCTCATGATCGCTTTATATGGAACACATACTGCACACGAACACTGAAGACTGCCTATGCCCTACCATTTCTCAGGCGCGTAACTAATTATAAAAGACTAAAAGAATACTAGAGTCATCAGAAGGAAGCATCAGTGCATATTTTTATCTCTAACAGTTTTCTATGACGTAATGTATCACCCCTAGACGCTTGGAGCAAGGATTTAGAAACGCCCAGTGTGTGTGTGTGTGTGTGTGTGTGTGTGTGTGTGTGTGTGTGTGTGTGCGCGTGTGCGTGTGGCTGGCGGTGATCTCAACTAAGGATGTCCATAATGTAATAACACAGACCAATGAAAGTCTCTCAAATATTATTCTACATCAGTACCAGATACTTTCTGCCGCACACTTCCTTCCGAATTACAAATTTCGGTCGTGTAGATCCCCATGACGTATTATGCCTAAATGGTACCAAAATTCTGTGTCGCTATACCGTCTGATGTGACCAGTTGGCTAAGATATTGTACTATAAATCAGGAGGAAAGGGATCCAAAGCTAGTTCGTGCATCTAGTTTTATGTGTTTTACGTGGTTTTCCTAAACCGTTTGAGAGGAATGCCGGAATGGTAGCTAATAAAATGACGCGACCAATTTCCCCATAGTTGGACACGGGAAGTTTGTTGTCCAAGGATATTCCCCACCCCTTACACTCCTTTCGTATGGGCGTAGGATATAGATTCCCTCAGAGGCTCATTAGAGTCACGCACTTATTGAAATATTGAGATATTCTCATGCTGACGTGGCGAAGTGTCATCGATCGATTTTGTTTCTTACTGCCTGCTATTACTGGGAGCCTGTCGAATTATTTAAGACACGTAGCGTGTTACTGGGATGTAGGAAGTTACAATCAATGGTTGCGACAAAGGAAAATAGCTCTATATTGGCCTTCGCGCAAATCTTGTTCTATTTTCTTAGCGGACGCAAGCAAGATAATGCAACAGGGAAATAAACAATTAAGTTAGAAGGTACTGAAATAACTCTTTGTTGGTGGAGAACGCAACCAGGCATAAATATTTTTAAATAGCTTGATTTTAACGCCATTACGGGGCTCAGGATATTATGCCCATCTTCAGATGGCAAACTTTTTTAATTACAGAAATATTTTCCTCAGCAGCTTACTGTCCGCCCCAAAAAATTTGTTCTGATAGTCGGCGTTTTGTTTTGTTTTGGTCCTTAGGCCTAAATGAAAACAAATACTACTGTAAGAAAGCAATATATACCAAATTCATACTTTTAATGGTCGCTAGGCCGAATGTTAATAGTCTCAATAGCACGGAATTTGCATTTATTTGAAAATTCCGATCAGAACTCTTTAAAACCTTACAAATCGAACAAAATGTGTCAGGAATCATTATCTTGTGTCCTTATGTTAAGATAAACCGGACAACGTCGGGTAATACGCCAGCCTTAAAATAACACGCTGCATCCGAAAGGCACATTATCAGTTGCGTGCTCTTGCACTTTAATCTTTTACGTTCATGTAGAACTGTTTATGATATACGACAAACTGAAGCAGGTAACTCGTCAGTCACCTTTTTATTAATATCCACGATGCGTTTCGACGGTTTTTTCCTTGGAATCCAGATGCTATCCACATGCAAATCAGTAAAATTCTAGAAACGCTTCGTTGACGTTAGTAAAATAGCGTGTATGGGCACGCAAGTGAGAAAGAGAGAGAGAGAGAGAGAGAGAGAGAGAGAGAGAGAGAGCACATCAAACAGGTATGCTCGAAAGTAGAAATGTTATCTTCATAAACAGGTTATTGCTCCGATGAATTTAGGTTTAACAGGGTCAGTAGGTTAAAGTGAATGACGAATGTTAATCAAAATCGAAATAAGAGTAACATTGCTTGGGCCGCAATGAAGCGTAACATGATTGCTCATACCCTCTCTAGGCACTAACAGTTTATCACGATGTTTAAGAAAGGTTTATAGATTTTTCACTGTGCTTTAGTCTACTGGAAAATATTGTTAGCAGAAGATTACAAGGAAATGCGGATCAACTTACACATTATTTCCAAGTCAAATTTTGAATGGCAATGTTCTTTAAATACCAGTAAATTCAGGATAATCCCCATTACAAGGGTTGTGGTTATCGTTTGGAGAGTGTCGTATCGCTTAAGTAGGTTGGGGCATGAAACAGTGTGAAATAGAACAAATATGGTAATCTCGTAGTAGGAATGGCGAATGAAAGGAGAATTGTTAGCTCGAAGGGAAACATTAATATGTTCCTCTAGCAGTGAGAGAGTGCCTCCATATTTAAACATCTCTCCCGCACAGGCCGTGAAGGCCCGAAGGTACCAACCGGCCGCCGTGTCATCCTCAGCCCACAGGCGTCACTGGATGCGGATATGGAGAGGTATATGGTCAGCATACCGCTCTCCCGGCCGTATGTCAGTTTCCGAGGCCGGAGCCGCTACTTCTCAATCAAGTAGCTGCTCAGTGTACCTCACAAGGGCTGAGTTCACCACGCTTGCCAACAGCGCTCGGCAGACCGGATGGTCACCCATCCAAATGCTAGCCCAGCCCGACAGCGCTTCACTTCGGTGATCTGACGGGAACCGGTGTCACCACTGCTGCAAGGCCGATTTAAACATCTGCGTGACCGCAATAACGGACTTTGCGACAGCGACCTACACGTTTTCTGCGACGACAAGAAGGGAAGGACAGGCAGTAGACCACAAGCCAGGAATGGACTATGATGAGGAATTCATCCGTGTCACTTTCAGAGGAACAATTTCGACATTCAGTAAAAGGTTTCGGAAGACAACGAAAAATCCTGAAACTGAATGTATATGTTCTAGCATAGGTCTAGAACCACTTCAGGATTTCCAGGCATTTTTGTAGATATATAGGTTGTTAATGAGAAAGTATTCCACATTTTTAGGGGTGACAGTATGGATCAAAGCAAGTAAAAATTATCCATTAAATATCGGTTCTAAAGTGCAAACCTTAAGAGCTGTGAGGACTCGTTCATCTTCGCTACTGCGAAACACGCATCTTTTGCGGCAAGCTCTGTAATTTCCATGTTTTGAGAGGTGGTAGTATGTAACGAAACAAGAAAAAATGTTCATTAAACATGATATGTAAAGAGAATATATTAAGAGCTATGAGCACGTTGTCTGTGGAACAGATGTGTTTTACTGTTGTGGAGACGAACAAGCCCTTAAGGTATGCATTTTAGAGCTCATGTTTAACGACATTTTTTCTCTTGTTATGTTCCATGTTACCACTTTCCAAAAATAAGGAATCCTGTTTTTTAACACCCTGTATAACTTGCTAACAGGAAACAAATACAATTTCGGGAAAGAAGCCCACAGCATTCAAAGGGTTAGCGATAGCTCTGGGGAAAGGAAGACTCGTGAAAATAATCGGAAATATTAATGACACATTCGTATCTTTTTGAAGGTGATGGTGAGAGTCTCAATAACATTAAGTTTCATGTTTGTACGTAGATAACAAACAGAACTGTTTACAGCCTTATAAAGGGAACCGAATGTGCCAAGAACACTTTTCCTGTGCCCTTATGTTAGGAGAAACTGGGCTAAGTGGTTAACTGGGCAATGTCGGGTAATACGCTGGCCTTAAAACGACACACAGCGTCGGAAAATACATATTTCTGTCGCTTCCTCTTGCGCTTCAACCTTATTGGGTCCTTGTATGCTGCTTCGGATATAGAAGAGTTTGAAACAGTTGCTCGTGTCAGTCACCGTTTTATTAACAATCTCATATAGCAAAAAGCGATTGTTGGAAGAAATCTTTTGTTTCCTTCCTTGACAGTTCTCTTTCACCGTTCTTCTTCTAATAACATTAAAATAAAATCACTGAGTCGGTTATTCATTAACGTAGACCACACCAAAGTATACTACCTGACAAAAATGTGAAAAAAAATCAGAAAGGGAAAAGTATACTAAATGAAACTTCACGGGTTGAGAAGGCATGAGGTGTTATTTCATTGATTATCATATCAAGTCAAATTTACAAAGAACTTGGCAGTATGAGCCCATTTGTCAGTTTTACGTTGCTTCCACTCCAGCCTGGGTGTGTGCGCCGATTCTGTTGGGAAGGGTGTCACAAAGCCGCAGTGTCCTACCCTTCTACAACTGCTGTAACTGGTCCTTCATATCCGGAATGCTGCCACTGGAATGGAGCTGACGTCCTAGCTAGTCACTCACACGTTCCATCGGCGATAGATCAAGGGAATCCTGCTGGGCAGAGGAACACCTTAATATCATGCAGAAATTCATAGTGACGCGTACCACGTGTGGATGAGCATTGTCCTGTTGAAAAGTAGCACCATGTCACATGAGAGGTAGCACATGACGTCACAGAATGTCCATGATGCGCCGTTGAACCATCATAGTTCCCCAATCAGTACTAGCCGTGATCTGAAGTCGTATCCGATGGCTCCCCACCCCATAATGCCGGGAATAACACCGTACGCCTCTCCAGAACATTGGAAGAATGGAATCTCTCCCCAGATCGTCACCCTATTCGCCGACGATGTCCATCCGGGGTAGTGCAGAACTGTGATTCGTCGCAGCATTCAATGCGATTCCATTCATCATAAGACGCCGTGCTTACCGGTCACGGCGCCACTCTACAGGGTGAAAAGTACTGAAACCGACAAACTCTGGGAGGTTGTAGGGGACATCAAAACAAATATTTTTCTCTAATGTCATTTTTTCGTATGAGAGTTATTTAAACCGGTGGAGGTCGTATTACGCTCTTCAGTTGTTAGAGGCCGTATTACGCTCTTCACTTGTATAGGCAACTGCTGTACATTGTCTGCTGTGCATTGTCTCTGTTTACTAATGGAGCCATACACCTGGAAGGAGTACACTGATATGGTTGGTGCGTACTGCGTTGCCCACCATAACGGACAAGCTGCACAGTGGGTTTATCAACAAAATATCCTTATCGCCGTATACCGCATCATACGACCTATGTTGCTGTGTACCAACGTATGCGTGAGACCGCGTCATTTAGGAGATTACCTGGACAGAGACGCCGTCGCACGGTAAGAATGCTGCAATTTGAGGAAGCTGTCTTGCAGCATGTGGAGCGGGATCCTTCAATCAGCACTCGTGCAACTGCACGTAACGTGGGGACGAATCAGACGAATGTAAGAACAGACCTTCGAGAGAAATTTTTACTTCTATTTCACTTACAGCGTGTCCACAACTTGGAACCAGTTGGTTATCCACCCAGAGCACAGTTTACGCAGTGGTACCTGGAACACTGTCAAATGCATCCTACATTTTCATCCTTTGTGTTGTTTACCGATGAAGCAACGTTATGGAGTCTTCAAAATGCACAATTCGCGTGTTTGGAGTCAGGATAACGCACATGCCACATTTACTAGAGCTCATCAAGTGCGGTTCTTCGTTAATGTGTGGGTCGCTGTTGTTGGGAACTGTTTAATTGGGCCGTATATGCTACCTAGGCCATTAAATGGTAGGCACTACTACAATTTTCTCACCAGAACATTCACAGAATTGCTGGAAGACGTCCCGCTCCCTACAAGACAACGCATGTGGATCCGACATGACGGGGCGCCGGCACATTTCAGCCGTCCTGTGAGTCGATTCCTGGACCGACGGTTCCCAGAAACGTGGATTGGCAGAGGTGGTCCTGTACCATGACCTGCTCGATCCCCCGATATGTCCCCTCTGGACTTTTCGTGTGGGGAGAGATACGCAACCTTGTTTACACAACTCCTGTTGCATCAGAAGAGGATCTGGTTGCTCGGATAGTTGCAGCAGCGGGAACAATTCAGGATACTCCTTGGGTTTTTGTCCGTGTCAAGACAGAACATGATACGACGGTGTAACCTTCGTTTACGTGTAAATATAGGCATTTTTGAAAATCTACTGTCACTGAAATTGGGTTGTGTTAATGTTTTCTCTCTTGGTCATTAAGAAATGGAAAAATGTTTGTTGGTTTAATTAATTTGCTGCCAGAGAAATTTTCCTCTACCGGTTTAAATACTCCTCATAGGAAAAAATGACATTATGGAAAAATATTTGTTTTGATGTCCCTTACAACCTCCCAGAGTTTGTCGGTTTAAATACTTTGCACCCTGTGTATGCAATCATTTGTGTTGCGCTGTTAACGACTGTCTACGCATGGGACGGTAAATTTCTAGTCCGAGTGCTACTAGTCTCCGACCAATGGTGCAGTATGACGCAGGAAGTTTCAGATAGTCCATTACTTGTTTAGGGAAGGCTGGTGCAGATGTGAAAGGGTTACAGTGGGCTTGGTGCAAAGTACAGCGACGATCCCTTGTGCTGTCAGAAGTTGCCAACCCGAATCTTGACGAGCACGTGTGCCCTCACGATCCAATGCAGTCCAACATCGGTTGACTGTCACTTTCGAATGCTCCACGTTCCGAACAGCTGACCAAATGGAGACCCACAATCAGGACACTTTGAAAACGCAGTTTTGCAAGAGTACCGGGCATCTCCGTGTCCTTGAACGATCACTGACGAGTGACGTTACTCACGCTGCCTCACCAGGCCAGGTAATAACACTAAATGTGAACAACACTATTGCACTCTGATGGGCGTTCCACCTGTTAGAGAGACTTGCGGCTGTAATCACTTATATACGGACCGATGATGTGTACGTGTATAAAGCTACACTGGCATCCCATCTTGTCTTCGGAGTGGGTCATCATTTTTTGACAGGTAGTGTATTTTTAAACTCAGAGTTTAGTAACAGGGTGCGCTTCAAAGCGTGAGATCTCCCCTCTTTTGTCAGCTCAGCTTAACTTCGACCACAAGAAGACAACTACATATGTGTGAATGCATGTCTCATTGATTTTAAGATAAACAACGGAGATAAAATTGCTCACTGAGCGACTAATCGATTGTAAGGATATAATACGAGAGAAACAAGGATGAAATGGCTGTATACGAGGTTTCTTTTTGCGTTAAATTGGGTGAAAACGCTACGACAACTTACGGTAAGCTTCAGTAGGCTTTTGCAGGGGAGGTTATGTCAAGGGCTCAAGTTTATCGTTGGCATAAAATGTTTAGTGAATGCAGAACGAATGTTGAAGATGAAGACTGCAGTGTGCTGCTTTGATTCCAAGGGAATCGTTCATAAAGAATGTGTGCTTCCTGGACAAACAGTTAACCAGTATTACTACAAAGAAATTTTTGAAAGACTTCGTAAAAGAATACTTCGTGTACGTGCCAACATTGCTGATAATTGGATTCTGCATCACGATAATGCGCCATCCCATACTGTTCTGTCAGTACAGTAATTTTTAACCTCAAAACAAATTTCAGTTCTACCACAGCCACCTTATTCACCAGATATCGCTCCGTGCGACTTTTTTCTATTTCCAAGAGTCAAAACGGCGGTCAAGGGACACGCTTTTCAAACAACACGTTGTTGTTGTGGTGTTCAGTCCTGAGACTGGTTTGATGCAGCTCTCCATGCTGCTCTATCCTGTGCAAGCTTCTTCATCTCCCAGTACCTAGCGCAACCTACATCCTTTTGAATCTTAGTGTATTCATCTCTTGGTCTCCCTCTACGATTTTTACCCTCCACACTGCCCTCCAATACTAAATTGGTGATCCCTTGATGTCTCAGATAATGCCCTACCAACCGATCTCTTCTCCTAGTCAAGTTGTGCCACAAATTTCTCTTCTCTCCAATTCTATTCAATACCTCCTCATTAATTATGTGATCTACCCATCCAATCTTCAGCATTCTTCTGTAGCACCACATTTCGAAAGCTTCTATTCTCATCTTGTCCAAACTATTTATCGTCCACGTTTCACTTCCATACATGGCTACACTCCATACAAATACACAACACAAATACACAACACAATACGTCCAAAACGCTGTGACGAGGGTCTTGGAAGATATTACAGAATGTGAGTCCTATAAATGTTACCATTATTGGCAGAAGCGCTGGAAAAAGTGTGTGCAATTAGAAGGGAACTACTTCGAAGGAGACAACACTAAACTTGACTAAAACGGGAAACAACATTTTTTTCACATCAGTCTCATCACTTTACTGTCGCACCTCGTAAAACCACGCAGCTAAACAGAATTACGTATATCGCAGCAGGAGGAGGATACACTACGACTTTCACGATGTGTTTCGATGGGTTATCATCTCATCCTCAGCACCCAGATATTAACGATTGTATTCAAGTGTGAAGCAGTTGATCACGTCAGTCTCCTTTTCACTGACATCCAAGATGCGGTTCGAGTGTTTAGACCCTCTTCTTCCACATATAAACGACTGTATGCACCTGAGGATGAGGTAAAAACTGTCGAAACGCACCGTGAACTAAAATAAAAATGTGACTGACGTAGGTAGCTGTTTCAGTTTGTCTCGTTAGCTGCAGCCTTGTCAGTCAGAACAGTTGTGCCCACGACATTAAAGAGATTGTGCAGAGATCAGATTAGTACACATTATGTAGGCAGCTGCTGGGCAGGAAGGTGGGTGCATGCAGTGGCGCGTGCTTACCGGCTAGCGCAGCCATGGCGCCTGTCCCCCTCGACGGCCTAGGAGAACTGTGCTGTTAGCGGAGGCGCCTGGCGGGCTGCCGAAGCCCCACGGCGCACCAAGGAAGCCGCCGCGCCGGCCCGAGCGCGTCAAGGCCGGCTCGCCGTGCGCGACTTACCGGTGTGTCCCTCAGCTACCAGCAGTTTTTCGCGCTACACTATTACATACAGTGGCACTAAGAACGGGGCAGGCGCTTACACAAGTTCCTCAGCCTACTGAAGCAAGCAGACGTGTCGTAGGAAATTAGGGCAGTAGGTAATGCCACAGACTAAAGCATACTGTCACGACACTCCTGTTCATTTCTGGTGTACACTGTGACTACAGCTCGCCAAGCTGCCAGTAAGCTACACTGTTGAATGCGATTTCTGATTAACGCGAATATAATCGTTTATACTGATATGTGACCTGGTTTACACTAAAGGGGGCGTTGTAGTGCAATATATTACAGGACTAACAACCAAGTTTCCTAAGTATCCTAAGAGACGAGAATGAGTTTCCACTCTGCAGCGAAGTGTGTGCTCGTTTGAAACTCCCTGGCAGATCAAAACTACGCTACAAGCCATTAAAATTACTACACAAAGAAGAAATGCAGATGATAAACGGGTATTCATTGGACAAATATATTATACTAGAACTGACATGTGATTACATTTTCACGCAATTTCGGTGCATAGATCCTGAGAAATCAGTACCCAGAACAACCACCTCTAGCCGTAATAACGGCCTTGATACGGCTGGGCATTGAGTCAAACAGAGCTTGGATGGCGTGTACAGGTACAGCTGCCCATGCAGCATCAACATCATACCACAGTTCATCAAGAGTAGTGACTGGCGTATTGTGACGAGCCAGGTGCTCGGCCACCATTGACCAGACGTTTTCAATTGGTGAGAGATATGGAGAATGTGCCGGCCAGCGCAACCGTCGAACATTGTCTGTATCCTGAAAGGCCCGTACAGGACCTGCAACATGCGGTCGTGCATTATCCCGCTGAAATGTACGGTTTCGCAGGGATCGAAGGAAGGATAGAGCCACGGGTCGTAACACATCTGAAATGTAACGTCCACTGTTCAAAGTGCCGGCAATGCGAACAAGAGGTGACCGAGACGAGTAACCAATGGCACCCCATAGCATCACGCCGGATGATACGCCAGTATGGCGATGACAAATACACGCTTCCAACGTGCGTTCACCGCAATGTCGCCAAACACGGACGCGACCATCATGATGCTGTAAACAGAACCTGGATTCATCCGAAAAAATGACGTTTTGCTATTCGTGCACCCAGGTTCAACTTTGAGTACACGAAACCAGGCGCTCCTGTCTGTGATGCAGCGTCAACGGTAACCGCAGCCGTGGTCTCCGAGCTGATAGTCCATGCTGCTGCAAGTCGAACTGTTCGTGCAGATGTTTGTTACCTTGCAAACGTCCCCATCTGTTTCTCAGGGATAGAGACGTGGCTGCACGATCCGTTACAGCCATGTGGATAAGATGCCTGTCATCTCGACTGCTAGTGTACGAGGCTGTTGGGATCCAGCACGGCGTTCCGTAACACCTTCCTGAACCCACCAATTCCATATTCTGCTAACAGTCATTGGATCTCGACCAACGCGAGCAGCAATGTCGCGATACGATAAACCGCAATCGCGATAGGCTACAATCCGACCTTTATCAAAGTCGGAAACGTGATGGTACGCATTTCTCCTCCTTACACGTGGCATCACAACAACGTTTCACCAGGTAACGCCGGTCAACTGCTGTTTGTGTATGAGAAATCGGTTGGAAACTTTCCTCATGTCAGCACGTTGTAGGTGTCGCCACCGGCGCCAACCTTGTGTGAATGGTCTGAAAAGCTAATCATTTGCGTATCACAGCATCTACTTCTTGTCGGTTAAATTTCGCGTCTGTACCACGTCATCTTCGTGGTGTAGCAATTTTAATGGCCAGTAGTGTATGTGCAGGACTGGGACTCGGACTTAGGTCCTTTTATCTTTCACGGGCAAGTGCTGTACCGACCGACCTGTCCAAGTACGACTGACGACCCGCTCTCATGGCTTTACTTATGACAGAGCCTCTTCTTCTACCTTCCGTAAGTGCTTGTCTTGCAAGGAAAGTTGGAGAACTGTGAAATTCTGTGAAATTTGTAAAGTAGGAAATGAGTTTATGGTGGAAGTAGGTCGGATGTTAAATGGTACTTAAATAGCTCAATCTGTACAGCTCTTGCCCTTTCAAAGGCAAATGTCTCAGCTTCGATTCCCGGTCAGGCACACAATCTTCACCTACCAGGAAGTTTCTTAGCGCAAGAGATATGAAACATTGCATTGCGGGGCTTTAGGTACATTTCTCTTGCAACCTACAGACATTTTGCCGGCCGTAACGTCTATTTTGATGAGACTGAAATGCTTTATAAGTAGCTACAGAGACAAACGTCTGCTGAAGTACTTCATATAATTACAAAATAATGTGCAGTTTGTTCTCTAAATTTCCAGACAAAACATTTTATATATGCAGTCACAACTTTTGCAGGAGAGAAGACAGCTGACGTGATAATAAAACGCCAATAGCAATAATCCAAAAATTCCACAACTGTTGTTACTTCAGAACCAGAGACATAATAAACAGAAACATTAGAATCTTCAACTCAAGACATCTCTTCAAGATGAAGCAATCACATTGAATGTAAGTGTTCACGCGATGGAAGAAGGGGCGAAGTTTAAGAATTTGAGAAACATATTCCGTGCAAAATTGTTACGCGACAAGCAAATTGCCAATCATATTAAGGACAGATAAGCACAGAAATACTGTAGAAACGAAGTGGAGGAAGACAGGCATAGAAAAAACAATTGTATCTTGGTTCTTAAAGAAAGACTGTTGAATCATTCCATGTAGGCTTTCACGGCCGGCGTCTTTATCAGTAAACTCTTCCGGGATAAGTTGACTGAAATGCTTTATAAGTAGCTACAGAGACAAACGTCTGCTGAAGTACTTCATATAATTACAAAATAATGTGCAGTTTGTTCTCTAAATTTCCAGACAAAACATTTTATATATGCAGTCACAACTTTTGCAGGAGAGAAGACAGCTGACGTGATAATAAAACGCCAATAGCAATAATCCAAAAATTCCACAACTGTTGTTACTTCAGAACCAGAGACATAATAAACAGAAACATTAGAATCTTCAACTCAAGACATCTCTTCAAGATGAAGCAATGACATTGAATGTAAGTGTTCACGCGACGGAAGAAGGGGCGAAGTTTAAGAATTTGAGAAACATATTCCGTGCAAAATTGTTACGCGACAAGCAAATTGCCAATCATATTAAGGACAGATAAGCACAGAAATACTGTAGAAACGAAGTGGAGGAAGACAGGCATAGAAAAAACAATTGTATCTTGGTTCTTAAAGAAAGACTGTTGAATCATTCCATGTAGGCTTTCACGGCCGGCGTCTTTATCAGTAAACTCTTCCGGGATAAGTTGACTGAAATGCTTTATAAGTAGCTACAGAGACAAACTTCTGCAGAAATACTTCATATAATTACAAAATAATGTGCAGTTGTTAAGTTACATCTATGTGTCATTAATTTTTCTTGATATTTCACGAACGTTTCATACATCGTAATATAATAATTATTTATTATAGGTAAAGAAATAAAATCAAACATTATTGAGAACACACACGAAGTTAAGGAACGGTTGCCTTTATCTCTGCTAGGGCGCTAGTGTCGCTCCAACAGCCGGTAACAATTTTCACAACAGTGAGTGTCGCGATTGTATTTGTTAGACTGTGGTGATAATGGGTGGTTATAACTAAGGAACAGTTACTCACAGATGTCCAATGTGGGCTGTAATACTCGCATGCCATCGAAATTTGGTAGATTTTCTAATGCATTATTGTGGAGCCGATTTACACTGGGAAAAATAGTTCCAATTTTGGTCACCAGGTGCAAATCTGGCCCTGAGAATGCAAAAAAGACTTCTAGAAGTGTTTCCCATTGTTTGTGAATTAGGAACGGTACATGGACACAAAAGGTCAAACAAGTGAGAAAGGCATAATTTTGATTTCATTATTAACCGCCGCTTCCACAATTTATTCAATATGGCGACCGGAAATGCCGACGAGTTGCTGCATCCGTAAAACGACGTGTTAAACAGTTGCTCGCAGATGTTCCGGTGGAATCTTAACAACATGTTCCTTCACATCAGATAGATATCGAACGTGTCCCTGGTAAATGTGTCCTTTTATATATCCCCAGGGTCAAAACTGGCATGGATTCGTGTCATTTGATCTTGCATGCCATGCATCTGGGGAACCTCTGCAGATAACAAGTTCCTGCAATTCTTCATTAAACAGATCTTTCACTGGGCGAGCAACATGAGTTGTTGCCACATCTTGCATGAAAACATTGGTTTCCACACAATTGTGTTCTTCCAGGAATCACATGCTGCATAAGGAGGTCTCGATAATGTGCAGGCGTCACGGTACACCTGACAGGCCATCTGGGTGTATTCTCTTCCAAGAAGAGCTGACTGAGAATAGAGGTGCTTGTAAATCGACACGACACAGTCACATACGGCGACTGCAGTGGGTCTTCGCGCACAACAAGCGGTTGAACAGTGCCCCAATTCGGCAGTTCTGCGTATTCACCATGTAGTGTAAAATGTCCCTTGTTACTCCATAGAATATTGCCAGACCACATGTCATCATCTTCGATCTGTGCCAGAAATCGAAGAGCAACTTCAGAACGTTGCTGCTTAGCATGAGGTTTCAATTGTTGCACCATCTGGATTTTGTACAGGTACTAGTGTAAATAGGCCGCAAGACTTTCGCATGTTGTTGACCCCGGGATGGACAATTCTTGTGACACTGCATGAACCCTAGCTCCACCCAGGGCATGTGCAGCTTGGTCAGTTACAGCAGTAGCAACCTTGCCAGTAGCTTGCACCGCATCAAGTGGAACCATGTTTTCTAATTTCATTATCATCTTCTTTAAACCTTTCAGTCAGAGATACTCTCTTAACACAGCCCTATAACCGCTCCAATTAATATAACACAGTTTTAATAACAGCACAGAGTCTCTCTTTTTCGATAGCCATACAGTTCGCGCACGTTATGGCTTGTCAAATGATAGCGTGGATGTCATACCGGCATAAAGCAGTCTACAGCGGCAGATTTGCACCTGGTGGTCAAAGTTGGAACTAATGTTTTTCGAGCGTCAATCAGTTCCGCATTAACGCATTGGCATATATACAAAGTTACGCTGCTATACGATAGTTACAGCCCATATCGAACATCCGCGAGTAGCTGCACTTTAACTATAACCACCCAGAAATTGAAATTATATCTGACTGCGTATAGGTTTAACTGAACAAATTCCTGCCTCAGTGAATTACGCTACTGGTCATTAATGTTGCAACGCCGTGAAGGTCACATGCAATAAAATTGAAGCTGGCTTTAAGTATGCCGATGATCAGCATTTAAACGCGATCACACAAAGTAAGTAGAAGTTACTCCGTATACACTTGTGTATAAGGAAAGATTACGCTGCAAGTTTCTCATTCATAAATGGCATGCGAATGTTGTTCATTTGTGAGGAGTCCGTGGAGTGCGCGATTATTGCTCGCACTGGACGGAATACACGACTACAACGTGAATGTGGAATCGATGGTTTCAGGAGGGGCACACTCAAAGCTGACCCTGGAGAAGAGCGCCCGAGAAGACAGACATATTGTTCACTTAGGCATGCAGGTTCTTACAGTGATGCCGCATATTAAGAGCCAGGATATGGGCTTGTTTATAGTAAAACAAGTATCGAGATCGGACGTGAGATAACGTATGCAGCTGAAGCACCATGGTGATCACTGCTGCTGGTTTCTTTGACACAGGAGCGGAGAGAGGTACGTCGACGCTTTTGCGCACAACGACAACACTGGAAGCAGGAGCAGCTCTTCGTCGTCTTTTCAGATGAGCCCTGTTTCCGCATACAGCATCATGATGGACGTATTCGTGTATGGAGGCTCGAAAGAGAACGAAATCTGCCAGTTTACTTCCTTCATAGTCACACATGCTCTGCATTTTTCGGTGTGTTATGGGTTGCTATTCGGTACACAACACGATCACCTCTAGTTCGCAGAGCCGGCAACTTGGACGACAGGCATTACACTTATGACGTTTTAAAACCAATAACTGTGCTTTCTCTTGGAAATCTCGTTGACGTTATCTCTAAGCAAGATAACGCATAATCGCTCGTTGTCTGCGCTGTTCTGACCTACATGTATACAGAGAGCATTTGACTGTTGTTCTCGCCAGCATGTTCTCTCATCCACTGAAAATGTCTGGTCATAGAGTGCTGAAAGAAAGGCACGCCACCATTATCTTGTTATTAAGATTGCAGAACTGTTGCACAGAGCTGAAGCAGTGTGCAATGACGTATTCGTATGTTTTCTATAAACACTGCTGCACAGCTTCAATATATTTATAGAATAGCATCACGAAACCACCAAAAGCTGCTGTAATTTGTATTTCACTTCAGATGACATACTCGTCTCGTGAGATTCATTAGTTGTATTGATACTTAAGATAATTCTCATTTATTGTACAGTTTAAGCTGCACATTTTTAGTTATATTCCATGTTTCCATCACTCAGCATCATCTTAAGACCCAAAATAATCTAAACCTAAATATGTAAAATATGCATCGTCTAATAATTACTTTTTGCAGTTTTAGTATAGGACCCTCTCTCTTTAAGCCCGTAGCAGTCCTCCCCCCTCTCTTTCCTTGATCTTAATGCCCCTCGCTCCATTTTATAATTTTACTATAAAAATTTGGAATTTATATAAGTATCTGCGTCAGCAATCGGTCTTGTCTACCCAGAACCACTCATCAAGAGCACTATGTTTTGCAGCTGCGGTCATTGATTTAAATGTGAGTTGGAGGTAGGGGAGAGGAGAGGCGAAGGTTAAGGGGAAATGGAGTGAGAGTGATTTGGGGAGTGGAAGGAAGCAGAGAAGAGGTGATGGGGATATCACGATTTCACAAGGGGAGTCTTGCTTAAATTACATAAGCTATATTTATACACCAGTAGTGAACAACAGTGGATGTGTAAAATGTAAACGGCATGAAATAGTAAAGTTATAAAATGGACCGAGCGGTTTTGAGAGCAGGTAAAGCAGGCAAGGGAGGGGGAGGGAGGGATAATTGGAGGGCTTCTACGTGCTTAACAAGAGAATGTCTTGTACAGAAATTGAAAAAATCAGCTATGTAAAAACCGTTCGGTTAAAATACCAGAGGCGTAGACCAATGGACGTTCACTGCAACAGGTTATTTATTTATTGGTCTCATGCTCGATTAATGACAATTTTAATAACTTGTTAATTATGGATCTAAAACCTGCTGTCTTGATTTTTCCAGGGAGCCACTACCTAGAGTCAGTAATAATGTCTGCACAGGTCGGTGATCTGTACACGATAAAACAGTATTAACTTGCCTCTCTTGTAACCGTAATGTCGGGATAGTTGGTGCTCGTGTAAACCAAATTTTTGGGTGGAAAGCACTAAATCTCTTCGCTATCTCATTAACGTTCCTTTGATCTCCTCTAAGTAAGAAAATAGCATCATCCCCGTAGCGGTAGCAGTGGAGAACGTCGCTGGCCACTGCAGGGTTTTTAGCGAAAAATTGATTTTCTAAGGACAATCTCAGTCATAATGCCAGAAAGGCGAGCTATGGGAAATCCCATATTTTAGTATTTAATGGCATTTCATGCAGTTCTATTTCCACTACATTATTCCACAGTAATTTTATAATCTTGATGTCCTACACATCCGTTGTTCTAGGACTGCACTTTTAGTATTTTAAGAAATCTTTTTTATACAATTTCATTTTTTGTACGTTCACAGTAAGACCTTACGGCTTTATATTTCAAAATTTCACCCTTTTAATATGTTAAGATACTAATTCAGTTTTCGGTACTTTCTTTCCACTTCTATTATCTACTATTTTCTTCTTTTTTTATATAGTATTACACATCCATTAGTCTACGCTTCTGGTATTTTAACAGAAGGCTTCTCGCATAACTGATTTTTTGATATTTTAGTATCAGATCCTCTTTTGTTAAAACGTTACAGAGAGACGAAATACTGTATCTTCAGTGGGTATCAGCTACTGTGGGAGGGGAAACTGCTGTGTGTCAGCTACTGGGAGAGGTGTTAGCCACTGGTGTGTCAGCAACTAGATCTTATGGCCCTTGCAAACGATCAAACGTGCTTGACAAAATCGTTCTTATCTAGCCAAGCAAGTCTGTACACGTTCAAACAATGTTTGCCAGTTTAATCTCACTGTGAAGCAGACGTTGTTCGTGTCCGCGTGCATTTTGACAGTAGTGATAACGGCCACAAATGCAGACAGAGCAGTCCTGGAACTGACTTTGGTACTTTTAAAGAAGAAGATGAAGAAAACACGTCTCTGGTCCAGGGAAAGGCTTAAAATGAGATTCGCCCACGAAAAATCTGCTAAAGGAGATATTACTCTCAGAACCTGATGAATACAAGAACTTCCTGAGAATGAAACTGTTTGAAACTTGATAATGCCCACCTAAAATAGCAAACTTTCCTGTCAAGTTTGCTTTTATGTAGCTACGGATGTGTCAAATAACCTCGTACACGTACCGGGAAAGCCTGTCATTGTAATCTTACTTTTGAAGCAGACGCTTCTCGTGTATGCAGAATTTCGGCACTAGTGGGAATAGCTACAAATGCAGATAAAGCATCTCTGACATTGACTCTGCCACTGTGTTTAAAGAAGAAGTAAACAAGACGCTGGTCCAGGGAATGGTTTAAAATGAGGGAGATTTATACAACTGAAAACCTGTTGATGGAAATGTTACAGTCAGAATTGGATGATTATTTCAACTTTCTGCGGATGGAAAGTGAAAGTTTAATAACTTGTTTGACGTACTTCACCTTCAAACTGAAAAGAAGTATGAGAAAAATTTATTCTCTTCTGCTTGGTCCTCTAATGACAGTTTATTAAAATACCATTGTGTGAAAACATATAGCTCACATCGTACGTGGAAGAACCGGAGAACTTCGATTTCTTCATAACCTCTTTATGCGTAATATATGGCTGGAAAGCTGTGATACCTCTACATTTTGGTAATCGTCAGTGGTATTTTGTTTTTATACTTGATCGTAGTTTCCATAGTTGTAGAAATTCACGATACAGTGAGATAAAGTGTGATAAGACAATTTTTCCCTAAACATACGAGGCCCAACGTGGACACAAACGAAGTCAACCATCTTGTCAAACTTTCTGTCAATCAAAATTTCTCGCAAACACGCCAAACACGATCTGTGCTTGACAAACACGTCGAGCAGCACTGTATACGGTCAAATATTTGACAAGCATAGTTAAGTTTGACAAAATGTTTGATCGGTTATGGCGGCTTTAAGTAGGAGGGTTGATTGTTTCACTTCTATAGTACTTCTGTAAAATTCTACTTTATTTAATGTCTAGTAACTGATAACCTATTTTTATGTACTTAGATGAGTTTATAAAAGATCAAACTATAACTTATTTAAGTAGTGCCTATACATGCGCTATGTGTATTTTAATGAGTAATACAGCAATTCAGATGTCGGAATATGTAAGTTGAAGGTTATTATGCTCGTAACGTGTGCAAGTGCAAACTCTTATATATTTTGAGAAATAAGAAAACGTTACTATGATCGAATTTTTGTATAGGGCTTTAATCATATTTTCATATTATGATAAGAATACAAGCTGCTTGTGTGTGTGTGTGTATGTGTGTGTGTGTGTGTGTGTGTGTGTGTGTGTGTGTGTTTGTATTTGTGTGTGGGTGGGTGGATGTGTGTGTGTCTTCTTTGTACTCCATAAATGATAAATAATTTTATCAAAGAGTTTACTTTTGTGTTATTAACTCTGTGTTGTTGCATCATATTTTTTGGAGGAACATGGCTTTCTTTTAATTTTTCTACTAGTATAATTGGTCTTGTTCCATCATCTTGCATTTTTGACCGATTGTTCCATTTTAGTATTCCGCTGTAATTGGCTAGAGACGGGAGTGGGTGAGGAGGGGAGGAGAGGGGAGAGGAGGTAGGAGTAGGAGGGTAGGAGTCATGGCTTGATGATGTTATGTATTCAGGGTCTTTCTCCCTGACTTTTCCTGTAGCCTACCCCCATTAAGCCTTGCACTTTTCAAGGTTCAAAAGGCTCTGAGCTCTATGGGACTTAACTTCTGAGGTCATCAGTCCCTTAGAACTTAGAACTACTTAAACCTAACTAACCTAAGGACATCACACACAACCATGCCCGAGGCAGGACTCGAACCCACAACCGTAGTGGTCCGCGGTTCCAGGCTGTAGCGCCTAGAACCGCTCGGCCACCCCGGCCGGCCTTCTCAAGGTCAAGTGGTCACAATTTGGATTGTGATGTTACTTACATCGCATACTTCAATACCACATTTAAGCGCAAAGTGCGCCAGATTGTTCTTAGTCTTGCTACTTCTCTCTGTATGTGTTCTAATGTCTCTTCTATTATTTTCGAGGTAGCTACACGACAAATACGACGATCGCATTACAATGGTCGCACAAGCCTCTTAGAACACAGCGTCTCAAAAATTACCTGATAGTTTTTCGACGGGACTTTGTCGTCCTTCTTCCAAGAATTCCCAATTGAGTTGCCAGGACGTTACTTTTAGACTTTCAAGTGGGCTAAGCCGACCTGTTACGATCCTAGCAGCGCGTCCTTCAGCTATTTCGATGTCTTCCGCCATGCCTACTTGATAAACACTCCAAACAATGGGAAAATTGTTATCAAGTATGCAATTTCCTTGCCTTGCATTGAATTTGTCAGAATCCTTCCAACGAATCTAGGTCTCCCGTCGATTTCCTCTGGCAGTAATCTCACGTAATCGTCCCATTAATATCGCTTCTTGATATTGCTTCTAAATATTCACAGGATGTGACGAGCTCAAAACCTCCGACGCTAATCTTGTAAGCAGGTGCACCGGCAGGAGTGGCCGAGCGGTTCTAGACGCTACAGTCTGGAACCGCGTGACCGCTACGGTCGCAGGGTCGAATCCTGCCTCGGGCATGGATGTGTGTGATGTCCTCAGGCTAGTAAGTTTTAAGTAGTTCTAAGTTCCAGGGGACTGATAACCTCAGCAGTTTAGTGCCATAGTGCTCAAATCCATTTGTAAGCGGGTGCAAACGTGCCTCTTCATTCATCCTTAGATTATTGCTCCAAACGCGTGGATATATCCTCAAGTCACTGCGTACGTTAAAGAGGGAGTAAGTGATTCTTTTCATTACCAACTCAGTAGATGAAATATCACGTTTGCTCCTCCTTCTTCTTTCCGACAAGAAGTACTAATGTGACTAAAGCGGTCTCGTCATTGCCAAAACTCGGAATATTGACACCACAAACTTTACAAATATTCTTGAACAGTGGGACGTCGACAACATTTTGTGCATGCTTGCGCAAAATACGTACAAGCGCATGCTTGTCAATCTTACGGTAACGTGTGCTGCTGCATTTAGCTGTCGATTCTGAACGCCCGTGAGTGACTTTTTTCCGCCCAGTGACATTAGGAGGAGCACCCGCGCTGGCTGCTTAGACAGGTGGCGGTCCGGTGCGCCTGCAGCCTCCGCCGCCACCCCCAGCTGCTGAATTTTTCACGGCCACTCTCCATTCTGCGGGCTGCGCTGGCGGGCCGTCGTAATGAACTGCTGACGGCCAGGTCGAGGTAATGGCGGGGGCGGTGCTACGTACACAGTCGCAGTCTCTGCAGGGAGGCGCAGCTCACTTCCAGAGGTCCACGTATGCTGTGCCCACATCATGTCCCTACCTGGCTACCGCATCCTCCATATAATTACCAAAATGTGACGTAAGACGACTGTTGTTGCTAAGTGGAATTACGACGTCTGTTCTACAGATATCCGACGTTTTTCAGTCTTAAGATTTTCATTCGAATTAAAGAAATCTAGTCGATGTCTCCTTGACAACTTTCCCTTCCTCTGTTTACAAATGGTGAGCAATGACCGCTACGATGCGTTGCAACAACCGACCTCGGGGCTTTCAGAATGGCTTTCGGTTCTCCCCTCTGGTCACTGATTGTTCGATGCTCTGACGACGGCTACAGCGTCCCGACGGAGAAGGTAGCAGCAACAAGACAGACGGCATTCATGGAAACTCTATTACTCCAACAAGCTTAGAACAGCTATAGGAGGGCGTCCTCGTCATCTAGCGAAGCACCGTGTCCATCCACGGCGTCTGTGTTCCGTGGGTGTTGTCAGGCGCCGATCTCAGAGCTCGGGTGCCAGCATTATCCTGAGGATCCAGTAACTGGTATGTTGAAAATGGTTAGAGCGCAGAGCGACTTTGCCTGTTGAACATTTCGGCATTACTTCAAGTACAGGCGTGGCGGTCTCGAACTCCTGCGGGCGCTGATAACCTCGCTGTTGTCCGCCCTAAAACATTAATAATAATCATCATCATCGAACTCCTATGGTGTCAGCGAGGCAGATGGGACCAGCCTGGTCATAGCGAGTGACCGAGGCGTAGACATACGGGGTGCGAACCCCTGAACACCCTTTGGCAACCGCGTCTGGCGCTGGTGGACGTCCCAGGGGCTCCATGTCAGTGGCTAGAAGGGCCTCAGTTCGACCCTCGGCCAATCAGGTGATGGCATGACCTCACTGGCAAGTGGTCGTATCAGGATGATGGAGTGGTTTCGACCTCATGGTGGAAGCTGACACTATGACGGATGCGATCTCGATGACTCACCAATTCAATGCGATGACCAATGTCGCTGGACAGCCACTATACAGGGTGGTCCATTCATCGTGACCGGGCCAAATATCTCACGAAATAAGCGTCAAACGAAAAAACTACAAAAAACGAAACTTGTCTAGCTTGAAGGGGAAAACCAGATGGCGCTATGGTTGTCCCGCTAGATGCCGCTGCCATGGGTCAAACGGATATCAACTGCGTTTTTTTTAAATAGGATCCCCCATTTTTATTACATATTCGTGTAGTGCGTTAAGAAATATCAATGTTTTAGTTGGATCACTATTTTAGTTTTGTGACAGATGGCGCTGTAATAGTCACAAACATATTGCTCACAATTTTAGACGAACAGTTGGTAACAGGTAGGTTTTTTAAATTAAAATACAGAACATAGGTACGATTGAACATTTTATTTCGGTTGTTCCAATGTGATACATGTACCTTTGTGAACTTACCATTTCTGAGAACGCATGCTGCTACAGCGTGATTACCTGTAAATACCACATTAATGCAACAAATGCTCAAAATAATATCCGTCAACCTCAATGCATTTGGCAATACGTGTAACGACATTCCTCTCAACAGCGCCTAGTTCGCCTTCCGTAATGTTCGCACATGCATTGACAATGCGCTGACGCATGTTGTCAGGAGTTGTCGGTGGATCACGATAGCAAATATCCTTTAACTTCCCCCAAAGAAAGAAATCTGGGGACGTCAGATCCGGTGAATGTGCGGGCCACGGTATGGTGCTTCGACGACCAATCCACCTGTCATGAAATATGCTATTCAATACCGCTTCAACAGCAAGCGAGCTACCTGGCGGACTTCCATCATGTTGGAATTTCATCGCCATTCAGTCAGCAGTGAAACATCTTGTAGTAACATTGGTAGAACATTACGTAGGAAATCAGCATATATTGCATCATTTAGATTGCCATCGATATAATGGGGGACCAATTATCCTTCCTCCCATAATGCCGCCAGATACATTAACCCACCTAGGTCGCTGATGTTCCACTTGTCGCAACCATCGTGGATTTTCCGTTGCCCAATAGCGCATATTATGCCGGTTCACGTTACCGCTGTTGGTGAATAACGCTTCGTCACTAAATAGAACGCATGCAAAAAATCTGTCATCGTCCCGTAATTTCTCTTGTGCCCAGTGGCAGAACTGTACACGACGTTCAAAGTTGTCACCATGCAATTCCTGGTGCATAGAAATATGGTACGGGTGCAATCGATGTAACATTCTCATCACCGACGTTTTATTCTCGCGCAGTTTGCCTGCTATTGATGTGCGGATTAGCCGCGACAGCAGCTAAAACACCTACTTGGGCATCATCATTTGTTGCAGGTCGTGGTTGACATTTCACATGTTGCTGAACACTTCCTGTTTCCTTAAATATGGTAACTATCCGGCGAACGGTCCGTACGCTTGGATGATGTCGTCCACTACCGAGCAGCATACATAGCACTCGCCCGTTGGGCATTTTGATCACAATAGCCATACATCAACACGATATCGACCTTTTCCGCAATTGGTAAACGGTCCATTTTAACACGGGTAATGTATCACGAAGCAAATACCGTCCGCACTGGGGGACTGTTACGTGATACCACGTACTTATATGTTTGTGAATATTACAGCGCCATCTGTCACAAAGCGAAAAAAGTGGTGCAACTAAAACATTCATATTTCATTACATACTACACGAATATATAATAAAAATGGAGGTTCCTATTTTAAAAAACGCAGTTGATATCCGTTTGACCTATGGCAGTGCCATCTAGCGGACCAACCATAGCGCCATCCGGTTTCCCCCTTCATGCTAGACGAGTTTCGTTCTTGGTAGTTTTTTCGTTTGATGCTTATTTCGTAAGATATTTGGGCCGGTCACTATCAATGAACCACCCCGTATATGCTTGCCAAAGTGGGACTGTTGTGGTGTTTCTGCCACTAATATCACGTATGTCGTGTCCTGAAGTGCCTCTGGTTTTGGTAAGTAGTCAGGCACTGACGGGCAGTTGGACGGCAGTGTCCGGTGGATGCCACGTGGTAATATTGCGCCAATGTAGTGGGCGAGTATCTTTTCTACGGCACTGAGCACTCTTGCCTAGGCTCGCAATGTGACACTTTTGACCGCTTATTCACAGAGCCCTGGCATGTTATTCCGTACCCGTGACATTTGATAGTTCATAATAGCTATATTTCCCTCGCCACTTTATGGTGTTTGGCGGAGGGTACCTCATGTGTCGCTTCCACTTCTCCACTTTCCTGTTCCAGTCGCGTATTGTGTGCGTGAAGAACGTCAGTGGGAGAAAAAGGTTTCGCTTAAGCTATGATTTTATTGCTGGTAGAATGCGAATTGAGTAAGGAAAGACTAAGAGGATAGTGACTTGCAATTGGTTACATAAATTGAACTGCCAAATCTAAAGAGGCAGACGCATCGTCAGGGTGACGAACCATGAGCTGTTTTGCTAGAACTTGTGTTGACACACTGGTCCAGATGGTTGTTTCTCTATTCGTTTTTCTCACACATCGTCGTCCAAATTAACGTCTGGAGCTAAGACCTATGCAACAAAAGACTGACGAATGTAGAAGCGCGGATTGTGGAAGTACATCGCCTCACAAAAATGCATTGTAAGTGCTCGCGACATTTTGAATGAATAAAAATTCAATCGAATGGATAGATACACGTTTGTTGACTAAGTTTTAACTCTTCTTCTACACGAGGTGTCATAGGATACAATGCGCAAGTGACAACTACCACGTTATCAGTGGGCGAGATCAGAGTTTGTATTTGAACAGCTCTGTAAAAAACAAAAGCGTAATTGCGGCACTGTATGCAAGCGGATGCGTGTATAGCTGACTCCAGTGAAACGCTAATAATATGTGCGTTTTATCAGCGACGTGGCCATAACTCGCACGAATCCGTTAATTTACACTGGACATTAGTAATGTTACACCGCAAAATGTATATTTAAGTATGAGATAAATGTTATTACTTATTTTCAGTGGAGTTGGTAACGTACCTCTGTTGCCGACAATCATCTTGTCACATTCGATAATAGTAATTTTGAAACCATATTCAGAATTTCTGTAAAGATCTTGTGAAGTTACACGGATCTTCTGGGTGTTTGTATCAGGTATTCTCTTCCGCAGCGAGGGTTCCTTTATTACCTTAGCGTGTCCCTTTCAATTACACATTGTCCCGCGGCTTGTACAAGTTAATGTTTAACTGAGGTGCTATTACAAGGCTACTAGTGACTCTGCAATATGCTAAACGAGCTAACTTTAGAATGAAAGGGTCCCAACTGGGTTTTATCATCTAGGAAAAATGAGAGAAGGTTCGGCTCATTTTCGTATCAAAGTCCATGACGTGAAGTTACACATCCATTAACGTATTATGAGGATAGTCGTATCGTGAGGCAAAGTAAAACATTTGTTACCAGGGAAAACATGCATTTTTGTTACTTGAAGAGAATAGAACGCCAAGGAAAGTATGCTGCTACATTATATTAATATATTCACTCTTACGTGCTACTACTGCAAATCAATTTCTGTGCTTGCAAAAATATGCCATAAACAGTTCACATACTAACGAATGTAGAGGGTTTAAATGATAACTATTTACAATGTATATCATGATGGAGACTGAGTCGAGACGAAAAAATTGGTCTGGAACACTTGTGGTCTATCAAGCCGTGAAGCAACCTCAAATTGACCTACAAGAGCCGCCTACGCTCGTGAGATTTTGGTTAAACTCGTGCTTGAATATTAAAAACCCCTTGTTCTTGCACCTACAAAATCCGAAGATTGACATTTCTGTAAATTTATTTATTTCATCATACAGTGCATTTTAACAGCATAAAATTAACAATTAAATAGATTTGTTTATCTGACTTTTTTACTACGAAATGACTGTGCTTATAATCGAATTGTACATGTAATTAATTTTTGCATAACGTTTTCAAAGGTATTGTTTTCTTTCTTCTTCCTCACGGGAAAATGTAGATTAATTATGTTAACGAAATAGTCGCCTAGGCAGGTTGCGTAAGAGAACGAGGTGATATAAAAAGTCTCGCCCCTCCTGCTCGCGCTGTAGAGGGGTAGGTGGCTTTGGTTGGTCAATTTGACTTTGTTTACCAGTTAGACAGACTGCAAGCGTCCTGTATAAAATTGTTCTTCTCAGCTTCGCCTAAATAACTGTAGTACGTTGTAAACAGTTATCGTTTCCACCGTGTGCATATTGTGTCTACTTATTCATCCATATGTGCTACCACACTTTCATCAAACACATTATTCAGCCAATATATGCAGCCCTTGGAGCATGTTCGTTGTCCATCGAGATACAGCCAAGAGTGAAGTCCTGTACCACAGGTTTTATCAGGCTGACGTTCTTACTGCAGTCAGCTATCGGATTTCGAACTGCGTCAACAGACGATCGCCAAATCCTCTATCACTAAAGAGACTTCTTCTAGTTATTGCAAAACAATAACGTCATACGTCTCCCTTGAACAGAAGTCTTAATCTTTCCGTTACTAAACAAGATAGCGCACTTTGCTAATTATCGTAGTTTTAGAACTCCATGGCTCGGTCCTACGCTTGCGCTATCCGTTTGAAAATCTCCCTCCTCTCGAGGAGTAGCGGATGTGGGAAATTGTCTTCCCTGCAACAGCTTTTTCGAGAAAAACATCTCTAGAATGTGCTGCCCTAGTCTCGGCGGGAACTTGATCCCGCCAGATAGGCGCCGTAGCTATGTATGCCCCAAGCGCGTCCCGCGATCTCGTTACATTGCAACCTCAGACGGCATAAAGCTTGTTAACTTGCAATGAGCCACTAATTGCACCATAAATTTTAGCTGTCGTCGGTATAGTTAAGAACAACGGAATTCTCAAGATGTGTAACTGCTACCTATAGGGAATGTTAATGAGTGGGTGACATTTCACAGTTCGTATGGAACACTGTTCCGGTAATTACGTCTCACTACGTATATTTGCTTGATCAGTGTACCCACTGCTTACTGACGAGTATACGAAGTTACAGTGTGAAAACTAGTAGCACAATGTAAAGACAGCCATTGTGTAAAATGCTGCTCACCAAGTGCTGTTGAAGTGCTGTATTGTTAAAAATGCCAGAAAAAATGGCATTTGCGAGATTTGATTAACACTGAGTAAAATGTTGATCTCTAACCTTGCTAAGTCACTGCTATCAAGATAACAGTAAAAGACCTCTTCAGACTTTTGAACATTCAATAAAAAAAAGTAGAATTCATGTAGACAAGTGTGTCAATTGTTAAATGTGTTCGGTTTCATTTCAGTTTTCTTTTGCCATCCATTATGCAGACACAATTTGCAGGTTTCTTGTTGCGCAGCTGTTACTTGCTATTGTTTTTGTATGCTCGTGTGTGTGTGTGTGTGTGTGTGTGTGTGTGTGTGAATATATTTATGCGTGTGGGTACCTGAGTATTGTATTTATTTTTTACTGCTGTCCAGAATGTTACTCATGACGCTAGATCTGTTTACGTAGTGCAGCTAAAGGGTCTCCGTCCAGCAGTAGTCACCCGTCATGTTCCAACGTACGGTAAAAAAAAAACTAATAAATTTCACAAATTAATATTTGATCTATTCCTCAGGTTTGAAGCCGTAACGTAAATAATGGTGAAGTACTCGGATGGTATATACTTGGTTGATGCTCACGATTATGAAGTGGGAAAGTTTATGAACAGCGGTTAAATTACTTATTAGGACAACTGCTTGATAAACCCAGCATTAAAAACCGTTATCTTTTTTGTGACTACTTATCAAAACACTTGAACAATAATTACTATTAAGTGTATTTGAAATACACAATTCCGTCGAAATTTGGAAAATCTGTGACCACCACATTGAGTTCAGACTGTCCGCCCTTCATTTGAATGTGGAGAACCTTTCCCAGTGCACTATGATAACCGGACTTTCAAATGAATGTCGCAGCTATTAACTCAAATTTGATCTTCTGTGATAATTTTTTGTGTATTAATATTTCGTCGATGTCAACCTATTCGAGGAATTCCTTGAAAATATTCGCTTGACATTTCTACCGCTTTTCTGTGCTGCACCCCAATGTACTTCAATTTTTCGATGAAAATTTCGTGACACGAACTAAATGAGATTACAACTTTTTCTGCAAATTCTCTGACAAATGACGATTGGCGCACCAGAGATTCTTGAGTTTCTGCACCTGAGCGCTAGCGATTCACGTCTAACGCCTCCTAGATGAGGGTCAACTTCAGTTAAATAACAACTATTTTCGAATCAACTTAAAGGAGGAGGATTTCTCAGACAAGATCGCATGATTCAAGCGTTTGTTTACAATGACGGTTTTGGTAAGACGAGAGTTATCATCTGAACGGGAAATAGCGCACATCAAGTGTAAAACATTAAATTATTAAAATAGCATACAATGTCATAAATACATTACATAGAATGAATTATTATGTAACATACCTCGGTAAAACTTAAAGAAAGTACCAAATTAGAGCTATAAATTTCCTCTGTATCTTAACTAGCCGGATAGTTGACATCACATGCATTGGCATGTCAAAGTTAAAACCATTATTTACAAAACGTTTCACCAAGTTCATCTGCCCCATACTACAAGTCAAAAAGTACGTTACTGATACAAGAACGCCGCTGTACTGACACGCGGTGAGAGTTACTGGAGAACAAATCGACATTTATTGACTGCAGAGGTCACTTGTGCAATTCTTATTATCGCCCCAGGTAACTGAGTGGACAGCCGGCACGGTAACTCAGCGTGTTCGGTCAGAGGGCTAGCTGCCCTCTGGTAATAAAAAAACAATTGAGTTAATGGATCAACAACGAAATGAAATGGGTGTCTTTCGACGTCCGCCCCGAGCAGATACAACGAACGAAAACGAACAAAATGAAAAAAAAAGTGTTCAGCGCGACAGAATATCAATCCTAAGGGCCCGGGTTCGATTCCCGGCTGGTTCGGAGATTTTCTGCGCTCAGGGACTGGGTGTTGTGTTGTCCTAATCATCATCATTTCACCCCCATCGACGCGAAGGTCGCTGAATTGGCGTCAAATCGAAAGACCTGCACCCGGCGAACGGTCTACCCGATGAGAGGCCCTAGTCACACAACATTTACATTATCGTCAATATAAATATGTAATTTTCGTAAAATGTAGTACTTTTTATACAGTTACAAAACTTTGGATCTGTTGAAGGCTAAAATACTTCCTAGAAACAGAAAGCGTCTACTTAACCATATAGAATAAACAATAGGTCGAAAAATACAAAATATCCTTAAAACTGCAATATAAATTGTGGTAACTGATACACAATTATAAAATTTTTGTAGTAGATAGAAGCTAAAATATTTTCTAGGGACGGAAGAAGCATATCTAACCACAGAGTGGTAAAATAAAAAATCGAAAAAGACACGTCGTTAAAACTACAACTTAAGTCGTATTTTAGAATCGGGGAGACCTACGAGTAACGTCCTCGTTAACTTCCACCGACATTTCAGATGTTCCTGTAAATGTTTTCGCCAGTTTGACCCGAAATTTACCGCTCAATCATTGCTTCCATCAATCAGACAAGGCAAAAATCACGATAAACTCTGTACATAGTCTCATTCGAACAACAGCAGTTGGGAAAGGATAGGTGGTGTCATAAGCGTGACACAATGTTGTTACTCGGGAACTTATGACGGATTCGATGTTGCCATCGGGATGTGGCTAGCACGCTTTGTTACCACGCGAAACAGAAGTTACATTACGTTTCGAACAGACTTCTTATAATCGGTTCAAGCATAATGTCGATACTGGTAGTGTCGGCATGTTTAATGGTTCTAGGCTTCAGGATATTAATTGTTTAAACAGAAGACTTCGCACACCCTGAAATTACGAAGGTCCTGTGTGAAAGCACGAAGAAATGACGTTTTTGCATGAATGATTTCCGAAAATTTATTAAAGTCAGAGCCACAGAGAGAAGTGAGGAGCTGGAAATTAATTCAGTCTTATACAGTTCTCCACTTCGGTTGTTCCTGCTTCACACTTCAGTCTCACCTACACTCGTCTTCTGCCTTGCATTTCCCTTCGTATCTAGACGGTATTCCTGCATCTCAAAGGTATCTAATCGCCTCCCTCTCTCCCCTCGTCCATGTATTTTCCGTACACAAAACTGCACTCCACACAAAATATCAGACCAGTCATTGTCTATGAGAGAAATGTCATGCGCGACGGCACAATTGTGTAAAACACTCTCGGACTTCTTGCCGCGTCAGTGAAGGGCAAAACCCCAAGCTTTCGACTATTACCTTCATTGTCTTTGTCAGGAGCAACTGGCTACCTAAACTGCTGCTGTGGTAGCCTTATGTAGCCCATAGACGCCTTGTGATTGGATGGTAATTAGTAATGCTGTCGCCGGCCGATGTGGGCGTGCGGTTCTAGGAGCTTCAGTCTGGAACCGCGTGACCGCTACGGTCGCAGGTTCGAATCCTGCCTCGGGCATGGATGTGTGTGATGTCCTTAGGTTAGTTAGGTTTAAGTAGTTCTAAGTTCTAGGGGACTGATGACCTCAGAAGTTAAGTCCCATAGTGCTCAGAGCCATTTGAACCAAGTAATGCTGTCTTTGCGCCCAGAGTTTTCATCATCCAGTGCAGAAGAAAGCAATTTTAATTACACTCGTATATAGAGAGAAATTTGTTTCTGACGAGCGCCACTTGGATTCCGAAATTAATCATCTGAAGTAGGTGTTCCGAAAGAACTGTTATGATTGACGTGATATGAAGTCAGCGTTCTCCAATTTATATAAATATATATATATATATATATATATATATATATATATATATATATATAAACGTTGAACACTAACGTCATGTATTGTAGCGGCAATACACTCCGCAAAATAGGGAGAGTCTTGGGAAGACGACGTGTAAGACTCAAGGTAAAGGAGATGCTACGGCCCGTTAAGGACAGAATCGGCGTCAGGATCCATGGGATTTATAACATCCCTTGTAAGTATGGAAGCAATTACATCAGACAGACAGTCAGTTCGTACCGTTTCTGAGCACTGCGCAGAACATCGAGGCTTATTAAAAATCGGAAACTGGAGAAATCCGCAGTTGCCGAGCACAGCCTTACAGACACAAAATACTGTTTTATGAAACAACAGTTTTGTCCCAGGCTCCTGCATGTTGGGATTCTGTAATTGAAGTTGCTGTAGAAATAAGAAAGCGTGACAAGAACTTCAACCGTGACAGCGGATATAAACTTAGCGGTTCATAGAAGCGAGATCTCTGTGCAGAAAAGAGACATAGTCGATGAGTTTACGCTATTACGGAAGCTGTGAAGCCACCAGAGCGGACGTTGACATCATCTGCGATAGAATTATGTAATTACCGAGGAATCGCGAGCCATCTACACGCTGTATAAGGCTACCAAATCAGCATTTCAGACTGCCAGCTGCTCCTGACGAAGATGATTAAGGTAATCGTCGAAAGCTAGAAGTTTTACCCGGAAAGTCAGAGACACTCTTACACTACAGTTGTTTTTCAAATTTCAGATTGAGTTGTTTCGCAGCAGGTACTTTTATGGTTAAATACTTGCTTTCCCATTATAATTCTGAGATACATTTTTTTACAGTCTGCAGCGGGGTATGTGTTGTTTTGAAACTTCGTGGCAGATTAAAACTCTGCTCTCGATCGAGACTCTGCACCGGAACTTTCCCTAGTTCTAAAAGAATGAGAGATGTACTGGAAGACGAGAAACTGTGAGAGTAGATTCGGATCATAATTGCACAGCTCAGCTGAGAGAAACATTGTCCTGGAAAACGAAGGTACCGGGATTGATTCCAGGTCTTTTGTTTCCATTAAAATACTTTTCCACTATTTCTTCTATGTATTACATACTATATAAATGGGAAGACATCCTAGTTTGACTGCTCTAACCACCTGACGGTCTTTTGTTATCACGTCTGCTAGATGTGTCCTGGTGTTCACCTTCAGGTATACGGGGTGAGTCAGCTGCGCCTACCGATGTCGTTTTATGCAACTCCCAATTTTGTGTGTGGCCTTCAGACACCGCGTTCGTGATTTTAATATCCTCTCTCACTCTAGGCGCAAGCGATTAGTCCTGGAGAAAAAATGAACACGACCTTTTTGTAGGAAATTTAATGTAGTTAAATTTTGTACTGGGATACGTTTTCCCTGGAGGCCACAGTTTTCGAGTTATTCAAGAAAAACTTGCATAAGTGACCCTCAACCACACTTCCGTCCCAAAACTCATTCTTCACCACTCAGGATTTCTAATATGTTGTTTGTGGCACTACATCCTACAACTATACAAAAATTTCCAAGTTCGTGAGCTGTTCCTGATATTCTACCTTTTTTGGTGGCTATTGATTGAGCTATCACGTCACCAACACAGTCGACTGTTTCGTTAACGTTATGAGTTTAAACGTGTCCGTCAAGGTAATTGAAGAAAAACGACGTTTGTAAACGTTGCGCTAAAACTAATTATGTTGACAATTCGATCCAAACTTAAGCCCTGCAAGCACAGTAGTTTCGTAGTCAGAAGGCCTGACATCTACAATGATGTAAGTTTATTTTATGCTGTTTATCGTTAGGTAAAACTTACACAAACGTCAGATTTACAATTTTGAAGTGTTCGACTAAGCCAGTGCAGTAATAAGGCCAATCAATGAAGACCAAAAAATGTCTGATGATTGAAATAATTAGTGCAGTCTCATATTTTTGTACAGTGGTAGGAGAGAGAGTGATGAACAACATACTAGCGGTGACAGCTGAGTGTGGAAATGAAGATGCCTTTGAGAACCACTTTTGTACGTTTTTCTTGAATAAGTCGAAAACTGCAGTCTGTATCGAAGACGAATCCCACTAAAAATGTAATAAATAAAATTTCCTACAAAAATGTCCTGTTCAATTTTTCTATACCACTAATAAGGATAATGGTAGATGTAAGTGAACTTCCCTGCAACGGCTTCTAGTGGACGATCTTTTTTTAGCAACTCATTACCTAGGTGAGCGAGTATCACTAGTCGCTCTCCGAGATAACACTGATTTTGCTGAAAGAGTCGAATGAAGGCGGCAAAAACCGTACAAATATCCGGAAAGGACAAACCGAGAGGAATCCGAAACCCGAAAGCCAAAAATGGTCAACAGTCTATGAACAAAACCACAATCACAAACCGAGACAAATAAACAATAAAAGGTAACGTTGACGGTCAGAAAGCTTCAGGTACCTCAAATAGGTAACTTAGTATCATCGACATAGTGATGCAGCGTAATCAATAAAGGCAAGTCTTCCGGTCCAGATGACATACTAGTAAGATTTCTTTAAGAATATGGTGACAGAATAGCCCAATACTTAACAATCATACCCAAACGTCCGCTTGACGAAATACGCATACCAAATGACTGGAAAGTTGCACAATTCACACCAATATTCAAGAAAGGAAGCAGGAGTAATCGTTTGAATTACAGACTCAAATCAGTAACGTCTTTGTGCAGTAGGATTTTGGAACATATAATGTTTTCGAACATTATGGGTGTGAAATCTTATGGGACTTAACTGCTAAGGTCAACAGTCCCTAAGCTTACACACTACTTAACCTAAATTATCCTAAGGACAAACACACACACCCATGCCCGAGAGAGGACTCGAACCTCCACCGTGAGCAGCCACACAGTCCACGACTGCAGCGCCTCAGACCGCTCGGCTAATCCCGCGCGGCGAACATTATGAGTTACCTCGAATGTAACAGTCTAGTGATACACAGACAGCAAGGATTCAGAAAATACCGTTCTTGTGAAACACAGCTAGCTCTATATTGGCAAGATGTAATGATTGCTATCGACAGGGGATCTCAGATTGATTCCATACTTCAGGATTTCCGAAAGTCTTGTGTCACCGTTCCTCACAATGGACTTCTAATCAAATTGTGTGCCTATGCACGAGTATTAGGCCTATGTCTTCAGCAATGCGACTGGATCCAAGACTTCCACTCACAGTTAGTAGTAATTGACGGAAAGTCATCGAGTTTAACGGATGTGATATCCAGCGTTCCTGAAGAAAGTGTTACAGGTCCTCTTCTGTTCCCAATCTACATAAACAATTTAAGTGATTATCCGAGCAGTCCTCTCAGAATTATTACTTACTGTCTAGTAAAGTCATCAGACAATCAAAACCAATTGCAAATTGATTTAGACACGATATCTGCATGGTGCGAAAAGTGGAAATTGTCTCTCAATAAGGAAAACTCTAAGCTCATCCACATAAGTACAAAAAGAGATCCGTTAAATTTCGATTACACGATAAAGCGCATAAATTTACAGGCTGTCAATTTGACTATATACCTACGAATTACAACTACAAACAACTGAAATTAGGACGCTCACATAGATAATGTTGTGGGGAAGGCAAAAGAAAACTATATATTATTGGCAGAACACTTACAAGATGCAACAAGCCTACTAAAGAGACTGCCTACTGATGCTAGTTCATCCTCTGCTGGAGTACTGCTGTGCTGTATGGGCTACTTACCGGATAAGACTGACGGTGGGCATCGAATAAATTGAAAGCAGGTAATCTCAGTTTTAAATTGTAGCGAAAAGGAGGAGAGTGTCACGTGTATGATGAGCGAGCGGGGACGGCAGTCATTAAAACAAAGGCGTTTCTCCTTACGGCGAGATCTTTTCACGAAATTTGAGTCACCAACTTTCTCCTCTGATTGTGAAAATATTTTATAGCCGCCAGTCTACATCGGGGGGAATGATGACCGTAATGGACGCGAAGGAACTTGACCCCCTTCTTGCAGCGGCGTAGCGTAGCTCTCTAGAAGAGCGCAGCGTTCCAAAGGATTGGAAAAAGGCGCAGGTCATCCCCGTTTTCTAGAAGGGACGTCGATCAGATGTGCAGAACTATAGACCTATATCTCTAACGTCGATCAGTTGTAGAATTTTGGAACACGTATTATGTTCGAGTATAATGACTTTTCTGGAGACTAGAAATCTACTCTGTAGGAATCAGCATGGGTTTCGAAAAAGACGATCGTGTGAAACCCAGCTCGCGCTATTCGTCCACGATACTCAGAGGGCCATAGACACGGGTTCCCGGGTAGATGCTGTGTTTCTTGTCTTCCGCAAGGCGTTCGATACAGTTCCCCACAGTCGTTTAATGAACAAAGTAAGAGCATATGGACTATCAGACCAATTGTGTGATTGGATTGAAGAGTTCCTAGATAACAGAAAGCAGCATGCCATTCTCATTGGAGAGAAGTCTTCCGAAGTAAGAGTGATTTCAGGTGTGCCGCAGGGGAGTGTCGTAGGACCGTTGCTATTCACAATATACATTAACGACCCTGTGGATAACATCAGAAGTTCACTGAGGCTTTTTGCGGATGATGCTGTGGTATATCGAGTGGTTGTAACAACGGAAAACTGTACTGAAATGCAGGAGGATCTGCAACGAATTGACGCATGGTGCAGGGAATGGCTATTGAATCTCAATGTAGACAAGTGTAATGTGCTGCGAATACATAAAAAGAAAGATCGTTTATCATTTAGCTACACTATATCAGGTCAGCAAATGGAAGCAGTTAATTCCATAAATTATCTGGGAGTAGGTATTAGGAGTGATTTAAAATGGAATGATCATATAAAGTTGATCGCCGCTAAAGCAGATGCCAGACTGAGATTCATTGGAAGAATCCTAAGGAAATGCAATTCGAAAACAAAGGAAGTAGGTTACAGAACACTTGTTCGCCCACTGCTTGAATATTGCTCACCAGTGTGGGATCCGTACCAGATAGGGTTGATAGAAGAGATAGAGAAGATCCAACGGAGAGCAGCGCGCTTCGTTACAGGATCATTTAGTAATCGCGAAAGCGTTACGGAGATGATAGATAAACTCCAGTGGAAGACTTTGCAGGAGAGACGCTCAGTAGTTCGGTACGGCCTTTTGTTGAAGTTTCAAGAACATACATTCACCGAGTAGTCAAGCAGTATATTGCTCCCTCCTACGTATATCTCGCGAAGAGACCATGAGGATAAAATCAGAGCGGCTAGAGCCCACACAGAGGCATACCGACAATCTTTCTTTCCACGAACAATACGAGACTGAAATAGAAGGGAGAACCGATAGAGGTTCTCAAAGTACCCTCCGCCACACACTGTCAGGTGGCTTGCGGAGTATGGATGTAGATGTAGTTGTAGAAAACAAAGGGAACCAGAGCAAGTACAGAAAGATTTAAGAGTTCATTTTTCCCATGCTCTTTTAGAGAGGGGAACGGAGAGAGAAATAGTCTGAAGGTAATTTGAACAACCCTCTGCCAGGTACTTAAGTGTGAATTGTGGAGTATTCAAATAGACGCTGATGTAGAACGCAACTGAACGAGGAAAGCGCGCAGGCTTTCCTTCTATTTTAGGCCGCAGAGGGTCTAGCTAAGTGAAGCGAAGTCTACGCCGCCTGCTCTGGGTGGCCAACGCTCTTGCGTTCATCTCGATATGTAAATCCGAGTCCCGCAACGATACTAAACTTCCCTTGCAATCCACAACCTTTTCTATTCAAATAGGAAATTTTTATTCCATTTTAATCTATCTGGCGCATTTTCCAGTAGTGTAAACTAATATAAAATGTGGGACCCCAAATCAAATCTTGTTATTCTGATTTAGGACCTGTACGATTTCTCTAAATCACTTCAGGCGACCTCCGTGCGATTCTAGCATAGCCAGAGCTGTTTCTCTAATGACTTCGATATCGAAAGACGTTTAAACGGCAACACTCCGTCTTTAGCGTCCCGTGCCTCTTTACTTATTGAGTGCTCCTGCTATTGGCGGGTCGATAAGTCAGAGCGGAGCCTTGGCAGCCGTCGGTGTAGTAATCAAGACGTGGGGAGCGCCGCGCAGGATATCGAGTGGCCACGCCCCTTACCCCTCCCCTGGCCACCCCTTTGAGGGCACCCACAGCACCCCACCCCACCCCTCGCACCCCCGCCTCCCACATCCAGCGCCAAATTGAATTCACGGCCTCGGCTCGGAGCGGCCCACAGGCGCAGTGCGGCGCTTACGGCCAAAGTGCGTGGCGTGGGGCGGCGTGGACTGCCGGCGACGCGACGTCGCCTAGGAGTGGAAGGCGGCGCAGAAAGCGGAAGAGCGGCCGGGGTCGCCGGGACACAACCGCGGCACGTGGTCCGAGACCCACCACTCCACATAACAAGGGCGGGACCGCCCCGTCCAGAGGAGCGCTCTTCTGCCCAGCGGGCATCCAGCTCCACGCACGGCGTCTCATGCAACAACCTGATGGATCACCTGGCGAAACAAAGTGTGGTTTACGGCCGACCTTACTACACTACACGTACAGATTACGCTGCTGGTGTAAAGACGCGCCGGCCGTTGTGGCCGAGCGGTTCTAGGCGCTTCAGTCTGGAACCGCGCGACCGCTACGGTCGCAGGTTCGAATCCTGCCTCTGGCATGGATGTGTGATGTCCTGACCTAGTTAGTTAGGTTTGAGTAGTTCTAGGGGACTGATGATCTCAGATGTTAAGTCGCATAGTGCTCAGAGCCATTTGAACCATTTTTTTTTGTAAAGACGCAATTTCTTCGAGTATGCTCACAGACGTGGTAGATCTCACCTACTTACCCTTAAAAGACCAATCGGGCAGAAACGCTACAGTCAGGATAGATGGCACACCAGTAATACGTCGTCGGGAAGCATGATACTTAGGAGTAGCACTAGATGCGAAATGGAGCTTCGCCCGGCACATTGAAGTCACAACACATAGGTCACTAGAGGTACTAAATGACCTCATTACGATAGGACATAGGCGATTTCATCTCCCACCAAACCTCATCAAGTTGTACCACAACACAATCCTCGCCTCCATCGTGGGCTACGGGTCCGGAGTCTGGGCTCACAGGCTCACGAGGGTCGTTCCTACTATGGCCGCGAGGAGAGTGCAGCGGAACATGCTACTGCGCTCAGTCGGTGCCTACCGTACACGTCCTGGGGGAGCGTTGTTGATTCTCATGGGGCTGTGCCCCCTGGATGTAAAAATCAGGGAGCAGGCCGCATGGTACTGGGTAAAAACGGGGCAGACTGAAAAAACCGGGGACATTATGGGGGTCAGAGTGGTTCAAAATGGTTCAAATGGCCCTGAGCACTATGGGACTCAACATCTTAGGTCAGAAGTCCCCTAGAACTTAGAACTACTTAAACCTAACTAACCTAAGGACACCACACACACCCATGCCCGAGGCAGGATTCGAACCTGCGACCGTAGCAGTCCCGCGGTTCCGGACTGCAGCGCCAGAACCGCTAGACCACCGCGGCCGGCTAGGGGTCAGAGTGGGGGATAAACCATCAATCAAAAGAAGGGGGATGGGGCTTTGGCAAGAAATCTGGGATGGGGATGAGACAGGGAGAAGAACACACCAACTATTACCAAACATCGAAGAACGATTGAGAATGAAGCATTTTCAGCCTAGTAAGGGACTGCTGCACTTCCTCACAGGGCATGGACCGTACCCGGAATATATCTGCCGTTAGGGAAAAGAGCGACACCCTCGTTTGACTGTGGTGCCGGGATAGGCACACCGGACCACGTGGTCTACGAGTGTCCCATTTTCGACGACTTTGCCGCTGAGTTAAGGAAGTCACTGCCAAATGCAGATACCTTCCATGTAATTAGGAACCCAGTCACCTTTATTATCATCGATAAATTAGCCAGCGTGGTATCCGCCAAAGTCCTGAGAGAATATAGTAGGGAGATAGAGTAACGAAAGTGCCAAAACGTGACATTACGTACCATCCCATTCCGTCAGGATGCGTACTGGCCGACCGCCGTGACGATCGGGATCCGTCGCGTCCAGGACTACGGGGAGGGTGCGAACTTACCGACTATAGACACAGCACACCGATTATGACTTAGTAGATAAAATTACTGGTAGGAAATAGATAGTAGGATATTTCAAGAAGACCTGGAATGGTTTCCAGTTAAGGCCAGTCCAGTGCCAGGGGTACGCCCATTGGGATTAGCTCGGTGGGCACGGCCTAGAGATAGTAGGTTTGTATTCTGCTGGCACACTTGTAACGTTGCAGGATGTAGTTGTTAGTAGAGTAGGATAGAGTAGAAAGCATGGTAGGTTAACAGTAGGTCAAATAGTAGGAATACCCATACAGTAACTAACCTCCCATCCCGTAGCTGACTCTAACAATAAGTAGAGTCTTGGTAAATGCTGCTGAAAATTTGTAATTTTGTATGTAACTTCGACCAACTAATGTCTCAGGTGGTGGGTTACTTTGTATGATATTGGTTTTGATGAATAAAGATTTTTTTTTAAAAAGAGGCCACGGCTGTTATCCTTCACATGTTTATAGAATGAAAGCTCCGCTACCTCGGTACTGTGAAGCACACCCAACTAAAATTGCAGAGCTCAACCACGTGATACTAAGATCTTGACGTGGCAACAGACTCGCCACGAGTTCCTCAGAGCCTTGAACAGGGCAGGAACCCTTAATCTGGTAGGACCCGTTACGGCAGCTGTCCACTACGGAATATGTCAGTATTGCCGTGCTTCTGCACGAAGCAAATATCCAGTCAGACACAAAGGGTGCAGCGTGAGAAGATGTGATACATGGATAGCTTTGAAAGTATGAATCTACTAAATGCATCATGAAGTTTAACTGGTATTCATTCAATTTATACTGACTATGCTGTATATAAAAAAATACTATGCACTGGCTAAATGGTTAAGCCCAAGGGTTCAAATGGCTCTGAGCACTATGGGACTCAACTGCTGTGGTCATAAGTCCCCTAGAACTTAGAACTACTTAAACCTAACTAACCTAAGGACAGCACACAACATCCAGCCATCACGAGGCAGAGAAAATCCCTGACCCCGCCGGGAATCGAACCCGGGAACCCGGGCGTGGGAAGCGAGAACGCTACCGCACGACCACGAGAAGCGGTAAGCCCAAGGGTCAATAAATACAAAAACAAAAAAATGAAAACTGCTCGCATAACCAATAATTTGCCAGCACATAGGAGACAGTCAAGTTGTTGATTTCATTTCGAGCACAAAATTTTAAGTACCGACCCAATGGTCATCGCATGGAGCAAATTCTGCTGCTTCATGTGTCCACTGCCTGGACGACAAACAGACTGTAAACTATTATTGCTTCGTCCACCATTTTACTCGAGTTCGACTCCCGATGCCCATCACTCCCTTTGACGCTGTTTTGTTTTTTTGGAGGTTGCACTAGTTTTCCGGGAAATGTCCATTCTATTCGCTTTATTGAGGGTCACGCATAAAATATTGTATGAGTTCACAATAAAAAGGTGGTGGACAAAAGTAGCGGAAAGCCACCAAAGTACATGAAAAAGACTCAGTAATACTGAGATCTGCTGACTGTGGTGTGCCAGAGCAGATGCAACAATTCATCCTTGTCTCACAAAACGAATCCAAGATGTGTGAACAACGACGCTGTCGTCTTCGAACACAGCGTCACCATTGAGGAACAAGTTTTGTATCGTAGGATGGACCTGATCAACCACAATTGTCACATAACCATTGGCAGTAATGCGACTTTGCAGAGTAACAACGAGGCCCATGGAAAACCACGATACGGCTGCTCAAACAATCACCGAACCCCCGCCGTGTTTCGCTTTTGAGACGTAAGCTGTTCCAGAAGTTGTAAACAGTGTGAAACAAGACTCTTGTAATCAAATGACTTTCTTCCATTGCTCATTAGTCTATGTTTTATGGCTTCGGCACTACGGTTTCCTGTTAGAGGACATCACACACATCCATGCCCGAGGCGGGATTCGATCCTGCGACCGTAGTGGTCGCGCGGTTCCAGTTTGTAGCGCCTAGAGCCGCTCGGTCACCCCGGCCGGCCCACTAATGAGTGGTAATGGAATTCCAGCTTGCCCTGAATTTCCCTGGTCCTGGACCTTCTTTCGTGTAGTTTCGGTGCTGACAGGTTTCGTGAGTGCGACATTCAGGTCTCCAGTGACTTTTCGGCTGTCGTCCTCACAATTTTTGTCACAATCCTCGTCAATGAACGTCCGCGACGTTCGCTGAACACACAGGTCCGTCCACGGCATGACTTAGCGGATGATGTTGTTCCGCTTTCCCTGCATGCAGTGTAAACCCTCCGTAATGTCCTATTGAAACCTCGGCTACCTTTGTTAATGAAGTGCCGGCCGCGGTGGTCTCGCGGTTAAGGCGCTCAGTCCGGAACCGCGCGACTGCTACGGTCGCAGGTTCGAATCCTGCCTCGGGCATGGGTGTGTGTGATGTCCTTAGGTTAGTTAGGTTTAAGTAGTTCTAAGTTCTAGGGGACTTCTGACCACAGATGTTAAGTCCCATAGTGCTCAGAGCCATTTGTTAATGAAGCACGCACCATACGCGCACCAACAATAAGCCCACCTTCGATTTCAAGTTGGCTCTGACATAAAGCAGTCACGATTACACAGAACAGTCTTATGAGCGCCAATGACACTTTGGACATATTGAGGATATTACACAGGATACGTTCGTGGTCAATCAGAAAAACGCCGCCAGCAGTCTAGGCTACCATATGCACTTGTTTTCAATCATGCGTTTCTTACTATGTTACGTACCCTCTGTATATTACTGACTAAAGTACAAAGAGTAGTTGACAGACTTCTGAACACCACCGACGAAAGGCACTATATTTGTCTACTAATAACTTGGTATCAAAGTCTTAATCAGGTTATGTTACTCTTCCAAGAAGATCTAAATACATTCGTTTGGTTATGAATTTGGTGAGCGATCTTCATATTAGCTGGCAGGATGTCGATCCTGCAGTGGATGATGATGTTTGGTTTGTGGGGCGCTCAACTGCGTGGTTATCAGCGCCCGTACAATTATCCAATCTTTGCTCAGCCCAATTTCGCCACTTTCCTGGATGATGATGAAATGATGAGGACAACACAAACACCCAGTCATCTCGAGGCAGGTGAAAATCCCTGACCCCGCCGGGAATCGAACCCGGGACCCCGTGCTCGGGAAGCGAGAACGCTACCGCGAGACCACGAGCGGCGGACATCCTGCAGTGGACCTGCCGACTCTCCAGTTGAACTCCAGTTGACTCTCCATCTCGTTCTGCAGTCGTCGGTTGGTGCATCCCCATAAATACTCGACAGCCAGAAGCGGAAGAGCGATGCTCTGATTCCGTCCATGTTGTCGGCGCAGCAATACAGTGCGACGAAGTCGGCTCCATCCGGTTCACCACTGCGTCTGCTCTACGTCGGGCCGAAATTACACTACTGGCCATTAAAATTGCAACACCAAGAAGATGACGTGCTACAGACGCGAAATTTAACTGACAGGAAGAAGATGCTGTAATATGCAAATGATTAGCTTTTCAGAGCATTCACACAAGATTGGCGCCGGTGGCGACACCTACAACGTGCTGACATGAGGAAAGTTTCCAACCGATTTCTCATACACAAACAGCAGTTGACCGACGTTGCCTGGTGAAACGTTGTTGTGTTGTGTAAGGAGGAAAAATGCGTACCATCACGTTTCCGACTTTGATAAAGGTCGGATAGTAGCCTATCGCGATTGCGGTTTATCGTATCGTGACATTGCTGCTCGCACTGGACGAGATCCAATGGCTGTTAGCAGAATATGGAATCGGTGGGTTCAGGAGGGTAATACAGAACGCCGTGCTGGATCCCAACGGCCTCGTATCACTAACACTCGAGATGACAGGCATCTTATCCGCATGGCTGTAACGGATTGTGTGCAGCCACGTCTCGATCACTGAGTCAACAGATGGGGACGTTTGCAAGACAACACCATCTGCACGAACAGTTCGACGACGTTTGCAGCAGAAAGGACTATCATCTCTGAGACCATGGCTATGGTTACCCTAGACGCTGCATCACAGACAGGAGCGCCTGCGATGGTGTACTCAACGACGAACCTGGGTGCACGAATGGCAAAATGTCATTTTTTCGGATGAATCCAGATTCTGATTACAGCATCATGATGCTCGCAAACGTGTTCGGCGTCATCGCGGTGAACGCACATTGCAAGCGTCACTACTCTTGATGAGCTGTGGTATCGTGTTGAAGCTGCATGGGCAGCTGTACCTGTACACGCCATTCAAGCTCTGTTTGTCTCAATTCCCAGGCGTATCAAGGCCGTTATTACAGCCAGAGGTGGCTGTTCTGGGTACCGATTTCTCAGGATCTATGCACCGAAATTGCGTAAAAATGTAATCACATGTCAGTTCCAGTATAATATATTTGTTCAATGAATACCCGTTTATCATCTGCATTTCTTCTTGGTGTAGCAATTTTAATGGCTAGTAGGATATCATGTGGCCTGCAACATGCGCCTGCTGTGCAGGCAACCCTGCAGACTCTGCTGTAACGGGTGGAGCCTTCGTGGTCAATGGATACAACACAGCGTTTCGCAGCTCTGATCACATCCTGATAACCGGTGAGAACTCAAAACATGTTTGACGCACCCCAAGCCTTGTTTAAATTTAAACATAACTGCACAATTGGCAGCATCTTCTGAAGACTACTCCGTCGGTCGTCGTAATATGGTGAATACAACGGAAGCAACAACTCGTCTGATAACATGAAAGCAGTTCGTTAATCACAGGAAAGCTGCGAGATAATGCACGATACAGTCTCACTTGCGCTAACGACGTGTTCCGAATGCCGGCCGGAGAGGCCGAGCGGTACTAGGCAATGCAGTCTGGAACCGCGCGACCGCTACGGTTGCAGGTTCGAATCCTGCCTCGGGCATGAATGTATGTGATGTCCTTAGGTTAGTTAGGTTTAAGTAGTTCTCAGTTCAAGGGACTAATGACCTCAGCAGTTAAGTTCCATAGTGCTCAGAACCATTTGAACCATTTTGTTTTCGTTCCGAATGTCTCGTAGCCAATTTTAAATATTAGATATGTGTGCCGGTTTGGTAGTCGAAACCAGAATCGTTGCTTTTTGCGGTGAAATGGTCTACAGATTGAGCTATCCGAGTACGACTAACGATCGGCCTTCAAAGTTTTATTTCCGCCAGCAGCTCTCTTACTTTCGAAACCGTGACGATGGTTCGTGAGGTGAGCATGGATAGCTCAGTCGGTTGAAGAATATCGTGTTACGTGTCTCGTATGGACCTCACCTCTGCACGTAGCTCAACGGTTAAGGCAATAAGACACCAGATTTTGAGGCGGATGGACGTTGTATGTATTAAGGTACGACGTATGTTACGAGTTCGTGTAGACATTGCGCAAATAATCTACGTGCAGGAGGTTGTGGAGTGCTCCTCAATTAACGTACCATTTATTCGCATATATAACTTTCGAAGTGCGTAGAGTATTGATCTTTCACCCATTTTCGTGTTGTGTATGACTGGCAATGAGAGGCGAGTGACAGCTATATGAAAGATTCTCGTTTTTGAGAAAATGTAAAACAGATAACTGGCGAGAAACCTGATTTTAATCAAGCAATGATATCTTACAAGTGCTCTAAGGCTATTGACAATGTTGTTTAGTTAGAGTCAGACGTTTCTCAGTTCACAACAGACAATCGCTATGTTACAACTTAGAAGATTTGCACACGAAAGACACATGTTCTGCGTTCGTGTCTCGATAAGGCACATAGGTTTAATCTGCCAGGCAGATTCACATCAGCGCAAACTGCACTGCTCGGTGAAAATTCATTCTGTAAATTTCAGTGTCACTGCAGCATGACGTCAGTTCCTCACAGGTTGGACAAACAACTTGTTGTAAGTGTCCCAGAAGGGTATGAGACGTACATTATTGCCATTAATCTAATATCATCGTTTTAGTACAGAGAACTTTCACAGAAAGTGAGGAAGTTTATCTTATGTTCTCAGACTGGAACTATTATAACATTTCTATGGTGACTACAGAGACTTACTTTGGAAAGCATGAAGGGGCTTGAAGTAATAAGTTACACATCATTATTTGTTTATTATTTATTTAACCTGGCAAGATTAGGGCCATCAGGCCCTCTCTTACATCTAACCAGGCATTCTACTTATTTTATATTCATATGTTTTAGTAGGCATATTAAACTACATCTAGTACAAAAAGTGAAATAAACAATTACAAAGGCACACCTGGAAAAATACATACATATAGAGTTTATATTCGTAGATCATAAGTACTGTTATAATTAGACATTATTGAAGAGAGAAATTTTAGAAAGGAGTGCTAGCAGCAGGGAGTATGAGGGAGACTGATGGTGAAGGGAGGAGAGGAATAGAGAGGCATGATTAAACATAATTAAGGAAAATATAAAGGAAAAGAAGATTGCGTGGATGAAGAGGAAGGCATCTCAGGAGCAAGATAGGAGACGCTAGCTTTGCTATTTGACAGATGAGAGGATTGGCCTTGTACATTAATTTTGTGGAGAACGTTATGAGGATGATAGTAGGAAATGCTTCAGCTTCTTCTTAAAAGCATCAGGAGATTGAATTTTGCGCAAGGTAAGGGGGCACTTTGTTCCAGAGGCGTACTGCGGCAACTGAGAAGGAGTTTGCAAAAGTTTTTGTTTTGTGAGTCGGCACAGTTAGGATACCAGATAAGAGTGACCTCGCGTTTCGATTATGATAGCATGACAGGTTTTTAATCTCTGAAGCAAGGTACTGGGGTGCTTGCGCGCCGAGGACTCGGTGAAGTAGACATAGAGTGTGGTAGTCACGCAATTTGTCCGGCCGCAGCCACCATAGTTCGGAGTATGAAGCACTAACATGATCATATCGGCGAGTGTTGCAGGTGTAACGCACATTATGGCTCGTCATGTCATTTTTATTGAATGCTGAGTGTGACACAGATAAGTGATATTATTTTTCGACACAGTCAGCAAATTTCTGTAAGCAACGGCCGCAACGCTCTACTAGTCGCTCGATTCCTCGACGATGAACATTCGCTCCTTGGTCACGGAGCCATTCAAGAACCGGTGTGTCAACGAGCCCCATCACTTGAAAATCTCTTTATCCCCTAATGGTCTGCCAGCTTCCAAAAAAGATGGAAATTGCGTGGTGTGAGATCCTACTTTCTTTCCGATTAGCATAACTCGCTTCTGTGCAGCCTTGGTCAAATATCTCGCAGCATTTCACTGCGGCTGGACCTGACATTGTACTTGGTGCGTATACCGCCAGAATTTCGCAGTAAATCTGTGTGCAATTTGGACATTTTGTCCACAAGAATCATACGTCCCGTGTACCTTGAATTTTGACTAAGTTTCTCGTTTCAGCGGCATTTCATTCGCTCACTGTATCTTAGCTGGATTCTTGTTCGGCCAAATGCGACCTAAGAATGGCACACCAAACGTAAATCTCGAGAACTACTATTTGAAAGAGCAAAACAACCTGTCATCTGTACCCCATCATAAGTGTATGAATGGGACTTGGAACATGAGCTCTCTTCGGGCAATGAGACACTTGTGTTGCGCAGTGGTTTTAACTTGGGACGACATGTGTAACTTACGTTCTGAAGTCCCTACGTCCGTCGTGTTTTCCTTCCAGTTTTTCGAAGAAAAACCCATACTCCAAAATCCTGTGAAAACGAAGGTGTCTCTTCTAATATGAGAGCCGGTCTTTGATTCAGGAATATAACCAAATATACAAAGCCCTTTGTGATTTTGTATTTGGTAGGAGTGTGTCTTTAACTGTGTTACATTAATACCTATAGCTCACGTTCATCATTTTATGATGACTTCTGGTTTATATTCTGCTTTAGCTGCAGTCGATGTAACGTCAAGGTTTCTTAGCTAGAGGTCATGTATTTATAAGGAATCGGTACCATTATCTTTAATTACTGAGCAGGTTCTGTTTGTAGCGATTTATCCACTTATAGTCAACGTTACCGTCGTGATTTTTCATGTCTCTTTCCACACACACACACACACACACACACACACACACACACACACACACATATGACGAAATTTATTTGAGAGGAACAAAATTGTATTGCTCTTTTATGTCTCAGGTCTGGAGGTTTACATTTAATCTGCCATTCTTACGTGACATATAGGCGGACAGGCATCCAGCTGCTGTATACATCTCGCACCACGTATCAGCACAGTCAAATACGGTTATTCGACTACGGGAGACACAACGTAAGGCAATCGTAAGGTTTAACGAAACGTGTTCTGCAGAGTCAGGAGTGTGGAACTGCTGAAATCAACACTGGCAATGAATGCGTCCACTGGGATTGCTAAGTACCCGTTCCAGTGAATAGACTGAAAACTATGTAACTGATAGCGTCGTTTCTTACTGTGCTTTACGTGCTGTGCGATTGTCGTTTCATGATAATCTATTTTTATGGGCATGTCCTAAGTATTGTATCCAGTGATTGTACGTAGGTCATGTGTCACATAGCGTCGTTCCTAACCATGTATGCGTCTCATCGTTTCCCTATAATTTCTATTTTTTGGCTCAATAATTAACCTATACAGAATGAAAATTTCCTTCATATATATTTTTTCCCTCTCACGTAACCTTCGTTATATCCGTATGTGGAAAGATAAACGAAAAATAATTATAGCTACATTGACTATAGGTGGAAAAATCGCAGCGAACAGAACCTGCTCTGTAATTAAAGATAATGGTACAGAATCCTTTTAAGCACAAGCCCTCTAGCTAAAGAACCTTGACATTACACTAATTACAGCTGAAAGAGAATATAAATTTCCAATAGAAAACAACGACTGCAGCACTTCGCCAGGTATCTGGAAACCGGACGGCTATATGCAACACCAGCGTGGGAAGGTGCGCCATGGAGATTACATGTTGTTATGACATAGGAGCCTTACCAGTACACTGACGCTATGCATGTATCACGCAACACCGTCACAGAGGACTCTTTGATGTCCGCGTTTCACTTCAGTCCTTCTCGTTGGATATTCATATTACAGGAAGGCTCAGGGTTGATGATAATTACAATATGGCAATGTAACTCGATTCGATTGCAACATGGCAATGTCACTAGATTCGATTACGTATCTCTGTCTTTTTACCGAGCGAGGTGGCGCAGTGGTTAGCACACTGGACTCGCATTCGGGAGGACAACGGTTCAATCCCGCGTCCGGCCATCCTGATTTAGGTTTTCCGTGATTTCCCTAAATCGCTCCAGGCAAATGCCGCGATGGTTCCTTTGAAAGGGTATGGCCGAATTCCTTCCCCGTCATTCCCTAATCCGATGAGACCGATGACCTCGTAGTTTGGTCTCTTCCCCCAAAACAACCAACCAATCTGTCTTTTTTCAGCAATATTATTTTCATATGAGGCACCAGAAATCCTAGGGCCCTATTGAAAGACCTAATTTATAGACGTACTCCTCTACGATTCCACAGCAGAAGACGGCTATCTTGCATAGTGTGTCCCATATATTTTGACTACGCCAGGCAACTTTCCGTCCAGAAGACAAATAAGAAATGAGTGATGCAACTATTGCTTAGATACCAGGGGGACATTAATGAGCATGATAGCCTCTTTGTAATTTTCTTCGTTAGGAAGATATGAACAGCATATACTCTTTTTAAAATAGAACCCATTAGGTTTTACTAGGTAACCCACTTTCTATCCTCAAGTTCTGTTCAAAACCGTAACGCAAAATTGACATATACTCTCCTGTAGCAGCACTGTGCAAGTACAAGGGATAACTGAATGACCGGTGTGAATATTCCTTGCGGTTTCATTAGTTTACCGTCAGCCGCAGAAAGTGGACGAGTACATTATTCCTTGAAAAAACTTAGGTTTTTTTTTCAGATCACCACACAGCTCTAGGACAGTGCCAAATCGACCTGCATGTTTCATCTATGTGTTCTCTTCAGTAGACACAAGTAGGAGTGAATTTCAGTGTCACTGAAGATTGAGAGCTATGCGTTGGGTTGGAACTTGAAATCAAAACTCTGCCTTTTCTGGACCATTCTGCTATCAATTAAAAATCCTGCCAGGTCCTATTACAAGTTACACTCTATCAGTATTTGCGTTCTGCTCTCGAACCGAGGGTGGAACTGACGTGTCTCTGACACTAAAGTCATTTCAGACTGAACAGTAGCTCACCTGGAGCAGGACTGGGGAAACGATTCACCCTGGCTTCATCAAGTGAAACATCCCAGTGTCTGAGATTTCGGGAATTCATACAAAGATCAAACCATGACAGGTGGACAGATATTTGAGCGTCGCAATCCCAGTTTATGTGATTTATGTTTTCAGTGATTTTCGTAAATCACCTAGGACGAATAGCGGAGCGTGTAGGTCACGGACTACTGGCATTTTAGTCCAAACTAGTGCTCCGCCTCAAATGACCTGCCCCTAGAGGGGATGCTAAAATGTAACATTCTAACCTTCCTTCTTACTCCTGTTACGTGATTATTAGTATTACGAACTCTACATCTTAATCATTGTGTCACTTCTCCCGGTTCGCTCGTACGTTTCAAATGTCGACACACTCTCCCTTGCACAGCTTAATCATTAGCATTCATAAGAGAAAGCGAATGGTGAACAACAGCTTCCGCAAATGTGGTCATTGAACAAATGTATGAAACATGCAGGTCAAATTGGCCGAGAGTCTAGCAATAACATATTGCTCACAGTGTATGCTTTTGAAGATATTTTTATCATCAGGTGTGGCTAGATGTGGCGTTTTACTACTTGTATGAAAAAGCTGTTGAGTTCTCAGACATATCAGTAAGTATGAAAGGTGTTTTGAATCGTAAAAAAAGGATTATATAACGAAAAACCATAAATTACTGTCCATATGCATTGGCGTTACAGTCTTTCGTGTAGTTTTTACTACATCGTCACAAAGTCAGCTAAAACTACTTCCAGAACGATAAGAATCGAAATACCAGCAACACTTTAATACGTTTCGGGAAATTCTTTAGACAGTTTGTGCTCAGTTCTCGCTGCTATCTCTTCGGCGCCATGAGCTGTACGCCGGAGTTGCGCTATGCGACCGGGTTACAGATCGAATGTCTGTCGCGCCCGTTCGATGGGCGTGGCCAAGAAGTGTTGCGTTAAGAGTGTCTCTGTGTTATTTTTCTCTGTTTGCTTTTTACGCCTCTGTCAGTTCAGAGATCTTTGGTACACGACTTCTCCTGCAGCGTATAAAATAGCGCAGATAAGTGCGCTTATTTCTTATTAATCTCTTAGGTCGATTTGAGACATGTGAGAGAGTCAGATAACAAATATAAACCGATTCAAAGAGTAACAATTTGATATACGATGAAACAGCTTAGCACTGTGACGAAAGGGAATATGGCAAACAAACAAAAATTTGTGGGGCTCACATCCATGAATGGCATCCGTTAATGAATCAATTAGGTTGCTGCAGATCGCATTATGCCACCCACATTAAACCTGAGATACTATGTCTCAAAATGAACGCTTTTGAAGCAAATAGTTGAAATTCCTGGTGCTTGTGCACAACATCAGTACGAATTATTGCTCTAAGATCTCTCTTCAGTACTTGTAAGTGACAACAGTATTTCAAGCTGTGTATTGGTAGTGTGCTGCAATTGTACAGCACATACTTGAAACGATGTCATAACCGAATATTAAAAAGTACCGTTGTTAGTATAAAACTTAACCTTCAGTAAAATAAAATCTATAGTAGCTCTTATAGATTTAGATCCATGGCCAATAAAATTAAGAAACCTTGTAATTCATTTTCTGGAACGACAAAAATTCACCGCTGAGAAATATATAATTCACAGAGGAGAAGTACTGAAACTTCACCTCTCTTAGTACTTCATTTGGTCTCTCCTGGAAGTTTACTTGATGCAGTGTGAGGAAACTTTACCTCTCTGGTGTCCATATTATCCTAAGTTCCCAATCGAATGTTGGAGTAACTTGTAACCCAAGCGGCTAATTAAATCGATACGGGGTATTAGCGGAACCCCGCAGTGCGGAATGAAAGGGTTCGCCCACCGTAACTCAACGGAGAGGCTCTTTCGTTCCAATCAATTTAACCTTGCAATTCAGAGGTGAAAACATATATTAGGGATAGCGGCTCGTGTGCTGAGGGTACTGGTTACGGAAACCAAGTCAACTAATATAATAATTTCACCTTACGATGATTATGAAAGAATTTGTAAGATTATCGTAACGCATTTATTTGCAAAATACGGCGAGTGTATTATCATGAAATAGACACACTCTGTCACAGTTTTTGAAATTTATCTTCATGTTTCAGAACCACTACAAATTTATGGTCATTCATCAAATATACTTTGTTACGGAGCTCTTCTCGAAGCTGAGAGGTATTGTTTGGAGGCTAGTCATTACCAATACATAATTTGTAAAATTTACTAAGCCCAATATATTGTAAGATGTTCGTGTTACTATTACGTAATTACAAATGTATTTAATTCTGAAAAACACCCTATATCCGATTACCCCATATATCACCGTATATATATGTAGCGTCATTCCAATTACTTTTTTTACGATATTTAAAATTGATTTTGTAAAATGTTGACTTCTTAATGACTATCGAACATCGTCTCTTACTTTAGAAAATAAAACTATGCATGCTATACTCACAAACATAGTTGAAGTATCCAAAGGACAATCTAAAAGTTGCGGGAAACTTCTCCGTCTCAAAAAAAACTTTCAAAAATTATTAACGGTTCTGTAAAACGGAGAAAAACTAAAGACACTGGCAGCTGAATTAACCCAAGCAGATAATTTTCTAAACTACAGATTAGGATTTTTCTCTGTAACCACAAAAGGTGGTCCAATGAAAATGGCTTTGTTTTTGGATTCAGACAATATCTTATATTATGATGTCTACTGAGAGTCATATATGCGACAGGATTTCGATCATAGCTAATTGCTCGAGCTATCAATCTGTTTTACTTTACAAGACATCGTTAAGGTTCAAGTTCAATAATAATAATGGGCCTTTTTCGAATACAAGTACAAGAAATATTCCGCTAAATGTTTCTAGGGTACCTGAGTAGGTCCCAGTGTAATGTCAGCTATCTTCCTTGCAGATATTTCATTGTAAAAAGTTTTGTTCGAGTGCAAGTAACTGGAGATATTGTTGTACATTGAAGAAGCGCACAAAAAAGCGAGATGCGGTATTGGCAGAGACGCGTTCACTTACTTATGGCACGAACTGAGAGAACAGAAGTGGCTGAGCCTACCTAAGATATCCATGACGAGTGTCGGCTGTCCACTGTCGGTGCGCGGTGCCTCTCACACGGGCATCGGCGCGGCTCGGTTCGGCGCACGCACACAGCGGCCGCACGTGCGGTGGAGGCGGAGGCGGCGGCGACGTCGGCTGCCCGGCTGGCGCGTCCTGCCCCTGGCGTCGCTGCGTGCGGGCCGCCCCGCCGACCACGTGACGTCACAGCACGCACAGTGCATCGCCGCCGCCGCGACGCTAGGGGCCCGCGCCCGACTAGGAGGGTGGGGGTGGCGAAAATACGGAAAGGGGGCTGTCCGGCCGCTTCCCCCTCCCGGCCGCCACGAGGGACGCTGCGCCGCTGCATGGCGCATCGATTATTACGTATGCGCATTGTCGACGGAAAGAGCCGAGCGCTGCCGAACGCCGCAGGGGAGGCCCCGAAGCTCCACCCCGTCGGCGCTCGGCGCGCGGTGTCGGCAGACGCTCTCGAAGCGCCGTCGTGAGAGGACGCGTAGCGGACCGGCTGGCGCTGGCGGATTCCGCAGCCGTCGCCTCTGACAGGCGTAACTGAAGAATCATGTCTGAGACCTCCGTAATCATTTTAATACAATAAAGCCACACAAATATCGCCTCTCACTTTTTAAATTATGTCGGAATAATGATCTCGACTGTTGCCAGTGATAATCTTCAGACTATTCCATGTTGCTAGTTGAAAGTTGCCATCTAATGGCTTCCAGGGGCAACACACACGTCATTTTAATATTTTATACAATTATTAGAGGAGTTTAAAAATTTAAAAACCTGTTATAGTCTACCCTTTAAGAGGTATTATCTTGTGTCAATGATTTAACACAACGTATAAAGTTTTAAAGTTATAAACTATGTACGTGTCATGAGGCTGTATACCTCATGGTTCGCAAATTGCCTATATTAATTAAATACTTGAGAATGAGACCACTTAGCGACTTCCTTTCATATAATTTCAGACCTTTTCGAAACTTTTTCCCGTATCTATTAAATGAGAAGAAAGGAGTAGGATTGTACGCAGCTGATCGTAACGTGACATACATATAATCATACTGTAATTACTGTGAATCAAATTTGATGTTTCATTTTTATTTGCGCACTACTTTTGTATGCAATCTTTTTCTTAGTGTTCTGTCATCAAATGACTAATCTTCACCTGTTTAATCTTTTATTATATCAGTACCTGAAGATAAACTCCGTTAGAATTCTAAACAGTAATCGGAATAAAAGTAGAAAGCGATCCAGGCTTCCTTTGACTTTTCTTCATTATGATTTTTTGGTGTTATGTTATGTTATGTTAACCGGGGACCTAGAAACGACGAAGAGGCTCCGTCCCCGCCGCATCCGCAGTGGTCCACAACCCCACGACGACTATCACAGTCCACTTCACCCCTCCGCCACCCCACACCGAACCCAGGGTGGTTGTGCAGTTCAGCCCCCGGTGGACCCCCCAGGGAACGTCTCACAACAGACGAGTGTAACCCCTATGTTCTGTGGTAGAGTAATGGTGGTGTACGCGAACCTGGAGAACTTGTTTGCACAGCAATCGTCGACATAATGAGGTGGAATAAGGGAAACCAGCCCACATTCACCGATGCAGATGGAAAACCGCCTAAAAACAATCCACAGACTTGGCGGTTCACCGGACCCCGACACAAATCCACCGGGCAGATTCGTGTCGGGGACCGGCGCTCCTTCCCGCCCGGAAAGCAGTGCATTAGACTGCACGGGCAACCGGGCGGGCTTTTTTTTTTTTTGGTGTTAGTTGGACTTCAAAATCACCCTGGATAGGTAAGCGACAGCCACTCAGGTACCAGGCTAAGTACTGAATAAACATGATTTTTTTTAATTAAGCGTAATTCTCAGAGCTCAACTACAAAAGTAGGGTTAAGAAAAAACAGTTATTTCAACAGATTGTGTAATAAATCGGTGAGAGATTCTCAAAATATTGATTGTTAATTGCCGGAATATTCGAGGTAAAGCCTCGGAGATCACGTATCTCATAGAAGACAGTCGCTCCCCATGTCACACTAGTAAATGAGAATCGGTGATAGCCGTAAGTAGATAGTAGCCAAATTTTCGACAGCACAACAGGCGCATGTATCAGAAGGACAGACTGAATTCACCAAGAGTAGTCCACGTTTACACTTGTGATGGAGCAGGAGAAAGAAAAAGGAACGTAGCACGTAGACTACATTGTGTCTAATGAAACACGCCACTTATCTCCTTGTCAAATTACATAGTGAACTAAAATCGACGAGATTGTCATATGTATTGAAGGATAAATCCAAACACATATTTCAGTGTGGTAAAAAGATTAGTGTGGAAATCTTGAGGACGTCAAACTGCACGAGTAATACCACGAAGTGGTATCATATGAGACGATCACATAAAATAAGTTAGTTGGAAGGTGAATGGAAGACTTAGATTCTTCGAAAGGATTAGCCTGTAAAGGAAACCGCATGGCAGACGCTTTTGCGAGCAACTGCAGTATTCGTATTTGCTATTCTCATTTTACAACAGCGTCATCAGTTTCCTTTAGTGGTTTGATGCAGACCACTACAGCTTCCTCTCCTGTGTCATTATTACAAAGTAAGACCTAAAAGAGAACTGTGCAATCCGACATGTCGAAACCTGCCCTGAAATTTTTTGTATGAGAAGAATACACCGAAAGAAACACAATGTGAAAACTTTAGCTGCTAAGACCCAATGCACATATTTTGAGATAACCAAAATTCGTAGCTCGCCAGGTGGCTGGAGAGATGTACACCCCTGCTGTACCTGTAGCAGAGAGGGCATGCGAAACACGATGGGCACCAACCTTGGTTGTCGGCACATTGGTAAACATATAACATGGCACAGCGCGATTTTAATTTTTAAAGCGAATTTCAGTTTTCGTTGATAGTTTTTCTTACAGAATAGTTGACAAGAACTATACGCTCGAATCTGAAATTTATTTGATTTTCATAATAATTAGCAGCTACTTTTGCAGTATTGCTAAGTATTAGCAATGGAGATAAAACTGAATTAATCTTCTGTTTGATTTCTTAGGATACATTGCTAATAACACCTATCTTTGTGCAAGTCCAAAAGATGAAATATGAAGAACTTGGTATGGAATCGAAATCACCTACTTCTCCTAAAGACTTACAGATGTGTTGCTACTTAATTTCTTGGACATTCATTCCAATAATTTCAGATTTTCGTTAGAGATTGTGGAACCATGAGAATAAACAGAAAATAACTCGGACGATACGACGTATCGTTGACTGTTGTCTTCATTAAAGCCTAGAACCAAAAAAAGAGTACATTACAATTCCAAAGAAAACCTTCACCGTAACATCTTTCAGCAAGAAAGGGAAGGTTGTAAAATTTTTGCTAAAATGAAAGAGCAGGAAGACGCTTAAACTTAAGCAGTGTGCAAAGCGGGTTGCGTTTCGTAAAAATCTGAACATGAACTCCATAAATGGAAGAAAGGTTTACACGATGTACAAAGTATGCGCCAAAATGAAACTCGCGAAACTGTTCGAAAGATTTAGAACTGCTCATGAGTGCAAACGCACCTTAGGGAGGGAGATCAGTCAGATTTCATGCAAAATGATTTTTATCGTTTCGAGCGAAAAAGAAAAAGACACAGTCTCTTGCGCAGTTGCAGTCGATGAGTCCTATGACACATTTGTATAAAACAAAGCCAATAATAAGTATCCGCAGCTTTATCTGTCTTCAAACACAAAGGCAAATTATGACCAAAAATTAAAGAAAACGACTATTCCTTTGCAAAAATCTTGTAATAGATGTTGCAAAATGTGGAAAAATTGGAAAGAATAATCTTCAATGTTACATCCGAAACGTCTTCTTACGATTTCCAGAAAATAATGCATTGCTTTTGTTGGACTCTTGGCCTGGAAACAACGGTACCTCTGTCATCAAGAGGGCGACGAAATATATATAATTCAGATTCCACCAGGAACTAATAGTGAGATTCAGCCTCTCGATAAAATGCTTTCCTAGAGTGTGAAGCTTTTTCAGACAATTTTAAGAGAGTATAATTTCCTGACAGCTCTTTATAATTTCAGGTTTATTGCTAAAGTTCAGTCACTGCTGCAGTGTTTGTTTGCATAATCACATTTTGCGACTTTGATCAAGTATGCATGGTACGCAGCACATGAAGCAGAGCAAAGGTCACGAACATTTCTTACTCCGTTCCAGTTCTATCTAAATAAAACTACTAATTACCGTGACGTGACTGAAGGCATTAAACTTTCTTTTATCAGGTGTGCCCGGTGCGAGAAAAATGTTTGATTTCGTCATCCAATTTTTATGACGAGTTTAGAGAATAAACAAAGAACTGTTTCAAAAAAAAATGGTTCAAATTGCTCTGATCACTATGGGACTTAACATCTATGGTCATCAGTCCCCTAGAACTTAGAACTACTTAAACCTAACTAACCTAAGGACAGCACACAACACCCAGTCATCACGAGGCAGAGAAAATGCCTGACCCCGACGGTAATCGAAACCGGGAACCCGGGCGTGGGAAGCGAGAACGCTACCGCACGACCAGGAGCTGCGGACAAAAAACTGTTTCATTGTTAGCAAAATATAAATTATTCAGAGATTATCATAGGAGCTGTGCTACAGATATGGTTATAAAGTATTTCGTGTCAACAAATTAAAGTTCCCATAGATGGAAGTTGTCTGTAATGTGACATCATACACGGCTTTGACTATCTTTCTTCTGCTAGTCACTTGCGTAACCCGAAACAGCTGTCGATATCAACTGCATGTTATTCAAAAAAATTAATGATTTCAGAAATTTTTGGTATGGCGTAAGTGCTTAAAATTCATTTCTGTGCACTTCTGGCTTCGCGTTACGCGGCGCTACGTTTTCTTGTCACGGCTGCGTCTGCTTGTCCGCCGATTCGTGCGTTGGGCGGGAAGCGTTGTACAGACAGTTCTTATAATCGGTTCATCGTGAGGCAGGAATGAGTAACTTCAACATTTTTAAATACTTGTAGTGTGCCTTAGCAACTAAAATTTTGGCAGTGCATTTCTTTGGGTGTAGTCTTGCTGCGTGAAAAATTTCAGTGTAGATTTCGCCATGTCGAATTGAGCCATTCCCTAGGTAGACCCAAAATTCTCGATTATTTGTTGAATATATTTGCAATCTCTGTCTCTCCCTGCAGTTCTTGCCCTTTACGGCTCCCTCTGGTATCATGAAAGTTATTCTGCGGTGTCTTAACACTTACCGTATCATTCAATGCCAGAAGTGCGAGACAACTTAACCGGATTAGGACTGAATAATATAAAAGACGTTTGCAGGATGGTTCCGCAACGAAGAAACAGATCTTTAGAATTGGTGAAGAAGGACAAACATAGGTGTAGAATACGGGAAATCACGGTACTGATGACGACAAACTTTAAGTGGATTCATTTTTAATGTAATTTTATTTATCCTAACAACCTGCACAAGATGCTATATTAACATCTGTAGTTCATGAATGCATCCCCAATCTTCTTTGTAGAGGTGTGATGTCGTTGAACAAAATTTCGTCGTTTCCAACACTGTTGGTATCCGAATGACGTCACAGGCAGAAATTAATGGGCTCCGGAACGCCCTATACTTGCAATGTTAAAATAACGCTTATAAATTCATCTTTCCTCACAAAGTATTTGAGGTAGGAAGTTGAACTTTTTACAGATTATTTATTGGAATATGGGCTACAACTTAACACAGGGATTTTACAAAATTTTGGTTCAGTTATTAAAGATGACTTTTTTCAATTGTAATGAAAATTCACAACATTTTTTTTGCAATTTTTTATTTATATATTCAAAAATATACAGTTTTTTGGAAAAAGGCTGTGTGAAATTATGCAGAAGGTACTGTGTAACATTTACTGAAAGTTTGAAACAAATATGTTTGGAAGATCCTTAGAAAACATGTAATTAGTATGAGAAAATAAAAGTTTTGGGAATCGAGCGACAAAGATTGGATTAACTTTTTAGTGCATTCCAGGTCCATAGGATGGATTATCTTCATCCTCTGCAAACTCCTCCTCCAGATTCCTCTTGTTCCTCCTCTTGTTTACTCTTGCTTGTATTTCTAGACTCTTTACAGCTCTGTCTGCAGCCCGAAGGCGTTCCTTGTCTAAAGCAAGCATCGCTCGTACCATGTTAGAACCTATCTTCATTCCCATATTTCTAAATACCTTGCACCTTACAATGTTGCCATCATTGAAAGTCGCAACAGCATCATACACACCAAAGTGAAGTGTTTCTATTCCAACAAATACAGTCTTGGGGATTCTCGACCATATAACACTATTTACACTTTCATTGGGGTTTTGAGTTTTTCCGTGAATACACTTTTTCAACAGTTCAGGTGCTGCTAAGTCTCTGAAAATAGGTTTTATCACCTCCATTACTGCATGAGGCAGACTATGCTTATGAGTGTACACTTCACCAGTTAGCAATCCTTTGTTATATTTACACCAACTGTCTTCTTCTTTGGGATACAAGCTATGTTGGGGATTTTCATCGGTTGAAGAAGTATGAAAAAAAGAGCCCAAACAGCCTTCTTCATTTCGTCGACACTTTGTGTATTTTGCCTAATAGCCATTCCATAATAGTTCTGTATTTTGTCAATTACACTGTCAGTTAACCTTCCCTTCCCATCCAACCCTTTACCATCACTGAGTTTTTGTTTTTTGTACGAAGCTTTCAGTCGCCGAAGTCTTGTTCCCATTCGCTTCTGTACGTGTCCAATACACTCAAATTTCTGCACTACAACATCATCACCATAGGGCTTTAGTCCTTGAACATGTTTGAAACTTTTAGAATCACCGTCACCAAGGTAATTAACATATCGCACAGCGCCACAGTGGGTCTCTCCCATGTAGAACACATTTCAAAAATAATTTAAAAATAGTTGTAGTCTTCGGAATTGAATAAATTATATATCTATTAAAAGGTAATAGTCTGCAGATTCAGAAAACGCAAAAAAGTAAAAATTGAACTTTTCATGATTTTGAGCCTTTCCGGAGCCCCTTAAGAGAAGAGTTAAGGAGCCAGTGGAAGATTGAGTGGCAACGAACTAAAAACGGGGGAAACGGAAAACAGTATTTTCCTACTATCCAGCTACATTTAAAGATTAAACTGCCAATGTGATGTCGTCAGTCATAGGACCACACCGCCGCCTGAGAAATCGATCCGCCGGATGCGATTCTCTCGATAAACAGAACAGAAGAACGGCTGCGCTAGCCAAAGAGTACACAGCCAGTCGCAGTACTTACGCTCGCCGCTAGGTGGCGCTAGGCACTTCATGTATAGCAGGAGTGTAGTGCAGTTGTGCCAGTCCACAGTTCGTAGCCGCGCTCAGTGTTCAGCCAGCGCCGATGTTAGTCAGTCATCGTCTGCAGCTCAATCGTTGCTGCCATCCAGTCTTCGTAGCCCAGTGCCAAGTTAGTCTTCAAATTCACCGGATTCGACATTCAAGACTACGAGAGACTAATTCGTCACTGCGAGGTTGGTGACTTGTAAATTATGTCATTCTACAGACCCTTAGTCTAGTCACATCTTCTATAATTGTCAGCCAACAGATCATGGACTACAACAAAGTAAGAAATACTTTCCTATTTTGTACTCATGCTAATTAATTGTGTTTTTCCTGTTGTAGGTACCAAGCAGTCTTGGCGTAGTAGAACCCACGTTTCCACCTCCTCGGCTACCTCATATTTGCTGGATGGTCTCGGTTATGGTGGAAGATCGAGAGCCATCGGTCAGTATCACCGAATCTTGCAGCCATGTTAACGGCCCATGGAAAATCAAATGCCTATTATAAACAGTGCAGTATAACTGACAACACATTGTGCACATGTAATGGAGATCAGCTTACTGACCACTGCTTTTAGCTTGTAGTAATCTAACTAAGGACACTGTCAGGAGAGGCAAATATCTGAAAAGGTTGACGATGGCCCATGAATAAAGCAGACTTAGTCCATAAATTCATAATAAATTACTACATTTTTTTTTTGATTCGGTAAGATTCGCAGTTAGATGAAAGTTTTGAGTACCACAAATACTTCAGATGAATGCTAGAAAGCTAACAAATTGTAATAATATCTCAAAACAAAGTTATGAACATTTAGATTTAAATATGATATTTATTAATTTGTTAAGTTTTTATATATTCTTAGTTAGTATTTGGAAAGTAAAGTACATGGTGCAATCGCTTGAATTGTATTGTCTCTGTTAATCTAAAATTTTACAGATTCATTCTATGTTAATCTTCAAACATGTAATATTACAATGCTTTGGAGTAGGATAAATAAATGAATAACGTTATGTCACAGGCAGTAATAATTCGTTCCAACTGATTATCTATACTTCGACAAGCGCCTCGTGCACAAGCTTTGTTACATGACCTCACAGTTTCCATTTTATTGCCCCTAATTTATCCTAATTCATTCTGTAACAGGATATAAGACCAACTCATTAGCACCGATTGTGTATACAATTCATCTTGTAAACACAGTCTTCGGACCTGCGCACCCGTACATGATGACAGACCGCATCAGCGTGCATATCACGCCACTAACAGTGCATTAGGAGAGTATGCACTACGCCCGACATCATGCACATCTACACATTGTCGTGTCTGCCAAACCGGTCATGTTAACAATTACAAAAATATACTCAGCCGTAGCCTATCCCGATGCTATTTAGTCTTTACATAGGGCAAGCTATGAAAGAAACCAAGGAGAAATTTGTAAAGATAATTCAAGATTACGGCGAATAAATAATACTTTTGAGGATATCTGATGAAACTGAAATTTTCTCAGTGACTTGAAAGAGCAATGTAATTAGTATTATTAAAAAGACATTATAAGATGAACCTCAAAAAAAGTAATGAAAATGGAAATGAAATACAGAATTAAATTAGACGATGATGAGCGAATTAGATTAGAAAGAGAACCGGTAGCAGAGTATGGCCTGCATAGAAATGTCAATATTAATTGAAAGCCTATTCATCATCACTGTCCCAGTTGCAATTTATGCACACAAAAAATAATGCGTTTCCAGCTGGAATTTCACGAATATCTTTGTTCACCGCTAGTAAAATGTTTGTATTTTATTGTGTTAATTGGTGTAAATAACATTGTAGTTTTGTTTAACGCCAATAAACCTTGTGGCGTTCTGTGATATGCATAAACGTGCCGCCATAGATGAGTAAACTTGTCCCATATCAGAGGCACGCATACGCTTTCGACTTGGGCCTCAATAAAATTATTATGTAATTTATAGATAGAAGTATACAGAGTGTTTGGAGATTCCCATTACGGATTTCTAGTGTTTGTAGAGGAGAGTGAGTACGTAATATTTTGAATAGGGCACATATATCCAACGACGCTAAAGAGGTTCAAAGTTATAGGCGCTGGCGATTGTACGCTCGTATGTGTATTTTATACACGGGGTGATTCCGTGATGTTGCAGACTTTCAAGGAGAATGGAGAAAGTTAAATCTACCAATATGAGGTGAGGACACCTGTACCGGAAACGAACTATTCTAAAGCTATGAGCGAAACCGGTCTGATAACTCAAACAGGGGAATACCTGTACCGGTACTGTTGTTGCAAAGATTGTAGGACAGGCAACTTTCAGAGTTGGTAGTATTGGCCAAAATAAGAAAAAATGTAATGAAATTTTGCCTCTAAAATGCATACCTTAAGAAGTATGAGCACTTGTTTAGTAGAAGAGATGTGTTTCACTGTATCCAAAACGAACAAGTGCTCATGGCTCCTTAGGTATGCATTTTAGAACCCATGTTTAGTAGACAGTTCTCCTTGTTTTGGTCCATACTACCGTCTCTGAAAGCTTCTTAGCAACAACAGTACCAGCATACGTGTTCCACTGTCGGAGGTATTAGAATGATATTCGCTTGCAATTTTCGACTCGTTCGTTTCCGAGCTACGGACCCTTGCACCAAATTGATACATTTATCAGTCTCCGTCATCCCTGAATGTCTGCAGCATAACCAGGGAAATCAACACGTATGTACACTGTGATGCACCTTTTGCCTTTCCTTTATGTTTTCGTCTTCTTTAAAGGCAAAGAGACAAGATGAAGCGGTAGCCCATCATAGAGCCTATGCCTACCGTCATGTATTTTTTGACTTTCAGTTGTTAATAAACAGAGGATTTTTTCTGGTACCGGTAGGAGCAAGGAGGGATTCGCGCTCGGCTAGTGAAAGAGTGAGAAGCACGTCAATATTTTAGCGAGTAATTGTAGACCGCCATTTTGGGGTCGCTATGAATAAGTGAGGAGTGTGGATTTTATATGTGCACCGTTCAGAAAAATACAGTATTGTTTTATTAACAGAAAGGTCGTGTGAGTTGTTATTTCAAATAGTGCAATAATTACAACCACTGAAGCCCACCTGTGTACTTTGGAAAATTACGAAGATCCGATAAGCTTAATAGGAACACGGTCAAGACTTCAAACGTGAACGCGGCGACCAAACATAGTATTATAAAGAATGGTAAGCACAAATCTACAGCGGAGAAAGAAACTACTCCGCCCTGCAAAATAATATGAACTAATACGGACTTATTTCCAGGCACAGCTCAGCTTATTGTGCTTGTCATTCACGCCGAAAAATTAATCTCATTAATTCAATACATTTTAAGAAGCCACGCATATTATTATCATCTATTTCATTATTTTATTATACTATAAAGTGGCGACCGTGACAGGACGATACGCAGTGGGCAAAACTGTGAGTACTAGTATTGTTAGGAAAATGAATATACATGTATGTTAACGATTTCTTTATGTTCCATGTACGCTGATGATGTGACGGAGACGATGATGTGGTACTGAAGAAATGCTATAAAAAGGAAATAATAAATAAATTAGAAGGAAAAAAGGCGACAGTACCGAGAGCACACAACAAAGCACAATAGAGGAAGTACGATTTACAAGACAACAATCAGGTAGGACTGCGCAATGCATATAGAGAATGCGTTCCCAGTAGACCTATTAGAAAATCCATCCACCTATTTCCTAAATTCCAGAACCTAAAGCTTCAGATATTAACGCTATTGTAGTCAAGTGGAGATAATGACATTTCTTTATTAGTATAGAAAGTATATTGACTAAAGAATAGCTGAGACTATAATTACATACAACTGTATATGCATTTTTTTTCGCGTGAGAAGTAGCGCGGAAGTAAATCTTAAAAAAGAAAATTTTTATTTTGATAACTGCAGTGGTATAAGGATTTCTATAATGGAGGGTCAAAACAATAAGGAAATGTCATTCGAAAATCATAATGCGAATGTAGTGGATGTTCATTTGCAAAATGCAACAATGAGTGGTTTGGAACTGTTTAACGGTGATTATTTGGATGCTGGGCGCGACATGCCATTGTTGCATTCGACGCCCGTGAATACAGAACATTTAATTACAAGCAATACGTTAATTACAGTAGACGTAACTAATGGCACCTCGAGGCCAGAGAATATTTTAAATGAGAGCAGTACGCGTAGTACGGACGCAGATGTTGACAGGCGTAGGCCGGAAGTGAATACGGAAGATATGCAAGCCTTATTTCGAGCCTTAACAGAATCCATACAAACAAGCATGAATGCAATGAAAGCAGACATAAATTCAAAAATGTCGGGCTTAGAGACTAAAATGTCAAGTTTACAAACGATACAAGCAGACATGACTAACATGAAAGCAGACATGACCACAGTGAAGTCCGAGATCGAGAAGGTTAATACAAACATGACACACATTTCAGACGACGTAAAAAATTTGCGCACAGAACTCAATAGTCTGGACACGAAGTTCACACAGCAGATTTCACAAATCTCCATGGAGGTGGATAGTAAAATTAATGAACAAGTACAAATTTCGGTTCACGATATGGGTGAGAAATTAAAAGGCATAGTGGGCGAAAAATTTGAAACACTAACACACACGTATCGACAGGAGCTATCCGGAATTAGAGAAACCCAAGAGAATTTACAGGCAATGCAAAAGAATACGCAGGTCAACTTAGACAATGTACAATCAGATGTAGCGAAACTACATTCTTTCTGTAACGACTTGCCAGAAAATGTAGAAAAAATTACATTGGAGGTAGGATTACTTAAGTTAGAAAACAAGAGGATCAACTCAGACATTGTGCACCTTTATGAATCGGTAAAGAGCAATGCAAAGGACGACAATACAACGTTCGCAGAAAAATGCGTACGTGAACAGCGTACCTATGTGGAAGCAGTAAAGGAAGTAATGGGGGACAAGGAAGAAGAAATCTTAAAACGCGTAGAACATGATATCAGGCAGTTAGAACAACGGTTAAGAGACGAAATAGTTAACAAACAAAGTACGGTAATATCATCGCCTGGGGCGGTAAGCGGAGCGATAAACAGCCATCCGCCAATGGGAGGAATCAGTGGCGCGGACAACAATGCCCAACCCACGCCGCGCGACCGCATGTCGACGCGCGACGCGAGCAGCGGGCAAAACTTTGCTGAAACAAATATACCATCACCGCAGGGAAATGCTGTTCCGCCGTGCTGGACAGCGTTGTTAATGGATGAGAGCTTAATAAAACATCGACAGTTTCCCGTATTCTCAAATGAGAAAAAGCGAACGCACCCAGTGGTGTTTGTCCGAGCCTTTAGAAACGTACTGCCCAGGACTTGGACAGAAGCTCAAAAAATTAAATATGTAGTAGGACACACCGAGGGTGATGCCCTTTTGTGGGCTACGGAGATGTCAGAACTTTGCGAGACATATGAACAGTTTGAGAATGCATTTTTAGATAAATACTGGTCAACAGCTATCCAGGAGAGGTTAAGACGAGAGGTATTTAATCCAGTACCATATCATTCAAAATTCGGGGGGCTAAGAAGCTATTTTGAAAAATACCTAAACAAGACCCGTTACTGGAATAATCCGATATCTCATGTCGATGTACTGAAAATCTTAAAGAACAAGTTACCTGCAAATGTTAGGGAAAAATTAATAACTGTTCCCGAATATGATCTGGAGTATTTTCTTTCAGTGCTCGACTCAATAGATCTGATTCATGAGGATGGGCAAGCCACACCTAGTTATCGTAACGGTAATGAGCACAACTCAAACGGGAAGAACTACGGTAACGGCAACGGCTTTGGAAATTATAACGGTCGTGTGCGTATGAATGAATGGCATCCATATGTACCGCCGCGCCACAACGGAGATCCGTACAATCGGTCTACCTACCAGCCACAGAGTGGCCGAGGGTCGTACGAAACTAAATATCAGCCGTATAGGTACGGTAATGGCAGAGACAATAGAAACTCGAGGGAAAACTTCGACAATGGGCGACAAGGAAATGCAAATTACCAGGAACGGAATATGCAACACAGGGATCCGAGAGATAACAGGCAGCCCGTACAGTCAAATCGAAACAACCGGGACACGAACTGGCGAGCACGCGAACATACAGTAAACATAGTAGAAGTGACGGCAGAAAATGAAACAATACCTTTACCGGCCCCAGGAAATAATAATCGAGCGTGACTAGAGGAAGAAGGTAATGAACTGTCAGTGTGCCACAGTACTAATATGAGAGACTTAAACACTAAAGCGAACAGGAACGGAAAGGAGGAAGCAGACACTGAAACAAACCTACACATACAGCATATCCGGAATCTATTTTTAAGGTATGATAAGGGCGCAGAAATGAAAGAAGACTTGTTTATCGAAGAGAAAGAAACAACACGCAAGGTAAGTGAAATTATTCAAGCAATAACAAAGATAAAGGTGGGAAACATAGATGTACTAGTTGTTTTGGATACTGGCGCGTCGACAAGCCTGATGTCTACTAGCTTGTTCAAAGAGATAGCGAGGGAAGTAAATGTTCCCACACTACCTGTAGAGAACTGTAAGATCGTAACGGCGACGGGAAGTAAATCTAAAGTTATAAAATTACAGGCCAGCATACCCATTAGCATATGTGGCGTAATTTTGCAGTGTACTTTCTTGTTGGTAGACAAACTTATAGTGAACTGTATGCTTGGTATGGAGGTGTTCAGAAGATATGGGATAAAAATAGATATTGGCAGCGGGGAATGCCAGTTTCATGTAGGGGAGCGCACGCTGACTATGGACTTAATAAGAACTACAATGACAAATCAGGTTAGGCCGATACCAGACATTAATGTTAAATTTGTCTACCCTCAACCCATAGTGGTAAAGGAGATGGAACTTGATGACTCTGGTAGGGAGATCCTCGATGAGCAAATAGTAGACAGTAAAATAAATAAATCCACTTGTCTTAACAATGAACAGCGAAGTGAACTGACAAAATTACTCTTCAAACATCATAACATTTTTCGTAAACAACCTAGTGTTATTAAGGGATATGAATATAAAATGGAAGTATACCCGCATGAAACTTATTGTAGAACGTCTTATGGCACCCCTTGGGCAAAGAAAGAGGCAGTAAGAGAGGAAATAGAGCGCATGATTAGTTGGAGGGTTATTGAAACATCGCACTCACCTTACTGCAGTCCGATTCTCGCAGTTGGTAAAACTGACGGGACGGTGCGGTTGGTGTTAGACGCGAGGGAAATAAACAAAATCATCGTTCCTCTAAGAACAAGGCCAGAGAATCTAGAAGAGCAGTTATTAAAGTTCCATGGCGTTAAGTATTTAACATCCCTTGATTTGAAAGCTTCGTACTGGCAAATTTTATTACATGAAGAGAGTAGAAAGTATACAGCTTTCATAAATGCCGGGAGGAGCTACCAATTTAGGGTGCTGCCTTTCGGATTAAATGTGAGCGCTGGTGTCTTTATTGAAGCATTAGACAGGGTTCTTGGACCGGAACTGCTTAGCCAGGTTACACTCTACGTTGATGATTTATTAATTGCAACTCAAACATGGGATGAACATGTAAGTATTTTGGAAAGGATTTTGCAAAAATTTGATGAATATAATGTCACAGTTAACTTTAAAAAGTCTGAATTCGGAAAGGAAAAAGTAAAATTCTTAGGGCACATTATTTCACCAGTAGGAATTCTACCTGACCCCAGTAAACTAGATGCGATACGGAATTTCCCAACACCCTATACTAAGAAACAATTAAAAGGTTTTCTAGGTATGGCCTCGTTTTTCAGGAAGTTCCTGCCACAACAATTATTGAACAGTAGTTCACTATTAAACTTACTGCGTAAAAACCACAGTTGGTTGTGGACTAAAGAATGTGAAAATGATTTTCAGCAGATTAAGCAGGCGCTGATTAACGCGCCTATCCTGAAACACCCAAATATGGAATTGGATTTTTGTTTAAGCACCGATGCTAGTTATCAGGGGCTCGGTGCGTGCCTGTTTCAAATAATAACAAAGGATGGTAAGGAAGAAGTCAATGTAATCAGTTTTGCCAGTAGAACCCTCACAGAATGTGAAAGATCTTATTCCGTAACTGAGCTAGAAGCATTAGCAGTAGTTTGGGCGTTTCGTAAATTTCAATATTACCTTTGGGGAAAACATACCAAAGTTTACTGTGATCATCAAGCCTTGTCTTTTCTTCTGACGTGCAAGTTGTTACATAAGAGAATAGCGAGGTGGTGCCTGTATGTCCAAGAGTTTGATTTTGAGATAGTGTACATAAAAGGGGAACAGAATGTTTTGGCAGATGCACTATCACGGTTACCTCAAGGTCTTACCGATTTCCACGAGTTAGAGGAACAAACATCAGACTTCAAGGTCCTTTTAATAGAGGATGGAACTTTTAAACCATATTATATTAAAATGTGCAAAAACATGCAACGTTTACAGGAAGAAGACCCGAGATGGAGCAAGGTAAGGAAAAAATTGCAAGCTAGAACACACGAACGTTTAGAGCAGTATTACATTATACATAATGGCGTCCTCTTTCACAGAAGAGATCGACGAATGGATAAGTGGTGTGTGTGCATACCTCAGGAATACGTGGAAAACTTAATTCAACACACGCACCGCACATGGGGGCACTATGGAGTGCTGAAGTGTGCCGCCAAAATTTCTACGTATTGTTATTTCCCTAATATGAGGCGACGTATAGAGCAAGTAATCAGACGCTGTGCGGTGTGTCAAAAGGTCAAACATCAGAATAGGACCAGTCTTAACGCACTAAACCCAATAATACCAAAGCAACCAAGAGATCTTGTATCTATTGACGCCGCAGGTCCTTATCCCCAAGCCCGCGGCGGAGTTAAATACATCGTAGCCCTGTATGATGTTTTTAGTAAGTATCTCCAGCTGTACGCAGTCAAAACAGTTAGGTCAGGGCCAATTATAAGGCGAATTCTGGAAGACTACATACCACGCATCGGGAAACCACAGGCAGTCCTAACTGATAACGCCTCAAATTTTACATGTGACCAATGGAAATCATTTTTAAAATCACAAAACATACGTCATATTTTAGTATCCAAGTTCCACCCGGAAGCAAGTCCCGTCGAACGGTGCTTCCGTGAATTTAATAGGTTTATCCGCACATATATACCACAGAACCAAAGGAAATGGATAGAATACCTGGGTCCGTTTCAGCACATAGTAAATCACTTACCACACACATCCACAGGGCACACACCGGCCGAACTAATGTTTGAAAAGATGGAGCTAGATGAATGGGCAAAACCGATACCTAAATTAAGGCACAAAGACGTAATCTTAGAAGAGAAAGTACGGCGAGCGCTAATAACATTGGAAGAGCAAGCTCAGATAAGGAAAGGAATTTACGACAGGAAATTGAAAAACGTAACAGAATTCCAGATTGGACAGGAGGTACTACTAAGAACGCGTCCGAAATCATCGAAATTAAAGGCATTGAATAGAAAATGGCAACTGTTATATGTTGGTCCGTATATCATTGTTGACAAGCCACATCCGGGGTGCTACTTGATAGGAAATATAAAAAATGGTAAAATAAAAGGCATGTATCCACATAAAGATTTGCGGAAATTTATTAAATGAAAATTCAAATCTCATTCTGTCCTTATCTGTTGCATCAGTAAAACGCAAGAAGGTAGGAGGTTTGTCGCTCTTTGACGAATAAACCGACTGGCGCTCGGTTCCTCTCCAGCTAGGGGGTACAATATTTATATTTCCGGTGCCCTCTCCCTCTTCTACTATCCTGCTTAATCAATAAGGAATGTTCAATCTTCTTTTACTATCTAACATGCAGAGAGTGAGATTCAGCCTAGTGAAAATAAACTTTTCTTGTATTTTGATATTGTACTTTCTTAAGATTTAATTCACAGCGCGCGAGCTTTAAGCGAGAGGCAAGAGCGATGGGGTATACTGAGCCGTGCTGCCGCGCTTAAAGCAGAGCGTACTTCAACAATTATATACGGAGCGGCTTAACAGCTGATCGTAGGGGCCAAGTAGGCAAAAAGCAAGGTTGAGTTCAGTGTCCCCTGTACGATGCGCAAAGACACACTGCGCACCGCGACGGAAACCATTCTAGAATTTAAGCGAATCGGCATCCACACCGCCTAACCAGCTGGACAAAATAGGAGCAATAGGAAATAGAGTACCTATCAGCTAGTTACTCTGACGTAGATGAGCAACACAAACTAAACGAGCAGAGACATTTATTCCTAAGTCGGTGACTATACTGTAAAGAGCATTAATGTTAAGGGTAAATCATTAGTTTAAGCATATACAGCTTTAAGAAAATGAGCACATGGACGCAAGTAAGCTATAAGGAGAGTAGAATACGCTAAATTTGTGAACTCAACATATTCTATTGAATGTACATAGCTAGGAATAAGTATAAGTATTCGAAGTAAATGACCTATCCGACTATATACAACAGGACTAAGACAAGTTGAAAAAGGAAGTAACAACATGTACACTTGAAAGAACGCGATTAGCACATAACTTAAGAACTAAGCGACTTACATACAACACATACGCGAGCGAAGATGTGAAAGGTAGAATGAGACATAAACATAGAAAAATGCGTGTGACTAAGACGTGCGTGTGACTGAGGCATAAACTATAAAATAACATATCGTAGAACTACACTTCTTTACAGACAACATTAGAAGTAGTGAGCTTAATGTACAGGGAGAATACATATCCACAAATTTGTTATTACAGAGCTCACCTATGTTAGCTGCTATTAATTACACGATACCTTATAGTATAAGCAGCAAAATAAAGCTGTAAACATGAATTGAACAACACGCGGGAGATAAGCTAAGTAAATACAAACACCAACCAATACGCACACAACGTAATTGCATGAACTTAAAACAAAAGAACTGAGGGAAGTACTGTATGTTTATAAAAGCGATATGGAGAAATAAATGAAATTTCACTGCTGGATAATATTTTGAAGTAGAGAGAGTGAAAGGTTTTATTAGATTCGATTGAAGGTATTAATTAGTTAATCTACGTTTGTGGTGACTTACCGTGCATGGAGTGAATCTAGGAAGAGAATGAAAGTGTATTAGAGTAATACGAGTTTATTTATATTTGTGGAAAGAAATAAATAGTGCAGTGGTTCTAGTGTGAGAACCCGGTAGGTAGTACAGGAGTATAAATGGCGATTTATGTGGAATATTTTTAATGAATAATTATATGGGTATACGGCGACGAATATGAAGATTAATGTTACAAGGGTACCTAGGAAAGGGCCACGAAGCTGACGTAAGAAAGAATACACTATATAGTTTTAAGTCTTAGAATGAATGGTTGTATGAGTGGGGAAAGCAAAGTATGATGATGCATGTACGGTAAGTAATTATGAAAACGAACATCACGAAGAAGCAGTGAGTAGTATAGGAGAAACAGTGAAGTCGATAGTAACAATGGTACATGGTAAACATTTAAAACACACCACAGCACAGTGATTTGCTACACAGACATCAGAATGTAAAACCACACAGTATGAAAAATATTTCCTTAGCGACTAACTGTTACAGCTCGAGAAACTATAAGGTTAATATAAATGAAAATATGATACACGATTCGTATGAGGAATGAACACAAAATGCAGTGAAACAATATTTTCTACACTGAGTTCTTGCACGCAGAAGCGAAAGCATCATTTTAGCACTTGCGCGTTCTATCTATCGGTAATGAATTATGAGTGGAGCAACATATGAAAAAAATACGGTAAAATTATCGGTCACACGTCACAAAGGTAAACATGTACATGTCGTCGAATCAATAAGGCAGAAATATGGCTTGAAATATATATTTACGAATGTGGAATATTACGACGATTAACAAGCAGTGATGAAGTCAGTTTGTCAAGGGATAAAACATTCACCACACTCGCTCACAAACGAGCATTTGTAAATATTATACATAGTATGAAGATTTATCAAATGCCAAAGATAGAATAAGTACACTAACGACGCACTACAAATAGCAATCCTAGAAGTAGCTTGATCTCTGAAGCAGACCTTAGCAAATCCTGTTTTCCATGTAGTGAGTAGTGCTGCAACGTATTTTCTATGTGTATTTTTGATGCTAAAAAGACGCAGGAGGTTGGACCTGCAAGTCAAGAGAAAAACAAAAATTCAGAACAAATGAGAGATTCCTTCTAATTTACTTATTAGTGTGTAAGATGGATGATGCCTAACATGGAACCCATATAGGAAATGTGAAGGTGACTTGTACATTTATGTGTCAACTTTGCTATTGTCAATGTCTATGTCTATGAAAATATGTATGTAGTATTGGATGTAAAAACGCGCAGGAGGTCGGTCCTGCAAGACAATAACAAGAAAGAGCAAACATTCAGAACAAATGCAAGATTCCTTCTAATATACTTATTGCTGTGTCAGATGCTGCTTAATATAGAGTCCATATACGAAATGTGAATGTGAATTGGACATTTATTTGCCAACTATATTATTGTTAATGTCGATGTCCATATAAAATGTATGTATGTACTCTTTTCTTCTTTTCTATGTGTATTTGTGGAAGTAAAAACGCGTAGGAGGTCGGTCCTGCAAGACAAGAATAGAAAATGCGAATGTTCAGGATAAATGAAAGATACTTCCTGATTTACGTATTAGTGTGTAAGAGGGTGCATGTCATGGAGTCCGTATATGAAATGTGGATGTGAATTGTAAATTTATGTGTCAACTCTATTATTGTCAATGTCTATGTCTATGTATGTACCATTATCAATTTTATGTGAGATTTTATACTTGAAGAAGAACAACTTATGTATGTACGTGAAGTGCAACGCGACGATCGAGTAAAATACTCGCACGTGTGAAGAGATACAAAAATATTACGGCCTAATAATATTGAAAATAACGGCTCAGCCGTAATATGAGTAAACGCTACAGTTTAGCAAAGTGAATACAGAGAGTGTGATGCGTGTGCGACGGAGATATCAGAGGAAATCCGTATAACCACGAGTTGAGGTGTGAGAACCGCTGAACTATAATGCACGACGGAAGATAATGCCGTATCCTGCAGTGCGGCTCTTACCTTCAATGTCACTGGCCGAAAACCTCGCCCAGGCGCGAGATGAGGTATTGGTGTTCTTCGGGTTGAGTGTTGGAGCTGAATCCGTCGTATCCAGTCTCCATACTGGAGGGCAAATACAACACCGACTTCACGAGCCTGGAGCGACATTACAGTGTGGGCGCGGGCAGTGCTGCTGCTCACGTGGCGCTTGCGTCACTGAGTCGGGCGCGTTAAACAATGAGCTGCTGCTGGCCATAAGTGCAGCGAACAATGAGATAACGTGTGCCGAAAGGACAGCTTCTCAGAATGGCTAATGAACCAAACACCAAGGAGAAAAACAATTATTAAAATACAGTGAAAGGACAATTTAAGAAATGTAACATTTTCCTCCTGATAATACTGCTTAACAAATGTAAGGAGAAATAAGAGACTACGACGTTAGCACGCCATGGACGTGCGATATGTAATATGAATATATGTGAATATAATTACGTGATATAAGTATATGTGAATGTATTTATATGTATGAATTTGTAATGGCCGAGAAAATGAGCTTTGTAGATATACTTATAGTAGCATAAGGGTATTAAAACTCCATTGACGTGCACCAAGTGACTGAACTATGAGCCCCAAGGTTAATAAGGCTACTGTATACTGTCTCCCTAAATAAAGAGACTTATTTCCGACAGTATACAGTAGGGGGGCATTTGTGATGCACCTTTTGCCTTTCCTTTATGTTTTCGTCTTCTTTAAAGGCAAAGAGACAAGATGAAGCGGTAGCCCATCATAGAGCCTATGCCTACCGTCATGTATTTTTTGACTTTCAGTTGTTAATAAACAGAGGATTTTTTCTGGTACCGGTAGGAGCAAGGAGGGATTCGCGCTCGGCTAGTGAAAGAGTGAGAAGCACGTCAATATTTTAGCGAGTAATTGTAGACCGCCATTTTGGGGTCGCTATGAATAAGTGAGGAGTGTGGATTTTATATGTGCACCGTTCAGAAAAATACAGTATTGTTTTATTAACAGAAAGGTCGTGTGAGTTGTTATTTCAAATAGTGCAATAATTACAACCACTGAAGCCCACCTGTGTACTTTGGAAAATTACGAAGATCCGATAAGCTTAATAGGAACACGGTCAAGACTTCAAACGTGAACGCGGCGACCAAACATAGTATTATAAAGAATGGTAAGCACAAATCTACAGCGGAGAAAGAAACTACTCCGCCCTGCAAAATAATATGAACTAATACGGACTTATTTCCAGGCACAGCTCAGCTTATTGTGCTTGTCATTCACGCCGAAAAATTAATCTCATTAATTCAATACATTTTAAGAAGCCACGCATATTATTATCATCTATTTCATTATTTTATTATACTATAACACACATTTACAGGCGATGGCGCCTATATTTCTGACGCTCTGTATCGTCGTTGACGAACATGGTTTCCTATTCAAAATATTATGTACTCACTCCCCTTTACAAGTCGTAGAAGATCGTAACGGCAATTTCCGAACACCCTATGTACCACGTTATACATTAATAACCATGTTATAGTACTAAAGAATTTTAAACACGATAAATCTAACAAAAAATTGTAAAAATTCCTAAGAGATATCCGCGGAAATGTGGCTAGATCTCCCTACTCTTGCGTCTAATGACCTAGCCGTCGACAGGGCATCAACCCCATAACGCTCCTTCTTCCCCATTTTGGCGTGACGCCAGATAGTACAAGGCGCTAGCGAACAACTTTGCTTATAGAGTTCCTCATTCGAGGCATGTCCGGGGTTATCTGCGTGGCTGTATTACGAAACAATGCGGCTTGCCCGCCGAAGAAACTTGCCGCCGGCCGCACTCTCGCAGGGGTACTAGTCGAAATAATGGCGGATAAATAGTGCACTCCGCGCGGCTGTATAAAACACGATAGCTCCCTGGCTGTTACATTACGATTTACGACCCGCTCTCCGTGGGACCCTCCATAATCCAAGATTGGGCAATAAAGATAAGGAAGCCATGTATTTCAGCGCCGCACCGCACCGCGCTGAGGAATTCGCGAACGGAGCGTGGTTGAGGAAGCGCGCGCCACTTACCTCCACCGCAGAGTCACACTGTTGATACCTCGGTGTCCAGCGGACGTGTTCGTGGCGGCATAAATTTTATCGGAGGTCAGGATAACCTATGGAATTTCTCATTGTGATAAATTAATTATTATAACATGAAAGGAATTTCATTATTAGGCTAGAGTCGTAAGTCCGTAAGAGCACTGTGCATGCAAAGCGACGGAGCGGGTTCGAATCCTAGTCCGGCACACAGCTTTTTCTCTGCCAGGATGTTTCACAACAGTACACATTCTGCTGCAGATTCATTCTGCTACATCTGCATCTACATGGCTCTCTGCAAATCACGCTTAAGTGCCTGGCGGAGGCTTCATCGAACTACCTTCACAATAAATGTATATTGCTCCACTCTCGTACAACGCGCCGAGAAAACGAACGCCTATTCTTTCCGTGCAAGCTCTGGTTTCTTATTCTGATCGTTTTTTCCTATGTAGGTCGGCGTCAACAAAATATTTTTCCATTCGGAGGAGAAAGTTTGTGATTGAAATTTCGTGAGAATATCCCGCTGCAACAAGAAACGCTTTTGTTTTAATGAGGTCCGACCCAAATCTTGTATCATGTCCGCCACACTCTCGACCATATATTTCGAGAATACGTAACGTGGTGCCCCTCTTTGAACTTTCTCGATGTACTCCGTTAATTCTATCTGCTAAGGATATCAGACGGCGCAGCAATACTCCAAGAAGTGGACGGACAAGCGTAGTGTAGGCAGTCTCTTTAGCAGATCTGTTGCATCTTCCAAGCGTTGTGCCAACAAAAACGCAGTCTTTGGTTCGCCTTCCCCCACAACGTTTTCTATATATTCTTTGTAATTTAAGTTGTTCGCAGTTGTAGTGGAATTTACGGCCTTAAGCTTTGATTTATCGTGTAATCTAGGTTTAACGGTTTCCTTTCAGCACTCATGTGGATAACCTCACTCTTTTCATTATTTAAGGTCGACTGCCAATTTTCGCACCATATTTAAACGATTTTGCTGATGGTTTTGTTCTTCTTATGACTTTACTAGACGATAAACGACAGAATCATCTGCAGGCAACGTAAGATGGCAGTTTCGATTGTCTCCTACATCGTTTATATAGATAAGGAGCAACAGAGGGCCTATAACACTATCTTGGGAGAGCCAGAAATCGCTTCTCTCTTACGCGATGACTTTCCGTCAGTTACTGCGAACTGTGACCTCTCTGACAGGAAATCACGAATCCGGTTGCATAACTGAGACGAAATTCGGTGAGCACGCAATTTGATTACAAGACGCTTGTGAGGTACTATGTGAAAAGCCTTGCGGAAATCTAAAAATACGGAGTCAATTTGCAACCCTTTTTCGATAGCACTTAACACTTCCTGTGAGTGAAGAGCTATTTGTGTGTTAAAAGAACGATGTTTTCTAAATCCGTGTTGACTATGTGTCAATAGACCCTTTTCTTCGAGATAATTCATAATGTTCGAACATATAGATCTTCAAATTCTTGTTGCATATAGACGTTAATGATATGAGCAATTAATTTAGTCGATTACTCTTGTTGCCTTTGTTGAATATTGGTATGTCCTGTGCAACTTTGCAGTCTCTGGGTATGGATCTTTCCTCTAGCGGGTGGTTGTATATGATTGTTAAGTATGGAGCTAGTGCATCAGCATACTCTGAATGGGGATTTATTGTCAATAGGTGATCGCCCAGCGTTGTACAGTTCCTTAGTTATAAAAACCTGTCACAATATAAAGCTTGGGAAAACGATTTTGTGTGTGTTCAGTTCGTTGTAGAAGACACTACACAGTTTACTTCGCCGATGGCTCTTGGGTGTTGCATTTGATTACACTTGGGATTAGGGCTGTCAGTAATCGCAGTCACAATCACGAGATCTATGGATTCAACAGTAATATCAGTAGCCTTCAAATAATTTCGTGTATCACCACATTGGTGTCTCCAACTTATTTCTGTCCGTAGATGCATCTTTTTCCCACAAGGTCTTTTTCTCGAATTAGTGACTCATGTGAGTACTTTGTTTTGCTTAATTTTTTCCACGTCTAATGAAGTTATATATTAATCACGTCTTTCTAAGTTCTTACATCATTCTTCAATGGAGATTGAGAGTTCCATACACTCAGTGTGTTTTGGCAAATTGGTTACTCGTGTGTCTAACATGTTTGGATGAAATTGCTCACGAGGAGAACACGGCAAGTGCCAGAACCCAATTTTCACCCAGTGGAAAAGGAGCCAATATAAGCGAACACGTGTCTTGACTTATACGTAGATACTCGGCCGTTTCTGAGAAAACGACTGTCAGTGTTTTAGATTCAATTTGGATGCCTTCTAGCGCGCTATGCTCTCTGCCGAAATGGTTAAATGGTTCAAATGGCGCTGAGCACTATCGGACTTAATTTCTGAGGTCATCAGTCCCCTAGAACTTAGAACTACTTAAACCTAACTAAGCTAAAGACATCACACACATCCATGCCCGAGGCAGGATTCGAACCTGCGACCGTAGCGGTCGCGCGGTTCCAGACTGTAGCGCCGAAATGGTGAAACAGTGGCTAACATGGGGCCTGTAACTTTTGCAACCGGTTTATTGTTTTTATTCATTTATCTACCCATTTCCCTAGACGGATACTACACGTATGTTTCTTATCAAGTTAAGGGATAAAAGGGCATTATATTAAATTACAACACCGTTTCACAATAAGTGTCATACATTTATTATATACTCGTAATTGTGCGCGTTTGCTAGTTTCAGGAGTTAAAATCTTTCTAAATTCTCATATTCTTATATTTCATTCTTATATCAATTTTTGTATTAATTCTAAAATTTTATCCTTTTGTTTATTCTTCACAAAGATGCTGCATTCCACTTTGATGATAGCGATCGCATAAACATTCGAAACATAGAAATTCTTAACACAGCGAGCATCGCTCGAAGGCAGGTTTGCTACAGTGGCGTTTCTTCGTACGAATCTCACTCGGGAAAGAAACGTCGTAACACTACTGAACATTTCACGCTGCAAACTACGTATAAAAGACCATTTCATGAAAACTAGCCATTGCAACGGATTATGAATCAAGACGCTACGGTCGCAGGTTCGAATCCTGCCTCGGGCATGGATGTGTGTGCTGTCCTTAGGTTAGTTAGGTTTAATTAGTTCTAAGTTCTAGGCGACTGATGACCTTAGAAGTTAAGTCGCATAGTGCTCAGAGCCATATGAATCAAGATACACCTTAGTAATTTCACCGAAAAATAGTTACAAATAATTGTCTTTCATTCATTCATGTCTTTCATATTCGTTTACCAGACATAAAATTTGTAGACGTGTACGGACAACGCTATTTGAACACACTTCGGCAAACATTCGGGCAGTAATCTTCTACGGAAATGGGTAGTTTAATGAAAAGAAGTAGAAATAAGAAAAATAAAAATAAGAATCTGGTTTAGAACACGAGGCGTAAAAGTGTCAAACCCCTACGCTAGCCACTGTTCACCGTTTCGCTTCTACTAATCACCTTCTAGAAGGTACATTAAGTACCTCGAAAACTGTGACCGTCTTTTTCTCAGAAACGGCGGAGTATCTACGGATAAACGGAGACACGTGTTCCCTTATTTTGACCCAACTTACACCGCACTAACTTTCTGGGAAGTTGGGTTATATTGCCTTTGCCGTATTCTCCTCGTCAGAGCGATACCGAGTTCTGCATATTCTCACGTGTCTGGCTCACACTTATATTTGTCAAGATAATGACCTAGTAGATAGTGTCGGAAGTTCCATGCGGCGTTTCGCGGATGATGCTGTAGTATACAGAGAAGTTGCAGCATTAGAAAATTGCAATGAAATGCAGGAAGATCTGCAGCGGATAGACACTTGGTGCATGGAGTGGCAACTGACCCTTAACATAGACAAATGTAATGTATTGCGAATACATAGAAAGAAGGATCCTTTATTGTATGATTATATGATAGCGGAACAAACACTGGTAGCAGTTACTTCTGTAAAATATCTGGAAGTATGCGTACGGAACAATTTGAAGTGGAATAATCATATAAAATTAATTGTTGGTAAGGCGGGTACCAGGATGAGATTCTTTGGGAGAGTCCTTAGAAAATTAGTCCATCAACAAAGGAGGTGGCTTACAAAACACTCATTCGACCTATATTCGAGTATTACTCATCAGTGTGGGATCCGTACCTCCGTACCAGGTCGGGTTGACAGAGGAGATAGAGAAGATCCAAAGAAGAGCGGCGCGTTTCGTCACAGGGTTATTTGGTAAGCGTGATAGTGTTGCGGAGATGTTCAGCCAACTCAAGTGGCAGACTCTGCAAGAGAGGCGCTCTGCATTGCGGTGTAGCTTGCTGTACAGGTTTCGAGAGGGTGCGTTTCTGGACGAGGTATCGAATATATTACTTCCCTCTACTTGTACCTCCCGAGGAGATCACGAATGTAAAATTAGAGTGTCCGTAAAGATTAAAAACAGTAAAGGTTACCACGCGGTAAGTGGAGGAGATGGTCCAAAAAGTACCCTTCGCAACTCTTAAGCTTTCCTGAAGTCCGACAACCCAAATCTGGCTTATCTGCGACCAATGGTGGTCAGGAAGAAGTATATCCGGGAGACTTGTAGTAAAAGGTCCTATAGAAGAGATCCATTGCGGAAGGTATAGTGTTGTGATATCAGCCTGGTTGCTAGCTGAAGACCGAAGGTCAGGGTGGGGAGTATTTGAAGGACTGAACAACGATCTACAGCTTGCATTTATTTATGTGATGATGATGATGATGTTTGGTTTGTGGGGCGCTCAACGGCGTGGTTATCAGCGCCCGTACAATTACCCAATCATTGCTCAGTCCAATTTCGCCACTTTCCTGGATGATGATGAAATGATGGTGACAACACAAACACCCAGTCATCTCGAGGCAGGTGAAAATCCCCGCCGGGAATCGAACCCGGGACCCCGTGCTCGGGAAGCGAGAACGCTACCGCGAGACCACGAGCGGCGGACTTTATTTATGTATCTCTAAGTTATATTTATTTGTTATCTTTGTGGAAGGTCTTTGGATTATGTGTGAGTAATTGGTTTTTCCAACAGCACAAGTTACTTCTTCTCTCCCACTAATCTCCTGCAGATGTGGTGCAATACAGTGACTGAAAAATGTCGTATGTCACTCAAGATATTATATGACAAAAACGTAAATTACACGTACTCAATAAAATTTTCCTCGAAAATATTTCAGCAAAAATAACTATGTTTAAGGTATGAAATATCTCTCACTATCTGCAAGAAATGTTGCTAGGCGATAAAATCTACATCAGCACACCATGTTCGTAAATCCATGTCTTAAATTACGCAGCGGCAGGTAACCGATATCATCAAGAGCGGTTGCATATACTGCAGTTTTTAGGTCGCGAATAATAAAACAGAACAGCAGTCGAACCTGTACTATATTGTTACAGAAATTAAACAAACTCGAGTAAGATAACTCATATGAGCAGAAACATGTCTGAGCAGTGAAAGAAAACTGCAAATATTTGCCGTTTTGCAGAAAGGTGTGTTATAAAAGCAATATTCATTAAAATAGAACCTACTAAGAGAATGTGAAACCGAACTTAGGGAACAGTTGGGAAGCTTAAGAAATGAGTTGCTACAGAAATTATTAAAAACCGTCCATACAGATAAAGAGCGGAATGAAGAATCACGAGAAAGAGTTGATAAGAATGTGATAGTGTAGGAGACGCTGTTAGTGGGGCTTATGGTACGGTAACCAAAAACTGAGAACTTCGCATTCTAAAGAGCCGTAGGACGGAATATTCGTCTGGGTGGACAAAAACTAAAATATGTAGAACACACTGTACAGAGCTTTGGGTACAATGTATTTTCAAAATTGAAGGGATAGGCATTAAATAGGAAGAGATAGGTTCCGGTATCAAAGCAGCTGATATTACCAAAGAATTTTAAAAAATCAGTCGATAAAGGGTAAGTCATGTATACTGGTCTGTGATTATTATTAAAGCTGACTCGTCATTTTGTTATGGAAACATAATAAAATAAATAATTTTAAAATATCTCAAAAGTTAAAGAATAATGATCTCAGAGCAGAGAAATGTAACATTACGGGGAACTTTATAAAACATTGTGATATGGTCAAATGAAGAACAAGTACATGACCAGCTAGTGAGTTAGTCTCAATTTCCAGACGAGTAGCATATTTGAAATTATTTGTCGGTGCATTACATTCTGTGACAGGTGCACAAAGAGCAGCAAATGAGAGATGAGATGAAGAAGGTGAGGAGCGAGCGATTTCGTTTGTAATCTTAAGGTGATGGTAATGAACCTTTCTGAAATAATTTCGGATCTCCCATTCTTCGAATTTTGGGCAGTCATTGACTTTCATCGAAACGAACTAATTGTTCATAGTTCTTCATCTAGACAGAACGGTACAATCGTCAGAAGTTTCAGGAGAATAAAATGGATCGGAAGGAGAAATCTGAGCACCAGAAAATTGTGTTTTTTTAATAGGAATTAAATATTGAACGAGTGTGTAACTGTACTGATGTTACGAGTCCGTAGATCGCTTTGAGTAGAAGCATCGACAGTTATTGGTTTTGGTTAAACTCTTCCTATGTATTCGGGGTTTTCTGATTCTGAGTATCGTTGTATTTATGCGTGGTGCGGGCGAGGTAACCGCTTCACATTTCGTTTTCGAACGCGAGTCACTGGAGATTAAACGACACAGAATATTCGGATCAACCTGACCTGAAGAAATTGTGTCTAGTAAAGCACTGGTAAAGGATCTCCTTGCACTGTTAAAGGGAATTGGTAGCCTTTACTACAGACGCAGGGAACGATACCTCACAATAAGCCCTGTTTCGGTGCGGGCAGCAGCGGGCTTGACCAATGTTGTTTTTGCTTCCCTGATAAAATCAATCAATCAATCGTTGTATTTATTGCAGACAATTCAGCAAACCTGTGACTGCTGAAGCATGTAACAAGTATAATTTCATCGATATTGTGGAGGGTGGTGTCAAACACAGCCTGTGAGTTTGATGGAGTGGCAGACTAGTTATTATTCATTTTCTAATTAATCGAGTCTATTACCGAGGGATTGATTTTGACGTCAGATTGTGAGTTTATAGCTCGATGAGTTTGCTTAGTGTTTAGAGGGAACAAAAAAAGGACGGTAACTTTTTTGAAGCAAAGTTCGTTACAGCAGACAGCTGACAGCGCTGTAAGAGGCAATTTGTTTAAGCACTCCCGTAGCGGACGCGAAGCTCTCAGCGATGACGGATCGCGTCACTGCGCAGAAAAAAAGAGACCAAGTTTAGAGGTCGTTAAAGATAACGAACCAAGCAGGAGACAACATGTTTTGACGTAGAGTACTGTTGCTGTGTCGGTATTCCGCAAGCCAGCGTGCAGTATACAGTGGTGGGTGCATGCGGAACATGTATCATTTTCCCGCCTTCCTGTTTCATTCGCGGATGGTTCGCGTGAAGAACTGTCTGAATCATTATGTGTTATCGCGAGTTTCTCTAATGTCAGCGTTGTGGTCAGTATGTGTGATGTATGTTGAAGGAAATAGCTCGAGGAACAGTCTCGAAAAAATAAAGTTACATACGTTCTACAAGGTAGGAAATGAAATACCAAGATAAGATCGCACGCAATTTGTTTCATTTCTTTTACATTTGTGATTCGCCGTCGGGACCGCTGACCGAGTTTTCACATAGTAACCCTAGGCAGGTTTCCACCATCTGGAGCCAGGTTTTTACGCGGTTGTTATTCCTCCCAATCCTTGATTGATTGATTGAGGGGGGGGGGGAGGGTTATGGACTAAACGGCGGGGTGAGGTCATCAGTCCCGTCTCCCCGTCCTTGTCCCCCATCTCATGCAAGATAACGCTTCGAGCTTCGGACCGGCATAGTGGTCCATAATAGGTATTGGGCAAGTAGGAAACCTAAAATATTAAAAGAACTGGGTGAGACTATTAAATAAAATGAATTATATAAATCTGGTTTAGAAAGTAGGCTACACAAGATGAAAAAAAATGTGGCATAAAAATGCCTGCAGCAAAAGATGTTTATCTAAAATAACTAAAGATAAAGCACTGCAACACTGCAGTGAAAACAAAATGCCAGTATTCTAGCGGATGTATAGTATCAAACCATTAAAGTTACGGCGTAAAGTCAAGTGGCGCACGCCAGTCGGGAACGGCAAAAAAGAGAAGGCTGTGAGAAGAGATAAGCCAATCGCACGCTGACAGGACCACCCTCCAGCACGACAACGCAACAGCAGCGGCCCCAATGTGAAGAGGACATAAGCGCCAGGACTGACAGGTGACGGCCCATTCCAACAGCAGCTTCAAGATTAGCGACTTCTATAGCTGCGTCAACGGTAGAACCTTCACTTGTAATCTCTATGTAGTACAGACTTGGGATTGTCTATATTGAAGAAGATTAATTATTTTGTGTGTCGCCCTTTGTTTGCGAAGCATCTGCGTAATTCCCAATTCTATTTTCTCCTTATTTTAATAAAACTCATTAACACGACTAGTTTCATTGTTTGTCAAGCGGACCGAGTGTGCAGGCTTTCTAGACACTACATAAACTACACATATCAAAAAAAGTTTGGCATCACCCCAGCTCCCAGAACTCCTGAAGATAGACATTGGCTGTGGATATCGTATCACAGACACAGTACCTTTGAGTGTTCAGAGATGTCACTACACCCACCCAAAGATGTAAACAACCATGCATGAGCAGCGCCTATTAGACGGAGGGGGTCCGACAGCCGATCAGTTCCAGTCATTCCGCCAGGAAGGAGGTACACGGCTCGTCTTGTCAACCATGCCTAGGCGGTCAATACCGCGGTTCGATCGCGTCCCATTGTTACTTTGTGCCAGGAAGGGCTCTCAACAAGGAAAGTGTCCAGGCGTCTCTGAGTGGACCAGAGAGACATGGAGGGGATACAGAGAGACAGGAACTGTCGATGACATGCCCCGCTCAAGCCGCCGTAGAGCTACTACTGCAGCAGATGACCGCTACCTACGGATTATGGCCCGGAGGAACCCTGATAGCAACGCCACCTTGTTGAATAATGTTTTTCGTGCAGCCACAGGACGTCGTGTTACGACTAAAACTGTGCGCAATAGGCTGCATGATGCGCAACTTCACTCCCGACGTCCATGGCGAGGTCCATCTTTGCAACCACAATTCCATGCAGCGCGGTACAGATGGGCCCAACAACATGTCGAATGGATCGCTCAGGACTGGCCACACGTTCTCTTCACCGGTGAGTCTCGCATATGCCTTCAAGCAGACAATCGTCGGAGATGTGTTTGGAGGCAACCCGGTCAGTCTGAACGCCTTAGACACACTGTCCAGAGAATGCAGCAAGGTGGATGTTCCCTGCTGTTTGGGGGTGGCATTACGTGGGGCCGACGTAGAAGAGAATCGAACCCTTTGAGATGTGATGATGTACACTCCTGGAAATGGAAAAAAGAACACATTGACACCGGTGTGTCAGACCCACCATACTTGCTCCGGACACTGCGAGAGGGCTGTACAAACAATGATCACACGCAAGGCACAGCGGACACACCAGGAACCGCGGTGTTGGCCTTCGAATGGCGCTAGCTGCGCAGCATTTGTGCACCGCCGCCGTCAGTGTCAGCCAGTTTGCCGTGGCATACGGAGCTCCATCGCAGTCTTTAACACTGGTAGCATGCCGCGACAGCGTGGACGTGAACCGTATGTGCAGTTGACGGACTTTGAGCGAGGGCGTATAGTGGGCATGCGGGAGGCCGGGTGGACGTACCGCCGAATTGCTCAACACGTGGGGCGTGAGGTCTCCACAGTACATCGATGTTGTCGCCAGTGGTCGGCGGAAGGTGCACGTGCCCGTCGACCTGGGACCGGACCGCAGCGACGCACGGATGCACGCCAAGACCGTAGGATCCTACGCAGTGCCGTAGGGGACCGCACCGCCACTTCCCAGCAAATTAGGGACACTGTTGCTCCTGGGGTATCGGCGAGGACCATTCGCAACCGTCTCCATGAAGCTCGGCTACGGTCCCGCACACCGTTAGGCCGTCTTCCGCTCACGCCCCAACATCGTGCAGCCCGCCTCCAGTGGTGTCGCGACAGGCGTGAATGGAGGGACGAATGGAGACGTGTCGTCTTCAGCGATGAGAGTCGCTTCTGCCTTGGTGCCAATGATGGTCGTATGCGTGTTTGGCGCCGTACAGGTGAGCGCCACAATCAGGACTGCATACGACCGAGGCACACAGGGCCAACACCCGGCTTCATGGTGTGGGTAGCGATCTCCTACACTGGCCGTACACCACTGGTGTTCGTCGAGGGGACACTGAATAGTGCACGGTACATCCAAACCGTCATCGAACCCATCGTTCTACCATTCCTAAACCGGCAAGGGAACTTGCTGTTCCAACAGGACAATGCACGTCCGCATGTATCCCGTGCCACCCAACGTGCTCTAGAAGGTGTAAGTCAACTACCCTGGCCAGCAAGATCTCCGGATCTGTCCCCCATTGAGCATGTTTGGGACTGGATGAAGCGTCGTCTCACGCGGTCTGCACATCCAGCACGAACGCTGGTCCAACTGAGGCGCCAGGTGGAAATGGCATGGCAAGCCGTTCCACAGGACTACATCCAGGATCTCTACGATCGTCTCCATGGGAGAATAGCAGCCTGCATTGCTGCGAAAGGTGGATATACACTGTACTAGTGCCGACATTGTGCATGCTCTGTTGCCTGTGTCTATGTGCCTGAGGTTCTGTCAGTTTGATCATGTCATGTATCTGACCCCAGGAATGTGTCAATAAAGTTTCCCCTTCCTGGGACAATGAATTCACGGTGTTCATATTTCAATTTCCAGGAGTGTAGAAAGATGTTGAAAATCAGGTGGCCTAATAACGAATAATAGAATTTCCAAAAATATGTATGTCCGAAGGAACACTGCATCGTACTTATGGATAACACAGGCACCGCAATCACGTTTATAGCTGCCGACACTGGGCAAGCGAAACTCATTGAGTTCGAGTCTAGGTCTGGCACAAATTTTCACTGTCGTCATTTTATTATACAGCTGATGGTAGTCCATATCGCAACTGCGAAAGCATTTAGGTTATAACGAACTAGGAGTTCTCCGCATAATCGGTGCAGAAAGAAAAATACGGAAAATATTGACAAGAAGATGTTACAGGAAGATAATTACGTATGTTAAGACATCAAGAAAGAACTTTCGTGGTACTAAAGGGAGCTGTAGGGGATAAAAACTGCAGGGGAAGACAGAGGGCGGAGCTCATCCAGAAACTAATTGAGGACGTAGGGTGCTACTCACAGACGAATTCGTGCAGAGCAGTCAGCAATGACTGGAAGAAAAGAAGGAAAACCAGTGAAAAACAACGTTTCCATCAGATCAGGAAGCGGCACTCACGAAGTCTAAACGGTTAAGGTGATTTCCTGCGAAAGCTACAAGACCGAGGTTCGAGTACCGGTTTGGGAAAGTTTTCATTACGATATTGCTATGCCTGTGTTTTTAAGAAGCACTACGTAATGCCACGTCGTTCGTGCATGCATGCCAGAAGGAACAGGCCCTTGGCGACCACAGCCTTCCCGAAATACATGAAATGTATTCGCAGTTGCGATTACGGACAACCATCAGCTGTATGCTCGAACGACGACAATGAACATTTGTGCCGGACCAGGACTTGAAGGAGGATATGCCGCTTTACGCCAGCGGTCGCCTTAACCGCTTCGGCTATCCGTGCACGACTCACGGCCAGATCCAAACTTCGATATATCGTCGTTCGCACATCACAACCTCACGCGTACGCGTTATCTAATTCCTGTACAGGGAGATGACATTGTAATTGAAAGTCGCTGCCTGGCCCAGAGGAATATTGCATAGTACGTGGAGTGTAGCCATGCATGTAAGTGAAACATGGACGATAAATAGTTTGGACAAGAAGAGAATAGAAGCTTTCGAAATGTGGTGCTACAGAAGAATGCTGAAGATTAAATGGGTAGATCACATAACTAATGAGGGGGTATTGAATAGGATTGGGGAGAAGAGTTTGTGGCACAACGTGACTAGAAGAAGGGATCGGTTGTTAGGACACATTCTGAGGCATCAAGGGATTAGTTCAAATGGTTCAAATGGCTCTGAGCACTATGGAACTCAACTGCTGTGGTCATAAGTCCCCTAGAACTTAGAACTACTTAAACCTAACTAACCTAAGGACATCACACACATCCATGCCCGAGGCAGGATTCGAACCTGCGACCGTAGCGGTCGTGCGGTTCCAGACTGTAGCGCCTTTAACCGCTCGGCCACTCCGGCCGGCTCAAGGGATTAGTATTGGAGGGCAGCGTGGAGGGTAAAAATCGTTGAGGGAGACCAAGAGATGAATACACTAAGCAAATTAAGTAGGATGCAGGTTGCAGTAGGTACTGGGAGATAAAGAAGCTTGCACAGGATAGAGTAGCATGGAGAGCTGCATCAAACCAGTCTCAGGACTGAAGACCACAACAACAACAACAACAACAACAACAAAAACTTCTTAACAACACAGGTACTGCAATATTGTATTTTTCCGCCGATACCAGATAGACTTTCAATTGAAATGTTCTCCATCAAATTGGAATTAAGCGATTAAGGCGACCGCTGACGTAAAGCGGTATATCCAGTTTCGAGTCCCAGTCCGGCGCAAATTTTCGTTATCGCCATTCCTTTCATACAGCTGATGGTTGTTCTTATTCGCAACTGCAAATACATTTAATATATTTTCATTAGTCACCACGTGTTTACTACTTCTCCGTTATTATTACGAGATAACATTCTTCCTAGAACAAGACAGTGATTGCCCCGAAATATGAGATAGGCAGGGCTTCTGTCTCGCTGACGGCACTGCTGCCTATGCGGTTCCAGATCCGAAAGGTGTTCTCGGCCGCTGTGCAGCAGTGTACATACAACCCGGCACTAGGCGACCATGACCCGCGAGAGTTTCCGCGCGCCAGAAGCGCCAGGCAGGCACCTCGGCGCGATGTGTTTGTTCTTCGCAAATCCCCTTTCATCCGAGAGCTCTTTGTCATGCGCTGCAGAAACAATGAGGCCCTTCTCTTTCGCTGCTTATCTCGCGGATACAAAGCAGTTAAACAATGAACGGGCCGCGGGAGAAAGGACGGCGCCGGCGGCTGCGGCGGCGAGACGCCGCTATGCGACGCGAGACGACAGCGTCGCGACGCCCGACAAACTGGGCCACCCCCTCCCTCCCCCACACTCTCGTCCACACGTTGTTACTCCTCGCCCGCGTGGAGCGGCTCCGCGCCAGCGTCAGCATCGATGACATCGTACGTCGTAGCCTCTGCACGCACCTCGGTATTATAAACTGCCTGACATAAAAAGCAAAGCACTCAGATGACATGACCGGATGTTAGACTTCTGAAAATACCTATGCTGCGGTAAGTAAGCGTACATGACGGTAATCTATCATGTACTCTTTGTCAGTTAAGATGGTAACCACGTTACCGACCCGCCAGGATAGCCGAGAGCGGTAACGCGCTGCTTCCTGGACTCGGGTAGGCGCGCCGGCCCCGTATCGAATCCGCCCGGCGGAATAACGACGACGGCCGGTTTGCCGGCCAGCCTGGGTGTGTTTTTTAGGCGGTTTTCCACATCCTCCTAGGTGAGTACCGGGCTGGTCCCCACGTCCCGCCTCAGTTACACGACTCACAAACATTTGAAAAACATTCACACTATTTCACGATCTACAGTCTTCGCTGACAGCTGGGGTACACTGATTCCGTCCTGGGGGGTACAGGGTGGCGGCAGGAAGGGCATCCGGCCACCCCTTCGCCATTAACATGCCAAATCCGGTTGACCATGGCCAGCCCTGCGTAACCGCGGGACAAGGCGCAAGCGATAGATAGAATGGTAACCGTGTTACCGACATGTTAGGTGTGTTGCATACCTATCGGGAGTTACCTCATTTCTATCGCTATGTTTTCGTAAGTGATCACTGTATCACTAGATTCCCCTAAGAACCGGCAGCAATGAAAAGTCTGGAAACTGAGTGAGGATGTATAAATGGCTGCGCAATCTACGGAACATTTTTGTTCTATATAGTCATCATCCTGGCTTCCTTAAAAACAAACAGTACTTGTACCACCATCGAAATTTTGAGTGTTTAATTCCGGTTTTCTTCGAAAATTGTTGATTTGTAACATAAAACAGACGGATATTGCAGTAAAAGTAAAAAGATTCACATTTATCGTATAACACAAGATAACGCAATTTCCTCGGAAATATGGTGATTGAAACCAAAACGCAAAACAAAAATATTTCAAACATCACTTCAGTAGTTCATCGAGATATACAAGACATGTTTCAGTTATTGCTAAATAACTTGCGCACTTACAAATAATAACAAGAATCTCCTTCCTTTGATCATGAAGATGAACGTTTTATTGGATACGAAATAACAACAACAATTATACAGATTGTTTTAGGTTTGTACATGTAAACAGCACTTGCATCACAAGTAATTGTTTTGGTTACATAAACTCAATCACGTTACGCAATCAGCTACTTTTTATTACGGTACTTATAAAATGAAATACATATTTTATGAATATATAAAATAGTTAATGGAGTAACACTGAACGATTTGCGGTTCTAATTACGTACAAAACAAATAAACAATGGCAGTTGATGGTTGGAGTGCTGACATAAATATTTATATATTTTTAGAGACAAAAAGAAATATTGACCATCGATTTGCTTCAGACGAAAATGTGCACGCCAGGTACGATCATGGATCCATAGTGAATCACAAACATTTTTTTATGAAGGCATTGACAGTCTTGTCTCACTGTATGATAAATGTAGTAACAGTTACTGCGATAGATTTGGCAATAATAAACAGGTTATTCCTTTTTTCCATTTGTCTGGTTTCCACTTGCCTGCTCCTGATACATGGGCCCGTTTATCTCATATTCACGTCAGTTCAAATAGTTCAAATGGCTCTGAGCACTATGGGACTTAACATCTGAGGTCATCAGTCCCCTAGAACTTAGAACTACTTAAACCTAACTAACCTAAGGACATCACACACATCCATGCCCGAGGCAGGATTCGAACCTGCGACCGTAGCGGTCGCGCGGTTCCAGACTGTAGCGCCTAGAACCGCTCGACCACCAAGGCCGGCACGTCAGTAGGTAATGCTAATAATGCTTATTGGAAATCAGCTACCTTCAGCAGAATTAACAGCATTGTAAACAGCTTTCAGCCGAAGTATTATCTTTTTCTTTGCTTGCAGTTTTCAGACAGTATAATCTAGGTTTTTGTTAAAGAGAATTTCGAGACACGTGTTGTAGTCATTAACACGTTGAGAGTTGGCACTTTGTGATGTATGCTTCTTGCCGTAGGTTATTAGACAATACAAGGTATAGTTAGCATCTGCATTGCACACATTCTTCTCTACAACAAACTTATAGTTTGCGTTAGGATGGTTGAACGCCTTGCTTATAATTTTGCATTAAAGAACTCTTCATATATTCCGTTACGCTACGAAAATGTGTAGTCATTTCACGTTGTTGTTCATTCGTAGTTCAAATCTTTGCACAGTAAAGGGCGTTTTCAGCGGAGTAATAACTGCAATGTATTCAGACTGAAGTCTAACAGGTACTAAGACATTTCAAGAGTTTCACGGGAGGTTTGTTTTAGCGTTTCGCTATTCGCGCGTGAATCAGGGCTGCGGGGAGCAAAGGCACACTGTCGACAGACTGCAGCGACTTGCGAAGCGGAGAAGCCATATTCCGTGGGCGTCCCTCATCGCGTTTGGCAGAGCGACAGTACTCTGGAGAATAGAGATCGGAAACTTGCTCCGAGGCTGGATGGTGTGGGATGGAGTGAGGAGGGGTGGGATTTGTAGGCAGGGGGGGGGGGTTAGGCAGAGGATGCTGTGACGCTGGTACCGAGGTCATCGTCCGCTGCGGCACCCAGAGCAGTTGCGAGCCAAAGAACCCCCATTAATCGTCACCCGCACTTCCCCGCCGGATGTTGATGGAATCGTCGAGGCTTTTCGGCGCTACCCGCTTCATTAGGAACGAGGCCTCCCTGGCAATGGAAACTGGCAGCTGGCCCGAGCCTCATGCCACATATCTGGCGCCGGAAGTCCATCATATTCTGAGATTAGTACTCGTGACACTAACCGTTATTATTTCCGTTGTCGGCTCTAATGTCTGGCTCTATGAGAAGTGCGTTCTACATATGGCGTTTATGGTTTGTTTACATTATCCAGAGATGCGAAAATCATGGCTGCAGAACTCGTGTCCGTGCTACAAGCCCTACTGCTCTGCTGGTGGATGACAGCACTGTTGTTTTCAGTGATTCACTGATAAATCCACAATTCATTGATTCACTGATGAATTCACAAATCAGTTATTCAACATCTGCTCTAACAATTCAGAAAAAAAACCAGCGTCACTGAGAACGAATTTCTATTGCATACATATTATTTGAAGTGCTTACACAGAAGAGTGAAGAAAACATATGTGTCACTAGCTTTATATTCTGTCAATAATTGACGTGATACCGTGGGTGTGTACAGATAGTTGTTCGTGATTATAAAATGTAATAAACAGCAACCTCTCAATCTCAGTAATTCAACTAATATCAAAAAAGCACAGTTACTAGTTAAGAACCAACAGGTTGATCAAGAGACCACTGTTAAGGTTCAAATCGCCCTGAGCATTATGGGACTTAACTTCTGGGGTCATCAGTCCCCTAGAACTTAGAACTACTTAAACCTAACTAACCTAAGGACATCACACACACCAATGCCCGAGGCAGGATTCCAACCTGCGACCGTAGCTGTCGCGCGGTTCCAGACTGTAGCGCCTAGAACCGCTCGGCCACCACGGCCGGCCCGCTGTTAAGGTTTAAAATTTCATTTACCTGATGCTGTACGCTAAATATCGATTGTTTTCGGTGCTGGTGAAAGTTTCTTAGTGTAACGGTACCCTACAGCGAAACTTGTTAATAGAAAAAAGGATCTTTTCCTTTGAGAAGATCTCCCGATTGACTAAAACAATAGAAAAAGTTTTATAAGGTGAGTGCTAAATTTTATGTTACTTTAATAATATTTTCAGAAAAGTGACGAATATTTGTCTTAAACTCTACGAAAAGGATACTCCCAAAAACAGTCAACAATGCTTTTCTTCTGTAATGAAGAGCAAAAGACTGTGGAGTCCTACCGTGTCAGTTCATCTAGTTAATTCGTTTTCGGCTTACGCGGCTGTTATACGATAGTAACTGACCACTCTAGTCAAAGAGGAGACGGTCGTAATGAATAACTTTGGAGGAGGTATTATGCATAAAGAGTGAGACATAAGAACAGAGTAAATGTCAGCTTTGTCAGTGGAGTTGTAACATAACTGAAATTATTTCACTCAAAAAAACTGGATGTAGTTAACATATAAGAATGGGTAAATAATATGACTAGCAAAATAAAAGTAGATAGTTGAAAACATCGTTTTACACAGAGATTACGAAGACACTACTGTAATATAGCACAGACACACATATAAAATAGCTCAAATTAATACAGAGACACCAATAGCAATAATAATGGACCGTAGAGAAATAGGGAGAGAAACTAGCTTTCCACTAGCGCTTCTGGAAGTGGACTAGAAAGGGAATTCAAGAGGACAAAACGTCACAATGATAGTCAGCGAACGTCATGGTTCATTATACCAACACTGACACAAAAAGAAAGATAGAGATTGTATTTCTCAGCAACCGAAAGCCTTTCCTACAATTTCTTTTCGTAACTGACCACTGCTGTCACCATTTGATATTTGACGATGAAATGTTCAGTTTCACGTAGAAACCAAAACATTACTTTTTAAGTCAGTCTTCTTAACACGCATAAATATCGTATCTCACTGCACCCTCAGTTCCACAACCGATACATATTACTTTTCAAACTTAATGAACAGAACAGCCTGTTGCTTGCTGTTGCCAGAAAATACTATGAGACTTACTAATGGCCTATGAAAATCGTACGATCTGTAGGGACCAGCATCAAGTACGTCAAGGTACAGAACGTCTGGTTTACGAATTATCTGTTCATAGTTCGACGATTTTTGAAAAAAACAAGAAATACAAAAAAGAATCCTGAATTATTGTATTCCTGAAATATTTTTCCCGTTGTTTCCCACTTAGTCGTCAGGTATGTTCTGCTGTTTGTTGCAACGCGTACTACCTATTTTATGTCCATATATTTGACTAGCTCTTTTCTGAGAAGCTAAAGTTCGATCTTTTCCATCTGGTTGTTCCCGACTAGTAACGTGTACATAATGCAGGGGAACTTCAAATGAGACACGTAGCAGGTTTTGTGAACACAGTGAACATCAACTTCCGGTAAAACTGGATGTGCACTTTTGGATTATCTGTGGTTTTCGATTATCCGTGCAGTCTCGGGTCAGCATCAACCCAGATAATCGGGAGTTTCCTGTATGGTACTTACTCTCAAGCAGTCACAGAATACGAAATGAGACGTGTTTTACCCTGCGATAAAAGTTCAAAAGGATAGTGTTCATAACCTATACGCAGCGCACACAAAAGTCGTGAAAATGAGTATGGGCATCAGCATAATTTTATTCAAGACGGGAGCACGATACCAAAAGTTTCATTTTCGATTGTTTAAAGCTGAGAACGTTTTAGCATTCAGAAAATAAATTTGTTAGCGAGTACACAAGTCTTATCGTATCTTACGAATTCTGCAGTTATCCGGTCAAAATTTTTGGAGAGTAGACTACTGCCGTAACTTAAAGGTAAGCATATCACATTATTACATCTAAAGTACATCTTTTACATTATTATTATTATTGTTGTTAATGTGGATATGAGAAATCTGTAAAAACAGTTATCAAACAAATCGGTAAAACTAACTGTTAATAGCCTACGTCACAACGGAAATGGTTTTCGCATACCCGGTTTGGCACATTATTGTGTAGACGTGTCAACTGGACTACAGAACACACAACTCCCTGGCTGGACGTCGCTCACGATTGCTCCCTATATAGTTTAAGAACCATTTACTTTAATTATGTCCAAATACCTATTCAACAATGAAATTCAGTTATATTTTCCTCTCATCGTCACAGAACTTCGTATTTTTTTCTGTCATTGGTCTTGTTGGTGAACACACCTACAGTACATCATAACCGTTTTCTTCACACTGTATCACAACTGTTCTACCACGTAAACTTGAATGAAGTCTGGGTAAGCTTTCTAACGCACGGCTTTCTGGGCGGGAAGGAGCACCGGTCCCAGGCACGGATCCGCCCGACAGATTTGTGTCGAAGTCCGGTGAGCCGGCCACTCTGCGGATGGTTTTTAGGCGGTTTTCCATCTGCTTCGGCGAATGAGGGCTGGTTCCCCTTATTCCCCCTCAGTTACACTAAGTCGGCGATTGCTGCGCAAACAAGTTCTCCACGTACGCGTACACCACCATTACCCTAACACGCAAACATAGGGGTTATACTCGTCTGGTGTGAGACGTTCCTTGGGGGGTCCACCGGGGGCCAAATCGCACAATAACCCTGGGTTGGGTGTGGGGCGGCGGAGGGGTGAAGTGGACTGCGGTAGTCGTGTGGTTCTGGACTACTGCGGCTGTGGCGGGGACGGAGCCTCTCCGTCGTTTCTAGATCCCCGGTTAACATAACATAACAGCATAATTTTATTCAAGGGGGGTGCACGATTCCAAAGTTTCATTTTCCATTGGTTAAATTTGAGAACGTATCAGCATTCAGGAACTAAATTTGTTAGCAAGTACACAAATCTTATTGTATCTTAAAAATTCGGCAGTTATCCGGTCAAAATTTTTGAAGCGTAGACTACTGCCGTAATTTAAAGGTAAGCATATCTCATTATTATATCCATAGTACATCTTTTACATTATTATTATTATTATTATTAATGTGGATATGAGAAATCTGTAAAAGCAGTTATCAAACAAATCGGTAAAAGTAACTGTTAATAGCCTAAGTCTCAACGGAAATGGTCTTCGCGTACCCGGTTTGGCACATTATTGTGTAGACATGTCAACTGGACTACAGAAAACACAACTCCCTGGCTGGACGTCGCGCAAGATTGCTCCTGCTCCCTATATTGTTTAAGAACCATATAATTCAAGAACGTCCAAACACCTATTCGACCTTGACATTCAGCTAGTTTTTCCTCTCATCGTCACAGAACTTCGTATTTTTTTCTGTAATTGTGCCCATAGATGAAGTAGGGGCTTGCAGGTGAAGACACCTACAGTACATCATGCCCGTTTTCTTCACACTGTATCGCAACTGCTCTAATACGTAAACTTGAATGAAGTATGGGTAAGCTTTGACTGGTCAAATGCAATCATACTGCTGAGGTTCAGATGTTCGGAAACGAAATGGGCTGATGTTGTGGGAAATGGGGACGGGCTCCGGGCTCGTGCAGTGGAACCATATCAATGCTCTACTAGATGATGCCATTATGCAACTGGCCCTTTCTGTACAAGGTCACGGCGGAGGAAAGATTCTGTGTAGAAAATGTTCTGTGAAGATTAACAGCACCCAAGATTGCAAAGCAACGCCGAAACCACCGCCGCCGCGACAAGAAAAACGCTGCAATATCTCATGAATAACTTGACAATGAAACGCTGTAATACTAAAGTCACTACGTTAACTTTTGCATACGGTTGAAGACAATCAGATACATTCACTACTACAAATATGCGAACATTTTGAAATTAACGAAAAGTGTACCACATACTGCAGAAGGGCGAAGTACCCCGCTCCCCGAGCCCACCTCCCTCCCTCCACACACTTGTAAACGGCTATGGAGGTGAATATTTCTTCTAGCACACAGTGAGTACCGAAATGCAAAAACATCGACAAAATTAAAATCCTCTGACGCTGTCGATAACAAACAATACACACTACTCACCATTAAAATTGCTACACCAAGAAGAAATAAGATGATAAACGGGTATTCATTAGACAAATATAGTATACTAGAACTGACATGTGATTACATTTTCACGCAATTTGGGCGTATAGATCCTCAGAAATCAGTACCCAGAACAACCACCTCTGGCCATAGTAACGGCCTTGATACGCCTGGGCATTGAGTCAAACAGAGCTTGGATGGCGTGTACAGGTACAGCTGCCCATGCAGCTTCAACACGATACCACAGGTCATCAAGAGTAGTGACTGGCGTATTGTGACGAGCCAGCTGCTCGGCCACCATTGACCAGACGTTTTCAGTTGGTGAGAGCTCTGGAGAATGTGCTGGCAAGGGCAGCAGTCGAATATTTTCTGTATCCATAAAGGCCCGTACAGGACCTGCAACATGCGGTCGTGCATTATCCTGCTGAAATGTAGGGTTTCGTAGGGATCGAATGAAGGGTAGAGCCACGGGTCGTAACGCATCTGAAATTTAAGATCCACTGCTCAAAGTGCCGTGAATGCGAACAAGAGGTGACCGAGACGTCTAACCAATGGCACCCCATACCATCACGGCGGGTGATACGCCAGCATGGCGATGACGAATACACGCTTCCAATGTGCGTTCACCACGATGTCGCCAAAGACGGATGCGACCATCATGATGCTGTAAACAGAACCAGGATTCATCTGAAAAAATGACGTTTTGCCATTCGTGCACCCAGGTTCGTCGTTGAGTAGACAATCGCAGGCGCTCCTGTCTGTGATGCAGCGTCAAGGGTAACAGCAGACATGGCCTCTGATCTGATAGTCCAAGCTGCTGCAAACGTCGTCGAACTGTTGGTGCAGATGGTTGTTGTCTTTCAAACGTCCCCATCTGTTGACTCAGGGATCGAGACGTGGCTGCACGATCCGTTACAGCCATGCGGATAAGATGCCTGTCATCTCCAGTGTTAGTGATACGAGGCCGTTGGGATCCAGCACGGCGTTCCGTATTACCCTCCTGAACCCACCGATTGCGTATTCTTCTAACAGTCATTGGATCTCGACCAACGCGAGCAGCAATGTCGCGATACGATAAACCGCAATCGCTATAGGCTACAATGCGACCTGTATCAAAGTCGGAAACGTGATGATACGTATTTCTCCTCCTTACACGAGGCAACGCCGGTCAACTGCTGATTGTGTATGAGAAATCGGTTGGAAGCTTTCCTCATGTCAGCACGTTGTAGGTGTCGCCACCGGCGCCAGCCTTGTGTGAATGCTCTGAAGAGCTAATCATTTGCATATCACAGCACCTTCTTCCTGTCGGTTAAATTTCGCGTCTGTAGCACGTCGTCTTCGTGGTGTGGCAATTTTAATGGCCAGTAGTGTATTAGGGTGTCTTACCTTACTGACAAAATGTTTGATACCTTTCTTGCCAAAAACTCATAGTATGTCCTTTGAGGGGGACGTGATTATCTTAGATTCACAACTATTTCGTTTCCTTCATGTGGCTTGATAGTCTTGTGCAGTCTCTGGAGGGCAGGTGACGGTCGCGTTTGGTGAAGTGTGCCGTCTGTCGACGTCAGCGGCAGAGGGCTGGTGGCAGGTCGAGGCCAGACGACGCCGGCAGGGAGCTCTGGCCGGCGAGACTTGCTTACACCAGCTGCCTGCCAGCCACTCGTCTGAAGAGGCAGCCGACGCCAGAGGCGGCCGCCGCCACGGCGCCGGCGACCGGCGATGAAAGCACGCTCGCCCTCTGCGGTGTCGCGCCGTTCCCTGTTTCTTCCTGCCCGCTTTCTTCACGTAAAACTCCTTATCTTTATGTTTTCACTTGAGCTGGGTCATGCTGTTGTTCTTGTAGTTGTCGTCTTAAGTCCGAAGACTGCTGGTTCAATCCAGCTCTCCACGCAAATCCCGAGCAGGACTCTCCATCTATACGTGACGACAAAAAAGAATCGCAACACCATCAAGAAGTTGCGCAACGTAAACCAAATCTGGTAGGAGTGTTTGTACATCTGAAACTTGGGGTCCATTTACATTGCGCACCTATCTCATGAGACTGCCGCTAGTATCGCCACTATGAGCTTGCAAAACAGATTTGCTTCTAATAGACGCTGTAACGGTCGTGAGCGTTAGTTACCTCTGAAATTGGAGCTGGTGAGCTGATATTAGTCGAGAATGCCTTGAAGCTGCCAAAGACACCATTAGAAACACATCACTGAGTGTAAGCGAGGTCGTGTAATACGGCTATGAGTAATTCTACATCCACACGGATACTCTGCAGCAAATCACATTTAAGTGCCTGGCACAGGGTTCATTGAACCACCTTCACAATCCTCTATTATCCCAATCTCGTATAGCGCACGGAAAGAATTAACATCTCTGTTTCCGTACGAGCTCTGATTTCCCTTATTTTATCGTGGTGATCGTTTCTCCCTATGTAGGTCGGTGTCAAAAAAATATTTTCGCATTCGGAGGAGAGAGTTGGTGATTGGAATTTCGTGAGAAGATTCCGTCGCAACTAAAAACGCCTTTCTTTTAATGATGTCCGTCCCAAATCCTGTATAATTTCTGTGATACTCTCTCCCATATTTCGCGATAATACAAAACGTGCTGCTCTTCTTTGAACTTTTTCGATGTACTCAGTCAGTCCTATCTGGTAAGGATCCCACACAGCGCAGCAGTATTCTAAAAGAGGACGGACAAGCGTAGTGTAGGCACCCTCCTTAGTAGGTCTGTTACATTTTCTATGTGTCCTGCAAATAAAACGCAGTGTTTAGTTAGACTTCCCCACAACATTTTCTATTTGTTCCTTCCAATTTAAGTTGTTCGTAATTGTAATACCTAGGTATTTAGTTGAATTTACGGCTTTTAGATTAGACTGATTAATCATGTAACCGAAGTTTAACGAGATCCATTTAACACTCATATGGATGACCTCACACTTTTCGTTATTTAGGGTCAACTGACACTTTTCGCACCATTCAGATACTTTTTCTAAATCGTTTTGCAGTTTTTTTATCTTATGATGACTTTATTAGTCGATAAACGACAGCGTCATCTGCAAACATCCGAAGACGGCTGCTCAGATTGTCTCCCAAATCGTTTATACAGGTAAGGAACAGAAAAGGGCCTATAACACTACCTTGGGGAACGCCTGAAATCACGTCTGTTTTACTCGATGACTTTACGTCATTTACTACGAACTCTGACCGCTCTGACAGGAAATCGCAAAGCCAGTCACATAACTGAGACGATATTCCATAAGCACGCAATTTCACTACGAGCCGCTTGTGTGGTACAGTGTCAAAAGCCTTACGGAAATCCAGGAATACGGAATCAATCTGAAATCCCTTGTCAAAAGCACTCAGCACTTCATGTGAATAAAGAGCTAGTTGTGTTTCACAAGAACGCGATGTTTTCTAAACTAATGTTGACTCTGTGTCAATAGACCTTTTCCTTCGAGGTAACTCATAATGTTGGAACACAATGTATGTTCTAAAATCCTGCTGCATATCGACGTTAACGGTATGGGTCTGTAATTTAGTGGATTACTCCTACTATCTTTCTTGAATATTGGTGTGACCTGTGCAACTTTCCAGTCTTTGGGTACGGATCTTTCGTCAAGCGAACGGTTGTATATGATTGTTAAGTATGGAACTAATGCATCAGCATACTCGGAAAGGAACCTAATTGGTATACACTCTGCACCAGAAGACTTACTTTTATTAAGTGATTTGAGTTGATTCACTACTCTGAGGATATTTACTTCTACGTTACTCATGTTGGCAGCTGTTCTCGATTCGAATTCTGGAATATTTACTTCGTCTTCTTTTGTGAAGGCATTTCGGAAGGCTGTGTTTAGTAAATCTGCTTTGGCAGCACTGTCTTCGATAGTATCTCCATTGTTATCGCGCAGAGAATGCATTGATTGTTTCTTGCCGCTAACATACTTCACGTACGACCAGAATCTCTTTGGATGTTCTGCCAGGTTTCGAGACAAAGTTTCGTTGTGTAAACTGTTATAGGCGTCTTGCATTGAACTTCGCACTAAATTTCTTGCTTCTGTTCAAATGGCTCTGAGCACTATGCGACTTAACTTCTGAGGTCATCAGTCGCCTAGAACTTAGAACTAATTAAACCTAACTAACCTAAGGACGCCACACACATCCATGCCCGAGGCAGGATTCGAACCTGCGACCGTAGCGGTCGCTCGGCTCCAGACTGTAGCGCCTAGAACCGCACGGCCATTCCGGCCGGCCTCTTGCTTCTGTAAAGGATCGCCAATTTTGGGATGTTGCTTCTGCGATATTGTAGAAAGATGGCAGGATTATAGCCACTGTACATGACTGCTGGCGGCAGTTGTCACCAGAATGTACGGTCGCAAGATGACCGGGCGCCGGTCGGTTACGCGGCACTACCGAGAGGGGGAGCCATCTTACTCACCCTTTGACTCTGGCACGTCGTACTGCATCCGCCGCAACAATTTTGAGCAGCAGTTGGCACCACAGTGACACAACGATGTGTCACAAACTTGTTACTTCGAGGACAACTCCGTGCCAGACGCCTTGTAAAGTGCATTCCACTGACCCCCAAACCATCGCCATTTGCGACTTCAGTGCTGTCAAGCAAGAGGGTTGGAGGTCTGTTGAGTTTTCTGATGAAAGCTGGTTCTGTCTCGGAGCCAGCGATGGTCACGTGTAGGTTAGGAGGAGGCCAGTTGAGGACCTGCAACCAGCCTGTCTGCATGCTACACACACTGGACCCTCACCAAGAGTCATGGTCCGGGGTGCGATTTCGTATGACAGCAGGAGCACTCTCGGGACTAGCCCAAGCACCGTGATTGCAAATTTGTGCGTAAATCCGATCATTCGATCTGTTGTGCTGCCATTCATGAACAGAATTACTGGGGGTGTTCTCCAATAGAATAATGCTCGCCGACATAGCGCTGTTGGAAGCCCGCAGCAAACATGGAACTCCTTTCACAGACTGACATGGTTCAAATGGCTCTGAGCACTGTGGGACTCAACCGCTATGGTCATAAGTCCCCTAGAACTTAGAACTACTTAAACCTAACTAACCTAAGGACAGCACACAACACCCAGCCATCACGAGGCAGAGAAAATCCCTGACCCCGCCGGGAATCGAACCCGGGAACCCGGGCGTGGGAAGCGAGAACGCTACCGCACGACCACGAGATGCGGGCACACAGACTGACATCCGGCACACGTGCAACACATTCCATGCACGTTTTCATGCCTCCACCCAACAGTCTGGTGGTTACACCGGCTATTAATTTACCAGCATTTCACATTTGCAATGGCTTTTCCTGGTTTACATTCACCTGTGATCTTCCAATGTGAACTACTTAAGTAGCCTACCTGAACAAATGTATTCCCGAAATATCATTATTCCATTTTTTTTGTTGTGATTTGTTTCTGTACATGTATAACCATTAGAATCTTCTTACTATAGTAAAGTTATGTTCCCCTTCTACAATTTTTATCCCGTACGTCGCCTCCCATTTCCAAAGTGACTATTACTCCATGTCTCAGTGTGTGATCTTATAAACCGACACGTTCTTTTAGTCAGGTTATATCACAAATTTCTTTCTTCCCCAGTTCGATTCAGTACCTCCTCATTTGTTATTCGATATGTCCATGTAACAATTTTTCTTCTATTTGTTCTTGACTGATTGTCGTCCACATTTCATTTCCGTACAAGGCTACACTTCAGACAAACATCTTATGGAAAGACTTCCTAACATTTGAATTGATATTCGATATTAACATAATATTCTTTTACATAAACGTTTCCCCATTATTGTCTGTCTGCATTTTACATCCCATCCACTTCGGCTATCATAAGTTATTTTACTGCATAATAGGAGAGCTCATCTATTACTTTCAGTATCTCATACACTGGTCCACCTACCTCAGAATTGCCTGATTTAATTCGACTACGTCCAATTATCCTTGTATTACGTTCACTAATGTTCATCTTATAATTTATTTTCAAGACACCGCCCATTCCATTTAGCTGATCTTCCAAGCTCTTTGTTATCGCTGACAGAATCACAATATCGTCGACAAACCCAAAAAAATTTATTTTTTCTCTCTAATATTTAATTCATTTTTTAAGATTTCTCCTTGGTTTCAGCCAAAGGCTGTACAATGTACAGACTGAATATAATCGGAGATAGATTAAAGCTCAGTCTCACTTCCTTCTCAAAAATTTAAAAATGCAGCCTACTTTCTGTGCAAGGGATGAATAAACTTTCACTACCTGTATTGTATTACTGCAGCCTTAAAAATTTTGGGCAGTGCTCGCCATATCGCGACGAATAAGTAATTTACAAGTGTTTCAGTGCTAAGTGCAAATATCGATTTAAACACCGCAGTGAAATTGATAGGCATGTCCCTAATGGAGATGATATGCCCTTTCTTTTTCCGACCTTTAATATGACTTTCCTGCCAGACCTTTAGGGCTCGAGTTCAAAGTTGTCGCAAAGTTAATGAAACTGAAGCACGATAACTGTCGACGGCAATATACAAGAAGCTCCGTAACTTTCAAGAAATTCACGAAAACCATCACTAATGCGTAGAAAAAAAATTGAATTTTAATCAGCCAATTCCCTGGTTTAAGAACTATAGCAGAATGATCCATCTGAAAGCTACAACGTTTGCAAATATTAGGTTTACATATTTAAGTACTGTCTAACATATTAAAGGTATTTGGAGGGTACTGTTAATTCTTCGTTCGAGAGTTTTATCGTGAGTAAAATCATGTATATTTCTAAAACTAGTTATATAATGTGTGGACGGTCAAAGCATACATCGTCGGTCGTGCACCATCTTGTACCTTGAAACGGAAGGAAGTTTCCCACCAAGGAACACATGAAATTTGCAAGTGAGCTAACTTTCTTTAGTATCTAAACAATTTTCACTGTCTTGAAAATGGAATTTTTGTATAGTTGCTAACAGCTATTCCAAAATTTTTAAAACTTGTAGCTAGCTTTTGATAATACTTCTAAACTTGATTTCACTGACTGATGATTGGTATGTACTACAGTAAGAACGTTATGCACAGATTATTCGATACACCTGTCACGTGTTTCCCGATTGTAAAATTTCAAAATTTGAGCAGAATATTTGCTCCTAGGTTTCTTCTTCAAATACTTCTTAGGTGCCCTGTTTCCAATCCAAAACACGATGTTGCCTTCTACACATTGTACAGTCACTCTTAATCTTAGATCCACATACGAAGCACAGTTGACGGGAAATACTGGCGCTGTCCTCTTTACATAAATTTTATTGTTTCACAGGTAGGTTCAAGGGATAAAAAGCATTCTTGAGTTGCACTTTATATCAAAAAATCTCTGAGACTTAGCATAATATTATTTCTTCAACAGTCAGGATCGATAAAAATATGAATATCGTATGATGGAATCTGCTATCCGCTCACCATAGAAGCATAGAATTTTCATTGGAAGATACAGTGATTCCAACCCTTCTGACACATTAAATCTCCTGCATCTGATACATCCTGAAAATAAAGTGCAACAGCATATTCGATAACTTTGCTTGGCAAGGACCTGTTCCATTATTCGCAACTATAGTTTATGTGAAGACCTAACTACAAACTGGACTCTCTCATCATCATATAAATTCGTGTGAATCGTATAGTAGCGTAAAGTATGAGCCTGATATTTCTGTCTTTGGATCCTGACTATTGCTAAAATAATACTAACGTAGATCTCAGTTTTCTGATGTGATATACCATGTAAGAATGCATTTTATTCTTCCGACACATCTGTGTATGGAAAGAATTGGTATAATGACATCAGTGCTAGTACATACCAAAAACTGTGAATCGTATGTGGATGTAATAGTGAAAATAAGTGTGCAATGTGTAAAAGAATAAACTACAGTAAAAGGCAACACCAGCTTTCGGACTGGAATCAGATAGCTGTATGTAAAGAACAAAGCTACACAGTAGTTGCAAACAGCATGTCGTTGTTACCTGAATAGTAATGAATGACGGAGGAAAGAGAGGGTTATTCTGATTTAAGTAATGAAGGAAAAGAATGAAGCAAAGACAACTGCCACTCTCGGAAAAATTAAAGCTACCCACCGAGATCATCTGATGACGACTTGGCAGTACATCGAAATCAGGGAAATCATTGGCTTTGGATGTATTTTTATTAGAATTATTTTCTGTTTTCTTCTACTCACCCGTTTTGTTTTTACCTGTAATAGTTAAGCACCCTATATGAGTAAAAAAATAATTTCTTGTGTAAGATGGGCAGTACATACACTATAAGAAGTACACACGGACAACACCTGCAATTGATAAATATGTTACCTGCTAGACATGAAATACCTGCATAGCATGTGAATAGTATGCGCTGGACCCGGAGCTCGCAGCCACTAACGGCGGAGTTCGGGAGTCGTGCCTAGGCGTCCCCATTGATCGCCGCCGATGACGAACGCCGACACCGAAATTAAACCGATGGGAGAGGACCCTGAATTCCTCAGATGATTAAAAATACCAGCGTACCTCGTTCCGGCACTCGCTGCGAATTTAAACAGAAATGGCCATCTGGAGAAGTGAAGAGCGAATTTCCTTAGACCCGTCCCGCTTCGGCTAAGGCAATGAAATTCCTCTCGACTGGCTTGAATGGAGTTGTAGTGCAGTCGGTGCGAGAGAAATTAAAAATCTGACCAGTGGCGGGACGGAGTAGGGAAGAGGCGCCAGATATGGGTCAATCGCCTTGCAGCTGGAAGGTAGTAAATTCAACATCTATCCGAAACGTTTATAAAATATCTTCAACGTGAACAATTTATTTTTAAGGAGAATAACTAAGTAGCTTATGAATCAACGCTATGATCGTGTTCCCCCTTCAGTTTTCTCTATTTCAGCGTTAATTACCTCACAAAAGATCTGTAGAGCAACTTCTAGTGCACATTACCTCATATAAAGATACATCTTAAACGTCACGGCTTAACAACGTCATGTGCTATATAAAGAAACCAAACTAACTATCTTGTAGTTCTAAGGAAGTTACGAAAATGTACTTTTATTTTTAAGTATCGCATTGTAATGCATGTATTAGCTGTTTTGTATAATCATTAAACTCTAACTTAACAAAGCTTTTTCCAACCATTTACGACGACTTAAAACAAAGAAGTTGAATAGATCGACATTATCACAACAAATGAAAAGCCGTTACTGAATTTCTGAAAACATTATATATCTGCGTAAATAAATTCTGTGTTTACAACAACCAAAAACCATCACTGAAAGGATCATGAATGAATCTACAGCACTTCATCCTGCTCTATGAAGACAAATACAACTTATCACGCCCCATGATCAATATATACAGAAGTGGAATAATAAGTAATCTGCTTGCGTTACAGTCCACATTATCAGTCCATATTGGAAGTATCTTTATGCAGCAGGAATGTAAAGACACTTGAATATGAGATACGCGGTTTTACAATATTTATGTGATTCCCTAAACCAAATGAATTTGAAGACGATGGCTCTTATGATATACTTTTTACAAATTAGAAGAACGCCAACTTCAACATTCAGTAATGTTAAAACCGGCTGAAATGGCCGGCGATCAAGGCGATGATCTACAGTGTTTTCAACAAGAGTACATATTTCTCATGACATTAAGTCCTAACACATTTAATGATGGCAAATGTGATTATAACATAGTTCGCACCGCAAGACAAGGAAGTTAAACTGTACAAGTGTAGCCAATAGTTATTTGTTTCTCTGGCTTAAGGTTACTGCAATTACAAAGTATTTTTCACCAGATGCGTTTTGCTTTTATTTATAAAGCACTTTCTGCGATCATTCTGGAAATATGGTACACAGTATGGTATTTATAGATTAAGAAGGGTATTTATTTATAAAACTGACGAACAAATTACTTACCGTATTTCTCTATCTTGTTACAGTTTCTGACGTCCTGTGCTTTTTCTTTCGTTACTGGCGGAGGTGCAAGTCGAACATAACTCTGGTTGCACGTTTGTTTTTCGCCTTTTATGAACCTGTTTTTTTGTGTACTTTACATAACTGCTTATAACAACTGCAGTGGAAGATTGCCATGCAAAGGAACATATGTCATGTCATGCATTTCCCAGTGGGGACATATAAATTTTAACACTTCCAGATCTAATAATGTTATACCTAAATATATTAAGACACAGGTAAAAAACAGTTCTGATATTACGTAAAAAACGAAATACGAACCACAAAAAATTTGGCTGAACAATGAAGCTACGTACGTTGATGCCACAAAGGAAGCCCTGAAACGGAAGCCATATAAAGTACATCTTAAGCTTACGAAAATTTCTACATAATACTGCTGTTTTCCCACAGTTTGTTAGTAAGGTGAAAGTCGCACATACACACTGATATATACATAATGGAAAACAGAAGAAAGCAACATTTTTGAAACCTCAGCTAACATCTGTCAAAGCGAGAAATTACATTTAGTCTAATAATAAACATCACTTGTAACCGTGATCGGGAAATTTCAGTGACACCGTGTTACATACAAAAGAAATAAAACTTCTCGAAAAATATACAGAGCACAACGCCAATACGCAGATAGATGAAAAATACATGTATAACCTCACAGTCAGTTCCGAAAGCATTTTCATACAAGGGAACAAACACGAAGCAAGTGTGGTAAATTTTGGTCTAATGACAGAGTTGGTAAGCAAAGAAATCAAAAATGAAAGACAAAAATGAAAGACAATATTTGAAACCAAGGCGATTCAGACTGCATTAGAATGACTAAACCCAAAGAGAATCTACAGATATACAACTCCATCATTGCAATAGCAGATAAAGAAAACACAGTGGTAGTCAAGGATAAAGGGCAATACATCACTAACATACAAGTGCTCATCACAAATAATAAAAACACAAAACAAAAATCAGATCCAACTAACAGGTTCTATACAAAGTTGGGAAATACTCTGAAAGACAATGAACACAAAAAAAAAGGGAAGCAACTACAAGCAAATTCCAGTGCACCTTCAGTGTAACAAAAGTACATATTAAAAGAGGATAGAAATATAAGGAACACTACCCAACTGATTCAGTGCACAAAAAATGTACAGATTCTTGACACATCCACCATCTTTTCATCTGATGTAGAGAGCATGTATTCAAATATATCAATAACAGGAACAATAAACATTACATTATTGAACTATTTCCAGTTCAATGATGAATTCTATTTACAAATTTAAGAATTACCAGTGAGATCCCAAGTGTCTGAACCATACCAAACACATTTATGAACAATATATGTCTTATTGAACAAAACAGTGCCAAATACGCACAACATCTTGTACTCGGTTAGATGTATGGATGATATTCAGTGCCTTATAAACGAACTGGCCAGAAAAATTGACTAGTTACATGTAGACATAAATTCTGTTCACGATAAATTTTGCAATAGAAAAAGTGCAAAATAGAGAATTAAATTTCGTAAACAATACCATCAATTTTCGGAACAACCAACACATATTCAAGATATACTGAAAACACAGCAGTGGACGCAGTGATACGCCAAACATCAAATTACACAAATAGCACTTACATACATTTTCCAAAGACTAACAGACTAACAGCGTCATTGGACATAACCAACTATACAAAAGAAATAAATAACATAGTGTAAATAGCCGTAAATAATGGTTATAAAGAAAACTTAGTAACAAATCTGACAAATCAAGAAGGGAGCTATCGCTAACAGTAGAAGAGAATTCCAAACAAGAAATGTACAAGTAAGAAGAAAATAGAGGGACAACACAGAATGGGAAGGAAAAATAAAACGATAGATGATATACAATGACAGGACACAAATATACACATAAAATATAAAATATTTTCAGAAAACAATTAATTAAAATAGCTCACCACACCAACAGTTCAATTACAAACATTTTTCCGAAGGCAAAGGGAAAACAGATTTTTATCAGGAACCTACCAACTGAAATGTAAAACTTTGATTGGAGATTTATTGGGCAAACGAAAGAACATTTGACAACAGATAGAAAGAAGTTGGAAGAGCATGGATGTACAAGGCAAACTATTCAATTTTTCTCGAACAGTGAGACCAATGCAAACATTAAAATTACCATAAGGGATACAGACATTGGAGGGTTAAACCAATAGTCGTTAATAAAAGAATTTGTGATCCAGACGGTGTTTGTTTATGTATGATAATAAAAGACATCATGTTTCTTAACACGTTTAGCCAATTATCCTGTACGTATGTCTTAATGCAGCGTTAGCTGTTGGCGCGCAATTATCTACATTCTATTCGGCGAATATAAGTGAATGATAGCTTCGTGCCTTCCAATCAACTTCACACAATTACAACTATTTCAATAAACCTCCCACTCCACCTCCCCCCCCCCCCCCCCCCCACACACACACACACGCAATACAGAAAGGAGAAAATGTTATTGAATACTACATTTTCACTATTCTTGCAGTAAATCTTCGGCATCAGATATGACGGTTTAGTTTATTACTTCTTTATTATTAATTCCATTCATAACACATCTTTCAGACGCTATCGACTTATATCATTGAATGCAAAATTATCTTATTGTACGACACAAATTTAAGGAAATATAACCGCGTTAACTTTGGATTTTGTGAAAACTAGCTTTTGCTAAAGAGGACCATAAGTTACCTGGACTACACTCATTCAGTATTCGATAGTGAGAATACCCTAGCGTCTACCAACAAACGTTGAACATTATTTTAATGCCATTCTCGCTTCCAGCCCCATAAAATAATAAAAGGAAAACAGTTTACCACATACTATATGTTCGTTATTCATGCAGTGAAACTTAACCATTAAGAATAAAGTATTAATTTACTAGTTGGTTCTGATTTCTTCAGTAGCTATTAGGTGAATAATCGACGATTAATAAAACCAAGATAATTCGGCTTTTGCATCTTCAACCATAAAAGTTATACGTTCTTAACGTCAAATATTTAAAAGATTAACTCGTGTGTAAGGTAATCAAATGTTTGTGGCTCTTTATTCACGGAAGATCGATTGTTTAAAGAATCGGGGGCAGGGACTACTGGTCATCTAATTTACTCACACCCACACACACACGAAAATTTAAAAAAAAATGCATTGGTAAAGTTGGCAATACTCTAAACCTACAAAGTTAAACGATGAGTAAATATGAACACTTTACTGAGTGAGGAACACGTGAAAACTACAATACTGTTTGTCTTGTAAAGTCAACAAACGTGAGGCGAACTGGAAAAATCACAAATGTAGCACAAGGAAACGCAGCTTCACAACACCAGAAAAACTGCGAGAAGCGACTTCTTTTTCTATTACGACCTCAGCTGACAACGAAGGCATGAGACTTGAGAATGTGTAACAAGGGGCAGAAACACCGTAAGTCAATTGTGAGCCAATTTCATGCAGAAATGTTTTTAATCTATTAGTACTAATGTAGGGGACATATTGTGTATACGGTACCGTATTTCAGAATGAACACAGAAGATGCTTTATAGACGAAGTGCAAATAGTCTGGTGATTATTATAGTTTAACTGTAGTTAGCTTAAGACGAAGAACCAAATGTAATTGCTTAATTACTTCAAAATGCAAGACACAGTGTAGCAATGGAGTGATTTCATTATTTTCATCAGGTCATTTCTCAGAGTGGAGGCGAAACTCGTCAATATCAAAAGATACCACAGTCAGTCTTGTGACTTCCTGTGCTGGACACCGTAAGTTCCGCTCCAGACTACCACCCATTCGCCTCGCTCTATGGTCCCTCTGCAGTTGCAATTACGTCTTCAGCTCTACTCTGTTCTCCGATTTGTTTGTTTGTTGTACGGCATCTCTGAGTAATTTTCACCTTGCAAATCGCATCAGTACGTGGTAATTTCTTAGTTTTTGAATGCTTATCATATTAAAAGTCAAAATTTTATGGTTTTAAAGGGAAACGGCTAATACGCACTGCTGAGACTAACCTATATTTTTTCATGTAGAAATAAGCTGTATCTGTTTGAAACGTACTATATATCAAATGTGTTACATTACGTTTTTATGGGGTAACTGCAATTAATCTAATCATGATCAAAAACAAATATGTTTGGGTAAAATAAAATTTGTGTAATCTACCCTATTTCTGAATTCACACTGCCAAGGGATAGCGACGAAACATTCACTTCGTTAGACTACAGGAAATGAAGACCTCGAGGATAAAAATTTAATACAGAAAGTTCCAAAACGAGTGAGTTAAAAAATCTGCGTACAGTTTTAACTTGTGAGACGTACAGCGCCGAGAGATGGTACAGAGATAATGAAGTTGTTATACACATACTGTATTTTTCACTGATTTTTGTGAGTCACTAGCTAATTGTAAGATATTAATAATCATCGAAAAGACGGTGATTTGTTTTCAGACTGAATCTTTGTCTGAACTTGAACACTTTCATGCGCAAGGAAGCTCCTGTAAGATGACGTTGGCTGTTAGGAGACACCAGTACCTGGAAACGTGTCCCAGAGTGTTTCTTCGAAATCTCCTGCAAAAGACAACGTAAGGCTGGACACGAAAATAATGACACTTTTATCTGATACAAAGCGAGCACACCTTTTGCGCCTCTGTGAAGAAGTCAGCACACGTTTCTGGGTCAGTTGCAGTCAAACTCAGCTCCAGATGGGCCAATAAAGGAAGCGCCATATTTTAGCAGCATACCTGGGTATTGACGCCTCTAAAATTTAAGTAGGATATCAATTACCAATAAAAAACCTTTCTAGCATCTTATTGTTTGTCCATCATGACAACTTCATTAACGAATGTTAAGACGGTAAACGGAATGTATGACTGCTTAGAGTCATTCATCTCGCCTTTGAGGTAACGGAGAAGTTCTACTTCTCCCATAAAATTGCTTGGGAGTGTCTCTCTCTGGCCTTAAGTTTTTCGTCTGTTGCACCTTTTACTGTGCGTGATGTTGTTCTGTTGACCGAACCATGACTGCCAGTCCAATAACCTGTACAAGCTGGAGAGTTTAAACACATGTTGCCACTCATTTCAGTGCTACCGCGTCTGTCGATTGTGCGTCCTTCTGAGCGTTTTATTCAATATTTATGTTTCTTCGAATCATTACACAGCTTTTTAAACTACCTGTCGTCATTTCCTATTTGTTTTTGGATCGTAATCACAGACATTAAGGTAGAGGATAAAGTTAATTATGTGTGCAAAGTAGGAGAGGGTAGTGATACTGGGCTAATGGCCAGTACAGAGTCCTGAAAGGCGAGTACCGATTTCAGCAAGACCTGACAATACGTATTTACGTCGATGCTTATGGTGATACTAATCCTTTTCCTTCTTATTCACTATAAACGAAACATTCAAGTACAAAAAATATTTAACAATTAATAAAGGCATTTAAGGTTAACTACGTTTTCCACTGTGGGGTAATCATCATATTTATCTCATAATACTGACACAGCACTATTATTACTGTTTTTATTAAAGCAGATAATACATAAACGTAGAAAATAAAAGTAATACAAGCGTAACAAAGAAACGCACATTCATTTAATTATTTTTTTAAAAAGAAAGCTGTTGTTGTTATTTACACACAGGATCTGTGGAAGACAATGACGAATCTTGGGTATCCAGAATATCTAATTACTGTGATAAAAACTTCCAGTACATGACTATCACTCTAGATCTCAACGGAAAAGTGACTAATGAGACGCCAGCTGACAAAGGAGCACGACATTGCTGCTGTATTCCTCAACTTTGTTCAAATTTGACATACTTGAAATAAAGTATCTACGGAAAAAACAATTCCGAAAAGGTATATATACCTAGACAGAAGAACTCTTTTCAATAATTTGCTATAGGCAGTGATTCTAAACATAAAGACGATGGCCTTTGGAAATAAATTTGATTAGTGCACTAATAAGGGCGAAATTTGAGATGGAGCTCTGGAAAAAACTAAAATAATAGCCTTCACAGGGAGAGAACAAATTAGAATCAAACGGCGATAGATCAGAAAACTTTAGAAAATGTAAACTACTTCAGTTAACTAAAATGTGAAGTGACTTATGGCTACAGCAAAAATACAGAAAGTTAGTGAATTGAGCTAGGTGTGTGGAAACAAAACTAGGAAAGTTCTTGAAATTAAATTGTATGCAACTGTTGCACTCCCTTCGTTATTGTATGGTAGTGAGACCTGGCGATTAACAAAAACCAAGAAAGCCACATTCAGACACAAGACATGAAATTCCAGAGATCATTTAACAGACTGAGGGATCAAGATACTAGAGAACTAAAACTTTTTAGTGTAAATGACAAAATTTTAGATTACGAGCAGCTAGAAAGAATAGAGAGTAAGGGGCTTTCCTCAACTACTAGAAATTGTAAGTGCGAAGAAAGAATAGACAGAGGAAGACCTCAGAATAGATGGGTAGCATAACAGGTAATTTTGCCTAATACCAGAAGAGAAGAAGGAGGTAACGGTAAATATATACAAGGAGTAATTATAATGTTTTAATCATCATCTAGAAAATTTGTAATTTTTGTGATTGCAGACAGACAACTGCACATCTGGAACACACTGGAATTCCTGCACCACGCCAACAGAGGAGCCCAAAAGAAGGTGCAACTCATTCATAAAGTGGACTGCCATGCAGTAATACGTTTTTCTACATTTGAGGAGGAACAACACTGCAGCACTCCAGCACTTCATGCTTTGTTGTTGAAAGTGTGTGACAACAGCATATCGTCAAACAGGACAGTTCACTTGCCCCTACTGATTGGCTTTATGCAACCCACAGTTCCTTCAAATACTGCACACAAGATTTTCATATTCTGTCACTCCACATGCGCAAGCTATTACTTCTACAAAAGACTGAACAGTATCTTTTTGTAGGAAATTTAATGTAGTTAAGTTTTGTACTGGGATACATTTCCGCTTGAGGTTGTAGTTTTAGGATTATTCAGTAACAGCATACGAAAATCATCTTCAAAAGCGTTTTCCTTGAAGAAGTCCGAAACCATGTCCTCCCGTGAAGACATATTCCAACACAAAATTTAACTGCATTGAATTTCCTACAAAAGGGTAATGTTTATATTTTTCTGTAGGACTAACAGTTTGCTCATAGCGAGAGAGAGAATATGAGAGTATCGTGTGCGGTCCTAAAAGATGGTGTGGGTTGCATAGAACCCATCGGTAGGTGCAGCTGAATCACTCTATGTAACACACTGTGTCGGTGGCGCAGATAGTTCCAGTGTGGTAAAGCAAAATCTGAAATACAAATATCGAAGTGACAAACCACCTCTCTGTGAAGCAACGGTAGTCGTCCGAGATGTTGAGACCTCATTTCTCGAAGATCAGCATGTGACAATTCAGGCGATAGTGAAGAAAGTGACAGGCTGCCATGGGTCAATTTTCAACATACACTCCTGGAAATGGAAAAAAGAACACATTGACACCGGTGTGTCAGACCCACCATACTTGCTCCGGACACTGCGAGAGGGCTGTACAAGCAATGCTCACACGCACGGCACAGCGGACACACCAGGAACCGCGGTGTTGGCCGTCGAATGGCGCTAGCTGCGCAGCTTTGTGCACCGCCGCCGTCAGTGTCAGCCAGTTTGCCGTGGCATACGGAGCTCCATCGCAGTATTTAACACTGGTAGCATGCCGCGACAGCGTGGACGTGAACCGTATGTGCAGTTGACGGACTTTGAGCGAGGGCGTATAGTGGGCATGCGGGAGGCCGGGTGGACGTACCGCCGAATTGCTCAACACGTGGGGCGTGAGGTCTCCACAGTACATCGATGTTGTCGCCAGTGGTCGGCGGAAGATGCACGTGCCCGTCGACCTGGGACCGGACCGCAGCGACGCACGGATGCACGCCAAGACCGTAGGATCCTACGCAGTGCCGTAGGGGACCGCACCGCCACTTCCCAGCAAATTAGGGACACTGTTGCTCCTGGGGTATCGGCGAGGACCATTCGCAACCGTCTCCATGAAGCTGGGCTACGGTCCCGCACACCGTTAGGCCGTCTTCCGCTCACGCCCCAACATCGTGCAGCCCGCCTCCAGTGGTGTCGCGACAGGCGTGAATGGAGGGACGAATGGAGACGTGTCGTCTTCAGCGATGAGAGTCGCTTCTGCCTTGGTGCCAATGATGGTCGTATGCGTGTTTGGCGCCGTGCAGGTGAGCGCCACAATCAGGACTGCATACGACCGAGGCACACAGGGCCAACACCCGGCATCATGGTGTGGGGAGCGATCTCCTACACTGGCCGTACACCACTGGTGATCATCGAGGGGACACTGAATAGTGCACGGTACATCCAAACCGTCATCGAACACATCGTTCTACCATTCCCAGACCGGCAAGGGAACTTGCTGTTCCAACAGGACAATGCACGTCCGCATGTATACCGTGCCACCCAACGTGCTCTAGAAGGTGTAAGTCAATTATCCTGGCCAGCAAGATCTCCGGATCTGTCCCCCATTGAGCATGTTTGGGACTGGATGAAGCGTCGTCTCACGCGGTCTGCACGTCCAGCACGAACGCTGGTCCAACTGAGGCGCCAGGTGGAAATGGCATGGCAAGCCGTTCCACAGGACTACATCCAGGATCTCTACGATCGTCTCCATGGGAGAATAGTAGCCTGCATTGCTGCGAAAGGTGGATATACACTGTACTAATGCCGACATTGTGCATGCTCTGTTGCCTGTGTCTATGTGCCTGTGGTTCTGTCAGTGTGATCATGTGATGTATCTGACCCCAGGAATGTGTCAATAAAGTTTCCCCTTCCTGGGACAATGAATTCACGGTGTTCTTATTTCAATTTCCAGGAGTGTACATTTGAACATGTCAAACGCCACCGCCCGCAGGTTTCGGGACCTCCTCAAATATGTTCAAAAACCCCGCCAATCTGAGAAGGCAATGGAAACCTTACAGCTGAATCAGACCATTCGAAATGACTTCTATGGCCATCTTATAAACAATGACGGATGCCGGATGTGTAACTATGAATCAGAGATAAAAGCAATCAACCAATCTGTGGAAACACGTGGCTATGTCACTGCAGATAATGGCAAAGTTGCAGCCATCATCGGGTCCTCTGATGCTGGGTGTTTTCTTTTTTTTCTTTTTTTTTTAGGGGGGGGGGACTGTCAGCCTTTGTTTTTGACCGACTAAGATGATGCACTTGTTTGCATAGTAGACCAGTACTCAGGACGACGACGGTTCAAATGTTAGTCCGCCCATCATGATTTCGGTTATCGGTGATTTTTATTACGCTGCTCGTTTTTTAAACGCATTTAATTATTTCATTTTGTATACAGTAACCACATAAGTTATATGTTCATAACAACAAAATGTAAGAACCATTACAGTTACAAATTATACGTGTACCAGAGTACTTAACAACAAGAAAACGTTGAAGTAAGTGATTAGCAACAAGAGCATTAAAAGTTAAGCTTTGGTATTAATTAATATGCAAAAATGTATTACAGTTTTTCAGGGTCAGCATCATTGTCTTTGTCGAAATGAGGATCGTCCAGTAAACATGTTATCACATATAAACAGGAAGTAGAACAAGTGCTGGAAGAAAATGCCGGTTCCCTTTGGAAAGGGCACCATTCATTCGTCTCGTCAGCCTTCCCCAGTTCGAGCTTGTACTCTGTCGCTAACGACCTCGTTATCGATGGAACGTTAATCCGTAATCTTCCTTCCTTCCATGGTGTGGTGTTAACAGATTATGGTCGTAAGCCGCGATTTATCACAAGAGCATACTACCGAAATCTCCTGACAGGGTTACAGGATGTTGATAAATAGACGCGTCACGGGAAGCTATCCGAGTGTGTGTGTTTTAGGCCCATGACAACGCAACAGCTTATTTTTAGCAGGACGAAGTTGCATACGCTGCTTTTTTAAGCTATAAAATTTTGGGTCATCCCTCATCTATGTCACTAGAGGCTAACTTGCTTCGTCACATCCAGTCCCAATTACAGATTGCATATCTAACGGCTTTCAGGGAAAACAAAAATGTGATTCTCAGAATTTCATATAATTACTGAGCGGACTTAAAATTTTTAAATGTTGTCAAAATGTACTCATTGAAAGGTATAATGTTACGGTAATGGTTTAATCCAGTAAGACAAGTAATATATTTAGAAACTGAGCATGTCTTAAGCCAGTGTAACGTACTGCGCGGAAATACTCAGACAATATTCATCCAGTATTTGAAGCTGAGAACATTTACCGACTTACAACAAGCGTTCCACCTAATTTCAAACATTTTCTAAACATTTTTCTATCTTACATTGTTAACATCAAATGTTTAACGCATTAACTCATTTGTAAAGTAATCAGAAGTTTGGAGCTATTTTATACATAGGAGTTCAATTCTTTAAAGAATCTATGGTTTACTGCTTTCCACTAACATGGCTCCAAGCATCTTCTAAATGTTTCCTCGGGTGAAGATATCATTGGATGACAGACATTTCCAGAATGAAAATACTGTGATTTAAGGGCTGTAACTTTTCCTGTAAGGCCAAAATGCATAGTTCCATAACTAAGGTCTGCGCCAAGTCATACATCACTGGGAAGAAAGTGTAACATTAAATAGTGAATATGTGGATTAATACTAACACAGTCACTAGTTTGATGGCCTCAGCTTGATTCTTTTATTTGCGATTTAATGCAAAATTATAGTAGTTTCTCGCACCGTAGCACCCAATATCAATATCTTTCCTGTATTCCACCTGCAAATTCGTCTGTGGTGTACGTCTTCTGGCGTCCTCTTCCCAGGTTGTTTTCGGGGTTACTCTTGTCCTTCCCTTACTTGGAGTTCGTTCTATTATCTTCTTAGGCCATCTGTCCTAAACCAACCAGCACACATGCCCAGACCATCTAAACCGTTTCGGTTCTGTTGTATACTTTACAATGGTGCCCAGTTCATTCTCTTCTAATTTTATACGATTGTCTTAACCTACAGCAAAAACTGTAAATTCCCATCTCCATTGGCAACAAATTCAGATTAATTCGTTCAGATATTTTCCAAGTTTCTTATCCATAAGTTGCTATAATTCCCCCAACAGCCTTAAATATCTTCATCTTCGTTTATGAACTGAGTGCTGCAAAATACTCTAGTTAATTGTTTGGTTGCTTTTCTACTTCGGTCAACGCAGTTCTCAGTATCCCATTTACTGGATTCGTCTTTGTTGAAATGGCTCCTAAACCTTTGTAAGAGTCCTCAGAACCTACTCTCCCAAAATATGTCTGGTATTGACTCATTCCTCCAGGACAAAAATTAATGACTAAACCCAGTTTTTGATATTCACTGTACAACTTTCTAACGATGTAGTTCATATCATCACCAACCTGTGTAAAGTGACTTGGCATCAGCAAAACGCAAAGTGAATAGATTGTCGCCGTACATAGACACGCCGGTAATACGGCAGGAACGTTTCCGTAACCACGTGGCAGAATTCAAGTAGAATTTAAATAATGTAAATCCTTGTCCCAACCTTTTGGTCACTGGAAACTTTCCATATAGTTTTGCCAGTACTTTAGTTCTACTCTCCTATTAGTAGAAAGAAGTGGACTCCGAAAAGGCCGTCTCTACAGTGATGAATTATTTAGCATAAAAATAATTTTAGAGAAATAACGAAACGTCAATTTAGAGTCACATTTAACTTTTATTGACCTCGAAAGTACGAAGAGAGAGGAAAAAAGGGACATAATGACTAAAGAAAATTACGGATAATAAAACTGAAGAAATCATTATCAATAAGTGACTTATACTAAGTTGTTTAATGTTTGCATAAATGGTTTGATTAAGAACCAGATACATGGGTATACAGATTACAGAAATAAATATGTTAATATTCTAATGTGTACAAGTGATGTTATAATTTTGGAAGAAAGCGTAGACGACTCAGTTTATAAACTATGTAAGTTACGGAAAATACAATATCAAGAAAGTGAACAATAATCGTGGTTCATCATGAGAAATACCTCACCTTCTCGAAAGTAATAATGTAGTAGGTTTCCAGCTTTAATTTCTTAGGATTCGACGAAAGCTATTATATGGACAAGGATGTAGAAAATAAGATTAACAGACATCAAGCAATAAACGGAATGATAAGAAAATATTCCACAACAAAATATGGAATGAAACAAAATACAAAGTTTTTATAAAACCATAGGCACACTTGTTTTGCAGTATGGAAACGAGACATAAATGTTTAAAAAAATGATAAATGTTTGCAACAGTAATGAGGTTTCTGAAGAAAATTACGTGTTTCCAGGAAAGACTATATAAGAAATGAAAATATTAGCTCTGAACACGATATTTATAATATCAATAAAAAGACTGAATGAAATAAACCATTATGGAATGATCAACTATAAAGAATGAGTGTAAAGAGAATCTCTAGTCAGACCGCACTGTACCAGCCAACAGGAAGAACTGGTACACCCAGAACAAGTTGACAGTGAAAAAGACTTTATTTCTACAAGTGGGACTACCACACAAAGTTCAGACATCTTAAACGTATGAAAGACTTATTCAAGTCTCTAATGTTGCAGTCCGGAATTTACAGAGGGGGATATTTGACTTTTTTTTCGAAGTGATAATCAAGAGGATAGACCAGGGCGAAATTTTTTTTGAGCCTGATTTTATTACTGGCTTAAAATATTCCTTATGAAGTTTGTTTTTAATGTTCATTCTTATGAAGAGTGCTATAAATGTTAAAATGTGTTAAAACCGCCATTTACTGCTTGGCGTCTGGCGTATCCGAGCGCTCGAATATACCCGTGTAATATTGTAGTAGTTACCGATGGAAATTGGGTCCTTTTAGTTTCGAATAGTGTCACAGAGGGCATCAGAATCAACTAAAATGCTATTATCAACAACATTTCTCTTTTTATCGTGATTCTTTTATCGTAAATAGTCTGGAAGAGCGTACGTGTTTCTCGCCTGCACACCTTATGGTTTCGCTTGTTTTTTACACGAAGTAAAACGTGAGCGCTTAAAAGTAATGAACAAATGTTATTACAAGGACAGAAAAGGTTCGAAAAATAACCCCAGTTGTATAAAAAAGGCTTCGATTGATAGGCGGAAGCCAGTTATTCGACATAATTTCGTCAAAATGAGAGTGTTTCGACATCGGCGAAATAAATGGCAACTGTACCGTGCTGGCATTGCCGATTAGAGATTCGTTCAGTTTCAAAATTAAAAGAACACAAATTGAAAATTTAAACGCTTTTGTTTTAAAAAGAAGATTTTCAATGTTTAGCAGAACGCGTTTCGAGATTTCATTCTCATTTTCAAGTGAATTTGTGCATTTATTTATATAAATACGTTTGATGATGTTTGCCTGTGTGATTTTCTGCCTCTCTTGCGTCTTTTTGAACTTAGAAGGTATTATTCACCCTCCATTGAACATAATATCACACACACGCAAATCATTCAAACAAACAGTGTAAGCGTTGATTTGCGAGTGTGTGATATTCTGTGTAATGGAGGAGGCACAATATCCTCTAACTTCAAAAAGACACAAGAGGGGCAGCAAATCACTGGTCCCATCATCAAACATATCCATGTAAACAAATACACAAATGCACTTGAAAATGAGAATAAGTTCTCTAAATGCGTTGTGCTAAGCATAAAACAATAAGTAACTGGTGCAGTTTTCATTATTTAAATCATGAATGACACAGTTGCAGGCTTTCCTGAAACATCTATTATGATGAACGAAATTAACATTTTCAAATTGACGAGAAGTAGAACTCATGAAATGTACATGCAATTAATTGATGCCTTTTTGTCACTTGTGAGTCGGAGTTCTTACTTCTGCAATAAACAGGATTTTTGCGATACACAGGGTATATCAAAAAGAATCATACGATTTGGCATGTCTTTATTTCTGAAACTAATAAACATATATAAAGAATTTTGTTGTTTAATGAAAGGGAAACTCAAAAAGTTTTTTTCATACCTTTTCATAGGTGTTCAATATGCCCCCCCCTCGAGATGCACGGCATATGTCAACGCGGAACTCAAACTGTTTTCACACTGCAGTGAGATTGTCTTGAGTTACAGCTTTCATAACTGCTGTTATGCAATGACCCAGTTCATTCACTGTTGTTGGTAACGGAGGCAGATAAACAAAGTCTTTCAGAAACCCTCACAAGCAATAGTCACACAGAGTCAGGTCCGGTGACCTTGGAGGCCAGTAATGCAAGGCTGAATCATTTTGTCCAGTGTGACCGATCCATTGTTCAGTAATCCTTTGATTTAAAGATTCCCATACTTTCAGATGCCAGTGTGGTTGTGCCCCATCTCGTTGATAAATGAAGTTATTACAATCAGTTCTCAACTGTGGGAAAAGAAAGTTCTTAACCACTCGAGATGTGTGCTTCCTGTAAGACATTAAATTTTGGAGAGTCTCTCTCAAGTTGTACAATTTCATTTGGTTGTTCGGTACTCCATATTCTCACATTATGATGTTTCACCTTTCCATTTAAATAGAATGTTGCCTCGTCACCAAACGGTAAGCGTGGAAAAAAAACGGTTATCCTCCATCTTGCCAAGAACGAAATTACAGAAACCCACACGTTTTTGTTTGCCATCTTCACGAAGAGCTTGCAGTAGCTGAGTTTTATATGGTTTCATGTGTACACGTCGACGCAACACACGCCTGATGGACATCGGGGGCATGTTGAGTTGTCGAGCGAACGGATTTCTGCGGACTCCATGTGAAACTATGACAGGTGCATTCGACGTCTGTGTCAGACACTCGTGGACGGTCCAGCGATTTACCTTTACGCAAACAACCTGTTTCTCGGAATTGACCATGCCATCGCATAATGCCCTATGCTGTAGGAGGATGCACACCATACCTAGCACGAAAGTCACCTACACAGTTATTACTGAACTGCACTGCGTAAAACGTAGAACACAAAACCTTTTCTGTTGTCCCGACACGATTTTTGCCGTAACTGAAGTGGGCGCAAACTGCTGCTACCTCTCAAATAACATAACAGTTACGATTTTTTAAATCGGTTGATTGTGTTTGATACATTCTGAATTTTAATTCCGATTTTTGGGTACGTTTTATTTTACGACGATTTTACCGAGGAAACTAATATTTATTTCAGATTGACGCCATTTTGTTAAAACAGTTTTTTTAAATATCTTTACGGACTAAGTTAGATAATATTATCCGTTTCAAAGTAATTTTTGAAATTTTGTTCTATGTTGAAAATTGCAGCGTTCACAGTTTCCACCAACCGCCATCGCACTCCGCTAAGGCCTTTCGTCGACATGTGTAGTCGACACAATACATAATACACTACTGGTCATTAAAATTGCTACACCACGAAGATGACGTGCTACAGACGCGAAATTTAACTGACAGGAAGAAGATGCTGTGATATACAAATGATTAGCTTTTCAGAGCATTCACTCAAGGTTGGCGCCGGTGGCGACGCCTACAACGTGCTGACATTAGGAAAGTTCCCAACCGATTTCTCATACACAAACAGCAGTTGACCGGCGTTGCCTGCTGAAACGTTCTTGTGATGCCTCGTGTAAGGAGCAGAAATGCGTACCCATTACGTTTCCGACTTTGATTAAGGTCGGATTGTAGCCTATCGCGATTGTGGTTTATCGTATCACGACATTGCTGCTCGCGTTGGTCGAGATCCAATGACTGTTACCAGAATATGGAATCAGTGGGTTCAGGAGGGTAATACGGAACGCCGTGCTGGATCCCAACGGCCTCGTATCACTAGCAGTCGAGATGATAGGCATCTTATCCGCATGGCTGTAACGGATCGTGCAGCCACGTCTCGATCCCTGAGTCAAAGGATGGGGACGTTTGAAAGACAACAATCATCTGCACGAAAAGTTCGACGACGCTTGCAGCTGCATGGACTATCAGATCGGAGACCATGTCTACTGTTACCCTTGACGCTGCATCACAGACAGGAGCGTCTGCGATGGTGTACTCAACGACGTACCTGGGTGCAAAAATGGCAAAACGTCATTTTTTCGGATGAATCCAGGTTCTGTTTACAGCATCATGATGGTCGCATCCGTGTTTGGTGACATCGCGGTGAACGCACATTGGAAGCGTGTATTCGTCGTCGCCATACTGGCGTATCACCCACCGTGATGCTATGGGGTGCCATTGGTTACACGTCTCGCTCTCCTCTTGTTCGCGTTGACGGCACTTTGAACAGTGGACGCTTCATTTCAGATGTGTTACGACCCGTGGCTCCACCCTTCATTCTATCCCTACGAAACCCTACATTTCAGCAGGATAATGCACGACCACGTGTTGCAGGTCCTGGACGGGCCTTTCTGGATACAGAAAATGTTCGACTGCTGCCTTGGCCAGCACATTCTCCAGATCTCTCACCAACTGAAAACGTCTGGTCAATGGTGGCCGAGCTACTGGCTGATCACAATACGCCAGTCACTACTCTCGATGAACTGTGGTATCGTGTTGAAGCTGCATGGGCAGCTGTACCTGTACACGCCATCCAAGCTCTGTTTGACTCAATGCCCAGGAGTATCAAGGCCGTTATTACGGTCAGAGATGGTTGTTCTGGGTACTGATTTCTGAGGATCTATGCACCCAAATTGCGTGAAAATGTAATCACATGTCAGTTCTAGTATAATATATTTGTCCAAAGAATACCCGTTTATCATCTGCATTTCTTCTTGGTGTAGCAATTTTGTTCAAATGTGTGTGAAATCTTACGGGACTTAACTGCTGAGGTCATCAGCCCCTAAGCTTACACACTATTGGATTGGATTGTTTGGGGGAAGAGACCAAACAGCGAGGTCATCGGTCTCATCGGATTAAGGAAGGACGGGGAAGGAAGTCGGCCGTGCCCTTTCAGAGGAACTATCCCGGCATTTTCCTGGAGTAATTTAGGGAAATCACGGAAAACCTAAATCAGGATGGCCGGACGGGGGATTGAACCGTCGTCCTCCCGAATGCGAGTCCAGTGTGCGAGCTACTGCGCCACCTCGCTCGGTCTTACACACTAGTTAACCTAAATTATCCTAAGGGCAAACACACAACCATGCCTGAGGGACGGCTCGAACCTCCGCCGGGACCAGCCTGTAGCAATTTTAATGGCCAGTGGTGTACTGGTGTAAAGGCAGGTTTTTAATTTGTTCGTTAGTATCGGAAAAAAACATGAAAGTCGGGTTGAAAATGGAATATCACCCTTGTCTACACCCTTATAACTTCACAATCATCTCCTGTACTGGTTCGTCGCGTTGGTTCATTTTCCGCCAGTGTGGTTAAGCACGTCGCCGAAGCAGCTGAAGAGCCCAAGTTGCAGCCGTGTGACAAGCAGATCAGCAAGCGGGCGGAAGGAACAAGGGGCGGGCGCTGCGGTGCGACAAAGAAGCTTTCACGCGCCGCCGGTCGGCGGCGGAGTGTTCGCCGTTCGCCGCCCGCAGCGTCCAAACTGGCGCTAAGTCCCGCGCGGCCGCCTGCAGGCCGATGCCTGGCGTCGCGCCGCCTGCCGCATCTGCTGCCATTCCGCCGCTCGCCACCCGAGCGCGATATTACGCGATAAAACCAACCGACCGTGTCCGGCCGGGCCGGGCTGGGCAGAGCTGCGCGCTAAGGGCGGCAATTCCTCCCATTTTTTTAACCTCCCCCCCCCCCCGTCGCCCCGACCCCCACCCAACCTCTCGCTGCCACGTGTCTGCCGCCTTTTATCTTACGACTAATGGCTTCTGTTGGAGCAGTAAATTTAAATTAGTTTCGGAATTAGGAAGCGGAATTTATTACGTACGACCGTCGGTAGGTAACTGTGATGTTATTAAACTACGATGCAGGACGGAGTTAGAACAGTTTGTCCCGGTAGCACTCTAACCTGTCCGGGTTGTGATGTCTTGACGTTTAATGTACGGCGGGGCGGAGAGAAGTTTCGCAGAGGAAAAGATGGTTTTGCCAGGCGCGGGGCTTAATTAACGAGAGGCGCCTCTGAACAGCGCACTGAGAAATCTCCCTTTTCATCACAGACAGGAGACATTTTTCTCGCGCTCCGCTATGTAAAGCGCGGCGCCCTCTGAAAACTTGCGTCGCTTCTTAACTCGCTTTTCTGCATAGTTTTGAAAAAGAGAATGTTAAGATCAGTCGCGACTGTTGCATATTGCTGTTGCCCTATTTTGGAAGGTGAATTCCAAACACTTAGTCTTCCGTTCCTTAGATCGCTCCCGTTACAAAATCCTCATTGTGAGATAGGGCTCCGCCTGTCAATCCAAACAAAAATTATTTTTTTTACTTTTCTTGTCGAACTTTTTTACCACTTTTGTGCCTTCATCACTGACATATTAATTTCTAATCTGTTGAAAAATGAAATTTTCACCCTATAGCGGAGTGTGCGCTGATATGAAACTTCCTGGCAGATTAAAACTGTGTACCGGACCGAGACTCGAACTCGGGACGCGGGCAAATGCTCTACGAACTGAGCTACCCAAGCACGACTCACGCATCGTCCTCACAGCTTTACTTCCTCCAGTACCTCGTCTCCTACCTTCCAAACTGTGAGGAAGGCAAAGATCCCGAGTTCGAGTCTCGGTCCGGCATACAGTTTTAATCTGCCAGGAAGTTTCATACTAATTTGTTGCACTTCGTAGTAAAGCGTGGTTATAATTACACCTTAGCTACTTCAGCCAGTGACAGAAAGCTGTTTATCTTTCTGCTACCAACTTTATAGGAATGATTTTCACACTGTGCGCTGCAGGATTTGCTTTGCTGGTATCATTAGTGTCATGATTTGTCACTGGACGCCAGTACGCCTGCGACGGCGTAGGGTTGAAACACAAGCATGAGCGTGCAATACAGTTGCAGACAGTCAATATGGGTCTGGGAAAAGTGAACAGGGCTACAGTCGTAAGGCTCCATTATAACAGCAGCAATAGCCTTGCTGCTCTTCGCCAGTTCCGACGTTTTAAAGGAATACGGAGAGGTCCTTTTTTTCTCTACACGGCTGAAGAACACGATTCGCAAGTTCGATTTCAGTGGCGATTTGGGAATTACTCCTGGGAGATGCGGACGGGTAACTGCGCCACAAATTGTTGGAGAAGTTAGTGTTGCCATAGTCGAGAATTCTGGACGCAATGTGCGATCTTCAAGCAGTGCAAAAAATACGTCACGACAGCTGTTCCACCGTCTGAAAAATGCTGCGATCGATTGTGAAATGGTGTCTGTAGCACAGTTACACGCTGTCATGGATGCAGATGGTGATCACAGTGAGCAACGTTTGTAACCTGGAACGTAAACATATTACCCAATTAACAAATATTACCCTCTCATGTGGAAATTAAAACGCGTTCCTTCAATGGTTTAAGCATTATTTCTCTTCCGCCTGTCCTTACATATGATTCCAAAATGTTTCGTTGTCCTACAAACATTTGTTTCTCATGAGTGTCCCTTCAAGAAATGAAAGTTAAATTATAACCACCCTGTACCTTCCCTAAAATGTACGATAGTTTATAGCAATTGTGTTCTCCAAAAAACGAAAACAAAACGTACTACTCTACGACAGACTCATTAGATTCACAACTGGAATCGGTCTGCTCATACGAATACGAGTTTGTAACAGTATGTAGGTATATGAAGTGGAAGGTCCACATAAGCTCGGTTGTAAGCAATACACGTGTCAGACTTGGATTCATCCATGTAATAGTAAAGAAATGCTGTCAGTTAACAAAGGAGAGTTCTTACAAAGCGCCCCACCCTAGAAAATTCCTCCAATTTGTTGGACACGAACCACATTGCAATAAAAGGTAATGTTGAACGTATATAGAGAAGGTCAGCGTCTGCATACGACTCACGTTACAAGCAGCATGCAGTTATGGAATTCTAGTGTGGAGAAAAAGAAACCGTGGTGAACATCCATAAAAGTTTGTGTGCAGTGCATGGCGATGTTACAGTTTATAGTGAAACGTCCCCTTAGAACAATTGTACACGACTGAGCTTAAACTGACACACAATATTTTTTTTTTTAGCGCAACGCAATCTGACTTTCAGAAATCCCTACAAAGGAATGGCCCTGACTAACATTAACCTATACCTTTCACAAAAATCTTCGTTACTCGAACTACTGCAATACAGCGAGCGCCACTACTGCCAGCTAAATAACAGATTCAAACTACGGAGGGCACTAACTACTGATAGGCATATTTAGCAAATGAAAGATTTTTGTAGAGAACAAACAATGTATTTACCTTAATAGTCATAATATATATAGCAGTTCAGAATATCCAGTATAACAAATTTCAAAACTCCGCCATCTCTCTCCCCACATCCACCACTGCTGGCGGCTCACCTCCAACTGCGCAACGCTACGCACTGTTCACATCCAGCTGCCCAACACTACAATGGCAGACAACAATGCAAACTAGCCACAGACTGCACACAGCACAGCCAGTGATTTTCGTACAGAGCGCTACGTAACGTTGCCAATAAGAAAACATAAACAGCCTACTTACAATAGGAGTATAGTTGGGCGATGGGTGAAGAAAGTTACAGCCTCAGGAAATGCAGCAGCATGATAGGCCACGATCGGACGTACTGTCACAGCCACTGATCCAGACGTGCTGCATCGTGCGGATGCCATTATTCGGCCCAACCGGCGCGTCACAGCTCGACAATTGGCTCTACAGTTGTTGGTCGGCACTGGAAGTGCGTCTGCAATGATCGAGACTCTGGGATATTCAAAGACGTGCTCACGATGGGTTCCACGAATGCTCACAGCGGACCGAAAGATTCAGAGAAATGCCATTTCATCTGAATTGATGGAGCGTTTTGAGACCGACCGAGAGGCCTTTCTGTTATGGATCGTTAGGGGAACGACAGCTGGGTGCTCCACTTTGCGCCGGAAACAAAAAGGCAGTCCATGGAGTGGTATCATCCTCATTCACCACAAGAGAAGAAATTCAAGACAACACTCTCTGCCGGAAAAGTTCTGGTGACAGTCTTCTGGGATTGTGATGGTGTCATTCTAGTCGATGTGATAAGATACTGAATGAACTCAAGAATCGTTTCCGACGTCTTCGATCGGACAAAAATACAGCAGAATTCTTGCTTCAACACGATAATGCACGACCACACACAAGTCTGAGAACCCGGAAACACATACCCAAATTGGGTTGGACATCATTGCCTCATTCACCCTACAGTCCAGACATGGCATCCTCGCACTTCCATTTCTTTGGGCCGCTTAAAGACTCTCTACGGGGAACACACTTTGAAGATGGCGGGAGAGTCATGCAGTGAAATTGTGGCTACGCCTACAGGACAAGAGCTTTTACCAGCAGGGAATACATGCTCTTCCACAACGTTGGGGTACGGCCATAGAACGTGATGGAGACTGGGTAGAAAACTAGGCCGTGGACAAGACATGTTGATGTATATTGTTACCAAATTCTGACTCTTCACAATAAATATGTTCTCAGAAAAAAATGCGGGGCATTACTTATTGAACGATCCTCGTTGCCCAAGCGTTAAAGAGGGGAGCAACACCCGCTATTCATCAGAGTGCCACCCTTAAAACGGAAAACAGGGTGCAACAGAAAAAGGCAATTAAAATAGAGTAAACGAGAGATGATGGAGGCAGCTGCCAAAGGAGGTAGGGTCCAGAATCCCCAGAGCCAACATACGGAGTGAGACGCCCCAACCCTAATCACTCCGCCACTACCCAAAAGCAGTTTAAAACGCTATATCTGGGAATCAAAATCACTTTCATGAAGGAAATGGACGACCACTTAGAATGTCCATGAGTCGTCAACCAATACTTAGGGGCGAAGAATCCAGAACACCATGATTGTCTTGTTGAGCCAGGAGGGGGCCATTTCACCAGGACGTGAGCTACTGCCTGTAAGGTTCTGCAGCCACAACATATACAATAAAACCATGGGTTAATCAGGTATGAGCGATTCAGAGGCTACACAGGATTATGAACTCCTCGCACGGGAAGCGGAAAGAGGAGCGCCATGCAGGAGTAGCATATTTGCTAGAGTGGAGTTCATTTTAGCGGACAGTAGACATCCGAAGATGTTCCATCCCCGAGTGAGGAGAGATCTTTTTTACACCCGCTAATCCGCACATAGAAGCGTCAAAACGAATGTTGGTCGAGTACTCTACCCAAATGGTCGGCTAGTACGTTCCCTCGGATACCCACATGAATTGGGACCCAGAGAAAGTGTAGTTACTTCTTCGGTGGTATTTTTACACTACTGGACATTAAAATTGTTACACCACGAACTTGACGTGCTACAGACGCGAAATTTAACCGACAGGAAGAAGAAGCTCTGATAAGCAAATGATTAGCTTTTAAGAGCATTCACACAAGGTTGGCGCCGGTGGCGACACCTCAAAGTGCTGACATGAGGAAAGTTCCCAACCGATTTCTCATACACAAACAGCAGTTGACCAGCGTTGCCTGGTCAAACGTTGTTGTGATGCCTCGTGTAAGGAGGAGAAATGCGTACCATCAAGTTTTTGACTTTGATAAAGGTCGGATGTAGCCTATCGCCTATCGCCTATCGAACCTGGGTGCACGAATGGCAAACTGTCATTTTTTCGGATGAATCCAGGTTCTGTTTACAGCATCAGTGTTTGGCGGCGTCGCGGTGAACGCACATTGGAAGCGTGTATTCGTCATCGCCATACTGGCGTATAACCCGGCGCGATGGTATGGGGTGCCATTGGTTACACGTCTAGGTCACCTCTTGTTCGCATTGACGGCACTTCGAACAGTGGACGTAACATTTCAGATGTGTTACGACCCGTGGCTCTACGCTTCATTCGATCCCTGCGAAACCCTACATTTCAGCAGGATAATGCACGGCCAAATGTTGCAGGTCCTGTACGGGCCTTTCTGGATACAGAAAATATTCGACTGCTGCCCTGGCCAGCACATTCTCCAGATCTTCCACCAATTGAAACGTCTGGTCAATCGTGGCCGAGCAACTGGCTCGTCATAGTACGCCAGTCACTACTCTTGATGAACTGTGGTATCGTGTTGAAGCTGCATGGGCAGCTGTACCTGTACACGTCATCCAAGCTGTGTTTGTCTCAATGCCGAGACGTATCAAGGCCGTTATTGCGACCAGAGGTGGTTGTTCTGGGTACAGATTTCTAAGGATCTATGCATCCAAATTGCTTGAAAATGTAATCACATGTCAGTTCGTGTATAATATATTTGTCGAATGAACACCCGTTTATCATCTGCCTTTCTTCTTAGTGTAGCAATTTTAATGGCCAGTGGTGTATAAACGGATCCGACAGTGAAAAACATTCTCTCTGCGGGACAACTTCTCACCGGCAAGATGGGCTGTTAAGTCGTGAGAAACATTTACCAGCCGACCACGGAATGTGGGTGCAGGGCAGCCCTACACAGAGACTAGCGCCGTGTTTTTGCCGCGGCGCAACGTCGCAACATCTCCGCAGGAAGGACGCCGGGGGATAGACGCCTCGAGTCGTAAACGTGGCGCCTGCCGCCGCCGCGGCGCTCATTTGTGAGTCAATATTGTTTGCGCGGCCACCGGCGCCGCCGACACTGGCGATAGGCGGAGGGTGCTTCTGACGCAATACCCGCCTTGTTTCCTACCGGCCTGCACGTACCTCCGCTGTCAGGGCGTCCTCAGTCTAAAGTCTAGGCGACCAGAAACTTGGAACTTATCGTCTAGTCACAGTTACGTGTACAATGGGCCCTGAGGAAAAAAATAAAAAAAGAAGCAGGGAAAGGGGAAAGTGATCTTGCTGAAAAGCTATTTAGTTGCAGCAGATATGATGGTGGTACAAAGAATGAGCTTCATGAAATTTTTACGACATTCAACGCACTGCATAAAAATTAAAGTTTACTATAGAACATGAAACAATTACTTCCATGGATTTCTTAGTCCTCGCAGTTATTAATGAACATCAGGAACACAACTTTTACTTAAATTTATCCCTGGCGTACAGAATTTGCAGCTGTATTATAATTATATATAATAATTCTTTTTGCTTTAGTCATTTTTTTCTAATATTTATCAACAAGATTTTTTAGCAGCGCAAGGCCATGACAGGTACATTACAGTTACATGTAGGTTAAACTAAAGAGCAGGATAATGATATAGGCTGAAGCAATGATTTACAATTTCTACCATCGCTAAGATTCGAACCCAAGTCTCATGCTTAGTAGGCAGATGTGCTATCTGTTGGGCCAAACTGGCACTCCTGCCAGCACACATGCATGGACTGTGCTAGTATGTCTCCCTGTCTGATACAAACTTCAATCACCGTGCAATACTAATGCGAGTTTAGAAGCGGGAAAAGCAATCAGCTGAGGCGAGATGTAGAAATTGTCTTGAGGGGGGAGGCATACTAGTGTAGCCCGATCAGAGCTGGTAGGTTTAGTTCCAGAGTGGCGCAATGGACAGCACATCTGCACAGTAAAAAGCAGACCTCTGATCGGGTCTTGGCGCTGGAACAAATTTTATTTCATTGCTTCAGCCTATATTATCATCGTAGATAAAGGTGAGACATAATATGTCTCAGAAACATCGCCTGTATATGATTAATCTGAAGTGTGATGAGGTTATTTGCTGGGTGTGCCAATGACGTTACGTACTGAAATTTAACAATTTTTGCTGTATATATATATATATATATATATATATATATATATATATATATATATATATATATATGTCTACCACACAGAGCATTGTAACAAACACAACATCATTACTTAACACTTTCACATTAACTGCTTGCATTCCTTTTGGAATATAGAGGGTGTCTGAAAAGGTACTTCACATCTGTTCGACTTGTAATAAACTTAGAGAAAAAGAGTCAAGTTTGTCTGATACACCAACTCAAGAAGGCTTTTTTTAATGTCGGGTAATGAATAAATGTTTTGCCTCTCAAGTAGATAAGAAATAAGAACAACATAATTGACATAATTTTTTTTGTTGTTGTAGCGTGTCAGGATCACCATAAATGAATCGAAGATAGAAGAATGGAGTCTGCATGATGAAAAGCACAGCTTGTGACTTGGCTCATTGAAAATAAGTCAGATACCCAAGTTCAAAGAAAATTTCAGAAATCTGTGTGGTAAACCACCACCATCACTGCCATCCACAAGAAAATGGAACAAGAACTTCATGGGAAAACGGAATGTGGATTTTAGGCACTACGTAACCAGGCCAACGAGAAGTGCCGGAGATACGACTGGTTTTCCAATGTTCGCGGAGGAAGTCTGTTGGTAAGGCAACAAAGAAATACGAATCCCTCCTAAGACAATGCACTTCGTACTTCGAAAGCATCTTTATCGACTGGATAGTGTATGTGCCACAAGGGGAACGCATGGTTGAACATCATTAAGGAGCCAGGATAAAACTTTTTGAATTGATGGCTCATACAAACTTCATTTTTTTCTCTAAGTTAATTATAAGTCGAGTTACAAAATACTGAAGTTGTAAGGTACCATTTGCACCGCGCCGAAGAAAAAATTGTAAGATTTCAGTACATAATTTCACTGGCACTTCCAACAAACAAACCTCATCACATCTAAGATTAATGTACATGTAACTCACCTGATCATGGCAACATTCTACCCATAGGGTCGTGTTAACAAACGTTAGTAACGACTGACTGAAAAAAAGCAGATCTCTTACGTCTACAGAAAACCAACCTACCCTGATATCACAATACGCAAGTCATTCCGCCATTAAAACACACACAACAACGTCAATGTTGAACAGTACATTCACATTACCATTAAAACCGAAAATAATAACGCAAGAAATTGATAGCGTCAAAACAGTTGCAATGAATAAAGGGTACTCATAAAAATCAGTTGAGAACATGTCCCACAATATACAGACCAACAACAGTAATACAAACCCTACAGGGATAACAAATGACACGACACAAGTCTTCATAAGTATGCCCTACTGCGACACAGTATCCCAAAAAGATTGCTAAGAGTTGTTTAGAAACATCGGTTTAAAACATATTTCTCCGCAAAAATGAAACATGGCCACCATTTTCCTCACGTAGTAAACATGACACACCCGTAACCGAGCGCAGTGGAAAATATAAATTACAATTCAACATTTATGCACGCGTTCGAAAGAGCACACTAACGCTTTCAGGCTCAAACACCACTGTGAGAAATTCATAACAGATATCTGACAGACGTACATTAAATGCCATCCTTAACAGCCTAACACCATCCCACACAGAAAATTGCGGAAGAAAACTTCATCTGTTATAACAGCTTGAAATATTCTTACATAGAGAAAGAATTCTGAAAACGTGTTAAACGAACAAACTGAGTTTAAGAGCTACAGTTCCTACAGAAATTTCAAAAGTTTTGTTATTCCTTAAGAAGGCGAAATTTAACATTTATGACAATTTTACATCATACAGTCACATCTGACGGCTACAGAAAAAATCCATTTTGCATATAACCTCAATGCGTATAAAAATTTAACGACTTTAGTTTTAAATACTCTTTCAAATGTTTAAATTTTGGGCGGACTTGTTGTAAAAACAGAAGGCTTGTATCCATGTAAATTCTGTACTTAAAAATTGAACAATAAGTAATTCTCATTTTTGCCTTAATGTTGCAAGAATTGTTTCAGAAAGTGATATAAACTGATCAAGAACCTGAAGATGTGCCCCTAACACTTGAATCACATACTGTATTGTAATCACGATTAGTGACTAAAGGTTGTTTGTTTTCCTTTTCTTACAAAAGTAATACAGTCACGGCAACAACTCTAACAACTTGGACAATATTACTAAACAGTAATTTAACAGTTTCATTGGTGGAAATTACATAATCTAAAAGCTGATGTTATTTGTGCTTGTGTGATGTCCTTAGGTTAGTTAGGTTTAAGTAGTTCTAAGTTCTAGGGGACTGATGACCATAGATGTTAAGTCCCATAGTGCTCAGAGCCATTTGAACCATTTATTTGTGCTTGCCAAGATTGAGTTCACCACGATTCTCTGCAGAGAAGTCATCTTGGAATACGAACACCGTAAGTCGATCCTCAAGGGGCTACTTCCAACAGCAAAATACAGGCTTCCCTGACAGGACGTATTATGGCCGAGTATATGAACTCTTTATATCAGGGCTATCAAGATTCGAATTTGCAGATTGAGGAAAAACACACGACCACCATTCATCGAGGTCCTTACGTGTTGAAAAATTCCAGGCATCTCCGAATACATTGACAGCCACCCACAATGAATTTTCACAGTTTTTCGACACTATCTATGTGGCCAGAATAGACCAACGCTTTTAAATAACCGCACAAACAAAAATCCCACAGTTTCAAGTCGGGGGACCTGGGAGCTCTTCGCATTGGCGGGGAAGGACATATTTGTCGAAGATTTGTGATATATGTTCCCGAACAGCCACATGAAAGTCAGACAGTGCACAGTCATGAATGTACCACACATCCATCCTTTTACCATAAGGAACATCACCCAAAACATGCGTGTAACATTAGCATGACTGCACTTGTGCTGCGTCGTATCGGGTTCAAATGGTTCAAATGGCTCTGAGCACTATGGGACTTAACATCTATGGTCATCAGTCCCCTAGAACTTAGAACTACTTAAACCTAACTAACCTAAGGACATCACACAACACCCAGCCATCACGAGGCAAATCCCTGACCCCGCCGGGAATCGACCCCGGGAACCCGGGCGTGGGAAGCGAGAACGCTACCGCACGACCACGAGATGTGGGCGTCGTATCGGGGAAACCATTGCTTTACTGATCTATGTTTACTAGGATCATTTGTTTATTTTATTGTCCTCTACCCAGCCTTTCAGTCCGTATGTCAAACAGTCAAACACACTATAGTTGCCACCACTCCCAACGGTCAGAAGCGTACTGGCCATTCACAACACTTCCGTAAATTTTACAGCACAAGGTGAAACGGAATCAACTACAGTGAAAAAGTTCTACAACACAACATATGTCGTAGTTACAGAGTAACCCGTCGTAATGGAACTGTTAATCCACTGTCATATATTACAACCATATTCCCACGCCTTAAACTACGTTAGGAAGAAGCTACATGAAGGAGGTACTAGTACCAGTTGTTGTTGTTGTTGTTGTTGTGGTCTTCAGTCCTGAGACTGGTTTGATGCACCTCTCCATGCCACTCTATCCTGTGTAAGCTTCTTCATCTCCCAGTACTTACTGCAACCTACGTCCTTCTGAATCTGCTTAGTGTATTCATCTCTTGGTCTCCCTCTATGATTTTTACCCTCCACACTGCCCTCCAATGCTAAATTTGTGATCCCTTGATGCTTCAGAACATGTCCTACTAACCGGTCCCTTCTTCTTGTCAACTTGTGCTACAAACTCCTCTTCTCCCGAATTCTATTCAATACCTCCGCATGAGTTAGATGATCTACCCATCTAATCTTCAGCATTCTTCTGTAGCACCACATTTCAAAAGCTTCTATTCTCTTCTTGTCTAAACTATTTATCGTCCATGTTTCACTTCCATACATGCCTACACTCCATACAAATACTTTCAGAAACGATTTCCTGACACTTAAATCTATACTCGATGTTAACAAATTTCTCTCCTTCAGAAACGCTTTTCTTACCATTGCCAGTCTACATTTTATATCCTCTCTACTTCGACCATCATCAGTTATTTTGCTCCCCAAATAGCAAAACTCCTTTACTACTTTAAGTGTCTCATTTCCTAATCTAATTCCCTCAGCATCACCAGACTTAACTCGACTACATTCTATTATCCTCGTTTTGCTTTTGTTGATGTTCATCTTGTATCCTCCTTTCAAGACACTGTACATTCCATTCAACTGCTCTTCCAAGTCCTTTGCTGTCTCTGACAGATTTACAATGTCATCGGCGAACCCCAAAGTTTTTATTCCTTCTTCATGGATTTTAATACCTACTCCGAATTTTTCTTTTGTTTCCTTTACTGCTTGCTCAATGAACAGATTGAATAACATCGGGGAGAGGCTACAACCCTGTCTCACTCCCTTCCCAACCGCTGCTTCCCTTTCATGTCCCTCGACTCTTATAACTGCCATCTGGTTTCTGCACAAATTGTAAATAGCCTTTCGCTCCCCGTATTTTACCCCTGCCACCTTTAGAATTTGAAAGAGAATATTGCAGTCAACATTGTCAAAAGCTTTTTCCAAGTCTACAAATGCTAGAAACGTAGGTTTGCCTTTCCTACTAGTACCAGTATGTCAGTATTATCTTGTCCTGCCACTGTACGTGAACCGCCTTCTAGTTGGATGGTGACGTCGACAAGTTAGTGACCCTGGAGCCAGAGAACAGTGCACGTGCCTGAACCCGTCACGGTGTGTACACAACTCCCGCCGCAAGGCACCATGTCAACCGGGGTCCCCTCTGCCATTAAATATGGATCCCCTTTCCCTCCCAGTAGCAGCCGCCGGCGTGCTAACTTGGTTTTCCCCCCTGCCGATCGCGGCAACTCCTCCTGAGCGCAACTATTGTCCTCCTGCTTCCCTCGACGAAGCTGTTCCACGCTGTTTGGTAAACCAAGCCCGAACAGAATTCAGCGAAGTCAGTGCCGAAGTGGTGAGGTGTTGGGCATTTAGTACTCCAATTTCAACTTCGACAATAAGAAAAGTACAGCAAAGGAGGAGGAGAAGGCTCAAAAAGATTGTTCACAAACTTCAGGCCACGATATGCAAATACACTACTGACCATTAAAATTGCTACACCACGAAGATGACGTGCTACAGTCGCGAAATATTACCGACAGGAAGAAGATGCTGTCATATGCAAATGATTAGCTTTTCAGACCATTCACACAAGGTTGGCGGCGGTGACGACATATACAACGTGCTGACATGAGGAAAGCTTCCAACCGATTCCTCATCAGAATCAGCAGTTGACCGGCGTTGCCTGGGGAAACGTTATTGTGATGACTCGTGTAAGGAGGAGAAATGCGTACCATCACGTTTCCGACTTTGATAAAGGTAGGATTGTGGCCCATCGCGATTGCGGTTTATCGTATCGCGACATTGCTACTCACGTTGGTCGAGATCCAATGACTGTTAGCAGAATATGGAATCGGTGGGTTCAGGAGGGTAATACGGAACGTCGTGCTGGATCCCAACGGCCTCGTATCACTAGCAGTCGAGTTGACAGGCATCTTATCCGCATGGCTGTAACGGATCGTGCAGCCACGTCTCGATCCCTGAGTCAACAGATGGGGACGTTTGCAAGACAACAACCATCTGCACGAACAGTTCTCCAACGTTTGCAGTAACATGTATTATCAGATCGGAGACCATGGTTGCGGTTACCCTTGACGCTGCATCACAGACAGGAGCGCATGCGATGGTGTACTCAACGACGAACGTGGGTTCACGAATGGCAAAACGTCATTTTTTCGGATGAATACAGGTTCTGTTTATAGCATCATTATGGTCGCATCCGTGTTTGGCGACGTGGCGGTGAACGCACATTGGAAGCGTGTCATCGCCATACTGGCGTATCACGCGGCGAGATGGTATGCGGTGCCATTTGTTACACGTTCACATTGACGGCACTATGAACAGTGGACGTTACACTTCAGATGTGTTACGACCCGTGGCTCTACCCTTCATTCGATCCCTGCAAAACCCTACGTTTCAGCAGGATAAACCACGAACGCATGTTGCAGGTCTTGTACGGGCCTTTCTGGATACAGAAAATGTTCGACTGCTGCCCTGGCCAGCACATTCTCTAGATCTCTTACCAATTGAAAACGTCTGGTCAATGGGGGCCCAGCAACTGGCTCGTCACAATACGCCAGTCACTACTCTTGATGAACTTCGGTATCATGTTGAAGCTGCATGGACTGCTGTACCTGTACACGCTATCCAAGCTCTGTTTGACTCAATACCCAGGCGTATCAAGGCCGTTATGACGGCCAGAGGTAGTTGTTCTGGGTACTGTTTTCTCAGGATCTATGCACCCAAATTGCGTGAAAATGTAATCACAGTTCTAGTATAATATATTTGCCAAATGAATACCCGTTTATCATCTGCATTTCTTCTTGGTGTAGCACTTTTAATGCGAGCATCAAATTAAGTGATGGCTGATCTTCTGAGTACATTGACTTAGAAGCTTAAATTCCTTACACCGCTAAGGAACCATAGGCCTAAGTTTGTGAAATAAATTTCAACCTGAATGAGATTTTCACTCTGCAGCGGAGTGTGCGCTGATATGGAACTTCCTGGCAAATTAAAACTGTGTGCCCGACCGAGACTCGAATTCGGGACCTTTGCCTTTCGCGGGCAAGTGCTCTACCATCTGAGCTACCGAAGCACGACTCACGCCCGGTACTGGCAGAAGTAAAGCTGTGAGTACCGGGCGTGAGTCGTACTTCGGTAGCTCAGATGGTAGAGCACTTGCCCACGAAAGGCGAAGGTCCCGAGTTCGAGTCTCGGTCGGGCACACAGTTTTATTCTGCGAGGAAGTTTCATATCAGCGCACACTCCGCTGCAGAGTGAAAATCTCATTCTGGAAACATCCCCCAGGCTGTGGCTAAGCCATGTCTCCGCAATATCCTTTCTTTCAGGAGTGCTAGTTCTGCATGGTTCGCAGGAGAGCTTCTGTAAAGTTTGGAAGGTAGGAGACGAGATACTGGCAGAAGTAAAGCTGTGAGTACCGGGCGTGAGTCGTGCTTCGGTAGCTCAGATGGTAGAGCACTTGCCCGCGAAAGGCAAAGGTCCCGAATTCGAGTCTCGGTTGGGCACACAGTTTTAATCTGCCAGGAAGTTTCAAATTTCAACCTGATTCGTTTGTCTGTTCTTGAGAAAACGGTCTCAATTGACGGACAGACAGACAGTCTGACAAAAAAGAGAAAACAATATATATTTTAAGTGAGCTAATTAAGCATTCACAACTTTTTGATTTTTTCCCTTGCTTGTACTGTGAAACGTTGCTTTCTGTCAAATTTCAGTTTTCTAGGTTAGCAAGAAACATCCGTTAAGTTTTCATGAGTGAGTTTGCGAGTTTAACAATATGTGACAAAATGACCGTAGCTTCTGAATGCATTGACCTAGAAGCTTCATTTCTTTACACCGCTAAGGGAGTGTTGACCTTCGTACGCGACATAAATTTTAACTTGGTAAGTCTAGATTTTCAGAGAAAAATAATCCTATAGTGGGGGGTGAACGTTTAGCACATTCTTGTCACGTTTCTCTGAAAGTGTACGCTTGGAACAAATTAGTCATTATTGTTCTGTGCTCCTGAGTAACTGTCATAAGTACATATAAGATGCCTTCTTCTGTCAGAAAAATGACGCATGCAAATGTCACATGCAGGTGCTGCCACAGAGTTTAAGTATTGTGATAGCGGTTCAATGCGTTTCTTTATGTACTGCTGTGGTTAAGTATTCTGTGATATGTATATCTTGTAGGTTGGGTTGATATCATCTGGAAGCTGCTCCAAAGCCGAATGTAGGCAGCCCTGACGAAATAACATAATAACGTACGCAAGAATATAGCGTCCTCGCTGGGAGAAAAAAGTGTTGCACCCAGTGTAAGATCCCGTTCCTGATGTAAAGTTAAAGGTAAATTTCCCCTTTTCTGTCTTATTGTTGCTATTGAAAAATGTACCAGAGTTAGCCCGACTCTACGCAGGACGCTGGTAGTCCCTTGTTTCCATATCGTGTAGGTAAGCAGCCTACAAATTCTCCCCATCTTCCGTGACGACGAACTACTTAAAAAGGCTGCTCTACACCAAAATTCGCTGCGGTGCATTAATAAAATAAGTAGGTGAAAAGTTTGTTAGTCTAATGAGCGTCATTTGCAAGTCAGATGTGGACTTGAGGCGGTGACGCATAAACTGGTAATTACTGTAATTGTGTGATAGCGAGAAAATTTCATTGCGAGCAACGTAAATTATGGAGCGAAGGAAGACTGCTTAATTTTTACAGTTGCGTGGACACGCAGAGGTGAAGTGTTACATTTGATAGCATGAGTGAGCATGCATCAAGTATGTGCAAAAGAACACTGAGTGTTGAACACTGCGATGGGATAACTGAGTTTAAATTACCACTTTCTATGTAACATGGCCACATTGATAGTAGTCGATGTATGGTTTACAGTCCTGACATTTCATGGTGAAAGTAGGTTCTGCGTTAAGACGCTTTAGATTGTATTTCCTTCAACAGCTAATCGTTATTGTTTGTGACATTTTCAATTTTAATAATACGACTCATTTCGTGCACAGTCTTCTTCCGACTGGCAAATTGTTCAGGAAATATCATTTACTTGCTCTACTCTGGCTTCCTCTACACTAGTATCATCTGCAAAAAAAAAAAAAAAAAAAAAAAAAAAAGAAAAACATTTTGCTTGTTTCATGTTAAGTGGAATGTCATTCACGTATATAATAATGTGGACAAAAACTTGAACCCTCTGGGTCTCCCTTGTCCCAGTCACTAAAATTTTCTTCGTTTCCGCATTCTTTAGATTATTCAACTTCAACACAACCTTTTGCGTTCGTTTTACCAAGTATGATACAAACCAGCTGTGTGTGAAGCCATCAGTTCCTTAAAACCTGAGTTTTTCTAAGAGAGAATCCTGATCTCTGCAGTTGAATGTCTTGGACAGTTCACGAAAAATACCAGTTGGTGATATATTGTTATTGAAGTTTTGTACACTTTGACGAGTGAGTGTATAATGTAAGTAGCATTCTCAGTCGAGTAACCTTTCTGAAATCCAAATTGAGATGCGCTAAGTAAATTATTTTCATTTAAGTGTGTGACTACTCTTGAATATATTACTTTTTTCGAATACTTTTGAAAAAGATGTCAGTAAGGGAATTGGATGATAAATTTATAAGTCTGTCTTGTCATCTTCCTTATGAAGCAATTCAATAATTGCACATTTTAGTAATTATGATCAGATAGTCTATTAGCAATTGGGTGTCCATTAATTGTTATACAATTGATGTACAAATGTTATCAGTCAGCGTCCTACTATTGTACTGCATTCGATTGGGAAAACTGACTACTGAAATTACACTGAAACACCCAAATAATAATTATAGTTAATTTTTCCTGTTCATATGTCTTAAGAAATATGCATTGAGATCTCTACAAACTAATGTTTCTGCTTGTCTGACAGGTAGCTCAGTAATGCATCTAGATTTATAATAAAGAGTTGAAAATTTCCTAGAGGGGAAATGAAGAGCGTTACAATCAACTCACAAGCACATGCTTCTAAGCGTTGATCAACTCAAAATGTATTTGTTTCAATATTTTTTACTTTGTGTTCAACTTTTAAAGATGTAGCAACTGCTCCTTTTTCCATGTTAATTCTACAGATAAATAATGCAAGTCTATAATCCTTGATATTTAACTTGTCAATCCCTGTAGTTACACGGTACATGGTGGACTTCAACCAGATACACATTACTTCTCTCTCTCTCTCTCTCTCTCTCTCTCTCTCTCTCTCTCTCTCCCTCCCTCCGACTTTCTATGTATCTATCCTGTATACATATGCTCACTCTCTCCCCTTCGTTTCCGAAGTTAGATTTGAGAACCAGACAGATCAGAGCTACGTTATTTACCACCTAATGACTGCAAACTGGGAATGGGGCCGAGTAGTTGGCAACTTGGAAAAATAGACCTCAGACCGAATACTGGTTAAGTACAGTTCCCTATGCCAGTATATTATGAGCAAATGTTATCGCAAATGCAAACTACTCCAACCTAGTCTTCATCACTAATTTCTACCATTCCTTCCACTCCCTCCATCGACAAACATGCAGAATACCCTCCGTTACCAAATCAAACATTCTCTGAGACCTGAGGACGTTTCCGAACAATCTACTTCCTTTTTCACTTTGTGCCAGAAACTTCTTTTGTCCACAAACTATTCGTTAACTCTTCACATGTTAACAGATTTACGCATCTAATCTTCAACATCCTTCCTCAGAACCATATGCAGTAATTTCATATTCTTTTGTACTGTTTATTGTCCACGTTTCATTTTCATACACTATCTGATCAAAAGTATCCGGAATTGTATGCGGAGATGATCAGTAGATGTCACTACAGGTGGAGACACCAGTATAAAAGGAGGCGAGGGGTATTGTGTTATCAGTAGAAAAGGACTGATAGCAGAATGGCTTGGTCAGGAGAAATCAGTGACTTCGAACGTAGACTGGCCAATGGAAGACACCTTAGTAACAAATCCATCAAGCACATTTCAAATTTTTGTAAAGCGGCCAAACCGACTGTTGGTGGTGTGACTTTGAAGTGGAAAAGTTTAGCTAAACTAAGACCTGGCAGACTTCATGCATTGACGACAGTGAGCGCTGACCATTACGAAGGGTGGTTGTAAGATCACCAGAAGGAATCACTCATGGTTTCGATAATGATACCAGCCGTATGCAGTTATACTGTGTGTAGGGAATTATAAAGAATGGAGTTCAGTAGCCGAACAGCTCCTCATAAGCCACAAATTTTTGCAGTCAGTGTCAAACGACGTTTGAGGTAGTAAACAAAACAACCATTGGATAGTGAAAGACTGCATGTGCAGTGTACCTGTGAAGCCTGAGGTAGTGTCGATGCCACTCCGCTATTCATAGCTACGTTTAAATTCAGGCGCTTGCTGTGTCCTTCTTTGCGCATTTGCATTTCCACGTCTGTGCCGCAATTCACTGAAACACCCGTCTCCTTCGTATTTTCTTCGCCCGGCGGACGGTATTACTGGCGAAATCTTAATAAACAGAGCTGTGATTTCCACGCTTTGCTTTAATTGAAACTCCGTCCCTGTTTATACGATTTCGCGACATTCTTATTTCGGCTGTCTCCTTAATTACACGGTCCCAGAACTTGGAATCTGCACTATGAACCTGGTCCCATTGTATCTCATTGTATGGTTGTGTTTCAGATTTTACTGCTCGACAGTTGATTTTTGCGACTGCTTACACTATTCCACAATTAATGTGGTAATCAGTCAATAAAGAACGATGACAAAATGTTAAAAGCTAAATTACTTCCGGTTTCTGTCACCACGAACAAAATGCTGACACCGTTCAATATTATTTTCAAATGTTTGTATTTATTGATGGCTAAGCACAATTTCCTAAAACAATTACAGGTCCTAAAGCGAAGATCATTTTCTACTCATTAATAAATTTCCTATTTCTCTCTTACTAAATCTGCACAACAAATCGATTCGTATATAAATAACTTTTGTGGCTTATACAATGAATTCAGTATAATGTACTCCACCCACTCTACTGAGCGAAAAAATTGTGACCACTTGCTTAATAGCGTTTTTGTACACATTTTCAACCTAAAACAGCAGTGATTGCACATGTCATGGATTCTGAAGGTCCTTGGTAGATTACAGGAAGTATGTGACACCAAACGTACGCACAGGTAACACAGTCTCTGTAAAGCATGGACCTGTGATTTGATGACGTGGAGCTAGCATCCAGTAGCATCCCATATATGTTATATCTTTTTCAGGTCTGCCGAATTTGATTGCCACGACAACGTGAGCTCACTACCATGCTTCTCAAAACATTGCAGCACGGTTATGGCACTGTGATGCGGACAGAAGCTGCTCGAAGATGCCCTCTGCCTTTACATAGTCCATAGCTGTCATGATGCCTTAGATTACTTCCACAGGTCTCGTGGAAGCCCAGGTGAACGTCACTCATAACATAGTACTGACCCCATCGACTTGCATCCGTGGTGCTGTGCGGGTTCCAAGCACCCATTCGCCTTGATAACGACGTAATCGGACATAAACTGCTTCAACGAGAAACGTGATTCATCAGATCAGGTGATGCGATTCCACTGACCCAAGATAAAATCTCGATTATTCTGCAAAAATACAGCCTTAACTCTCAGCGTTGTTGGGTCAGCATGATAACGCCTAGGGGTCGCCTTCAAAGAAGCTCCACGATCAACAATGGGCGCTGAACGGAGTGCTTCCACCAGGATTGCACTCTGTGGTCAGATCTGCCACAGATCGCTCCCTATCCTGCAATACAAAGCTGGAAAGCCTCCGGCCTCCACGTTTTGTGGTGAGGCGTGGACGTCCAACACATTGTTACCTACTCGCGCTTTCACAGTCTGTTAACCATTTCCCATATATGCAATCGAACAGCTTCGTCGTTCCCAAGATGCTCTCTCCCACGCGCCGGGGCAAAACAGTCTGCGTTTTGTTCAAAAATGGCTCTGAGCACTACGGGACTTAACTTCTAAGGTCATCAGTGCCCTAGAACTAAGAACTACTTAAACCTAACTAACCTAAGGACATCACACACATCCATGCCCGAGGCAGGATTCGAACCTGCGACCGTAGCGGTCACGCGATTCCCGACTGTAGCGCCTAGAACCGCTTGGCCACCCCGGCCGGCTATGTTTTGTCGAAGTCACTTACGTTAGCGTATTTTCCCATTCATAACTGCACCTAGATGCATACATTAATACACATAATTTACGTATATGGGCAACAGAAATTCATATCAACCCACGGAAAGAGCGTAGCTGGTGTGCAATGTCACGGAGGTAAATATTCATTAATTTCATTCATCTCACAATAAACATTAAGCTCTGTATCCAGACTGTGCAAAAATTCGTAAATATCATACCAGAAAATCAGCTACAGTACAAGTGGTTTCAGCAGCATAACGCTTCGGAACATAGTTTCTTAAATCAATATTTTCGTAGAGAATCGATTCAGATGGGGTTTTGGCTCTCTGATTGCTGATTTTTTTCTTGTTTGGATACGAAAAAGGATATTACTAACAAAACTCTCCATCACACTATTCGCAAAGTGCCAAAAAAATTTGATTGATCTGATGCTGCAGTGCCACAGCTGTGTGAAGATAAGAGCTCCAGCTTTCAACACACTTCGTCACTGTTACACACTGCACTGCGTAACTTTTCTATCACTTACAAAAAGCGAGCAGTTGAATATGAAGGCCACCACCAAGAGAGTAATACAGAGCACACTGAAAGAATGTAAACTTTGAAAGTCTTCTTCATGCATTTGTATGGAACAGTCGCCCATCTCAGAGTAAGTTGTTTCCCGATTTCAAACAGAGGAACGCACAATTACAGCACAAGAGTGGACGATAATAACCACATTAATAGTTCCCTACCAAAACTAATTTTTTACACAACAGATTACCGGGTAGTTTATAAATATTAAAGGCACTCAAAATCTTGGAAACAAAGCTAAGAGACTACTTGAACACCGCATGTTTGTCCAGACTTATGGTAAATTTAGAGATAAGTCCAAAAGAACATACAAAACATTAGTACTAAACCAACAACGTAAGAAATGTACTATGTCATTGAGAACTACACATGCAGTATTTTTATCTTTGATTAGCAATCATGTTTTGTGGCAGAAAATGGAATTAGGCTCTACCTCTATCTAGTAAATTAAATCAATAATAAGATTTGTATTGACTGTGTTTGCATCTATTATATGCGGGGTGTTCAAAAAGTCTCTCTGCAGTGCCGTATGATTGTTAGCCGCGCATTTCGTATGCCGCAGTGAATATATCGAAATGAAACTCAGTGAAATACAATTTACTAATTTATTGTATATTAATTTTTTACTTACAAATTTTCACATTAAATGCTGAAAGTGTCCCCCCCCCCCTTTCCGTTATTGAATACACAATTCAATTCGTTTAATCATGTTTCCAAACACAAGCTGTAACATTCCTTCTGTAACTGAAGCAGTGAACGTGGATATTGCAGTTTTCAATTCATCGATGGTTTTTGGACGGTTTTTATAGACAGTTGCTTTCGCTGCACCCCAGAAGAAATAGTCAGGTGGTGTTAGGTCAGACGATCATGGAGGCCAAAGTCCCTGTGAAATTATGAGATCACCAAAAACATCAGCAAGCAGTGACATTGAAACGCGAGCGGTATGCGTGGTTGCACCATGTTGTTGAAAATAACCGTTCAGTATTTCACTTAACACAAGTTCTCCTATGAATGGATACAGAATATCACTGCAGTATTGTTGTGCGTTTATTGTTTCGTTGAAAAATATGGCACCCACAATCAGACGTCTAGAAATTGCAAACCAAAGTCATATTTTCACTGAATGAAGTGGTTCCTCATGAATACACAATGGTTTTGCAGTAGTCCACATACGCGAATGTTGCGAGTTCATGTACCTGGATAAATGAAACCATGACTCATCAGTGAAAAACGTTTCATTAAGAATATCCCTTCCATTTTGCTGAACGAACTTTTTGAACCACTGACAATAATGCAGTCTCTTGCCATGATCAATATTTTTCAGTTCTCTCACGACTGTCACTTTGTATGGGAACAGTTCTAATTTTTTCCTTACAGCTGTGTGGGCCGTTCCGACAGTAACATCGATTTCCCGGGCGAGTTATCTTACTGACTTGTTCGGACTCATGGACAGTTTATCGGAAATATCGAGTAGTTTGTCCTCAGACAAAACGCTAGAACGACCACTTCTCGGTGCACCTGTCACTGAACCCGTACTTCGAAATTCGTTACTCGAATCTCGCACAGTCTCGTCATGGGAGTGTTGTCTCCGGGAAAACTGAATTAAATGTTTGACTAACTGAAACTGTGTATTTACCGCCAGCTATGAACACTTGTTCGACTATAAACACACGTTCTTCAATGGTTAGCATTTCAACAGTGACAAACGAACAAAGGAACTAAACTTAAACGTTCACGTCAACACGTAACGACACACACCAACGATACTACTGACGCTGGCTGAGATAAACGAAACAGTGGAATGTTGGGAGAGCTCACTTGAAGGGAAGTAACCCAGGCAGGCGAACAATCATACGGCACGCGCGGCTAACAATCATACGGCACTGCGGAGAGACCTTTTGAACACCCCGTATATGGTATATGCGTATGTATATGTGTCTGTTGTAAAATATTACAAGTGCTAAAATTGTAATTTTCACTCCGGCTATGAATTATAAATTGTAAATATTCATTAACGTACCTAAATTCGTTCTAAACAGCGACCATTGGAAAAATGAATAAATAAATAAATCAAAAATAAATAATTGACAGACGACCTTCAGATTGTGTATGCGAAGTCTGATAGCAAGTATGTGTGAGAAGTCGCCCTCCTTTGAGTGCATGGTGCCATACGGTTTCGTGCATGACGAGATTTAGGTCAGAAGGGCTATAAATCTAGAGAGGAGGAAGAAGTGGTGGAAGGAAATTAGATCTGCGGCAGAGGGCGCTATGAACATGTTCCGCGTGCAGAGCAGGGCCTAGCCGAGTGAGAGACGCGGAACCCGACACGTGCGACCGCGCTCGACGCCGCAGGCAGGTCGTCTTCTTGTTGGCGCGCCGGAAGCGTGTGTTAGAAAGAGATTACCGCGGGGTGGCGATGATATATTCTGGGCAAAAAGAGGCCCATCCGGGCAGGGGCGCGGGCTGTGCGCTGCGGGCTGCAGGCCTGCAGGCGCTCGCGTCTGGCAAGCGACCAACTGGTCCGGGTCGTGCGGGAGCTCGGCGCCCAGATGACCCGCTGCGGCTACCAGAGCGCCGCCAGCGCAGTCGTAACGGCACGTGCGTGCAACAACGGCAGTCTCTGCACTATTCGCCTGGTACTCAGTTAAAAATTCACCTGTTACTCACTGCAAAAGAATTTTAGAGTCACTTCTTTGAAACCCGGTCATTTTCGGGCATTCAGAGGCAGAAGCGTGAAAATTGGCTCGAAGGCTTGAACAACTTTCCTTTGTAATGGTGGAAAAGCGTGGCTCCTTGAAACGTCACCTTCGGGCTCGCCGACGCTTCAAACAGCAAGATGTGGACACATGCGAATAAAGGCCAGAGATCAGAAGTGTGGTGTGCGTACTGTAAGACCTTCGGTACACACACCATCAGATTATTTGACTTGTCGCTCTAACGAAATAGGCTAATGTCAGCAATATGGTATTATCGTGGCGTGTTTATCTTCTGCCGTAAGGTCAGACGACAGAAATGCCACTTGCACGCTTAGAGTAGCTGATTGACGGTGACCAACTTTAAACACAACTTGATTAATTTTCACACACATTTATTAAAATAATAAAAAGCGTAGACATTATGTTACTTGATTCTGGATGCAGTTTACAATTGACAATCTGCAGTTCCTTTAGTCTTGGTACGTTAATCTTATTCTCACATATCTCTGATACTTGACAAAGTGAGTATTCATTTATCTTCATGGTTATGTACAGGAATATGGTATTCTTATTAGGCGTAGACTGAAATTTGACTATAGACTGGTACAGACTAATGTAGACTGGTACAGACAGGTGCAGATAAATGCAGACTCGTACAGACTAATTCAGACTGGTACAGACTAATGCAAACTGACTAATCGGAGGTCTGTACACTCGTTATAATACCTCGCGCATTCATGTATCAATGCGCGAGTGTGATCCGTGAGGAGAAAAGGTTGTATGTTAGCAGCAATCTCAATGGCTGCGTTACATATTAATACGCGAATCGGCGGAAGCAGAATTTGGTCCGTCTCTAAGGCAACACCATCTCGTAGAGCGGAGACGGACGAGCGCTGCGCCTGCACTGTTGTGTTTAGCGGGGCGCGCTCTGGTGGGAAAGTTGTGTACGTGCTGACTACGCTGAACTATGTACACAACAAGAAGTGAGGTGTAATGTGGGTTAATGGTGTCACAATGGCACGAAATTTCACCCCAGTTCTGCCAAATTCATCCATAACTCACCACTTCCTTTGGTGCCTTTGCGATGGATATCAGTCCAAAGCGACCGGAAAAAAGCGCAGGTGACTTCTGTGTATAAGAAGGGCAAAAGAACGGACCCACAAAATTACAGACCAATATCCCTAACGTCGGTTTGCTCCAGAGTCCTTGAACACATTCTCAGTTCGAGTGTAATAACTTTTCTTGAGACTGTGCATCTTATGTCCACGAATCAACATTGTTTTAGAAAGCCCGCTGGTGCGAAACTCAGATTGCCCTTTTCTCACAAGCTGTACTGCGAACTATGGATGAAGAACAACAGGCAGATTCCCTATTTCTAGATTTCCGGAAAGCATTGGCCTGCTACGATGCAGCCTGTTAAAAGATCTACAAGAATATAGAATAGGTTCGCGTATACGTGAATGGCTCAAAGACTTCTTAAATTATAGAGCCCAGTATGTTGTCCTCGACGGTGAATGTTCAAAAATGGTTCAAATGGCTCTGAGCACTATGGGACGTAACTGCTGAGGTCATCAGTCCCCTAGAACTTAGAACTACTTAAACCTAACTAACCTAAGGACATCGCACACATCCATGCCAGAGGCAGGATTCGAACCAGCGACCGTAGCGGTCGAGCGGTGCCAGACTGTAGCGCCTAGAACCGCTCTGCCACTCCGGCCGGCGGTGAATGTTCATCAGAGACAACAATATCGTCAGGTGTGCCCCAGGGAAGAGTGATAGGCCCGCTATTATTCTCTATATACGTAAATGATTTGGCGGTCCGGTTGGGCCTCAATTAACAACTGTTTGCTGACGATGCCGTGATGAATTGTAAGGTGTACCGGTACAGGAAAGGAAATGACTAGTAATGGTACGGGTACCCTCGCCACGCGCAGTACGTTTTTTTGCGGAGATCCATGTAGATGTAGATGACGATGTAGAACTGTGCGTTCCAGTGTTGAAATCACGCAGTTTTCTTATGGGTGGCTGGGGAAAACATTTCAGACAGAACGCCGTTCAGAATCGAGACGAAAAGGTCTAGGACCTGGTATAAAGGTTGCAAATGAAACCACCACTTGGGATATTCATATACAAACACTTCATGATCGAAGACGACAGTTCGCATTTCGATGTGCTACAGAACGGAATTCTTGACGATCTTTGACTGTGTCGACACCTCTCTCCCGCCTCCCCCCCCCCCCCCCCCCTTGCCTCCCAGACGATTCACCCTTATATCAGGATATCATGATGCTGTAACCCCACTGAACGTCATCTCAACCATTTGGGCCGCAGCGCGAAGATATTTTTGTTCTGATCTGCAGGATGAAACCACTACGGAAGGGCGAAAAAAACGTTCCATTCCTTGTTGAACACACCTCGTATTTTTGTCTGTCCGCTTACAGCTACTGTGCATCCTCCATTACGTAGAAAATCACACACATGCAAACCATCACTAACACTGTTTGTTTGTGAAATCAAATTGACGGCCAATGTGGCCGAGCGGTTCTAGGCGCTTCAGTCTGGAACCGCGCGACCGCTATGGCCGCAGGTTCGAATCCTGCCTCGGGCATGGATGTGTGTGATGTCCTTAGGTTAGTTAGGTTTAAGTAGTTCTAAGTTCTAGGGGACTGATGACCTCAGATGTTAAGTCCCCTAGTGATGAGAGCCATTTGAATCATTTTTTTGAAATCAAATTATGTTATGACAGTATGGCTTCAAAAACAGTCAGTAACAGTCGACAATGGTAATGGTAATGTGAACACCGTAATCCACAGAAAATATGAAAACACTACTGTATCCAAAAACTATGTGAAGCCTCACTGTATATGTGTATATTATAATAGCTTCGTATCTTTTGATTTCAGAAACAAACAGTGTGAGTGATGGTTTGCATGTGAATGGTTTTCTGGGTAATGGGGGAGGTCAGTACCTGCAAACAGACAGACATAAATACTTATTGTGACATTTGCATGTAAAAGCAACCCCACGATTCATTTTGGCCGATTTTCAGATTGGAGTGTACCCTCAGAAAGACGAATACAGTTAAGAGAGGAAGGACAAAACACATGCAAATATTGCACAAAACAATTAACCTAATGTTTGCACTTGACTATGAGAATAAATTCACTAAACGCGTCGTGATAAGCATGAAAAATGCGAAATTGGTGCAGTGTTTCAATGTTTAGGTCATTTTGCTCACTGACTAGTCTGACAAGTGGACGTGTTCTTTCATACCTGGCACTTTTCGAAGGTCGGTTCTTTTCAGAAAAATCCTAGGTACTGTAGCTGGTACTAGGAGAAATGAATTCTCAGTGGATTGGAGCTGTTTTTTATTTTCATTATGGGGAGATATTTCCCAGGCGATAATATGAAATACGGGCACTGTGATGTGTGTGTGTGTGACAGAATAAAGTCGATGACTTAATTGACGCACCCCCGCGTTGTACCTTGTGCAGCACAACTGATAGCGTACAATATTCACAAATTAGGTTTGTAACGTAAATTAACTGAGAAAATAGAAAGTTACTTGTCCTTTGTATGAAGCAGGAGATGTTTGGTGAGAGCTTTCCGGTTTATCTACAACGAAATTTAAAATCAAACATTTGCCCAGCAGGGAATGCCAAACGAACTGACACTGTGGATCCATCTGGACGTGAGATTCGCAGGTGGTGAGACCTACTTGGATTGAGTTCAGTGTTGCAGAGCACAAAACTAAGGCGTCGCTTTCAGCGTACCGGCTTTAAGACTAAACGCCTGCTGGCCATTTCTGCGGCACAAAGAAGTCGAGAGCGAGCCGGAAGGCGTTAGCTACCATATAATCTCTCCCAGTCGGAGCTATGAAATATTAATGCAGAGCTACGAGGAGGGCAGGCGTTGATAACGGCTTCCGTTGCGTGTAGAGGCAGAAACTGTTTTATACTCTTTCGTTAATGTGTGGCGCCTGGAGGACTGCAAAACCCTGCACAACGTTTATTTCAGCGAGTTGCTGAAAGAGGAATGAGACAGTCTGTCTGTATTATGTATAAGCGTCACAGCTGCACAACAAGATAGTAAACTAGGTCAGTTTACCTCGTTCTGACGTATTTATCAGCTCTATTCTGCTTGTTCTCTATGATTACTGAGCAAAAAATCTGAAATATGTAATAAAATGAGAAACATATGTTATTTCAAGTGAAAGTACCAAGAACATTTTTCACGTATCTAATTTGTGAATATTGAACGCTATCAGTTGTACTGCACAAGGTACAACGCTGGGGTGCGTCAATTAAGTCATCGACTTTATTCTGTCATACACACACACACACACACACACACACACACACACAGGCAACACAGTGCTAGTATTTCATATTTTCGCCTGGAAAATATCGTACCAGAATCAAAAGTTAAAAAATAGCTCCAATCCACTGAGACTTCGTTTGTCCTAGTACCAGCTACAGTAGCTAGGATTTTTCTGAAAAGAACCGACCTCTGAAAAGTGCCAGATATGAAAGTACACGTCTACTTGTCAGACTAGTCAGTGAGCAAAATGATCTAAACATTGAAACACTGCACCAATTACGCATTTCTCATGCTTATCACGACGCGTTTAGTGAATTTATTTTCATAGCAACTACTGTTCAATAATCTTTCCCACTTCTCTTCACGACGTACGATATTTATGTTTTGCTACTGTTTTGTACCAGTATTTTCATATCTGCTACTGAAGTTCTCTCTAAATTAGCTGACCTAAGGGTGCATTGCACGTTCTTTTTTTTTTTTTTTCAGCAGTTCATGCTTTGCTTCTTCGGAGTTGCGAGTGACAATGTATGCTGGTTGGTTGGTTGGTTGGTTTGGGGAAGGAGACCAGACAGCGTGGTCATCGGTCTCATCGGATTAGGGAAGGATTGGGAAGGAAGTCGGCCGTGCCCTTTCAGAGGAACCATCCCGGCATTTGCCTGGAGTGATTTAGGGAAATCACGGAAAACCTAAATCAGGATGGCCGGACGCGGGATTGAACCGTCGTCCTCCCGAATGCGAGTCCAGTGTCTAACCACTGCGCCACCCCGCTCGGTATGTATGCTGGTATATATGCTGATACTTTCGATTCTGACAAGCATCGGAGAAGATGGTTTGGTAGATCTATTTTAATGTAGCTGCAATTGTGCCATACGAAGCTGCTATTTCTCATTTAACAGTGTATATCAAAGATTAATTTTGCAAGGGGTGATTTCAGCATTTTTGTTAATGCAGATGAGTAGAAAACACAAGCCTATAATTTTTTAATATAGCATTAATGGTTCATTGCTTGATCCGTGCACATCGATTAAATATGTAGATGTAGCGCTGCAAAGTGAAATGAAATTGAGCGAGCGGTTGCAGGGAAGGCGAGTGATTGACTTGCACGTATTCGGAGAGTTCTAAGAATGTGGAGCTCACCTATAAAGGAAACCTCTTAACGAACACTTTGCAACGCTTTCTTGAGTAGTGCTCGCATGCTTGGTATAGACACCAAGTCGGATTAAAATAAGATATCGAAGCAATTCAAACGCGTGCAATTAAATTTGTTGCCAGTAGGTTCGAGCAATGCGCGACTATTACGGAAATGCTCCATGAACTCAAGTGGACACTGACTTGAAGTTATACCTCGTCTAGGCTTGGTCGGCACTACTACTGGCAGATGCGAAATACTTTTACTCGTACGTATTCGCCATGTGTTGTCAGCATGGTCCAGCAAGTCTCTCGCATAGCTGCTCGTTGCAACAACCACACATATCTGCCAGTCTGGGTCATACGTGACTTCAGAAACACATTTTCATGAACACAAAACTTTGACTGACTAAGGTATCGATAGAGTGGTTTCTCCTTCAAATTGTACATATCTTCTGCAGGCCATGTATGTAAGAATACTCTGACGTTACACTCGTCGGTTAGCACACGTTATCTGCGTCTTTTTTCAGGAATGGAACATCGTCGAGTCGCTTCAGCGTGGATATTAATTAATAGTTGTCTATAAAGGGTGTTAGGGGGTGTAGGTGCAGATACTGTGGTTACTGTTACCTTAATATGTACACTCTTGAGTGTGTTAGTTGGATTTTGACTGCATTTAACAGTTTTATGACAATCATGTAACACAATTTACTCTGTGACGTATTATGCACTACCACAACTGCACCTTGGAGTGGTCTACGCTTGTTGGTATAGACTATCCATTTTGCATCCACGTTTCGATACAAGACTTGCTGTCAAGGGGAAACCAAATATTAATGGTTTGCTTGTGCCACGTGTACTTAGAGACGCTAACTAATCTAAAAACATACCACTCGTAATAACTACGATTATCAGTCTGCAGATGAGGCAAATCATGATGTAACGTTGTTCAGCACAGTGTTCTCAGTGTAAATGTATGGACGTATACATCTAACACCCGGTAGGTAAAAGGTAAGTGAAAGGAACGAGTGTTAGTGTTTCTAGTATGTGTAAAACTAATGTTACTGATTGGAAATTATATGACGTAATAATGAGCTATAGGACTCTGTAGTAAAAGTTGAAACTAGTACCAAAAAAATAATCAAGGTCATTTAATTGTGACTTCAGCGAGATGACAAATCATCATTGTGGTTCATGAAAGTGGGAGTGTGCAAGAATAGTTAGGGACAGTTCTTGTTGGGAAACGATAAAATAAGTTCATATAAATCGTATTGTCATTTGTAACGGATCCTGATTATGTGTAATTACCAAGGCGACGGGCATTACTTACTAGAGACACGTTTTAAACAATAAGTAGACAGTTTATTTCTGTGTCGGAAGCGCTCAGTCGTAAATGGTCTCTCTTAAGGAGACCGATTCCCGAACAACTAAATAGACAGTAGTGTAAGTAAAATTCAAACGGGAGAGCTTGCATGTAGAAGACACACTCTCGGCGAAACTTTGTGGAACATCCTGTATTCAATTTCAATTGTAATAGAAAATTCGTCGTTGCCTGGTGTTCGTTTCGATCAATCCAACTTCCCTTTCTTTGTCTCACTCTATTTGTAAGTATTGGCACTATTAAAACAGATATATTGTATCTAGATTGTGGTACCATTGGGCATATGCTTAAAATATCTCTGCAGGCAAAAATTTGGAAATGTTTGTTTATCTGGCTTTGTTCTTGGATTCATTTAATTTTTTATTTTTAGACTGTGGCTCCCGGGAACGATTGAGTTTAACGTTCCCAAATGGCAGCCAGCGGTTTAGAGGAAAAGAGGGGTATTTGCTCATCAGCTAAAAGCGGCAGGTGCAGCTGTAGGGCCCACATGTGCACAGTGCCGCGTGTTGTGAGCGCCGCGCCTCTGTTTGCGCTGCACGATAAACAAATGGAGGCGGGAGCAGCGAGCGGACACACACACACACACACACACACACACACACACAACACACAGAGTGAGAGAGAGAGAGAGAGAGAGAGAGAGAGAGAGACGTCGCAAAGCGACAGGCCGGGCTGCCGGTGGAGCGGCAGCGACGCGGCGACGACAAGTTTTCGTAAATAACGGCCGATACAAAAGCGAAATAAAGGCGGGCGATAAGCGGCCGTGGGCGGGAGCTGGCGGCCATTTGTTGTCGCAGCTGTCGACCTCTTCATCGAGCGACGTCAGATTTATGGTTAATGCGCGGCGTCCGCTGCCGCGCGGGGCTGTCCGCCGACTCACTCCACGGAAATGTACGACGCCAGCACAACACGGCCCTATCTCTAAAGGCCGGCCCTCGCAGAACTGCTGAGCTGCTGTACACGCCTTCTCTGTGATTCTAGCACGCTGCATTACACACTGAGCGTCGATTACCTGCGTGGTTTATTTGTTAACTGCGCCGAGTGTGACGTTCCAGCTGAGTTCCGGCTGGTTATAATTAAACTGACAGTATTCCGAGTGCTGCAGTGCGGGTTGTATACATCGCAGGACGCTGAAACATCGCAGGTACGTTCCTTAATCTGTATGCTTGCGAAATATGCTGAAAAAATGATACTTCTACTTTCTGCCACCAGAAAATTGTATGTGTTACTATTTAACAAATTGCAATTTTATACAAACAAGCTGCAAACCGGGTTCGTACGGGCGATACCGGCATATCGATGTTCTGCAAGCCCAACGCAGACAGGTCGCAGACGTTGTGTACATCTACCTTTGCCGGCCGGTGTGGCCGTGCGGTTATAGGCGCTTCAGTCTGGAACCGCATGACCGCTACGGTCGCAGGTTCGAATCCTGCCTCGGGCATGGATGTGTGTGATGTCCTTAGGTTAGTTAGGTTTAAGTAGTTCTAAGTTCTAGGGGACTGATGACCTCAGATGTTAAGTCCCATAATGCTCAGAGCCATTTGAACAATTTTTTACATCTACCTTTGAGGAAGATGTGCTGTCAGGCTTTGAGGAAAGGCCCAAAACTAGTACACGAACTATTGTCACTGAAATCAGTGTTCGTCATAGTTTAGTGAGGGGTGCGTCTTATGAACAGTAGCTTCGTCCTTTGCGTCCTACCAGTGTGGAGGTCCTTGTTCTGCCGTAACTACAAGTGCCGGAACGAAGATGTCGAACGCTATACGAAAGCAAGCGGTGTGGAAACGTCGGCCAATGGTGCGTGGAAGTGGACCACGCCGCGCTTGGAGCGCCCCTGCAAGAAGTGAATAAAAGCGCCGCTCCTGACAGCGTCGTCCGCTCAGATCGCCTCAGTGTGCTGACATTAGTGGAACGTATTTGCGGAGCGTGCTACAAGAACCACTAGTTGTGATCCTTATCAGTTACTTGTCTGGACTTCGACTATAGCGAAGAATCTTACTGTTTACATGTTACTTGCGACCACGAAGTTAAGTATTGCCAAATTTGCTTTATAGAGTTAAACTACTAATGTCATTTGTCTGAACTGTTGTCTAGGATTCCGAGAATGCAGCATCCTTAGGTACGCTATAAGCGACGAGTGGGCAAGATCTCACGGTCCTGAAACTAAATGATTACCCACATCGGCTTCATTTTAATACTTTGGCTTCTGCAATAGGATAATGGAGACCCACAGTTTCCAAAAGTTTTTCTGCTTATTGATGACTCTCAATTTACTCCGGAAGGCATGTGCAATTGTCACAACTAGCATGTATGGACAGATGGAAACAACAGTTGTAAGAGGTCGACAGAGACAATTTGCACTAAACGTGTCGATATCGTGGTTAGGTACGTGTCTGGGCACCAAATGTTGCCTCCTCTACTCAGGTGTCTATGTACAGACTGTTCCTGCAAGAGCACCTGCCACCGTTGATGCAGAAGGTACCGCTACAGGATTAAATCGGAAGCAGGATGTGCTCCCAGCATGATGTCCTGGCCCTCTTTGCAGAAACAGTATGTGTGGCATAATCCGTATTTTCTACATCTGCCTGCAAGATACTCGGATGCCACCCCGTTAGACTTCTTTTTCTACGGCTACATGAAAATCGAAGTTCAAACTCAAAGAAGTGTGTAAGACTTTTTGAAACGGCCGCACACAGTGCACAACATAAGTTTTCCATCGAAAACGTAACGCCCTGCATCGATGTATGAAGGTGTCACTGCTACATCGATACCGGCTTCGCAATGAAGAAGTTAATGGTGCTCATTTTGAGTACTTACTGCAGCAGTGATGAGAGCAATAAACGATTGTAAGACACTTAAAAGCACTCCGTCTTCAGGCCACGAGTGGCCTACCGGGACCATCTGACCGCCGTGTCATCCTCAGTGGAGGATGCGGAGAGGAGGCGCGTGGGGTCAGCACACCGCTCTCGCGGGCGTTATGATGGAATTCTTGACCAAAGTCGCTACTATTCGGTCGAGTAGCTCCTCAATTGGCATCACGAGGCTGAGTGCATCCCGAAAAATGGCAACAGGGCATGGCGGCCTGGATAGTCACCCATCCAAGCGCCAACCACGCCCGACAGCGCTTAACTTCGGTGATCTCAAGGGAACCGGTGTATCCACTGCGGTAAGGCCGTATTGAAAGACACTTAACATTATTTAATTCGTAATGAAACATAGTGACCTCCGCGATATTCCATACTCATTCAGTACGCATTTCCGACACCTTCTTGGTTAACGAAATACATTTCTTGCTGTCACCGTCGTCTCACCTGTCCGTCTCGGCACCGAATTTTTGAACAGCCTGTATATGATTAGTTCGTGCTGGCCATGCGTTGAGTGCTCTTTCCAGCTGACAATTACACCCTTTTATGTGTCAAAGTAGATTCGTTAAAGGGAATAGCAGATCATTTTAATACGTGCTGTACTCATGAGTATCTCTGTCACTCCCAAACTCGGTTAAAGTGTTAACAGCAAATTTTTCAAGTGAATAAATGTATTCAGCGCTGTGGTTAATATTCTCGGCTACCTAAACACATTCCTGCAAGATGTGTGTGTGTGTACAGGGTGTTTCAAAAATGACCGGTATATTTGAAACGGCAATAAAAACTAAACGAGCAGCGATAGAAATACACCGTTTGTTGCAATATGCTTGGGACAACAGTACATTTTCAGGCAGACAAACTTTCGAAATTACAGTAGTTACGATTTTCAACAACAGATGGCGCTACAAGTGATGTGAAAGATATAGAAGACAACGCAGTCTGTGGGTGCGCCATTCTGTACGTCGTCTTTCTGCTGTAAGCGTGTGCTGTTCACAACGTGCAAGTGTGCTGTAGACAACATGGTTTATTCCTTAGAACAGAGGATTTTTCTGGTGTTGGGATTCCACCGCCTAGAACACAGTGTTGTTGCAACAAGACGAAGTTTTCAACGGAGGTTTAATGTAACCAAAGGACCGATAAGCGATACAATAAAGGATCTGTTTGAAACATTTCAACGGACTGGGAACGTGACGGATGAACGTGCTGGAAAGGTAGGACGACCGCGTACGGCAACCACAGAGGGCAACGCAGACCTAGTGTAGCAGGTGATCCAACAGCGGCATCGGGTTTCCGTTCGCCGTGTTGCAGCTGCGGTCCAAATGACGCCAACGTCCACGTATCGTCTCATGCGCCAGAGTTTACACCTCTATCCATACAAAATTCAAACGCGGCAATCCCTCAGCGCCGCTACCATTGCTGCACGAGAGACATTCGCTAACGATATAGTGCACAGGATTGATGACGGCGATATGCATGTGGGCAGCATTTGGTTTACTGACGAAGCTTATTTTTACCTGGACGGCTTCGTCAATAAACAGAACTGGCGCATATGAGGAACCGAAAAGCCCCATGTTGCAGTCCCATCGTCCCTGCATCCTCAAAAAGTACTGGTCTGGGCCACCATTTCTTCCAAAGGAATCATTGGCCCATTTTTCAGATCCGAAACGATTACTGCATCACGCTATCTGGACATTCTTCGTGAATTTGTGGCGGTACAAACTGCCTTAGACGACACTGCGAACACCTCGTGGTTTATGCAAGATGGTGCCCGGCCACATCGCACGGCCGACGTCTTTAATTTCCTGAATGAATATTTCGATGATCGTGTGATTGCTTTGGGCTATCCGAAACATACAGGAGGCGGCGTGGATTGGCCTCCCTATTCGCCAGACGTGAACCCCTGTGACTTCTTTCTGTGGGGACACTCGAAAGACCAGGTGTACCGCCAGAATCCAGAAACAATTGAACAGCTGAAGCAGTACATCTCATCTGCATGTGAAGCCATTCCGCCAGACACGTTGTCAAAGGTTTCGGGTAATTTCATTCACAGACTACGCCATATTATTGCTACGCATGGTGGATATGTGGAAAATATCGTACTATAGAGTTTCCCAGACCGCAGCGCCATCTGTTGTTGAAAATTGTAACTACTGTAATTTCGAAAGTTTGTCTGCCTGAAAATGTACTGTTGTCCCAAGAATATTGCAACAAATGGTGTATTTCTATCGCTGCTCGTTTAGTTTTTATTGCCGTTTCAAATATACTGGTCATTTTTGAAACACCCTGTATGTGTGTGTGTGTGTGTGAACTCTACACATAAATATAACTAGTTTCTTCTGTGCAATGAATCGTTTTGCCTGAGTAAGGAGTTATCCCAGCAGAAAATGAAAATTTGCAATGCGTGTTGACTTACTGACTTCTGTATCCCCAAAGTTGGCAATTAATGTTATGGCAAAAGCAGCCGGACTTAAATGTTATAGCGTGCGTACTACATGATTTTTGCAGTTTATCTTTTCGTCAATATGCACACCTGAGAAATTAGGAACATTCGAGCCTGCCTACTATTTCTCGTTAGTATACTAGCTTGATGGAAATTAGGATATTAGTGTTAGTACAAAACTGGAACAGGGATTGAAATTCTGATTCGTAACCCACTTGATAAATCATTATATTCTATAATAACAGAAATGTGTTCTACTAGATTCGAAGTCAAGTAATATTTTTTTTGTGGATAATACTTTTACCCTTGATTGTTACCTTTACTCAAAAATCAGAGTAAATGTTTAGACATGCATGCAAACTGTACGAGAACTCGAACTGCAAATTAGTTCAAATAGAACCGACGTATGTCGTAAGATATAATACTATCAGCTCATGCGTTTCACGTACTTGTCGAGTTTGAAGACAGCTTCTTGTTGCAGCTTTTTCGAAGTTTTTCGAGTATTGCTTGCATTCATTCCACCTGACTTAAATTCCACGTGGTTGTTAGAATAGCGCTCGATACCATACCGAGATCTGCGGCCTGTCGGGAAATCTCAGCCTCGACGAATATGAGAATCGTTTATCCAGCCCTACTCCTTGCTTTAAATGAACATCATTTTCCTGTCAATCTATAGTTATAGACTCCATCAAATAATATTTGCGAAAGCCATTACAATAAAAGTTGTTTCATGATTATATTTAGAAATTTGGCCGTTACGTTAAACGTCATGTTTGCTCGGTGTATAGTTTACTGTTTCAGCGTGAGCCAATCAAGTGTTTCTGCCCGATGAGTTCTGAGACTCATCTCGCAAGACTAAACACGCAAGAGACAAAGCGTTGGTAAATAGGCCGTAGGGCGATGGCGCCATTTACCAAATGAGGCTACAGCCACTGGTCGTGCATGTGAAGCATGTAAACACACTGTAACCGGGAAATCAGGTTTACCCTACAGGCTGTCTACATGCGGCGAGGGCAATAAAGGTGATTGCTACCACCGCTGTTTAAAGGGGGCTTCATAGAGCGTAGAGGCCACTTCACCGCATTTCTGCACGTTGCGGGCATAGACAGCTTCATGATTAAGCCGATGGTATGTGTTCATGAATGGAAACAAATTTTAAACACCAATTACACCATCTAAAGCAATGCTAATTAGATATTCTTTTGCAAATGTAACAGGCAATTTCCCATAAGTAACAAATGATATATGTATTTAGTACCGGCGTTTTTGCCACGAATGTGAATTGATAATTTTAGGGAGAAAACTTTTTCAATCAAAAGTAAACATAAAGCGTCATTGGGTACATGTATTTGGTCCGGCAAGATTATAACGTTTCTTTACATTCAAGCCGTCCGAAGTGGCCGAGCGGTTCTAGGTGCTACAGTCTGCAAGCGCGCGACCGCTACTGTCGCAGGTTCAAATCCTGCCTCGGGCACGGATGTGTGTGATGTCCTTAGGTTAGTTAGGTTTAAGTAGTTCTAAGTTATAGGGGACTGATGACCTCAGATGTTAAGTTCCATAGTGCTAAGAGCCATTTGAACCATTTTTTTTTTTTTTTACATTCAGAAGATATGTTTGTTTCCAGCTCTGCATAGTAACCAATCGTTTCCATAACAGGTAACGTCCTCCTTGATTATTACGCCCTAGCCCTATTTGCTTAAAGAAATGTTCCATCTGTGTCTGTAGAAGTTGTAGCATAATCTGAAGAACTTCACGTTTTGTTTGCTGTCAGTGTCACCTCACTGCAGAAAAAAAGCGAAACCACTGTTACATGACGGATACGGAACTGCTGTTTGTGGCGTAAAGTGACGAAGTTACAACCACACCGATGAAAGAGAAAAGATTTTTGTCGCTGTCAGAAATTATGACTATTAGTTTTCGAGATTGATCAAATGCCACCTCAAAAGTATGTAAGGGTCGAATTTGTGTTTAGCTGAACAAATATGTAGTATTTAAATTATTGTTAAAACATTCGTCAAGTTAATGGATGTATGCCACTCCACACTTGTTGAACAAGATTCCCGTCTAGAAGCATTTTAAGAGCGAAATTCTGTTCCACCAAAATTAACATTCATCGACATGAGTAGAAGGTCATAAAATTTTGAAAGGCGTATTTAGCTGAACGTATCGGGAGGGGCAACAGTCTGAATGATTGACTGATCTGGCCTTGTAACATTAATCAAAATGACCTTGCTGTGCTGGTACTGCGAACGGCCCAAAGCAAGGAGAAACTACAGCCGTAATTTTTCCGGGGGCATGCAGTTATACCGTATGAGATGAATACACTAAGAAAATTCAGAAGGATGTATGTTGCAACACGTACTGAGAGATGAAGAAGCTTGCACAGGATAGAGTAGCACGGAGAGATGCATCAAACCAGTCTCTGGACTGAATACCTTAACAACAACAACAACATGGGGAGGTATGGTTACATACTATAATCGGTAACTGCCTCCCGCGTCTCCATCAGGCGAACTAGAATACTAAGAGTCTCTTACCATACAAAAGCATCACATCATAACCATTTCAATGATAACTTATAAAAGTAGCATCTCACTTCCAGATTTATTTCTATAGTTGACTGGCTGCCTTATCCGTGACAAATATTCATTGTCTCCAGTTTGCTACCTGCAATTAAGAAACTGTTAAATTAAATATTTACAAAAATAATAGCATATATTGGCTTTACTTGTGCGTGTCTGACTTAGATAGCACAGACTTTAATTTTACTAGGGGTTGGTGGGGGTAAAGCCCGCACAGTGTTTTTGAACTGACTGCCATCGATTCAGAACGTGACTACCAGGTAGTAGATTTGTCTTATTGTAACTTATTGTCGATGAAAGTGCGTCCAGACAGGTCGTTCCAGAGGTGATAAAAAGAGATAAGGGTAGTTTTTACTTCTTACTTGTAATGTTTCTGACTTATTACTTAAACATTAAATAATGCAGGCTTAGAAAAGAAGAATCAACGAATTGCTCGTTAACACTACAGTATTTAAGCTTCATTTTCGCCGGAAATACGTGTTCCAATTGGTCACGAAGATCAACAATGGCGTGTTTGTCAGAAAATGGCGAAATAAGGCAAATCGTTGCAGATATTGTGAGCAAAATCCCCGCAGTCCAACAATGTGGCAACAATTTCAAAGACATGAGCCACAAAAGATGGCATTCAATAAACACTGAGATTATTTCACCTGAAGATATATTTCCGTTGTCTAGAATGAAGTTTTAGGGGAAACTTTCTCGGAAACATAAAAAAGGTAATCTACGTCACGTAACAGATACTATGGACAAGAATGTCCATACGATAGCTTTTAGCGGTTTGGGGGAGCAAGACATGGGGATATGGAGTATCTTAAATGTTTTGGAAGACAAACGATGACTTGTAAGCAGTCATAACAATGATCCAGTTCCGACCCTGTCAAAAGCTGCGTAATACCGATTTTTAAATCAATTTCTTGAAAGAAAAACGCCTGACTACACTATATTTTTTCCTTTACCTGAGAACTAGGGGTGGGGGACGCGGTACCCCCTTGCCGCCGGGTATGGGCGCCCTTGACTACAGAGCAAACAAATAATTTTGAGAACTGACTTTACCTCTGCAGCTACCTGCAATTTTCCAGACATTGACGCTAATGTCTCGTGTATGCGTCGTTGCGTCGTAAACAAATGTGGGAACAGCAAAACGTTCAGAAAACGGCATCACATTTGCGAGGCCTTTGTATCTTCGCGCAGAATCCGCACCAAGCGTCACTGGTGCTAAAAAATTAACCTTCCATTATTTAGCGTCATTTTGTTATAATGCGAATTCGCGAAATACGTCACGTTAAGTGATGAACAGCTAAACAAAAATTTTGATAAATAAAGGACTGAGACTTTCCATTTCCGTTAGTGTATTAACACAGATGATAATGAAATATTAAAAATGAGAAAAGTCCGTTGAATGTAATATTTCTAGTTATCTAGTTGCAGAATCAAACCGAATGTTGTCCATATTTGCAGAGCCTCTGGCCACATACGGCAATAGTTGAGAACCTGACGAGCGCCGACAGTCATTAGGCCAATTACGACTGCTGCCGGCTGATAGGCGTGCCTGCTAATGAAAATCAAATCAGGGCCCAACTGGCGTGGGCGTACGCAGTTGCTCTCCGGCACTGTGGCGGATGCTTGCTCATTGTTTTGTTTCCGATTGTTCCTGGGAGGAGCATTAGCAACAGCGAGAAGGTAATTTCTGCGAGCAACTGTTAACGAATCTAATTTTCTGCCAATCATCTCGCCGGGTGCTAAGTGCAAGGGATAATAACTACGCTCTGTGATATCTAACGCTTCACAGTCTTGGCGTGTGCTGTAATCAGATTTAACGCCGTACAAATGATCAGTCGTTACGGAGATTGTTAGCAGATTGTCGCCAAATTATCGCGGCTGCCGAGAATATTCCGCACGTGACTTGTATTCCCCAACCACATTTCCACTGCTCCCTTCAATCTCATCTCTCCACCTTATTCTGCTATAGTTTAATTATGTTGTGATATGAGAACATTAATTTCCAAATAATTGGCATTCAAAGTGAAGACAATTGAACTATGCTATTCAAATTTAGAACTAGTTCTAATCGTCGCCCAAAAATTTCACTGCTGCTCACAGTCACAAATGGGTGATATGGGAATAAGCTTTCCCTAGTAATGAAAGAAAACAAACCTATACTCAAAGAGAAAAAGGTGGGCGGTCCTGTTGCGTTTCACATTGAAACATTGCAGTATCAGTTTCTCTCGTGGCTCGGTTTATTCAAAACTTTGCATATTCCGAATAGCCTCGCGTGATTAGCAAACATTACAGCTCACTTCTGTTAATAATTCGGAGTTGAAGAATAAGTGCACGTAATTACATTCGTAATGGCCATTTGCTACAGCATCCTAGTCCATATTCCGAACTCAAATATAACTACAGAATAGCTCCGACATTTTCTTTGCACTTGATGTAATGATTAACAAACTATGTGATTCTTGAACTTCTGCCGGTGTAATGAGTATTCCATGAGATTTGAAGCTTGCAGCCAGATGAAGTGGACATATTGCCACGAAATTTCGGCTGACAACCATTCAGCCACCTTCAGGTGAGTTTAACACTGGAGATTGCTGGTTCACTTCAACTCGCCAGGGTATCCGAGAGCGCTAACGCGCTGCTTCCTGGACTCGGGTAGGCGCGCCGGCTCCGGATCGACTCCGCCCGGCGAATTAACGACAACGGCCGGTGTGCCGGCCAGCCTGGATGTGGTTTTTAGGCGGTTTTCCACATCCTACTAGGTGAATACTGCGCTGGTCCCCAAGTCCCGCCGCAGTTACATGACACAGACATTTGAAACACATTCACACTATTTCACGATTTACACTAGACGCAGACAGCTGGGGTACACTACTCCCATCCCGGGGGATATGAGGTGACGGCAGGAAGGGCATCCGGCCACCCCTTAAAATTAACCATGCCAACTCCATACTTCACTCTGCCGATCCTGTGCACAATGCGGGATACAGGCGGTAGCGAAAGAAAGAAAGTAAGAATTTCTGGAGCACTTCACTGATAGAGGAGGTAAACTGGACAGAGGCCACTTATGCAGTGGTTGACATATGCTCATGAGCCTCCGAGCCAATTTATGTACCGGGTGATTAGAATTGAAGTGCAGCCACTTACAGAGGTCCAGTGTGGGTTGTGATTACGTCATGGCAGCGAAACGAGGTAGATATAGTAATGAGTTAATGCGGAACCGATTTACGCTGTGACAAAATTAGTTCCGACTCTGGTCGTCAGGTGCAAAGCAGCGCTGGAGAGCATTCCACCGCTCGCCGACGTCTCCAGTGTTCATACTGAACAACGTATGCAGGCGCCAATTAATAATAAAATCAGCATTATGCCTTTATCACTTGTATAACCTTTTCTGCCGACATCCCATTCCTAATACAATTAAATATGAAAACATTTCTATACGTCTTTCTTGGAGATTTGCGCCTGGTAGCCAAAACTGTAACTAACTTTTTTTACTGAGTAAATCGGTTTCAGATTAACGCATTAGAATATCTTCCTAGTGTTGCTGCCATATGATAATTATGGCCTGCACGGGACCTCTGTGAGTAGTTGCACTTTAATTATAACTACCCGGTTTGAAGTCAGCGACGTGGATCAACACTGTCTAGCGTGAAACACTCACCTAAAGATTGCTGAATAATTGTCATCCGAAATATCGTGGCAAGATGTTGTCACCCGGATGCAAGTCCGAAACCTCATTGGATAGCAGCTCTCTTTAAATGTGGATAAACGCAAGATAACAGAAAGTCGTCCCAAATGTACTTACAGCCATTCAGTGACGATGATTTGTTTTCCAGAAAAGCGTCGCCAGCGAACATCTAATAGTGCGACCACACCACATATAACGTACGGTACCTTGCACGAATATTAAAAACTTTAGCGGTCTTACTACTATCTCTGGGGGGGCCTATCCGATGTTCCTTCGTTTCTGTTGAATATCCGCCATCCAATGTAACGTAACTGTTTGTATTAGTCAAAATGTCTTCAATAGGATCACATATTTGTGGAAGTATTCGGTATGATCGTATATTCTTTACCGTCGTTCAATAACATTGGTACTACCTACAGTCTCTTTTCCTTCTTAGGTTGGTCAGCGGTCAAACATTGGTATCGCAGTGTCTCGACGCCTGAATACTACTGTAAAAGGTTAATTTATTGTTTTCACTCTCTGTTTGTTGTACACAGTTTCAACATATGACTGATCTACGAGAGATAGGACGGAGTGTTAAAATAATTTCATTGACAATCATATGATCAACACTTCCTAGGCTTTTTAACAGATACTTCGCCAGGATATGAGTATGAAAATTGTTTTAGGATTCACGCATAGTCTTTTCACGGATACTTGCATTTTCTCTGCCGATTCTTTTTAAAAGTGTTCCCTAACCAGCACAGGCTAAGAGTGCATTAGTGTCGCAGTTGAGTTGAAAGAGTATGTGGGGCACATGGTTGTATGCATTTGATTTTGTAATGTATTATTCAACAGTATGTGCATGTGCTTCACACCATCTATTTTCAGATCAGCATTTGGCACTTTTCATACAAACAAAGCTCATTGTGTCATGATGGAGATCTTTCTCGTATTTTGTAAGCAATGTATTACCCAGCACTTAAACGCAGAATATGTCTTTTGCTGAGTGGGCCAACAATTACTGTGAATTTTAGCAAGAAATGCTTTCCCTATCACAACTGGAGGAAGTTACTTTCCTCACGTCTTCTAAAGATGTCTCACTAATTTCACGTGTTGTCATCTCGAAAAACGACCGTAGACTGCCTTGTATGAACACAACATCGTATAAGTACGTCATCTGAGGCAATTTTTCAACAAACTATTCCATCTTTACATGAGGTCATATTTTATACATGGGTTCATGTGTACCTCCTTGGTCTATTTTAGCCATTTGGCGCCTGCTCTCTCAGTGCGCACTTGTGATTGTAATGAGCATTGCCTGATAAAATGAGTGATACTTAAATTATTGTTAACATGTCCTCAGTGCAAGTAACGTCATCATCATGGTTGGAGCCATGTTTTGATTATTAAACGGTAAATATAAACGATAAAATATGCACTTCTTGGCGCCCATAGGTGGAGGTGAATCCCCACTGTCCCTCCCTGCTCCGGTAAGATACGGCTCTTGGTCGTCCGGCCGTACTTAAGCTATGTGACCATCTACATCTACATCTACATCCATACTCCGCAAGCCATCTGACGGTGTGTGGCGGAGGGTACCTTGAGTACCTCTATCGGTTCTCCCTTCTATTCCAGTCTCGTATTGTTCGTGGAAAGAAGGATTGTCGGTATGCCTCTGTGTGGGCTCTAATCTCTCTGATTTTATCCTCATGTTCTCTTCGCGAGATATACGTAGGAGGGAGCAATATACTGCTTGACTCTTCGGTGAAGGTATGTTCTCGAAACTTTGACAAAAGCCCGTACCGAGCTACTGAGCGTCTCTCCTGCAGAGTCTTCCACTGGAGTTTATCTATCATCTCCGTAACGCTTTCGCGATTACTAAATGATCCTGTAACGAAGCGCGCTGCTCTCCGTTGGATCTTCTCTATATCTTCTATCAACCCTATCTGGTACGGATCCCACACTGCTGAGCAGTATTCAAGCAGTGGGCGAAGGAGCGTACTGTAACCTACTTCCTTTGTTTTCGGATTGCATTTCCTTAGGATTCTTCCAATGAATCTCAGTCTGGCATCTGCTTTACCGACGATCAACATTATATGATCATTCCATTTTAAATCACTCCTAATGCGTACTCCCAGATAATTTATGGTATTAACTGCTTCCAGTTGCTGACCTGCTATTTTGTAGCTAAATGATAAAGGATCTATCTTTCTGTGTATTCGCGGCACATTACACTTGTCTACATTGAGATTCAATTGCCATTGCCATCTGACGTGTCGTTCGATGAGTCTGCTTTGTTTTCCTGCCTACTCGCTAGCCTACCGTAGTAAAATATCCCTATTCTGTGCATTAATACATAGTAACGAAATGTAATACATGTAGGCAGGGATGTGGCATAAACGCTACACGTTTTACACATTAACAGAATTTGTGAAATGACCCGCCATGTTCGTGTGTCCTTAACAACCAAGTGGTAGCCTGCAGTGATGTGGCAGCACTGTAGCGACAAAGGACAGACGTCAACTGGTAAGTAATTATGGCTGAACTACAGCAATGCAATTGTAAACAGACCACTCATCTTACAAATTAAAAGAGTATATGTATTGTAGGATGTTGCGAAAGCAATAGAATACAACACACCGCATTAAACGATTGGACAGTGTGATACAAAATCTTTGCAGTACTGATCGAAACATTCTACAGTTATCACATAATAATTTAACATCAAAGATAGGATCCTCTATTTTAAACATTATATATTCATTTAGAAGAAGACATTTCACAGTAAATAAGGCGAGTGTCACTCTGGTACAACTTGCAGATATACTGTACGTGATTCTACAGAAATATGCGTATCCAGTGATTCATATTTGACTGTTAGGATCACAAATTGGGGTGTACATCACCACTTTACAATGACCGACTGTAAGACGAGTTCCTCACACACATGTACAGTTACTGGAACCTTAGAGTCGATTTTTCGTACTCACTTCTGTTCAGTTTTCTATTACTGTGGTTGCTCTTTACCGTGGAGCTATTAATGTTAAGTGTGAACTGCTCCGATAACTTACATTTTTCATGCTGTTGTCAGACTGCGTTCAGAATTATTTACATGAGGTGTAACTTTGTCTACGATAGAGCATAGCTTTTACAAATAGGAGCGTGTTAGGATTTGCTAGTATTTTACAGTTCGACTAAAATTACGTGATATTTGACACTTACCGCGTTGAAGCTGCTTTCCTCCAATCATAGCGCTTAACGTAGCGTCTTAACCGGTTGCCGTTGCCAGATTGCCGCAAGAAAGGTCATATCACTTCGAATTCGATGCCTAGCTTTCTTTGTTGATATGTTTTGATCCCGAATCCCTTGTCTAGCCCTTTTATCTCGTATTTCATCATACATCACAACCACACCAAAAACAACACGCACACACACAACGATGATAGAGATGAGGTCCCACACTCTGAGGAGCGTAGGGGACGATGCGGGAGACACGCACCGCTGTACTAGGCAAGGTCCTGGTGGAGGTGGTTTGGCATCGTCTTCCTCCGGCGGTAATGGGGATGAATGATGATATGAAGACAACAAGAGGGCCGGGGTGGCCGAGCGGTTCTAGGCGCTACATTCTGGAACCGTGCGACCGCTACGGTGGCAGGTTCGAATCCTGCCTCGAGCATGGATGTGTGTGATGTACTTAGGTTAGTTACGTTTAAGTAGTTTCTAAGTTCTAGGGGACTGATGACTTCAGAAGTTAAGTCCCATAGTGCTCAGAGCCATTTGAACCATTTGATGAAGACAACACCCAGTCATCTAGAGGTAGGAAAAATCCATAACTCCGCTGGGAATCGAACCCGGGACCCCGTGCGCGGGAAGCGAGAACGCTACCGCAAGACCACGAGCTGCGGACCAACGATGTTAACGAAATACTTACATTTTACACACAGCACTAACCAACCATTACTGGTTCCTTCTTCATACGACACGATTTAGCGTCACTTATACAATTATTATATTCAGAGAGACTGTGTGAAGCCTAATTTTTGAAGGCTGCAAAGTAATTGTTATGCCTGGGACCAGAGTCAAAACATTCTTCTGCAGCGTAGTGGCGTAGCTTTGATGGTTAGCGCATAAACCTTACGTGTAGAAGCGCATAGGTGCGAATATAATCAAATACGGCAATTTTGTGTCTATCTAATCAAATGACTTTGGTTATCATTTTTAGTCAATTATTTGGCAACACTTAGCGGGAAATGACAGACGTCAACTGTCAGTTCTACACAGAACAGTCACATTACAATTGAAAGAATATGTACCGTAGAGCGTTGCGAAAAAGAAGAACGGCATAAAAGGATAGTAGCATATGCCTTGAAACTTGAAAATAAGTATTTTCTCGCGTCTTGGAAGGAAACCACTCCGTCGGCTTTCCACGGCGGGCTGTCTTTCTTGAATAAACGCCGCCTGCAGGTAACGACCGGCGTCCGTGACAAACGGCCTGCTCACAGTGGAGGGGTCCAGAACCGTAGATAAGGCGCGATGGCGCGGTTAGGCCGAGAAACCGCGCCCGACACCGCCCCGACCGGCGGACAATTCCCGGGAACGCCGGCCGAGGCGCCGGGGGAAAAGAGCATTTGATAAGATGGCGAAACCCGAAATGTATTCCCAATACATTTCCACGGGGGGCTCCTCAATACGTTTCCTCCCGCCCAAGCTCACTATGAGCTATCGATCTGTCCTCTGGGCGGGCAAGCGGAAAGGTAGCAGGGTCTCTGGAGCGGAACTGAAGAAGGGAAAAAAAAAAGACGGATTGGAGTGGAAGGGGGGAAATGGTGTGGAGGGGGATTGGGGAGGATTGGGGGGCGGGTTGGAAGTAACGGAGTCGTGGCCGTGTTGGGGCGAGGACGTCGTGCTGCCATCTCGGGACCTCTCATTCCGAATTCTACGACTAATTCTTGGGCTCCAGAGTGCGCCCATCAAAAGTTTAGTAGCTCCGGGGGCCGCGCGCCTGACGTATTGGTTCCGGAAATGCTAGTGGCTGGTGCCTCCGCGCAGCGACACTGTAGTGGAGCGAACAGCTGCAGCGCCGGCGGGAAGCGGGAACAGCTCGCCACTGCGGCGACGGCGGTGCGCCGAGGTCAGCTAGAGGTCGCTCGCCTGCGCTGGCGCCTCTGCCGGAACACAGTTTGGCCGCGAAACACGCTGCTGTTGCGGCTCCAAACTGCTATCGGGAAACAGTACCATCGACAGATCCGGATCAAGGGGAGAGGGTGAAGCAAACCGCGGTATCTCATCTGCCACAGGCGGCAATTTCAGCGGGCGCCAAATTCTTAGTCGTGAAGAAAAAATCCTTGTTTCACAAAGCGCCTAACATCCAGCGTACGTTCGTCTAGACTGTTCATATGATTTTGAAACACATCTCAGTTTTTGATCATTTTTAAACACATTCTAAGTTGATTTCTGAACGAATCACAAGTTGATTTTTGAATGCTGCCATGGGAATTCCCGTCGTATCTAGAAATAAAAAGACTTCCCCCGGAGAAAATGGGACCAGGCTACACGCGCTGAGGCGAATAAAGCCGATCGGATGAATGCCAATTGCTGTTTGCTTATGTGGTTGACTGAGTGTGCGAATGATTATCCTTGTTTTGAACCGTGGCGGCTCATATCGATAGTGCCACTCTGGTGGTTTATCTTTACTTCGACCGTCAGGGCGGTAAGCAGCGCCCTCTGGGGCCTACGCGAGGAATAACGAGGCGACGCCTGAGGGTGTGTGCTCCGGGACGCCGTGGAAGACGGTTGTCGGGTTGACTCAGCGAGTGTGGCACCGGACCTATCGCATGGAGATATACAAGTTGGCTCTGAACGGAAGGCGCCGTAGCAAGCAGCCGGAAGCGGGCGTCCTGTAATTTATGTGAAGGTTCAAATGGTTCAAATGGCTCTGAGCACTATAGGACTTAACATCTGTGGTCATCAGTCCCTAGAACTTAGAACTACTTAAACCTAACTAACCTAAGGACATCACACACATCCATGTCCGAGGCAGGATTCGAACCTGCGACCGTAGCAGTCGCGCGGTTCCGGACAGAGCGCCTAGAACCGCTAGACCACCGCGGCCGGCTTTATGTGAAGGAGTAACGGTTTTTGCATTCGATGTCCTAGTGGTTCCCGAGAGTTGCGGAGGCTGCTTTCGGAGAAGAGAATTGGCAAGAGCTTGTGTCTACGCTCTTTTCCGTACTATGTTGCTGCCTGCCGTTATAAACGGGTGAAAATCAGGCGCTTGTATTGACTATACGGGAACTGATGTAAAATTACATTTGTGATTGAGTCTCACTTGTACTGTGACAATTTAGAGGCGAAAACTGTGGTTTCATTAGGTCTGGTTCTTTGCTGTGCAACTAAAGCAGTCAGTTATTTGGGGTAACTGAGGGAGCACCATTATGTTGGTCTAAGTGATACGTTCTCCACGTTTGTCCATGGCTTTGTGAATCGAAATCGTGGGGGAGTACACGCGTGAGTAATTTGCTATTGTATTGATGGTTATGTTGTAAAGACTGTTCTCTGGTGTGTTAAATCACGCGCTGATTTGTAGCCAATCTAAGCGCAAGTTACCATTGCTAGTTGCTTATGTCCTACTGTCCTTATGATTGGCGTTGTTTGTCTTTTGATTGTGGGTGTGCTCACGTTTAAAAAAAATAATAATTACGGCTACTATTCATAAGGGTCGTCTAGTAATGAAATTGCTTAAGCTGCTATCATATGCTGGTCTGTTTGCCTATCACATTGGCTTTCTATGCAGTAACTGAAGGAATGTTTATGGTGGTTCAAGACTGCAGGCTGACTAGTATTTGAACTGGTGTTGAGCTTAAGGGCTAGATCAGCATCCAGAAAACACACACGCTGCGCGTGGTTAATTGTTCCGCTATTGGGGAGCCGGCTCTCTGTTCTTTGATTGTATAAGGATTCGAGATGAGTGCATCGCCGTAGTTTTTCGCGTGCTTAATTACGGGGTGTCGGTGATGTTCTAGGACTAGACTTGTGATGTATGTTATGTTGAAAGGGAGTTAACTGTACCAAACTTAAGAGAGCTTTTAGTTTGTTTTAGGTCTGTACACGGAATGATGTTGTTATTTTGTCGATTGCGGCAATAACTAACTTCCAGTGTGGGGAGATCCTTTGAGGGACTTGTATTGTACTGTTGCAGTGCAGTCCATCTGAAACGTGCGGCTTAAAACTTGGGACTGCAGCTCTCTGATGTTATATATTACTGTTTAATCTTAAATGTCTTGGATGTAATACGGTTGTTGAGGATTATGTAATTTTGATCTCTGGTTCCTTAAAGGAAGTATTTCGTTTTAAAATATGTGCTCGGTCAGAGCCTATTTAAATATGATTTTAACTCAAAATTCAAATTTTCTAGTCTTGCCTTCTTAAAAGGCTTTCAGTTAAATGATTGCTATTTGCCTGTTTAAATGCTTGAGTGACTTAAGGGACAAGAATATTATTTTGTAATTTGTACTGATTGTTCCTTTTGGGTAATACCTGACTTATGTGTTCAATAAATGTGTCTAGTCTATGGTGATGCACTGTTCTATTGCTAGCCTACCCCTTCCACTCCACAGCCTATTGAGCTGCTTTGTGTCGAAATTGTGTTCAGAACACGCCTCTGACCTGACACCTCAATAATCACTAGCGAAATCCATAGATTCAGACAGCCAAATCGGAAAACAACTAACAGAAGTAACAGGTAAGAAAGATTACGTATTACCTTCTCAGTGTATCCAAGAAAATGAAATTCTGACAGAAAATTTTTGCTATATCCCTACACTACTAAGGACCACTTGTACAGTCCCCGGTTAGCAGCTGCTTCAATTCTATTCTTGGAAAAGAAGTGCATTCTACGAACACTTAGTAACACGTAGCCAGACAATAAACGCTGGATAGCTGAACCAATGATTCCGGCAGGCTTAGTGAAGTTAACCGGAGAATAAGTTTTGACAATGGCAAATTAGTCATGACCAAGATCGTTTGTTACAACGAGGAAGGAGAAGAAATGGGGACAGCTCACAAATTAATGGAAGAATATGACGATTGCAAAGACAAATAAAAATTTCGTACTATTGCTTTCCGATCTCATGCTTGAGAAACTGCAGCATATGAATGAAACGTGAAACTCTTTTCTAACATAAAAATTTTTGCTTATTCTACGAATAATAGACATTTGATACTGGTGCTTCGTGAATTATATTCTGTCGTGTTATTTATGTAAATGAGGTACATGAAAATCACTATTTGTGCCAAAATAGTCTCTGCTGCAGTATTACAAAGGCCTATTTGGTTTTATCTTGCAGGCAGTGACAATATAGACGTAATCAAATTGAGAAATCACAGAAGTCTTGGATACTATTCGCATTAACAGCTTTTTCAGTATTGGAGAACGGCATTTTGATTTTTCATTTAGCAAAATGTTTGACGAACTTTGACGAGGTAACAGATTCCATGAAGAAATGTGTACTACCGTATCTTGTTTATCTCTTGTCTTTACTGGTTTTATGCTTTCTATATTTAATTTTATGTCACACTGAGGAGAAAGCCATTAGGTAAATGGTAATAAAGAGTACAAATTTTCTGAAGAGTTCTTATTTCTTATTCTCTCGGTCACAAATGATCCCATCCACCCACTTACTATTAATTGTGAGTTCAATACACATTTGAATTCCACAGAGCAAAATACGTCGTGCGACAGAAGAATGCTGTGTTAAGAGGCGTGGCAAAGCAATTTGGCACAGTTAAGACCGAATAACAGGTCTTACATTTACTCGAAAATACATGTTTTATATATATCAAACTCTTCACAGATATGTGCGCTACAAAATGAATATATTCTCGTAAAATTGATTAAAAAAAAATTGTTGATGTCTTATCTGAAACGCTCGAGGGTGGAGCGGGCCCCACTATTACGTTTTTGCTCCGGTTCGGAAATATCATAGATCCAGGTCTCATCATTGTTTCCACTCTTTCTTCGTAAGGAAAAAAGAAATTTCATGTTCAACGTCCCGTTGGCGCCGAAGTCATTAGAGACTGAGCAAACTTTACGATGGAGAAAGGATAGAGGAGGAAATCAGCCGTGTCTTTTGAAAAGAATCATCCCGTTATCAGCCACAAGTGATTTAGAGAATTTAAGAAAAGTTTAAGTATTAATGAGCTGCCATCCTCCAGAGAGCATATCAGATATCTTACCGTTACGCCATCTCTTTCGGTTACGAACCGCGGTTTAATGTTTTAAACATTGCGTCAGACGGTGCAAATGTCAACAATTTTAGATACGGAGTACGTCTTATAGCTACACTTTTTCACTCAAGATAGTGCGAATTACTTAAACGATCCCTGGCAAAAAAAGCAGGAAACGAAATTAAACTTCACTGGTTGGGAGTGTAAGTGATGTTACACTAAAGAGCCAAAGAAGCAGGTACACCTGCCTAATATAGTACAGGGCCTCCACGAGCACGCAGAAGTGCCGCAACACGACGTGGCATGGACTCGACGAATGTCTGAAGTAGTGCTGGAGAGAACTGACATCATGACTCCTGCACGGCTGTCTATAAATCCGTAAGAGTACGAAGGGGTGGAGATCTCTTATGAACAGTAAGGTGCAAGGCATCCCAGATACGCTCAATAATGTTCATGTCTGGATAGTTTGGTGGCCAGCGGAAATGTTTACATTCAGAAGAGTGTTCCTGGAGCCACTCTGTAGCAATTACGGAAGTGTCGCTTTGTCCTGTTGGAATCACCCAAGTCCGTCGGAATGCACAGTGGACATGAATGGATGCAGGTGATGAGACACGATGCTTATGTACGTATCGCCTGTCAGAGTCATATCTAGACATATCGGGGGTCCCATACCGCTCAACCTGCAAACGGCCCACAATATTACAGAGCTTCCACCAGCTTGAACAGTCCCCTGCTGACATGCAGGGTCCCTGGATTCATGAAGTTGTCTCCATACTCGTACTCTTCATCGAATCGATACAATTTGAAACGAGACTCGTCAGACCAGAGAACATGTTTCCAGTCATCAACAGTCCAATGTCGGTTTTGACAGCCCCAGGTGAGGTGCAAAACTTTGTGTCGTGCAGTCATCAAGGATACACGTGTGAGCCTTCGGCTCCGAAAGCCCATATCGTTGAATGGTTCACACGGTAACACTTGTTGGTGGCCCAACATTGAAATCTGCAGGAATGTGTGGAAGAGCTGAACTTCTGTCACGTTTAACGATACTCTTCAGCGTGTCGATGGTCCCGTTCTTGCAGGATCTTTTTCTGGCAACAGCGATGTCGGAGATATGATATTTTACCGGATTCCTGATATTCACGAAGTGAAATGGTCGTGCGGGAAAATCCCCACTTCATGGCTAACTTATGGAGTTCTACAACTGCGATGGTTTTCACGCTTTTCGTCGCCTGTTGCAGATTATAGAGGTCATGGATGTCTTCTTTCATACGAACGTCGTTATACGATGTTTCTTGGATGCTTGGTAAAGAAACAAATACAATCTAGTAGGCTTTCAACACCTCGGATTTAATACGATATTGATTTTAATGTGCTTAACGTAATTTTCGATACAAGTGTATTTCGTTAACTATTTAGTTTAATTCAAATGTTTGAACGTATGTCATTGATATAGTCGTACTCCATTTTCACGAAAGTGTTGTTCGTGAATGATCAAAGTATTACTTCTGTGTATCAATCTGTTGCAGTAGCAGAACATGTTATTTATTTCCCAGTGAAGAATAGATATATCTGCATGAAATATCAAGTGTTATAACACAGCATAGCTCTCTTTGACACTTTGACAAAACTGGTTGTCAGAGACAATACTAGATGTCTTTTTTACGAACATACATGTTTTGCTTTTCAAAGCGCTGGTAATAATATAGTAATGACTCTGGAACGAGAGACATGCCACCTTTCGTATTACATATCCTGCCATAGTTATACCACTTTCTTGAAGACTACGTAAAATGATTATTTTTATAAATATAAATGACGATATCTGTGTGATTAAGTGTCGAAAAAACGTGCAGTCTGATGAAATTACGTCTGTAAATTACAATAGAAGGTGAAGTTCAAGGTAGAAACTACTATGATTCCATAAAATCCACGAGCGCTTATACACAGGCAAAAAGTTGATCATTGAACAATTTATAACAATTTATAACGACAAGAGATTGCAACGTCATAATGCATTCGAACAAAAGCAGCAATATAGATTACATACGATTATAAATTTGAGTTCCATCCCTGTAACACGCTATAGGATAAGTGCAACATAAACTCTTTTAGTACAAAGCAAATGTAGCGTAAAGTATGTTGGTACTTTTGCCTATGAACTATAAAAAAGCAAATAATGTTTCATTTATTTCCAAGTAGACTGAAATATTTGATACTATATTTCTTCAAAAGGTTTTTGAACGCCTCGTTTCCCTCCTTTATTCTCCTGATGCAATATTTCCTAAATTTGCTATTTGTCTGGATTATCTCTCATATGGACAACATCTCCCTCCAGCTCCTTCACACTGTAGCTTCTGGAAGCGTAACTGCCTATAGTTCATATCAGATAGAACGAAGAATTACTTGACACACAACAGCTCTTGTATGTGTGTTTTATAAATTATCGATGATTCACTTAGATAACAATAATTTCTTGGCTGTGATAATTGCTATGTAATAAAAATTAGGAACACCTCTGCATAAAACCATTGCCACTAGATGTTACAAATTCCTGCTGAAGGGTGTGAGCACATACTGACTCCACCGTACAACCGGCGATTCAACAGTAGAAGCAGTTTAGTAGAAAATGGCAAAACATACGAGTTTACAGAGTATTGTTATTGTTATCTCCAAGTTTTTTTACACATTACATCGTAGCGTACTTACCCTGTGCAGATCATACTGTCTCGAATCACAATAGATTCTCCAAGTCAAGTGTTTCGTCGGCATTCACCATTTATGCATTCGAATTTAGAAGCCTTACCTGCAACAGAAAGACATTAACATTAAACAAAAGTGTATTTTACGTGGGAATTGTAATGAGAGTCAGAGGAAAGCAAATTCATATTGGAACTAAAAGAAATGAGAAGACTGAGAACAGAGCAAGTAAAAAGAAAGAGGAACAAGGAAAGAAGAAAGTGGAACGAAGTGGAATAATAACGCAACGAGGAAGTTAGCAGCTCATTTGGAAAGTACAGCATTAAAAACTTGTTTTAGAGTATAAGAACTAGTTTCTTTGCAACGCTGTGGATATTAGTCGCCTGTCTGATGTGGTAGAGCTAAGTGCTTCGTGCATTAAAGAATTTAATAGATACTTGTATTAGGAGAGCAAAGTGAGGGAGATGCACAGCTATAGAGGCTGAAAGTGAAAATTTAATGGCGTGCTCTTATCAGAGGTTAACAGGCTCGAGCCATCTTGCTACGGAGGGAAACGGAAGCTTTAGTCCAGTGACCGATTACTCCGCAAAGAGTGAGTCTCACGGATCGTTATTGACGTGTCGGTAGTGTTGTAAAAGAAATCAGAAAGGAATTCGAGGAGAACAAATATAAATGGAGAGGCGAGAGAAAGCAGAATATAATAATGGGTGAAAAAAAAGCGATAGAAGCCGCGCGGGTGGTATGCATAGATCTGAACTCTGAGCGGAATGGAATACATTATTGGAAAGAAAGAGAAGGGGCGTCCACCTAAAATGTAGATTGGGTTCAGATTGCTGGAAATGAATGTTCTGCGAGGAGGGAAAGATTTAAAGCGCGTACGGAGGAAGTGATTTCTGGTAAAAGGGCTGGCGGATGAGGGTGAAAGATGAGGTTGTGAGGGTGTGGGGGTGTGGGGAGGGGGGAGGAGGGGGGGAGAGGGAGAAGGGAGAGGGGGGAGGCTGATGGTAGGAGGCGCCCCAGTCTTAGCACGCGAGCTGGCGCTAATTCCACTTGTGGCCGACTTGTCCCAGCGTGCTGATTTAATTCAAGTATTTGATTTGGTATTGTGATGAGGTCACGCGCAAAGTTAGGAGGCAACACTTCGCTCCAGAAGCCAGAGGCGAAGTAGTCGCCTGTTTTGAGGGCGTACTGGGTGAATTTGCGTATAGGAAATTATTCCGTTTCAACTGCGATTTATTATGCATCACGCCCCAGTTAACTCCGTTCAGAAAGTGATGCCTCAAATGCTTTGTTTCACACGTTTAGCTACGAGGAGGCGCGAGCTATTTTTCCAAGGAAACGCATGTCACTCCTAGTTGCTTTCGTAGCTTGATATACCTTTTACACGAATTCACAACAACCTGTGCTGCATGATTCTTCACAACACTGCCGGATAAATTACGCCTTCGTAAACAGTGATATCATTCGTTTTCCTGATCTGCAGACGAATTCGGACAAACTGTAGGTGCATTACTGAAAAAGTTAGCAGTCTTCTGATTTAATCTTTTAACTACCAGTGACGTAAGCCATACAACTGAACACAATCTGCGCTCCTGTATCGCTACTGACAAACACATTCGGCAGAAGACGAGCGAGCACCGGCGTAATACCGTCGGGTATACGTTTCTACAACTTCTTAGTAAATGCTGCGACTTTATTACACGACGTCACCAATAGCTCTGCAAGTGGATTGCATTGACGAAAAGCCTTCCGTTGTCCAAGGGAAGCTCGGCTTTCTAACACTACACCCCATCTACAAGAATTGTAATGGCAGAAGCCTATAGCTTTGTGTGTTGTGAAAAGTGTTTACACAGAATTTTGTACACACAAGTTGTCCGTAATTAAAGTTTCAGTTTCAAAACTCTGTAGAAAGAGAACCACTGTTCGCAATGATGTCAATTTAAACATCATATTATTGATGCAGGGGGAAACGCCATGGAACAACAAAAGGAAGATTTGCGCTCTAAGCGTCAGAATATGCACACCAACAGACGCGTGGCACACGGTTGTTACTCATCTGCATCTACATCTACGTACATACTCCGCAATCCACCATAAGGTGCGTGGTGGAGGGTACCTCGTACCACAACTAGCATCTTCTCTCCCTGTTCCACTCCCAAACAGAACGAGGGAAAAATGACTGCCTATATGCCTCTGTATGAGCCCTAGTCTCTCTTATCTTTGTGGTCTTTCCGCGAACAGCCACACATTGCTATCCACCCTATTCAAAAGATCATTTATGTAGATAGTAAACAACAGCGGACCTACCACCCTTCCCTGGGGCACTCCAGATCATACCCTCACGTGCGATGAACACTCACCATAGGGACAACTTACTGGGTTCTATTACTTAAGAAGTCTTCGAGCCACTCAGTTTGCCTCCGGGACACCCAACATGACCGTCTGCATGAATTATCGCATGTTGCCGGTAAATCTCTTTCTACAAGTAGGGTGACTGTGTCCGGGCATCCAGGGGTATGAAAAAAGGCACTGATCCGATGCCTGCTTGGGGTCTGGAGAAATTCTAAAAGACAAGTTCTTTTGAGGTGAAATGTGGCAGAGGGAGGAAAGGAGTTCATCCGACGTCTATCGAAGATGTGGTCACAGCACTGCAGGAGGGGTCGAGCGGTGGTGTGCAAACATGCAGTGCACGAGAAAGTGCCCGAACGCTCGACATGCCTAGGAGCACGGTGCATAAAATCCTTCGATACATTCTGCATTCCTATCCATACAAAACTATTTATATTCGGGAGTTGCTTCCTGCTGATCTGTCAGCATGACAAACGTTCACTCTGGAATATCTTGCTCGCATGGAAGAGTACAAAGGATGGCCATGGAACATTATGTCGACAAATGAAGCCCATTTGCATATCTAAGGACCTGTTAATATGCAGAACTGCGTAATATGGGCAATGGAAAATTCACACGCGCCTCAAAAGTCGTTCAAATGGCTCTGAGCGCTATGGGACTTAACTTCTGAGGTCATCAGTCCCCTAGAACTTTTTTTTTTCTTTTTTTGGCCATCAGTCTACTAACTGGTTTGATGCGGCCCGCCACGAATTGCTTTCCTGTGCTAACTTCTTCATCTCAGAGTAGCACTTGTAACCTACGTCCTCAATTATTTACTTGACGTATTCCAATCTCTGCCTTCCTCTACAGTTTTTGCCCTCTACAGGTCCCTCTAGTACCATGGAAGTCATTCCCTCATGTCTTAGCAGATGTCCTATCATCCTGTCCCTTCTCCTTATCAGTGTTTTCCACATATTCCTTTCCTCTCCGATTTTGCGTAGAACCTCCTCATTCCTTACCTTATGATCAGTCCACCTAATTTTGAACATTCGTCTATAGCACCACATCTCAAATGCTTCGATTCTCTTCTGTTCCGGTTTTCCCACAGTCCATGTTTCACTACCATACAGTGCTGTACTCCAGACGTACATCCTCAGAAATTTCTTTCTCAAATTAAGGCCGGTATTTGATATTAGTAGACTTCTCTTGGCCAGAAATGCCTTTTTTGCCATAGCGAGTCTGCTTTTGATGTCCTCCTTGCTCCGTCCGTCATTGGTTATTTTACTGCCTAGGTAGCAGAATTCCTTAACTTCATTGACTTCGAGACCATCAACCCTGATGTTAAGTTTCTCGCTGTTCTCATTTCTACTACTTCTCATTACCTTCGTCTTTCTCCGATTTACTCTCAAACCATACTGTGTACTCATTAGACTGCTCATCCCGTTCAGCAGATCATTTAATTCTTCTTCACTTTCACTCAGGATAGCAATGTCATCAGCGAATCGTATCATTGATATCCTTTCACCTTGTATTTTAATTCCACTCCCGAACCTTTCTTTTATTTCTATCATTGCTTCCTCGATGTACAAATTGAAGAGTAGGGGCGAAAGGCTACAGCCTTGTCTTACACCCTTCTTAATACGAGCACTTCGTTCTTGATCGTCCTCTCTTATTATTCACTCTTGGTTGTTGTACATATTGTATATGACCCGTCTCTCCCTATAGCTTACCCCTACTTTTTTCAGGATCTCGAACAGCTTGCACCATTATATATTGTCGAACGGTTTTTCCAGATCGACAAATCCAATGAAAGTGTCTTGATTTTTCTTTAGCCTTGCTTCCATTATTATCCGTAACGTCAGAATTGCCTCTCTCGTCTCTTTACTTTTCCTAAAGTCAAACTGATCGTCACCTAGCGCATTCTCAATTTTCTTTTCCATTCTTCTGTACATTATTCTTGTAAGCAGCTTCGATGCATGAGCTGTTAAGCTTATTGTGCGATAATTCTCGCACTTGTCAGCTCTTAGAACTACTTAAACCTAACTAACCTAAGGACATCACACACATCCATGCCCGAGGCAAGATTCGAACCTGCAACCGTAGCGGTCGTGCGGTTCCAGGCTGTAGCGCCTAGAACCGCTCGACCACTCTGGCCGGCCGCACGGACCTCAACCGGTACCACTTCATTCTGCGAAGGTGACGGTGTGGTGCAGGTTGTCGGCATTGTTTATCGTAGGACAGTGTTTTTTCGAGGAGGAGAGTCGTGCCTGTCCTCTTACCTGTACCGTTACTTGTAAATGCTACGAGAGACTTTTGTGCACCAACATCACTCCAATTCTTCCGCAGTGTGAATGTGTGGGTAAGATAATTTTTGTGCAAGATGACGCTCCTCCACATATTGCACAGCCAGCGAAGCCGCCACTGCAGGGGCATTTCGGAAATATTTGAATTATCCGCTGTCATTTCCCTACAGCCTAGCCGTACAGATCACGCGATCTCAATCCCTGAGACTTCTCGTTGTGATGTTATCTCAAAGATGTCTTCAATCCTCCAGTTACCAACATAGATGAACTGAAGTCAAGCATTGCGCAGCAGAACGTGACCCCCAAGACACTACGATCTGTTCAAGAACATGCTGTTGATCGATTTCAACTCGTCGCAGTAAACGATGGACTGCATATTGAACATGTCTTTTGCCAGTCTCACGAATGTTAACAACCTTTGTCATTTTGCTTCTTATGCGGTTTTTGGTCCCAAGACAATTAAAACCCCAAGACTTTCTGCATTGTATTCGGTTTTTGGTCTCTGGACGGTTAAAAACCAGTTTTTCCCATCCGATGTGGTACGACCTCGCTATGGAGGATGGGCTGTTCACTGTCGAACCTGTCATGTACATTGAACAGAACTGATGGTGCAAATTGCAGCTCAAACCATCTCAGTCGTATTATGATTCAGCTGTCATTTGTAACCGACTCCATTTGCGTTAAAACGCTTACATTGCCGCCTGTTAGTATAATTTTTGTTAATTTGTTTCTGTGACGTTTCTTCCAATGTCAATGATGTGCTCCTCATTTTGATCAGTGGTTCTCTTCCTACAGCGTTTTGAAGCTGGAACTTTAATTATTGTCGCCCTGTGTTATACTTGTGCGAAGTGGGACCTCGTCAGTGAAAACTATTAGGGAAAGACAGACAAAATTAAGATAACATTTCTGGAAACTTATTTGCAAGACGACACAGGCTACATGTTGACATCTGATACTCAAGAGTAACAAACGCAGTAGGCATAGTTTGCACGAAAAAAAGGACCAAAACCTGAAACAAAATGCTCAGCAAAACTATGATGTCTTTGAAATGGAATGAGGTAAGATACTTAGATATGTTGATAGGTTGTCATACAGCCGAAATGGACCGACAAACTAAATCGAAAAAAATAATGTAGAAATGTGCGTTGGAGTATAGCCACTAAATGCGTGCACTGAACATATGCAACATGTTACTTAGTTCAACAGAGTGTGATTTTAAAACAATATAATCGTCCGAAAAATGTCTTTGCCCGCAAGTTGAACACGTGCCTACTAGATTCCCATGTTGTTTATAGTGTTTTTGCTGGAAAGAATATGTCAGCCACCGAATTATGTATCAGCATCGCAATAGTAGACGAAGGAGAGTCGGGGAACATGAAATAGGCGTTCGTCCACGGTTGTGTTATGGGGCCTGAATCCTCCCCCTCCCCTCAATTCCCCCACCGCTTCCCTCTTCTCTCCCTCCTCCTATCATACCCTCCCCCTCTCCTAGATGCTGGGTTGCGGGGAATAATTTAGGATGCCGCATCTGGCCCATCTATGCTATTTAAAGAAATTGAAGATGGCAGAAGTAGATGATTTAAAATGGTGAAATCGGCGTTTTATTATTGTTGTTTTGAAGTCTTCTGCCTACTGACTGGTTAGATGTGATCCGCCACCAGTTCGTTTTTTGCATCATCCTCTTCATATCAAAGTAGCATTTGCACCCTACATCTCAGTTACTTGTTGCTGCTGATTTTTGTGCAAAATTTAAGCAGGACTTTTAATTACTACTTTTGACGCTACTCCCTAGACAACAGTTTCCGTCCATAGAACATATCAAAGGATTACTTTTCAAGTTCAAAAGCATTTCGTTTGGCTCTTTTTCGGAGAAACAAATTGTGTTGTGTAAAGAAATAAATGGCGCAAAAAGCTCTTCTTTGAGGAAAGATAACGATATTCAAACTAACACTAAGCCCCTACACAACACCTGCCACACGCACTTGTACAGCAGGATAAAACTGATCTCTGATCACTCGTAACAGATTTCTAAGTCGAGCTACAATGCTGAAGATTAATTATTTCCACACAGTTAATGATTAAACCTTCAGTGCCAATTGAAAATCTGTCCCAGACCAGGACTCGAATCCAGATTTTCTGCTTATAGTGGATCGTAGCCTCGACGTTCCGGCTATGTGAGCATGCCTTCAGAGTCAACTCAAACTAACACGGTTACTCGAGTCTCCAGCAACTGTTTCCGAGTACTGCTATCAATGGTTCTCCTGGGGCCTTTATGGGAATAGCGCATATGGGAGATCGGAAGTTGGAGAGAGCAATGGCTTACACTGTCACAGGTAATATATCAGAAGCGAATTATGAGTACTATAATGAAATGAATGATGGAGTCCCGGTATGTCACGAATTTTCTAATGCCACTATGTATCTATTACGTTGGTAATTCAGCAGTCTGAACTGTTTGCACAGATATCATTTTATACTAATGCATGTCATTGATTTCATCCCCAGCGATGACCCAGGCATTTCATAAAAGTGCGTATCACCCATTTCAATTACAGAACGTCTTTTTGAAATTTCACCTGTACCTTACAGGTCCTAACGCCTAAAGATTCTGACCCACTTGCGTCCTGTATTATCACTGATCATAACGTTTATTGTATAAAAATAAATTTTCAAATTAAATTTCTTTACTTTTGTTTACTTTTTCACGCATACCGTGAGTACTAAGCAATACGATTTTGGGTATATTACGTAAACAACACATCTCTAAATACGCAATACTGGGCAGTATTTTTGTAATGGGAATTGCTACACTGAGGTAGGTGTTTATATAAGACTCCTTGAATTTCCGGATGGTTCTCATATACCCGTTGGGGAACAAGGGTCTGAAACAACGGAAATGAAAAGTTACGTCAATGACAGTGAAAATACTTGCGGGAGTCTATGGTTGGAACCTGGAACTGTGCCAGGGACGAGTTTTGCTGTAGCAGCTGAATGTATGGTAATCAGAATTTAGGTATTCTGTGTATTAAGATGAATTTCAGGTTGATTAATGTCAAAAAGAACCTTGACATTTTGCTTCTCCATTCTTGTCCATTACAAGTTCGTGCAATGTTTGCAATTACCTGCTCATCTTTCTTTAACATTTTAAAATGATAAAAAAAACAGTAGAATACTTCTAGCCTACTTGACCCTTCCAGATAGAACTACCGCCACAAGAAACTTGGTACTTCTAATTTTATCTGCATTCAGTGAAAATTTAATCTGTGTCCTCAAATCACAAAGCATTCTATGACCAGAAACTAACTAGAATTTATGGATATATATTTATGTATTTATTTTTTCCCTTAGTAGATTTTTTAGATTTATTAAAAGTCTGTATATTGCTTAAAGAAGCCAGAAAATTAACGCGGATTTTTGTAATCACCAGAAAGTGAGTTCTGTTATAGTGTATCAGAATACGCATGAGACAACTGGTCTCTCTACTAAGATAAATTATCTACAGATATAACTTCAAGAGAAACATCTCTTCTTATTAAGAATTTAGCGGTAGTGTTATTAAACTGACAGAGGTAATATAGTGATAATATGCTTCTCAGATTACAAGCTGCGTACGATATTTAAAGCGACCTATTAACTGAAATTTTTATTTCTGCAAATAGCGTAAACGTGCTCTCGCATTTACGAGCACGAATTGCAGTGTTGCAAACGATGACACATTTTAAATGGTCGTGTGGGGGTAGTAGCCTATGTCACACATTATTAATAACATATGCCATGTACACTTGAAACCTTAACTTTTCTATTAAGTTCGTTTTCGACAACAGTTCTTTGAAGTTATCAATTAGGATTTTACTTACTAATCAGTGTTTGAAGGCCAGGTTAATTATGTGGGTGTTTTAGGCTTCCTTTAATTTTCAAAGAATACTTAATAACCAGCGAAAATATTCCAATTCATGGCAATATCATTGTTTCGTCGAAGTCATTAGGATTCTTGAAGATTAAAATGTAATTCATTATGAAAATTATGCATTTCATTCGATATAAATGTTGTAATGTTTAAGAGATGAAGATCTCTTTACGTGACGATTATTCAACAGCCAGTATAACATTACTGGATTTTCTATTGCACAAGCACCAGTGACTTCAACTGTGGAAAAATATAGTCAGTTAGAAAAATTTTTGTTGTACAGCTGAAATAATAACACCAACTCTGTCGAAATAACGAGGCTTTGATTTAAACTGTCTCCTGTAAAAGCGTACAGGTTGAGATAGTAGACAAAAGTATTTTATTAGCAAAATATTATAATTTTAGTCATATTAAATATGTATCAACTAAGGAATGACATATTTTTCTTTTGGAGGTTGTTTGGTGCACGAGAAAGGGTCGAGTTAGCTGAAGCACTCACCTGAAATATGCAGCTGGCCACTACAATTCTAACTTCATGCAACATGCGTCACATTAGCGTGTAATGCACTGAATTATTGAATATAAAAATGATTAGTATTTCGGCACACTATTAGTACCTGTGTCGAAAGAATATTTTCAAGTGTTCATGCTCGTAGGGATTAGTCATGCCGTCGCCGCAGTAACTGGTGTCATCAATGGATAAAGGTCAGACAAAGAGTGTAGATTGTTAATGTAGATGCAGAAAATGAGAGAGAGCTAGACAGATGCGTAGACTGCTAGACAGATAGACAGAGAGAGAGAGAGAGAGAGAGAGAGAGAGAGAGAGAGAGAGAGGAGAGAGAAATACGTTACGTACGAAACGAATTGTGAAGCAGAATATAAAACACCCTCCCATATTTACAATACCTAGCAAAATCCCTCGTGCTCTGACTCTGTATGTCTTTCTCAGCATAGGCACGAGTCCGTAGGTGGTTACGTAGGGGCTGTAAAGTTAAACTCATCTTTCCTTTTCACCCAAGACAGCGGCGAAAAGATGAACTTTTCTTATATTATTTTTGCGAATGCACGGATAGGACTTCCTCCTACCAACTTTCGTTGATGTCGCCCCTCACAGTAGATATAGTAGTGCACTGGAAACGTTCCGATCTGCAATATTTCTGATTATGTGGCTATGATTGGAAATGTGGGTAGGAAATCTATTTTAAACGTTATTTTGGGACACCATTACAATGCGATTACTCATAAAAAGCGTACACTTGATACACTTAATTCGGTATACAGTTGAAAACCGATAGCAGGTCAGACAGCAGTGCATTTTAACGCCGTCTGACTTATGTGGCACCCAATAATGATCACTAGCAAGCTTCGTGCTGCATCAGAAGGATCCATACTTTTTCGGTAGCATCTAACCATCATTTCTTTCTTATTACAATTATCAGGTTGTATTTCGTATGGGTGGTAAGAAATCTACTTTAAACATTAGTTTGGGACACCATTACAATGCGATTACTCATAAAAAGCGTACACTTGGTACACTTAATTCCGTATACAGTTGAAAACAGATAGCAGGTCAGACAGCAGTGCATTTTAACGCCGTCTGGCTTACTTGGCACCCAACAATAATCAATAGCAAGCTTCGTACTACTTCAGAAGGATCCATACTTTTTCGGTAGCGTCTAACCATCATTTCTTTCTTATTACAATTATCGGGTTCGATTTCATATGGGTGTGGTGGGCTCAGCGAATATGTGTACTTAAAGTTGAGAAATATACAGCAAGCACTCGCTAATTGTCTAGTTATTACAGATACAGAACAATCACTCGCTCACTTATAATCTGATTATCTCGGATCTAGATTTAGTCTACTGTGTAGCTCACACAGTTACTTGGCGTTGCTTTTCATACTGATGTTTATGTGCTGGAGTGTAAGTGCTAGTTTAACTCAAGTAGTCATATATACACTCATGAGCCAAAACATTACGCCCACCTGCCTAATAGCTCGTTTTTCCGTCTTTGGAACGAAATACAGGGTGATTCAAAAAGAATACCACAACTTTAAAAATGTGTATTTAATGAAAGAAACATAATATAACCTTCTGTTATACATCATTACAAAGAGTATTTAAAAAGGTTTTTTTTCACTCAAAAACAAGTTCAGAGATGTTCAATATGGCCCCCTCCAGACACTCGAGCAATATCAACCCGATACTCCAACTCGTTCCACACTCTCTGTAGCATATCAGGCGTAACAGTTTGGATAGCTGCTGTTATTTCTCGTTTCAAATCATCAATGGTGGCTGGGAGAGTTGGCCGAAACATCCTTAACATACCCCCATAAGAAAAAATCGCAGGGGGTAAGATCAGGGCTTCTTGGAGGCCAATGATGGAGTGCTCTGTCACGGGCTGCCTGGCGGCCGATCCATCGCCTCGGGTAGTTGACGTTCAGGTAGTTACGGACAGATAAGTGCCAATGTGATGGCGCTCCATCCTGCTGAAATATGAATTGTTGTGCTTCTTGTTCGAGCTGAGGGAACAGCCAATTCTCTAACATCTCCAGATACTGTAGTCCAGTTACAGTAGCACCTTCGAAGAAAAAGGGACCAAAAACTTTATTGGCTGAAATGGCACAGAAAACGTTCACCTTAGGCGAGTCACGTTCATACTGAGTTGTTTCCCGCGGATTCTCAGTGCACGCTGAACAACTGTCGTCGATTCACTTCTGCCGTACTCAATAACACAAAAAGCTTTCCGTTGAGCGGTCGCCATCTTAGCATCAAGTGACGCTGACGCCTAGTCAACAGCGCCTCAAGCGAACAAATGTACAACTAAATGAAACTTTATAGCTCCCTTAATTCGCCGACAGATAGTGCTTAGCTCTGCCTTTTGTCGTTGCAGAGTTTTAAATTCCTAAAGTTGTGGTATTCTTTTTGAATCACACTGTACATCACTTATTCTACGTATCAGGGATTAGAAATTTTGTTGGTAGGTTTGTGGAGGTATGTGGCATTAGATGTCTACGCAGAGGTCACTTAATTCGCGTAAATAACGGGTCGCTGATTTGCGTACGCGGTGATGGCGTCCGACAGCGACCAAGATGGGTTCCATAGGATTTACATCACGAAAATTTGTCCGCCGAGACATCATCGTGAGTTCACTATAATGCTTCTCAAACCACTATAGCACGGTTCTGACTCTGGTACATGGACAATTATACTGCTGATTGACGACATCGCCGTCGGGGACGGTATCAACATCAAGTCACGCAGGTGGTCCGCAGCTGTCAGCGTGTCTTCTATAACTGCTGTAGGTCCCATGCAAGCGCAGGAGAATGTACCCCACAGCATAATACACTCCTGGAAATTGAAATAAGAACACTGTGAATTCATTGTCCCAGGAAGGGGAAACTTTATTGACACATTCCTGGGGTCAGATACATCACATGATCACACTGACAGAACCACAGGCACATAGACACAGGCAACAGAGCATGCACAATGTCGGCACTAGTACAGTGTATATCCACCTTTCGCAGCAATGCAGGCTGCTATTCTCCCATGGAGACGATCATAGAGATGCTGGATGTAGTCCTGTGGAACGGCTTGCCATGCCATTTCCACCTGGCGCCTCAGTTGGACCAGCGTTCGTGCTGGACGTGCAGACCGCGTGAGACGACGCTTCATCCAGTCCCAAACATGCTCAATGGGGGACAGATCCGGAGATCTTGCTGGCCAGGGTAGTTGACTTACACCTTCTAGAGCACGTTGGGTGGCACGGGATACATGCGGACGTGCATTGTCCTGTTGGAACAGCAAGTTCCCTTGCCGGTCTAGGAATGGTAGAACGGTGGGTTCGATGATGGTTTGGATGTACCGTGCACTATTCAGTGTCCCCTCGACGATCACCAGTGGTGTACGGCCAGTGTAGGAGATCGCTCCCCACACCATGATGCCGGGTGTTGGCCCTGTGTGCCTCGGTCGTATGCAGTCCTGATTGTGGCGTTCACCTGCACGGCGCCAAACACGCATACGACCATCATTGGCACCAAGGCAGAAGCGACTCTCATCGCTGAAGACGACACGTCTCCATTCGTCCCTCCATTCACGCCTGTCGCGACACCACTGGAGGCGGGCTGCACGATGTTGGGGCGTGAGCGGAAGACGGCCTAACGGTGTGCGGGACCGTAGCCCAGCTTCATGGAGACGGTTGCGAATGGTCCTCGCCGATACCCCAGGAGCAACAGTGTCCCTAATTTGCTGGGAAGTGGCGGTGCGGTCCCCTACGGCACTGCGTAAGATCCTACGGTCTTGGCGTGCATCCGTGCGTCGCTGCGGTCCGGTCCCAGGTCGACGGGAACGTCCACCTTCCGCCGACCACTGGCGACAACATCGATGTACTGTGGAGACCTCACGCCCCACGTGTTGAGCAATTCGGCGGTACGTCCACCCGGTCTCCCGCATGCCCACTATACGCCCTCGCTCAAAGTCCGTCAACTGCACATACGGTTCACGTCCACGCTGTCGCGGCATGCTACCAGTGTTAAAGACTGCGATGGAGCTCCGTATGCCACGGCAAACTGGCTGACACTGACGGCGGCGGTGCACAAATGCTGCGCAGCTAGCGCCATTCGACGGCCAACACCGCGGTTCCTGGTGTGTCCGCTGTGCCGTGCGTGTGATCATTGCTTGTACAGCCCTCTCGCAGTGTCCGGAGGAGGTATGGTGGGTCTGACACACCGGTGTCAATGTGTTCTTTTTTCCATTTCCAGGAGTGTAGTACTCCCACCAACATGTGTCCGCGGCGCGCTGCACGTTTCGAACCGCCATTCACTTCGATGAAGGCGTTTGTGGAGACGACCAGCAACCTTTTTTCTTGATCATCAGTCTACTGACTGGTTTGATGCGGCCCGCCACGAATTCCTTTCCTGTGCTAACCTCTTCATCTCAGAGTATCACTTGCAACCTTCGTCCTCAATTATTTGCTTGACGTATTCCAATCTCTGTCTTCCTCTACAGTTTTTGCCCTCTACAGCTCCCTCTAGTACAATGGAAGTAATTCCCTCATGTCTTAGCAGATGTCCTATCATCCTGTCCCTTCTCCTTATCAGTGTTTTCCACATATTCCTTTCCTCTCCGATTCTGCGTAGAACCTCCTCATTCCTTACCTTATCAGTCCACCTAATTTTCAACATTCGTGTATAGCACCACATCTCAAATGCTTCGATTCTCTTCTGTTCCGGTTTTCCCACAGTTCATGTTTCACTACCATACAATGCTGTACTCCAGACGTACATCCTCAAAAATTTCTTCCTCAAATTAAGGCCGGTATTTGATATTAGTAGACTTCTCTTGGCCAGAAATTCCTTTTTTGCCATAGCGAGTCTGCTTTTGATGTCCTCCTTGCTCCGTCCGTCATTGGTTATTTTACTGCCTAGTTAGCAGAATTCCTTAACTTCATTGACTTCGTGACCATCAATCCTGATGTTAAGTTTCTCGCTGTTCTCATTTCTACTACTTCTCATTACCTTCGTCTTTCTCCGATTTACTCTCAAACCATACTGTGTACTCATTAGACTGCTCATCCCGTTCAGCAGATCATTTAATTCTTCTTCACTTTCACTCAGGATAGCAATGTCATCAGCGAATCGTATCATTGATATCCTTTCACCTTGTATTTTAATTCCACTCCCGAACCTTTCTTTTATTTCCATCATTGCTTCCTCGATGTACAGATTGAAGAGTAGGGGCGAAAGGCTAGAGCCTTGTCTTACACCCTTCTTAATACGAACACTTCTTTCTTGATCGTCCACTCTTATTATTCCCTCTTGGTTGTTGTACATATTGTATATGACCCGTCTCTCCCTATAGCTTACCCCTACTTTTTTCAGAATCTCAAACAGCTTGCACCATTATATATTGTCGAACGCTTTTTCCAGGTCGACAAATCCTATGAAAGTGTCTTGATTTTTCTTTAGCCTTGCTCGTCCGTAACGTCAGAATTGCCTCTCTCGTCCCTTTACTTTTCCTAAAGCCAAACTGATCGTCACCTAGCGCAATCTCAATTTTCTTTTCCATTCTTCTGTATATTATTCTTGTAAGCAGCTTCGATGCATGAGCTGTTAAGCTGATTGTGCGATAATTCTCCTACTTGTCAGCTCTTGCCGTCTTCGGAATTGTGTGGATGATGCTTTTCCGAAAGTCAGATGGTATATCGCCAGACTCATATATTCTACACACCAACGTGAATAGTCGTTTTGTTGCCACTTCCCCCAATGATTTTAGAAATTCTGATGGAATGTTATCTATCCCTTCTGCCTTATTTGACCGTAAGTCCTCCAAAGCTCTTTTAAATTCCGATTCTAATACTGGATCCCCTATCTCTTCTAAATCAACTCCTGTTTCTTCTTCTATCACATCAGACAAATCTTCACCCTCATAGAGGCTTTCAGTGTATTATTTCCACCTATCTGCTTTCTCCTCTGCATTTAACCAGCAACCTAGTATACCAAAAACGTGATTCACCCGAAGAGCCGACAATTTTCCATTGACTGACGGTCGAATCCTGAAGGTCCCGTGCCCGCCGCAGTCGTAACCGACGATGTTGGGTCAGCATGTGAATACGTAGGGGTTGTTTGCCGCGGAGCTCCATGTTCAACGATGTACGATGAACGGTGTGCTCCGAAAAACTCGTGCCTGCACCAAAATTGTGCTCTTTTGGCAGAGATTCCACAGATCACCATCTATGCTACGTTACAGAGCTGACAAGCCTCCGAACCCCACATTCTGTGAAGAGTCGTGGACGCCGAACCATTTAACGCCTAGTGGCAGTTTGATTGTCTCTCTATTTGTTTCCGTTTTCGAGATGCTCGTTCACACATTCTGTATAATAATAATCTGCCCTTTGTCAAAGTCGCATATCTCAATAGATTTCCCCATCTGCAATCCTTATCTTCGCTAGGGTGATCCCCCGTCATCTGCCCGCAACACCACCAGGCGGCATCCAACGTCGCGATCGGCAGTGGTCATAATGTTTTGGTTTACCAGTGTATTTTATAATACATAGCACATGATCAGCTAAGCAAAACTTTTATCAGGTTCGATACCATATATAAGGGATGTGGTCAGAGATTGTGTTTATTTAAAGCTGAGACCTGTACAGTTATAAGTAGGATATGATTACTGCATATCTATATTTTAACCACTGTGTGGTTATTATCACTGCTTGGCGTTACGTTATAAATAGTCCGCTGAGCACACTGTTTCCCTATGGAACCGAGTCTGATAAAGGTTTTGCCTAGCTGGGAGTGTGCTGGCTGCGTATTAGAAGTAGAAGAACACTCGAGTTAAACTAGCAATTAGAATAGAACACATCAAACTCAATAAGAAATACGTCACAAGAAATGTATTTCAGAGTACAAGTGGTAGCACACAGTAAATCAAATCCATATCCGCTAGTAATAGATTATTCGCGACGGATTGTTATGCATTTGTCTGTCCAATTAGAATTAGTTTACAGTTGGTAAACATAGAACAGATTGTTAGTGAACTCCATATCTGCTAATAACAGATTATTCGCGACAGATTGTTGTGCATTTGTCAGTCCAATTAGAATTAATTTACAGATTAGTAAACATGGAACAGATTATCAGCGACTGATTGTTGTACGAGGGTTGACTGAATGCTTCCACCTTCGTAACTCTTCAACAGTTGGCAGCATTGGTATGCGGCAGGTACTGGCTTGCTCCGTAGCCTCTTCTCTACAACTCCAGTTGGCGGGAAGCCCTAGCATTGAATGGTTGTGTTGTTACAGTGTAAAGTATGGAACCCTTCGCACATGGTCGGTCAATGCGATTTGAGCAAAGTGCAATCACTGAATTCTTGACAGCAGAAGATGCCACTCCAAAGTAGATTCATCAGAGAATTAGAAGTTCATGGTGATTATGTTGTTGTGAGTACTGTGACAGTAACCACCGAGCTTCAAAAGCAAGATGTTGGCAGATTGATTCAGGGCGATTGTCGTATCACTCAGAGAGAAATTGCAAGCACAATCGGCATTTCACACGAACGTTTGTTTAGCTATCGGAAAATCTGTGCACGATGGTTACCCCGGATGCTGCCCCCTGAAATGAAAGCGCACAGACTTGAAATTTGTCAGGAACTACTCTCGCGTTACGAGAATGAAGGTGACGCCTTTCTCCATTCAATTGTGACAGGAGACGAAACGTGGGTACACCATTACGACCCGGAATATCGTCGAAAAGACTCGCCCCAGAAAAAGAAATTCAAGACGCAGCCCTCGGCTGGAAAAATTATGACTACAGTGTTCTGGGACGCAGATGGTGTTATCCATGTTGATTTCCTTGATCGTGGAACAACAAGAAATTCAGAGCGTTACATCACGATGCTGCGAACTCTGAAACGAAGGCTAACAAGGATCGCAAAGGAAAAGGGAAATGATTTTCTGCAGCATGACAATGCCAAAACACACACTTCACGTGCCACCACAGCAGAACTATAGAGACTAAATCTCACCACCGCACGGCATCCCCCATACAGTCCAGATTTAGCACCGTCTGACTTCCATCTGTTCCTGATAATGAAAGACGATCTGCGGGGACATTGTTATGCTTCTGATAAAGACGTTGAGAGAACTGTGAGACTGTGGTTGCGGAAACAGAGTGTTAACTTCTTCCGTGACTGTTTCAGAAAACTTGCTCGTCGTTGCCAGAAATGTATCCAACTGGCTGGTGATTATGTGGAAAAGTGAATATTGGTAATTAAAGATCATATTCTAAGGTTTATTTCTGCGCTTGATTTATTAAAATATTCCCATCCAAACCCAATTAACGAAGGTGGAGGCATTACTTTTCATTCAATCCTCGTCCATTTGTCAATCTAATTAGAATTAGCTTACAGCTTAGTAAACATAGCCGGCCGGTGTGGCCGTGAGGTTCTAGGCGCTTCAGTCTGGAACCGCGAGTCCGCTACGGTCACAGGTTCGAATCCTGCCTCGGGCATGGATGTGTGTGATGTCCTTAGGTTAGTTAGGTTTAAGTAGTTCTAAATTCTATGGGACTGATGACCACAGATGTTAAGTCTCACAGTGCTCAGAGCCATTTGAACCATTTTATTTAGTAAACATAGAAATAGTAAACAATAAAAATAGTAAAAAATTCTTAGTGGGTCTCAGACTGCCCCTAGTCTTATTATGCTAAACTGGATTCTGATACAGAAAAAATCGTTGTTTCGCACCTGAATGTCGGGTTGCTGTGACATACACCATTGCTATGATACGTACGCCCTCACATATCGGCCAATATGTCACACAACCATAGCACCTACAGCGACATACAGTGTTATCATATTCGCTGTCTGCTTGCCAGGTGTGGCAATACGTTGCAGTTGTGCTCCTTATTATTCAGCTTACAAGTAGTGTTGTAACAGAAAGCGATAAATTGCAAATAAATGGCGTCTGAAATAAGAGGAAGCCCACAACCCATCACACAGTACTGTCAGTGCCCTGCTTGTTCAGTTCTTCTTTCTTTTTTTATAACTAAACTTGCTTCTCCCAGCTATCTTAACGTATAGAGTAAGCGACAGAAAAAGAAAACTTTTGCGATTCCTCCTAGGGCCGTTCACCTTGACGTGGGCCGGCCCCTTTTTTCACAGGGAAATGAGCGCCAAGTGGCGAGGTTTATCAGCACCACTCCCCCCTTTCGCCCTCCGCCCCCACCTCCCCCTTAAAAATTTCAGCGGAAACCTCGTTATCGGCTGGCACCGGCCGCGGCCAATTCCTCCGCATCCCAGGCGGCTGGCTGCCCGGGTTTCCGATAATGATTTTGAGAGCGAGGCGCGCCTGCGAAGCTCCGACCCGTGCCGCCCCACATCTATCGCGCTGGCGCGGAATATCCAAGGCGCCTCCCCCCGCAGCGGCGGCTCGCGGGATTGAATACCTCAGATTTATCGCCCGCACGCGCGCCGCTGCTCCGCGGCCGTGAATTTGCGTGGAATCGCATCGATACACGTAAGCATGCGAGTGCCGCCGTCAGCTCTCTGAGAGGGGCCATTTCTCGCGAGGAAAGTCGCATTGCTTGTATACGCTGAGACACACGTTCAGCAGGGCAACGCAGATAGGTGCAAAACTTGTCGATTGGGCGAAAGATAAATTCGCGGGGTGACATACAGGAGTTGGACAGAAATGTGGAAACATTGTGAGAAATGCGTGATTGAACACACGTCCAGACGCCATCCAAGCCTGAAGGTTGCGCTGTTGTATTTGACCGCGAACGTCACCTGTGTAACGTCTTCAATGCATTGGAAGCGTGCGAATGTCCGTCCTGGTCACAACAGTGTTCTGCGTAATTATCAGTGCATTATGTCAGAAATAAGTGAATTACAACGTGGGCAAATTGTTGGTGTACGTATGGTGGGCCGGCCGGAGTGGCCGAGCGGCTCTAGGCGCTACAGTCTGGAACTTGCGACCACTACGGTCGCAGGTTCGAAACCTGCCTCGGTCATGGATGTGTGTGATGTCCTTAGGTTAGTTAGGTTTAAGTAGTTCTTAGTTCTAGGGGACAGATGGCCTCAGAAGTTAAGTCCCATAGTGCTCAGAGCCATTTGAATCATTTGAACGTATGGTGGGTCTTTCCATAACCAAGGCCGCCGACGTATTTGGTGTTGTAATAGGCACCGCTCGAAGATTTATACCGCAACGTGGACCAAAGAGTGTTGAGTGGTGGTGACAAATGGCTCAAATGGCTCTGAGCACTATGGGACTTAACAGCTACGGTCATCAGTCCCCTAGAAGTTAGAACTACTTAATCCTATCTAACCTAACGACATCACACACATCCATGCCCGAGGAAGGGTTCGAACCTACAACCGAAGCGGTCGCGCAGTTCCAGACTGAAGCGCCTAGAACCGCTCGGCCACTACAGCCGGCCCATCATACGTACACCAACAATTTGCCCACTCACAGCCAAGTAACACGGCGTAAAAACAGTAGTCTTAAAGAATCCTAACCGAGGGAAACCCAAGCCGAGTAACGCACTTTGTTTACGACAATAGATTTCAAGCCCGCCAAGAATTTCTGCTGTCATTGAAATCAAGTTCATATCAACTAGCTCCTGAAGGATCATTGCTAGTCAAACAGGCATTTCCGGACTTGTACCTCGGAAAAGGCTACTGGTCAAAGTGACACATTAAGTTCCACGTATTCAATGATCCAAACAACATATTAACAGGCTCGGCTCTGAGCACTATGGGACTCAACTGCTGAGGTCATTAGTCCCCTAGAACTTAGAACTAGTTAAAGCTAACTAACCTAAGGACATCAAAAACATCCATGCCCGAGGCAGGATTCGAACCTGCGACCGTAGCGGTCTTGCGTTTCCAGACTGCAGCGCCTTTAACCGCACGGCCACTTCGGCCGGCTCATATTAACAGGAAAATAGTTTTCAGGATATGTTTAGTGTGATCCGATGAGTCGTGATTTTTTTCATATGATGCAAAGTGTCGACAGCACGGGCCAATGAGGTGCGTGTGGAGGGAACAGTTGGGAGCGGACATAGTTCTAAGCTTTTTGTGGACGTTTTTCATGCCATGATTTGAGCCCTATCATTGAGATTATATTTTGGTAATGAACCACGAAGATTATTCACACATTTTCGTTGATTACGCGTGCCGGCCGCTTTTGCCGAGCGGTTCTAGGCGCTACAGTCTGGAACCGCGCGACCGCTACGGTCACAGGTTCGAATCCTACCTTGGGCATGGATGTTTGTGATGTCCTTAGGTTAGTTACGTTTAAGTAGTTCTAAGTTCTATGGGACTGATTACCTCAGAAGTTAAGTCCCATAGCACTCAGAACCATTTGAACCATTTGATCAAGCGTTTCCCACTTTCTTTCACTTCACGATCAGTATACTGTGGACGCTTCTGTTTGTTTACAGGACTGCGTGCATAAATAACTGAGGCTCCCTATTCTATTTCAATAAATCACTTAACCGTAATATCATAGAGTATGACCTTGGCTGCTTGGCACAGCAAATGGAACACATTGTGGTAGTATTATATGGTATAATCGCGAATGAGTGACTTCAGCTGGGTACAGCCCATGTGAAGAAACTTGTGGACACTCTTCTTCGCTATATTGTCTCCGCTACCACGACCAGAAGCGATTTTACAAGTTATTACTTTGATAACTCGTTTGGTTATGTAAAGTTTTGCTCGGTTTGCTTATCTCGAGATATCACCACTGTTTCTCACTGACTGTGAAGAGTACAGACCTATATTTACATTTTGGCATCGCGAGCTGTCATATTGTATGTGGGGGAGGGGTCCTATCGTACCGGAAACATTTTACGCGGTTCCATTCAGTTCGTTGATGGTAAACGGGAAAAAGATCTTTTGTATGTAAAAGTGTCAGGTTTTCGGAATATAAAAAAGAAATTTTCTCTGAGAATGGGACTCGAAGACGGTCCCTACCATTTGCAAGCAATAGTAGAGCTCTTATCGATTGAGCTATCTTTTTTCCTGTTAGAGGATTGTCCTGAAGACTAAACATTTGAAAATGTGAACTACTCCTGTAGGACAGTAACACCTTGGGGGAAAAACATTTTATTGAAGCTGAAGGACAAATCAAAGAGTCATCTGCAATTTTGTACCTGAGTTTCTTCTCTCCCAGAAAAAGAATTGTTGTTGTTGTGGTCTTCAGTCCTGAGACTGGTTTGATGCAGCTCTCCATGCTACTCTATCCTGTGCAAGCTTCTTCATCTCCCAGTATCTACTGCAACCTACATCCTTCTGAATCTGCTTAGTGTATTCATCTCTTGGTCTCCCTCTACGATTTTTACCCTCCACACTGCCCTCCAATGCTAAATTTGTGATCCCTTGATGCCTCAAAACATGTCCTACCAACCGATCCCTTCTTCTAGTCAAGTTGTGCCACAAACTTCCCTTCTCCCCAATCCTATTCAATACCTCCTCATTAGTTACGTGATCTACCCACCTTATCTTCAGCATTCTTCTGTAGCACCACATTTCGAAAGCTTCTATTCTCTTCTTGTCCAAACTAGTTATCGTCCATGTTTCACTTCCATACATGGCTACACTCCATACAAATACTTTCAGAAACGACTTCCTGACACTTAAATCTATACTCGATGTTAACAAATTCCTCTTCTTGAGAAACGCTTTCCTTGCCATTGCCAGTCTACATTTTATATCCTCTCTACTTATTTGAATTATGGTTTTTGAAATATTTAGTCGCCATATAACTACGGGATTGGTGGGTTCGTGAGGGCTGTATTCAACGCAACGTGACCAACTCCCGAGAGGCACGTCACGTCACGTATCTTCAGTCAGAAAACTGGCTTATTTGCAACAAGACAAGTATTCGCCCTGACAATACAGTGACGTCTGAAGTACTACTGACTGTTAGCATGGCGACCGCAGTTGCAACTTCCTCTGACGTAACACTAGAGAGAGGCGCCCAGGCCACACTGAACAGAAGAACGGCGCCACGTCGTCTTTTCAGACGAATCCCGACGTATTTATCGGTATGCGAAGACTATGAGGAAACAAAACGTTGTCAGATTGCATTTATCACCATCATACAAGTCCACCGCCTGGCGTGATTATTTGGGGCACCATTAGGTACAAAACACAATCACCTCTTGTTCGAATAACCGCTACATTTTTCACGTGTTAAGGCCTGCTGTATAAACGAGATTTTTGTGATGTTACTCGTCAACAAAGTAATGCAAGACCGCATATTGTCCGTGCCATCCTGACCTACGTCGAGACGGCGGGTGTTGACTGTAGCCTTGGCCGGCATATTCTTCGTATCTCTCAGCCACTGAAAACATCTGACCATGGGATGCCACGCCATCACTCGCCAGACACTGTGATTAATGGACTGTGAGCTGTATTTGAAGCAGCACAGTATTAAGTACTCACCTCTGCCATCCAGGCTCAGTTCGTGTTGGAACCACTGTTTATACTAGAGGTGGCAGCTATGTGTACTAAATTTCGCACCCTGTGTGCTCCTATATTACCCACAACTTTAGTAACGTATTCGTGCCGCTGTACTGTATACGCACAGTGGGTAAAATTTCTCCATGTGTAGCCTTCGGTGTGTTGAAGTTTCATCGAGCAGCAGCCTAAATACGGTGCTGTATCTCCTACATAACAATCTGCTCCGTGGCGCAGATGCAGACGCAGATGGTTCATCAGGTTAAATTTTTTCTTTCGAAACAGATATTTATTCCGCGTAGGTTTCAACGTCAAAGCTTGTAAAGGAATACAGGCGTTGCAACGCTATGAATAACTTGCAGCGCTGGAAATTCGAAAAGGTGGATGAGTGCGAAATTCGCGACGCTGCGACTATCGTTGCAGGTAGGTGTATAGAGCACCGGCTGACGGTGGGGTGTATGAAAAGAGCGTGCACGCCCCGCGGCTGCTTCTTGCCAATGGGACACCTCATTAATGCGTGCTTCTCCCCTGGGGTAGTGAGCGCAACTGCCGCCCCTTATCAGGGGGGGGGGGGCTTTCACGGCATCGCATCGCACATCACCTGCACCTCCCTAATTATCCACACGCGCCGAGCTTGTTCATTGCACCGAAGGCGCTTCTTACAGCGGAAACTCTCGCGCAAGTACACGGTACACGGTTCACGGTTCATGCCTGCCGGGAGGAAAGTTCTTGTCAGCCAGTCGATACTGCGAGGAGCTCACTCTCTCCCGACACATCTACACTGCTGGCCATTAAAATTGCTACACCACGAAGATGACGTGCCACAGACGCGAAATTTAACCGACAGGAAGAAGATGCAGTGATATGCAAATGATTAGTTTTCCACAGCATTCACACAAGGTTGGCGCCGGTGGTGACACCTACAACGTGCTGACATGAGGAAAGTTTCCAACCGATTTCTCATACACAAACAGCAATTGACCGGCGTTGCCTGGTGAAACGTTGTTGTGATGCCCCGTGTAAGGAGGAGAAATGCGTACCATCACGTTTCCGACTTTGATAAAGGTCGGATTTAGCCTATCGCGATTGCGGTTTATCGTATATCAACATTGCTGCTCGCGTTGGTCGAGATCCAATAACTGTTAGCAAAATATGGAATCGGTGGGTTCAGGAGGGTAATACGGAACGCCGTGCTGGATCCCAACGGCCTCGAATCGCTAGCAGTCGAGATGACAGGCATCTTACCCGCATGGCTGTAACGGATCATGCAGCCACGTCTCGGTCCCTGAGTCAACACATGGGGACGTTTGCAAAACAACGACCATCTGCACGAACAGTTCGACGACGTTTGCAGCAGCATGGACTATCAGCTCGGAGACCATGGCTGCGGTTACCCTTGACGCTGCATCACAGACCGGAGCGCCTGCGATGGTGTACTCAACGTCGAACCTGTGTGCACGAATGCCAAAACGTCATTTTTTCGGATGAATCCAGGTTCTGTTTACAGCATCATGATGGTCGCATCCGTGTTTGGCGACATCGCGGTCATCGCCATACAGGCGTATCACCCGGCGTGATGGTATGGGGTGCCATTGGTTACACGTCTCGGCCATCTCTTGTTCGCACTGACGGCACTTTGAACAGTGGACGTTACATTTCAGATATATTACGACCCGTGGCTTTACTCTTCATTTGATTCCAGCGAAACCCTACATTTCAGCAGGATAATGCACGATCGCATCTTGTAGGTCCTGTACGGGACTTTGTGGATACAGAAAATGTTCGACTGCTGCCCTGGCCAGTGGATTCTTCAGATCTGTCACCAATTGAAAAGTCTGGTCAATGGTGGCCGATCAACTGGTTCGTCACAATACGACAGTCACTATTCTTGATGAACTGTGGTAACGTGTTGGAGCTGCATGGGCAGCTGTACCTGTACACGCCATCCAAGCTCTGTTTAACTCAATGCCCAGGCGTAGCAAGGCCGTTATTAAGGCCAGAGGTGGGTGTTCTGGGTACTAATTTCTCAGGATCTATGCACCTAAATTGCGTGTAATGTAATCACACGTCTTTTTTTTCCTGTATTGTAATTTTAATCACCTGATACAGGCGGACTGGCAGCAGCATATTACGCTGCTCTTCAGCCTTAAGTGGAACAATAACATGACATATAGGTGATACAGACAATACAGTAAAAACGGCGGGCAAAAAATGGAGATACAAAAAACAATAAACAAGAAGCCGTTCACGCTGGACGCGAAAAAACAGTAACACTTGGGGACACGGCGCACAGAACACGGATGACGGCGACGGCACACGTGAACAGTTGAGGCGAGACGGTGACAGAACACTAACCACAAATAGAGGCACACACACAACACACAGATGGCGATGATCTCCGGCGCGCGAAAGTCCACTGAGCGTGTACGAGTCCGGGGACCTGCCAAGAGTGGTGGAGGAGGAGGAGGAGGAGGGGAATGGGAGATGGGAGAGAAGAGAGAAGAGATGCCATGGGCAGAGGAGAGAGGGGGAGGGAGGAAGAGGGAGGGGAAGCCCGGGGGAAGAGGGGAGGAGGAAGGGGGGAGAGGAAAGAGAAGGGAAGGGAAAGGAGGGAGGGAGGGTGCCTAAGGGAAAGGACACAGGAAGTGGGGGGGAGGGTCAAAGTTGATAGGAGGGGTAGATGGAGGGGAGGAGGACATCATCAGGGAGGGGGAGCTGGCGGAAGCCACCTTGGGAGAGGGTAAGGAGGGTAGAGAGATGGAGACCGGGTGGGACGTGGGAATACAGGCGCGGCAGTGGGCGGGGGTTGGAGAGGATCGGGGAGACGAGCGGGAGAGGAGGATCGAGTTTACGGGAGGTGTACAGGATCCGTATCCTTTCAAGGAAAAGGCGGAGGTGGGGGAAGGGGATGAGATCATACAGGATCCACGTGGGGGAGGGGAGACGGATGCGATAGGCAAGGTGGAGAGCATGGCGTTCAAGGATTTGGAGGGATTTATAAAAGGTAGGGGGGGCGGAGATCCAGCTGGATGGGCGTAACAAAGGATAGGGCGGATGAGGTATTTATAGGTGTGGAGGATGGTGGAGGGGTCCAGACCCCATGTACGGCTGGAAAGGAGCTTGAGGAGACGGAAGCTGGAACGTGTCTTGGCTTGGATTGTCCGGACATGGGGAGTCCAGGAGAGGCGACGGTCGAGGGTGACGCCAAGGTACTTAAGGGTGGGAGTGAGGGCGATAGGACGGCCATAGACGGTGAGATAGAAATCAAGGAGGCGGGAGGAAGGGGTGGTTTTGCCTACAATGATCGCTTGGGTTTTGGAAGGATTATCACACGTCAGTTCTAGTATAATATATTTGTCCAATGAATACCCGTTTATCATTTGCATTTCTTCTTGATGCAGCAATTTTAATGGCCAATAGTGTATATTTACTTGCACGTTCAGCAAGCTACCATATGATGCTAGCGGCTGGTGTCTTGTACGAGGTGCATTCAAGTTCTATGGCCTCACATTTTTTTTCTCCGGACTGGAAAGAGATGGAAACATGCACATTGTTTTAAAATGAGGCCGCATTCATTGTCAATACGTCCCAGAGACGGCAGCACCGTACGGCAGATGGAATTTTACCGCCAGCGGCGAGAATGAGAACTGTTTTAAATACTTAAAATGGCGACGTTTCCCGTACTTGAACAGCGTGCAATCATTCGTTTTCTGGATTTGCGTGGTGTGAAACCAATTGAAATTCATCGACAGTTGAAGGAGACATGTGGTGATGGAGTTATGGACGTGTCGAAAGTGCGTTCATGGGTGCGACAGTTTAATGAAGGCAGAACATCATGTGACAACAAACCGAAACAACCTCGGGCTCGCACAAGCCGGTCTGACGACATGATCGAGAAAGTGGAGAGAATTGTTTTGGGGGATCGCCGAATGACTGTTGAACAGATCGCCTCCAGAGTTGGCATTTCTGTGGGTTCTGTGCACACAATCCTGAATGACGACCTGAAAAGGCGAAAAGTGTCATCCAGGTGGGTGCCACGAATGCTGACGGACGACCACATGGCTGCCCGTGTGGTATGTTGCCAAGCAATGTTGACGCGCAACGACACCATGAATGGGACTTTCTTTTCGTCGGTTGTGACAATGGATGAGACGTGGATGCCATTTTTCAATCCAGAAACAAAGCGCCAGTCAGCTCAATGGAAGCACACATTCACCGCCACCAAAAAAATTTCGGGTAACCGCCAGTGCTGAAAAAATGATGGTGTCCATGTTCTGGGACAGCGAGGCCGTGATCCTTACTCATTGCGTTCCAAAGGGCACTACGGTAACAGGTGCATCCTACGGAAATGTTTTGAAGAACAAATTCCTTCCTGCACTGCAACATAAACGTCCGGGAATGACTGCGCGTGTGCTGTTTCACCAAGACAACGCACCCGCACATCGAGCTAACGTTACGCAACAGTTTCTTCGTGATAACAACTTTGAAGTGATTCTTCATGCTCCCTACTCACCTGACGTGGCTCCTAGTGACTTTTGGCTTTTTCCAACAATGAAAGACACTCTCCGTGGCCGCACATTCACCAGCCGTGCTGCTATTGCCTCAGCGATTTTCCAGTGGTCAAAACAGACTCCCAAAGAAGCCTTCTCCGCTGCCATGAAATCATGGCGTCAGCGTTGTGAAAAATGTGTACGTCTGCAGGGCGATTATGTCGAGAAGTAACGCCAGTTTCATCGATTTCGGATGAGTAGTTAATTAGAAAAAAAATCGGAGGCCTTAGAACTTGAATGCACCTCGTACTACTGTTAATCTTTCCCTTGCCTCTACCACTTGGAGGGAGGAAAAAGCGCGTGTCTTCATGCATCCTTGCGCACTCTGATTTGTTTTGTCTTCGTCGTCCTCACGCGAGAGGTATGTTGGTGGCGGTAGGACCGTTCTGCAGTCTACAATGTTCAGCTAAGAGCTAACACCACAACATCCCAGCAGGTGGGTCGGCTAGTCGTCGTGTAGAAAAAAATTGAAGAGTTTGAGTTCACTTAGTATTTCTGTAACACTCGCATGTTGTTCAGACTCGCTGATAACAAATCCCAGTGTGCGAGTTGCTTGGATGTATTTCTTTAGTCGGAACTGGTGGGAATTTCAAGCACTCGAGCAGTACTCAAGAGTCGGTCGTGCAAGTGCTCTATGTAGTGTACCTTATAGGTGAGCTCCACTGTACTACAATTCTCCTAATAAACAGAAGACAACCGTTCTCCTTCCTTCCAACTGACGTTTCATGATCATTCCATTTCTCTTTGCTGCGTAACTCCTAAATATTTAATCTAAATCACGGTATCAAGCAGAACACCACTAACACCTCTTTCGAATATTTTCGATCGTTTTTCATACTCTCCTGCATTAATTTACATTTTCCTGTATGTACTACGGCCGTTCATTACGGAATGAAATACATTTTTTCTGTTGAAAAAATGCGATATTTGTTGTGTAACGTCGTAGAATAATCCCGCTTGAGCCCCTGAAATTTCATTAAGTTCCGATTGATGGCGGCCCTACACGTAGCATTCAAAATGGCGTCTGCAACGGAGGTGCATCCCAAGCAGAGAGCTGTCATTGAATTTCTTTTGACGGGAAACCAGAGAATCGCAGATATTCATAAGCACTTGCAGACTGTCTACGGAGACCTGGCAGTGAACAAAAGCACGCAGAATCGTTGGGCGAGGCGTCTATCAACATCGCAACAAGGTCGCGCAAATCTATACGATCTCTCGCTTACTGACCGGCTGCACGCTGCTGTGACTCCTGCAGCCGGGAGAGTGTGGACACACCCATTCAAGGTGATCGACGCATCAAAATCACACACCTCGCTGCTCAGCTGGACATCTCTGTTGGTAGTGCTGATACACTCGTTCACCAGTTGGTGTTTTCCCGCTGGGTTTCTCGCCGCCAAACAGAATACCATAATGAGCAACGAAGGATAAACTGTCCGGAATTGTTTGCGCGTTACGAGGCTGTTCGTGGCAATTGTTTGTCGATAATCGTCACGGGCGATGAAATATCAAAATGGTTCAAATGGCTCTGAGCACTATGGGACTTAACTTCTAAGGCCATCAGTCCCCTAGAACTTAGAACTACTTAAACCTAACTAACCTAAAGACATCACACACATCCATGCCCAAGGCAGGATTCGAACCTGCGACCGAAGCGCGTCCAGACTGTAGCACCTAGAACCGCTCGGGCACTCCAGCCGGCATGAAACATCACTTACAACCGGAAGCAAAAGGGCGCCACACAATCTCTCCTTCAGAAAAAAGTTCGAAGCCGCGCCCTCAGCTGGTAAACTCATGGCGACGGTCTCTGGGACTCTGAAGGGGTTATTCGGTTTGATGTCCTCCCTTACGCTGCAACTCGAAAGTGTATTGTGTTACCCTCAGGTAATGGAAGAAACGACTTCAGCGTCTTCCTCACTACAAAAATGCAAACGAACTTCTCCTTCTCTATGACAAGTTAGGCTTTACTTAAGTCAGCGCATGCGAGAGGAGCTCACAAAACTTCATCGGTCTGTTCTTCCTCATCCATCCTACAGCCTGAATCTCGCATCTTCTGGCTCCCATCTGTTTGGCCCAACGAAGGATGCACTTTTCTGGAAGCACTACGCAGATGATGGGGATGTTAGTGATGTGCGAAGACGATGCCTCTGACATCGACGGGTAGAGCGCTACCATGTGGGCATAAGATCCCTGCCCATGAGATGGAGTAAGGCCGGTGCACTGAACGCGTCTTGCAGCCAAAAGAGTAGGGAATAATACGGTGTGTTAAAATTCTGAATAAAACCAACTTGATTTCTGAAAAGAAAACTCGCATTATATATTGAAAGAGCGAGCAGCCTTCCATCACATACACAGAAATTCTGTCTACGTCATCTTGTACCCACCTATTGTTACTTAAAGAAGTCACTGTCTCGTATGCAACAGAGTCATCAGCAGACACTCGCGAATTGCTGATCAGTCTATCCTTATTTCTGAATCTAAATCTTCACACATTCTTTGCAAACACACAGCGAAGTACATCCTCGAACCTACTTAGTTTGGTAACACACGTTAGGGCTACTTCCTATTCCAGTCGTGTTCGGGACACGGGAAGAATGACTGCATTAATGCCACTGTTCGCATTGTAATTTGCGTAATCTTTTCTTCAGAGTGTCTTCATGAATGAAATGACAGGTAGGGGGAGGCTGAACAACACATCTAAATTTTTCACCTAAATTTGGTTATTGAAACTTTTCAAGTAAGCTTTCGTGGTTGGTTGGTTGATTTGGAGGAGAGAACCAAACAGCGAGGTCATCGATCCCATTTGGTTAGGAAGGATGGGGAAGGAAGTGAGCCGTGCCCTTTCTAAGGAACCATCCCAACATTTGCTTGAAGCGACGTAGAGAAATCACGGAAAATCTGAATCAGGATAGCCGGACGCAGGTTTGAACCGCCACCCTTCCGAATGCCTGTCCGGTGTGCTAACCGCTGCTCCACCTCGTTTGGTAGCTTTCTTGGGATTTTCAAGCGTCTATCAGTTAAGGCTTTTCACTATATCCTTTATGCCCTACATTAAACAAACATGTGTTCGTACATACCATGCGTAATTGCATATGTGCAATACTTCCTGTCAATCGTATTTGGTATGAGTTCCATGCAGTTCAGCAACATACTAAGATCGGATGCGCAAGGGATCTGTAAGCAGTCACCTTTGCAGACTGACTGCATTTTCCCAATATCGTGCCAACTGAAGTCTGCATTCCGTAATATTTAGCCTATGTGAAAATTCCTAGTCAGGCAGCTACACGTTCTTATATACGGTCCATTGAACGAATCAATTCAGTCTAGGTGTGACTCAATGATATCGCAGTTATATGCTATGCGGTTCTAATTACGTGCAAATCTGCAAACCAAGTCCACTTATGTATCTTTCCCTACCAGTGTCATAATACTGCCGGTAATCCAGTCATATACTGCTTCATTCATGTACTGCAGCAAAATTACCAAACCATGGTTTTGTAAAGCGCTACCCTAGTTGTACAGCATTTGTACCCTTGTTGTACAGTAAAACCGTCCTGGGCAACATTTCGTGCACCTTAAGATGGGCAACCCAGCTTACGTCATCTGTCCTAGGTGCGATGATGTAAGCTGTGTTGCCTATGCTAAGATAGATGAAATATTTTCTAGGCCAGTTTTATTTTCCCCACCCTGTACGTTAAACAAGCCTACTCCTTGCAGCCAATGGGTACGCGTGTGCTGGTGGTATTATCGGACATGAACAGCAGAGAGTCGCGCAGGTTCTCCAGAGGCAGTGGTCTGGGGGGCAGGGGGTGTGGCGGCCACGTGGTCGTATTTCCAGCCGATTTAAACCACCACCGGCGCCTCCCGCTGCGCGGAAAGCCTGAGTTAGCAGTGCGGGCAGCTCCAGGCCTGCTAATCTGCGCGCAGTTCGGCGCGCCTGCCGTTTAGGCAGCCTGCGGTTTGGGCCGGGCACTTGGGTTGCCTATCGAAGCGGGGTGAAATCTCGGGACCGTCAGTTGCAACACATGTTCCACAGCACTCATAATTTTACAGCGGCGCAGCTCACAAAAGAGGCGTACATCCAACGGATCACCGATTTAACTCGTATTTCGTGCAGTTATAAAACCTCCCTCACGTAAGGGACGCTGCTGCAGTGCGATGCGCTTATCAAGCGTTTACAGTCAATCGACACTCGTCATTTTACGAGTTTGCTGAATACCGTTCGAGAGCGCCAGCTGTCAGGGAGCGGATTTAGCGCATACAGCGAAGGCGGGTGAGTAGAAGTCCGCCCGTACTGTGTTCTAATTTCGTCCTTAGAATCTATTGTCCACAATTTAATCCAAACAGTTTCTCTTGTCACTGTATTTCTTAAACGATTGCATAACGTTTCTAAGTTGTTGCAGGGCCAGAGAAAAATTTTATATCGTGATAATTACATTACGTTTCACCCGTTGGCATAGATGACACCTCCTGTATTCGTACCTACATTGAAGTACGCATGTTATGAATCCAAAAATTATTTACGAACGGCCATATTTTTAAATGTTGCTGATGTGTGTTTTCCTCTGTAAGTATTAGTAAGAAAAAGGAGGGGCAAAAAATGTGTTTGACGCAAGTTTGCACTACATCTCTCATGGTTTTATGATATACTCCATTCAAAACGCTGTCAACCTACCAACAACGACGACGAATTGTAAGTGAAATATCTTCACCGAGACCAACTTTTAATATGCGAATGAATATATCGGTAAGTAAATGTTCGTTTCATCACGATTTCTTATTACATCTCGTTAACACTTACCATAAATGTACCTCAGTGATTCCCGTAATTATTGCTATTGCTTTAGAAAGAAATATGATTTGTTGTAGAGATACAAGTATTTAGTGGAAGAATAGGGAAAAAGTGACGTGATTCGAATGCGGCACTTGCAGATTTTGATATGTTGCTTTAGCCGGGCTTTAGATTCGTACAATGAAGAACCTCGATTTCTCTAAAATGTTCGAGAAAAGAATCGTATTAGAACACTGTCTATTGTTTCGCTGTATGTACTACGTCTGCGACCTGTTAGGTGAAAGCTTCCCTTGTCAGATAAAGAAATGAGCTACCACTTTAGTAAGTATATGGAACAGATGCCAACCGAATAATTGATCTTCTTGATAAACTGCTGTAATGATTACAGTGTAAAAAGCTGGCTAAGCATGAAGTTGAAACAAACACACATGAGTTCCTTAGATCTGTAAATAATGTACTTCAATGATTAGCGACAGCTGGTATGCATAACATTTCGTGTATGCTGCGAATGGGGATAGTTAACATAGCTATTAAAATAACACCGTTATTGAGTCATAACTATAAAAAAAATAATACATTCCACGACGAAACCTAGTTAATCCCTTATAGGATGGGATTCAACAACAGAAAAGTGATTTTTCCCCAGTAACCTCTTTTACTGGATAGAAATGAGAAAATCATTGATATGGTACTACAATGCTTGTCTTCTTACTGTTAAAGTTTGAGTAACTTCAAACAAATCAATAACATTCGTGCCCTGGTAGTGTAATAGACAGATTCAGAGCTCACCCTGGCAACCCATTTCACAGAGGTCAGGGTTTTGGCGGTGCGCCTGAAACTTATTCGTTCCTTCTGAACGTTATTGGTACTCTTTCCAGTACGTAGCCGTACTTCATTAATAATTCTGCCCAGGCAGGGTGTAACTTGCAGATCTCACGTATTTTAAAAAACTAGAAACCCGCCTCGATTGCGACAAAAGCACCTAGTGTTAACCTAGGTTTCGACGTAGATAACTACACCTTCTTCAGAACAATAAAACCCACAAGTGCCTAAGAAGACCTTTGTCAATGATTAAAAGAACACCATAGCTATACATTTATATGGTGTTCTTTTAATCATTGAAAAGGTCTCCTTAGGCACTTGTGGGTTTTATTGTTCTGAAGAAGGTGTAGTTATCTACGCCGAAACCTACGTTAACACAAGGTGCTTTTTTCGCAATCGAGGCGGGTTTCTAGTTTTTTTAATATATTAACCAACGATTGCTGACGCGCTGCGATGTTGAAGGTTCTCACGTATTTGTTCCTTTGGTACCAGTTAACAAGTTCGGAGTGGCAAGTGAAGAATCGTTCCACTGCGCATGCAGTACCACCGTTCCGACTTGAATCCATATGACATTCACAGCTCCAAGTGTGTTGCGCGTTCTTGAGTGAAGTCCAGTACTCCCGTATTATGAAAATGTGATAAATGACAGCTATCCGAAAAGTAAGGACCGGTTGGTCGTGAAATGGAAACCACAGTCAAAATCAAAACTGTTTTATTCACAACAGTTTTCTACACCTTCAATCTACTTCTCCACACAGCCGCCACTCCGACTGAGACAGATGACGTAGGGTTGTACCAACTTCTCAATACCCTCGTCATAGAGGGCAGCCGCCTATATTTCATGCCAATTCTCTACGCTGATCTGCAGTTTCTGTGTCAAAATGTTGCCTTATAGCCATTTCATGTGGGTAGAGGCAAAAATCAGAGGGAGTCAAATTCAGGTTGTATGGCGGGTGATCCGACACTTCACACCGTACACACTGTAGGAGCGTCTTCGTCGCCCTTGCAGTGTGCAGCCGTGAATTTTCATGAAGAAGGAAATACATGACCGTTGCATTGTGTCAACTGTATGAAATCTGGGCCTATCTCTCACAGGCAATTACACTTGGCGGGAAACGCTAGATTCTAAGAATCTTTAAGCGCTCACAATATGCGCACTGAGAAGAGTGACATGACGCGATCAATGGGCATGCTCAGAGACACCACTCAACACATCTATGCAGAGCTTCATCGGATTTTCACCGTAGTTTTCATTTCGTGATCAGTCGGACCTTAGTTTTCGGGCAGCCCTTGTACTCAAAAATGTTCAAATGTGTGTGAATTCTTAAGGGACCAAACTGCTGAGGTCATCGGTCCCAAGACTTACACACTACTTAAACTAATTATTCTAAGAACAACACACACACCCATGCCCGAGGGAGGACTCGAACCTCCGGCGGGAGGGGCCGCGCAGTATGTGACATGGCGCCTCTAACCACACGGCCACTCCGCGCGGCAGCCCTTGCACTACAAGAACGTTAAGTAAAGAAATTTTACATACAGTTCTATGTGTAATTAAGTCTCGTTGTCAACTCAAAAACTAAAATCTAGTTATTTGTAGGTATATTATTTTGTAAGACACCAAAGTAACAAAACCCAAAAAATGTTCAAACGCTACGTTTCAGATCTACTATAGGTAGTCTTACAGAGCATCTGAAGTGAAGGTATTGAACAATAAGGTTGAAAATTCACAATTATCGTCTCACACACGAAAAATACAGAAATGGCTCTATTTTTGATATGTGATTTGGTGTACTTCAAAGAAAGCTTGACTACGTTCTTTAAAATCTTAAATATGAAGTACCGTAAGTCAAAATTCAAAATTAATTCTTTAACCACGTAATACACTTTGAAACACTGTTACAGTAATGTGAACTACATCGCTAAACCTCACGGCCTTTCTGAAATTTATCAAATGTTTCATAGGTTTCTACAATTTAAAAGCTGACGGTAACTTCGCGTTGTAGCTTATTACTCGGAATCAACAGTTTAGTCTGTCGTATTTGTGGCTTTATATGCAACTGCGAAAAAATAAATGGTATTTGTAAACTAGAGTCAATGTGTGGTCCCTACGACGAGATTAAATGAAAAACAAAGTGCAGTGTGAGAGAAGTTGCCAGCATTCACAACATACTGAAAAGGAGTTAACTGAGAAATGGACTGTGGTATAACTGTTTACGAGGTCAGCAACACTCTACAAAGAAGATCAATTCTGTCATAAAAAGGGAATCCACAAGATCTTCAATAACTGAGACAAGGCTAGACCCGGAAGATTGAGTGAGATTACGGCAAGGTGTGACCTGATAAGTTGTCGGGAAATACTTACGTATCCAATGTATTTTCAGATTTTTAAACGTGTGTTTTCGTACTTATCAAAAGACGCTGAAGTAAATAAGTCATGGGATAGCGATATGCACATATACAGCTGGCGGTAGTATCGCGTACACAAGATCTATAATGCAGTACATTGGCGGAGCCGTCATTTGTACTGAGGTAATTCACGTCAGAAAGTTTCCGATATGACTGTCACCGCACGACCGGGACTAACAGGCTCTGAACGCGGGATGATGGTTTGAGCTAGATGCATGGGACATTCCTGTTCAGAAATCGTTAGGGTATTCGATATTCCGTGATCAATAGTGTTAAGTGTTTTCGGACAGTATCACATTTCTAGCGTTACCTCTCACCTCGGAAGTGCACTGGCCGACGGCCTTCACTTAACGACCCAGGGCAGCGGTATTTGCGTAGAATTGTCACGGTTCACAGACAAACAACGCTGCTTGAAATAACCGCAGAAATCAATGTGGATGTACGGCGAACGTATCCGTTAGGACAGCGGGGCCAAATTTGGCATCAATGGACTATGGTGGCAGACAACCGACCCAAGTGCTTTTGCTAACAGTACGACATCGCCTGCAGCGCCTCTTCTGGGCTCCTGACCATATCGGTTGGACCCTAGACGACTGCAAACCGTCACCTGGTGAGATGAGTCGTGGTGGCTTCACTATAGTGCGGGCTGTGTTTGCATGGAGGACTGGGTCCACCGATCCAACTGAACCGATTATTGACTGGAAATGGTTATTTTCAGCTACGTGAAGACCATTTACAGCCATTTATGGACTTCATGTTCCCAAACTACGCTGTCATGTCTCCGGGGCACAATTGTTCGTGATTGATTTGGAGAACATTCTGGACAATTCAAGCGAATAGTTTGGCCATCCCAATGTGCTTATAGGGGACTTCCAACAGCTTGTTGAGTCCATGCCACGTCGAGTTGCGCCACTACGCTGGGAAAAAGGAGGACCGACATAACATTAAGAAGTATCCCATGTCTTTCGTTACCTCAATGTATACCATAGTAATCTGGAGGGAACAGTTTGCAGATTAGAGTACTGGCGTCCTCTCTGCCATCATGTTTGTGTAGAGATTTGTTTCACAACGAGGTCAAGGATGTGGTCGGTTGCATTGGAATCAAGCATACGTAAGTCGTTGTTTCGCGTGCCTTCGTTTGCACAATGGTAGGTGAACGCTTTTTGGTGGGTGCTTCGGAATGATTATTCGTAAAAAGTTCAAAGTAGTTCCAAGTCTCTTTAGCTTAGCCGCGTTCTGCACTGCATTCGTAAGATGAACACTGTTGCAGTGCTGCAGTGTTGGGAGCCGACTGTGCATACCAGTCAGTCACAATTAGACCTTCCCCAGTCGAAGCGGTCTGGAGAGATAGCATTAATACTCCTTGCTCTATGGTAAACACTGACCTGTTCTGGGGGAGCGAGTATCACCGTTCTGCTTGTTAATCAGGAGTACAGAAGTTGCTATCTAGGTATAGTTGGTCTGGGGTTCAAAGGAACCATCCCGGCATTTGCCTGAAGCGATTTAAGGAAATCACGGATAACCTAAATCAGGATGGCCGGACGCGGGTTTAAACCGTCGTGCTCCCGAATGTGAGTCCTGTGTGCCAACCACTCGGCCACCCTGCTCGGTCTGTTTAAGTATAGTTGATCAGTTATTTTCATTACGTTAATGAATATTTTAATGGCTTCTCGCCAGTGCATTGTACGCTGCTCTCGAATATGTCGTGAATGTCCTGTGTTTCAATGTCTGACAAAGAGACAAGTAAGTAGCTAAGAAAAATGAATTGTGAAATCCAGTTTCCTCTGGTGAACTGAAATGAAGTGTTCCAGTATATTAATAATTTTTACTTATAGACTGTCTGACAGCAACTGAATGAAACACGTGCTGTTTTCCGTATCAGTAAGTAAACGACAATTATTCTGAATAGCCGGCCGACGTGGCCGAGCGGTTCTAAGCGCTTCAGTCTGGAACCGCGCGGCCACTACGGTAGCAGGTTCTAATCTTGCCTCGGGCATGGATGTGTGTGATGTCCTTAGGTTCGTTAGGTTTAAGTAGTTCTAAGTTCTAGGGGACTGATGACCTCAGATGTTAACTCCCATAGTGCTCAGAGCCATTTTTTGAATTATTCTGAATAAGCTTCTGTTAGGTAACTTAGGAATAACATGTGGGTTATTGGCTACCACTTTGTCTTACAAATGGTTCAAATGCCTTTGAGCACTATGGGACTTTTCTAAGATCATCAGTCCCCTAGAACGTAGAACTACTTAAACCTAACTAACGTAAGGACATCACACACATCCATGCCCGAGGCAGGATTCGAACCTGCGACCGTAGCGGTCGCGCGGTTCCAGGCTGTAGCGCCTAGAACCGCTCGGCCACCCCGGCCGGCTTTGTCTTACACCTTTGTTAATTACTGCCTCCATCTCATATCCTCCAACTACAGTGTCGTTTTGAATAAATTGCAGATAACTCTATGTTTTCTTTAATCAAACCTTATAACTTCGATGTTCCGAAGAGAGATTACAAAAACTTTATTAAGGAATTTTTCTAAATCTAAATACGGTATAAATGTGCATTTTCTTTTCTACCACATTTTTTACAGGTACATCGTAAGATGGGTATCGCCTTGTGTTTCTATATTTTCTTTAGTATGAATCAAAATCCGCTACATTATGATAACAGTACAATGTCACCGGAAAACGCTAAAGCTTTTACGTCTTATTCCCGAAGTTTAACACCTTTCCCACATTTATCCTTAGTTCTCTACACTGCTTACAAGGTTATATGTCATATGTGAAATGTAGTACGAGGGATGATGCGAATATGTTATTTTCGTTAGTTATTTATTTTACTATAAATTGATCCTAGCAAAAACCCATACAATATTCATAAACACGCGGCAAAATCATATTGGTTTCACTTTATACACTCCTGGAAATGGAAAAAAGAACACATTGACACCGGTGTGTCAGACCCACCATACTTGCTCCGGACACTGCGAGAGGGCTGTACAAGCAATGATCACACGCACGGCACAGCGGACACACCAGGAACCGCGGTGTTGGTCGTCGAATGGCGCTAGCTGCGCAGCATTTGTGCACCGCCGCCGTCAGTGTCAGCCAGTTTGCCGTGGAATACGGAGCTCCATCGCAGTCTTTAACACTGGTAGCATGCCGCGACAGCGTGGACGTGAACCGTATGTGCAGTTGACGGACTTTGAGCGAGGGCGTATAGTGGGCATGCGGGAGGCCGGGTGGACGTACCGCCGAATTGCTCAACACGTGGGGCGTGAGGTCTCCACAGTACATCGATGTTGTCGCCAGTGGTCGGCGGAAGGTGCACGTGCCCGTCGACCTGGGACAGGACCGCAGCGACGCACGGATGCACGCCAAGACCGTAGGATCCTACGCAGTGCCGTAGGGGACCGCACCGCCATTTCCCAGCAAATTAGGGACACTGTTGCTCCTGGGGTATCGGCGAGGACCATTCGCAACCGTCTCCATGAAGCTGGGCTACGGTCCCGCACACCGTTAGGCCGTCTTCCGCTCACGCCCCAACATCGTGCAGCCCGCCTCCAGTGGTGTCGCGACAGGCGTGAATGGAGGGACGAATGGAGACGTGTCGTCTTCAGCGATGAGAGTCGCTTCTGCCTTGGTGCCAATGATGGTCGTATGCGTGTTTGGCGCCGTGCAGGTGAGCGCCACAATCAGGACTGCATACGACCGAGGCACACAGGGCCAACACCCGGCATCATGGTGTGGGGAGCGATCTCCTACACTGGCCGTACACCACTGGTGATCGTCGAGGGGACACTGAATAGTGCACGGTACATCCAAACCGTCATCGAACCCATCGTTCTACCATTCCTAGACCGGCAAGGGAACTTGCTGTTCCAACAGGACAATGCACGTCCGCATGTATCCCGTGCCACCCAACGTGCTCTAGAAGGTGTAAGTCAACTACCCTGGCCAGCAAGATCTCCGGATCTGTCCCCCATTGAGCATGTTTGGGACTGGATGAAGCGTCGTCTCACGCGGTCTGCACGTCCAGCACGAACGATGGTCCAACTGAGGCGCCAGGTGGAAATGGCATGGCAAGCCGTTCCACAGGACTACATCCAGCATCTCTACGATCGTCTCCATGGGAGAATAGCAGCCTGCATTGCAGCGAAAGGTGGATATACACTGTACTAGTGCCGACATTGTGCATGCTCTGTTGCCTGTGTCTATGTGCCTGTGGTTCTGTCAGTGTGATCATGTGATGTATCTGACCCCAGGAATGTGTCAATAAAGTTTCCCCTTCCTGGGACAATGAATTCACGGTGTTCTTATTTCAATTTCCAGGAGTGTATATAGGAGACAAACATAGTGAAATTCTTGAGATTATCGTTGGTTCACTTTGTTTCCATAAATATGAAGATATTGAACATTTTGAAATTAAGAAATAAGCTCTTCATAATCTAAGAAATTATGGAACCAATGAGAGGATAAATACGAACATAAAGAAGCCATCAAGATACCTATAATAACGTGTAATGAATTTATATTTTTGATAGCTCAAAGGACATAGAACCAGTCAGAGTGAGAGGTGATTCACAATTTTGAGTCCTCTGGGTAGTATTTTCTCCCATTGCAATTTTTTATTTTACACGCTCAAATAAAAATGCAGGATTTCTCTGACAGCTTCACAATAATCGTAACTTGGACAGAGCATTAAATTTAGTAGGTATTTCGTTTCGTTATCAGTCATATGGATGTTCTTCATTCACTCTACTACCAATTAACTTCTACATAAGTAACTATATGAACTGAGGTATGTGCTCTCGTATAGCCCAGCGTCAATGTTCTTTGCAGCTAATGTTCTTATTACATCAGTGATGATCATTGCTCCTTAGCCTTAAACGCACGCTTTCTATAGTAACCGCCCAGTGTAAGAGGTATTACAGTGGGTGCGAGTTGTTGCATGATTTTGAACAAGCTAATCAGCACGCTCATTGTCGCTTGTAATGACGCGGACCAGAAAAAATATTCATTTATGGAGATCGTTGAATCTGGTATGATGTATTAGGCTACCTTGCGCTGAACAGTTTTTCCGTAGCTGCTCTTGAAATAGACAACAGAGAACTCGCAGAATCGTTACGTATAAATAATCTATCGACTTCTACCTCTCTTGAATTAAGTATGACGGTTCCCTAACTTCACTTAAAAGTAATCTCCTCACAAATGCCATTTAACTGTGTCTGTATAATTCACCTTGGTTGCATCGTCACTTTTAAGCGGACGTATTAAGAATTACCTGGAAGAACTATTTTTACTAGCACAAAATACGCTGCGGGGCTGCTAGATATTCATCTGACTGAGTATTGATATTATTCCAACGTTTTATGAGTCCGACAAGAAAGCGAACTAAATGTTGAAATTGCAAGGAATAAACCACTATTATAGACTGTACACACCAACAGGGAGGTTTCATTTAAAATTTATATCACTACAAAAAAACTTAAAATGTTGCAAACACATATTAAAAGACCGTTCACTCTAACTAGTTGAAATATATGTGCTTTATGGTATAAACAGTCGATACATTTTCCTTTTGAATTACAGTCAATGCAAATGGTTTTTGTCTTATCTAAATTTAAGCATAAGTAGAAATGAAACAAAGTTTGCCGTAGCCTGACGCAATGAAAGGTCGCCAATCCAGTTTAAATATAAAGTAATGACCGAACCAATGACAACACAATACTAAGTGTCTGCTCTCGAAATACACCGGCTGGCTGTGGAGGTAGTCTTATAGTATTCTGCGGTGACCTGCGACACATCCATATAAATTTTTCAGATACTCAGTTCCCTCGTATGCGATTGTGCTCAGATGTTATTTGGCAGCTAGCAAAATGAAACGTTTTAATAACACTCACTAATGAAAGATGTTTCCCCCTGTGTTATACTTTTTCCGTCGCTCAGAAACAGATTCGTTTGTCATGGACCATCTTCGGTTTTAATTTAATACTTCCGTGGGAATAAAAAAAGAGGATATATCTGGGCCGTTACGCAGTGTGGCCCGTTTTCCGTTATTTCGCTCACAGGAGAACTTGCAGTCGTGATGCTGTGTCCCTGCCATGTATGCAACCCCGCGCTGCGCTGCTTTGCCGAAAGTTTCCCGCGCGGAACACGAGTCGAGTGACTGGAATTGGGCGCGGCGGCAGCGGCAGCGAGCACAAACGTGGAGCGCCTAATCCCGGCACAGGCCGCTCGCGCGTTCGGGATTTCAGTTAAGCGCGTCGCCACCCCTCGCTGTATCGATTTCCGGTTTCGAATCGGCCTCGGCGAGGATTTCACGGCCGCTCAGGCTGGCAGCCGTGCTATCGTGTCCGGAGTTTAGCTTGATTGCCCTGTACTGCAGCGAGAATTACGTCCGTCTGTTATTGGGGACTTAGCCCTCCGAATCTGTGTTAGCGCCGGCGGTTAGTTCCCAGACTCGGCGGTACATCCGCGGCGCACTAACAGGGACTGAACCAATCACGGTCTGAGTCGCAGCGTCCAATAGCGAACACGCGCCGGGTTAGTCGCGGCGGCGCGACGTGGAGAGCGATGCGAACACCGGTGGGCACCGTTTCCATTCCGGACTGGCTTTCGCTTCGGTATTTGATTGCTACCTATGTGGTCTCGTAGATACACATGCGCCCACACACGGAATACCAGACAGTCAGTGCTTGTCTGTATCAGAACTATCCACTTCAAAAGGGAAGTGAGCAATTCGTATCAGACACGGCAAATGCTGGCGTTCTATGGCTTGTGTTGTTATTGAAATCTCCAAATTTTAGGTCTTCGCCTGTGTACAACAAAACAATGGTCTGGGTTGCACATTTGTTTTCCACATTAACTATAATAACACTTTACGGCGGACGGGCATCATGAGATTTTGTCAATAATAAGTCATAAAGGAAAGTGCAATGTAGAAATCGTTAAAAACATAGCTTGTTTCACAGAGCTTGAACTGTTTTGACAATGTTGTATCTTCTACATGAATCAATATAGAAAATTGGGGTTAATTTAATTTAAGGATCGAAACTTTGGCACCACGTGTTAAGTATCTGCTCCATGTGATTTCTGGGAGGGGTCTCTCTCGTGCTACTCGTGGCCCGGTTTGGGGCACACTGAAAATCTGTGGAAATTAATTGAAAATTTCATTCCAAACGTAACTGTAAAATGTACATTAAATCTCTGTTCATGCCTTTAAAAAGCATACTCTTGTAAAATACATTTGTAATCCTAAGTGTAAGTTATGTGGAAGCTGATATTAGATGAGTCTTGAAACACCTGTATGTTATTCGTTATTTAAGATTCATAAATACATTTTGTAAAGACCGTTACCAGAAACAATGATTTGTTATCTAATTCTTGCTAGTTTAATATCTGGATTCAGTGCGTGCCACGGTCTTTTTGCAGAGGTATAGCAAAAAGCAGCATGTGGCAGAATATTTTGTACTCATGTCTGATTTCGAGAGATAGTTTTTCTCACTACCTAAATGTTTAAATACCAGTAATGTACACAAGTCCACAATTTATTTTTACTGCCAGTATATACTCCAGACCATTAGTTGTATATGCAGAAAATTTTATTGATCATAGGAAATAAAAGATCTTGTAAAAATACTTATCATATGAGATTAGTTTTCTCTTGCTAGTGAAAGTTTTTCATCAACCCTAGCACCAACTTTAAGTAAGCGATATCAAGATTCTACTCAAGTATGTTACTCTCGAAATGAAGCAATAATAAAGGTATTGCAGCCTTAACATAATCTAAAAATCACTTACTCTTACCTAGCAGTATAAAAGAAAAGGTAGAGAAGATTCAGTGAGATCAGTTAGGAAGTGCCACACACTGTAAGGTGGACCATGCTGTGTAGAGGTGAACCATAGAAAAGAGAGCCTGTGTATGGGGGGAATGAGGTAGAGATATATTTTGAGAGGAATCTGGATATTCAGATTTTTCTAGGTACATCATAATGATGGACGATATTATGTTGACAAAGCAAAAAAAAAAGTTTAACAAGCGTGTACAACTATTTAACAAAAGTGTACAGCTGAAATGCAACTGGAATTAGGGGGGAAACTTATGCAGAGGTCCATCTATAGGATAAAATGGAGGAGTATGGGTGGAATGACAATAGAATAAAAATTTATATCATAGAAGCAGAAGCAGTAAGAATGAGAAAATTCAGAGGTATTGGGAAGAAATAACGTGTACTGAAAAAGTATCTCGTGACACTAAAGAGCTGAACCAAAAACAAATCCTTCATATATATAAATCAGAATGTGTGTAGGTCTGAATGTCTGGGATTTCCTCCCAAAAACCATGATCGATTTAAACAAAATTAGCCACAGAAAAAACAGGCATCATGAGTATCAGCGCTGTGAGGTTTATAGCCTCCTAGCTCCAGTAGAAGTAGTGATACGATAAAACGTGTTTTTTACAGTCCCAGGCGTACAGACTGCCCTGCATGACAGGCATGTTGTGTGGAAACGGTATCAGCCAGCCAAATCAATTGACTTCGCAGGGCAAGCCTACACTGATAAGACAAAACATTAGGACCACTTCCTTAATAGCTTGTTTGTCCATCTTTGGAACGAAACACATTCGTGATTCTGCATATCAGAGACCCAATAGATGATTGGTAGGTTTGTAGATGTGTGTGGCATTAGGTGCCTGTGCACAAATGAAGTACAGGGTGATTCAAAAAGAATACCACAACTTTAAAAATGTGTATTTAATTAAAGAAACATAATATAACCTTCTGTTATACATCATTACAAAGACTATTTAAAAAGGTTTTTTTTTCACTCAAAAACAAGTTCAGAGATGTTCAATATGGCCCCCTCCAGACACTCAAGCAATGTCAACCCGATACTCCAACTCGTTCCACACTCTCTGTAGCATATCAGGCGTAACAGTTTGGATAGCTGCTGTTATTTCTCATTTCAAATCATCAATGGTGGCTGGGAGAGGTGGCCGAAACACCATATCCTTAACATACCCCCATAAGAAAAAATTGCAGGGGGTAAGGTCAGGGCTTCTTGGAGGCCACCTTTGCACAAACACCCATTCTCTGTAAACTGTTTATACCAACGTTTAATACACCACCTATCAGGAGGTTTAACACTATACTTCGTTCGAAATGCACGCTGAACAACTGTCGTCGATTCACTTCTGCCGTACTCAATAACACAAAAAGCTTTCTGTTGAGCGGTGGCCATCTTAGCATCAACTGACGCTGACGCCTAGTCAACAGCGCCTCAAGCGAACAAATGTACAACTAAATGAAACTTTATAGCTCCATTAATTCGCCGACAGATAGTGCTTAGCTCTGCCTTTTGTCGTTGCAGAGTTTTAAATTCCTAAATTTGTGGTATTCTTTTTGAATCACCCTGTATTTTGCGTAAGTAACGGGCCACTGATTTGTGTATGCGATGATGACACCTGATAGCGACCCAGATGGGTTCCATAGGATTTACATCAGACGAATTGGTCGCCAAGACATGAATGTGAGTTTACTGTAATGCTCCTCAAACCACTGTAGCACGGTTCTGACACCGAGACATGGACAATTATAATGCTGGAAAATGACATCGCCATCAGGAAAGACATCGAGCATGAACGGATGCAGGTGGTCTCCAGTTATCAGTGTGTCTTTCGGTTACTACCACAGGTCTCTTGAAAGCGCAGGAGAATGGCTCCCATAGCATAATACTGCTCCCAACAGCCAGCGTCCATGGTGCGCTGTACGTTTCGAGCCACCGTTCATCTCGATGACGGCGGTTGTGGAGACGACCATTTATCTAGTGCAGCGAAGATGTGATTCACTCGAAGAGCCGACACGCTTCCATTTATCGAGGGTCGAATCGTGAAAGTCTTGTGCCCATTGCAGTCGTAACTGACGATGTTGTTGTATCAACATGTGTACACCAAACGGTGGTCTGTTGCAGAGCTGCATGTTCAACTACATACAATGAACGGTGTGCTCTGAAACTCTTGTGCGTGCATCAGCATAGTGCTCTTTTAGCAGGGATGTCACAGATCACCATCTATCATATCGTACAGAGCAGGCAATTCCGTGGAGAGTCATGGACGTCCAACCATTTAGAGTTTAACAGTAGTTTCAATATCCTCCTACTTCTTTCTGTACATCGTCACGACTGTAGCACACGAACGTTTGACCAGATTCGCCTTTTTTGAGACACTCGCTCACAGGTTTTGCGTAATAATAATAATCTACCCTTTTGCAAAGTCGCTTATCTCAATGTATTTCCCCATTTGCAGACCATATCTTTTCTAGAGTGATCCCCCGTCTGTGTCTGCTCCGCTTACATACTTTTATTACCATGTTATGTGCCAGCAAGACCAGCAGGTGGCATCCAATATTGCGTTGGGCAGAGATCATAATGTTTTGGCTTGTCAGTATACATGTCAGAGGCAAGAAACTGTTTTCTGAGCCCAACGTGAAGCGTATACTGCGTGATAGACATGTTGTGGTGTTAATATTGCAGGGGCTACACTTGCTGAGAATGGCAGAGACTGGTTGAGAGGGATAGCTGAGGGGATGGACAGTGTGAGGCGGAGTGGGAAATGGACAGAGGGAGGTTCAAAATAGTTCAAATGGCTCTGAGCACTATGCTACTTAACTTCTGAGGTCATCAGTCCCCTAGAACTTAGAACTACTTAAACCTAACTAAACTAAGGACATCACACACACCCACGCCCGAGGTAGGATTCGAAATTGCGACCGTAGCAGTCGCGCGGTTCCAGACTGTAGCGCCTAGAACCGCTCGGCCACCCCAGCTGGCACAGAGAGAGGGAAGGAAGGTGTAGAGTGGTAATGGACAGGTGTGAAAGAAAGAGGGGGAGTTGGATATGGGAAGAAGGGAATGAGAATGTGGTCAGGGGGAGGAGGAGAAAGATAGAGTCGGAGGTGGTGTGGAGTATATCTTCAGTGGGAGGAAGATTGAACAGAGAGAGGTGGTGAAAGAAATGGACAAAAGGAGGGGGAGGAGGAGATGAAGAGAGAAATACTAAGGTGGAGGAGACAGACAGATAGAGCTGAGACGATGAGGTGGACAGATAGAGGGAGGAAGAGATGGGCGGAGGGAGCCGAACTGTCCAAGTGTCTAGCACAGAACTGTGCAAAGACGGTGGGTAAAAGTTGGTAAACAAATGAGTATAACGAATGTTTCATTGTGATATCAGGCTCTGTACCACCTCTCAACATGATGCTGATGTTTGCTCACAGAACTTCACCGATGGTAGAATATGGCCGGAGAATGTATATTTGCGTTCTTGAAATAGGAACCGCTCTTTAGCACAACTTGTCGCCTCGGGAGCGCATAGCGTTTGTGTGTCGACAAGGTACGTGAGGTGTCAGGTGACTGCGAACACGACACGTCTGCGTGTCCCGACAAGAGGTGCGCTCCGGCAGCAAACAGCAGGCGTAACAAGGCAGGCGGCCCACAGAGACTAATTACGAGTCGTCGCTCAGGTAGGCGGCTGCGGGTCCGCCGTGGGATTATTTGCAGGGGCGCGCTGCCAGCCGGAAGCGACAAATCTCCCGGGAGCAGCGCCACCTGCGAGGTATCGGCTCCGGCAGCGGTATCTCACACCTGCAGGTTTTAGGCTAAAGTGAAGCAAGGGTTGATACTTGGTTACAACATTAACACATGTTAAGTTAGCCACAGTGGCTACTCTTAGGAAAACCGAGACAGTGAAATTAATGGAATGTCTCTGAGCACTATGTGACTTAACTTCTGAGGTAATCAGTCGCCCAGAACATAGAACTAATTAAACCTAACTAACCTAAGGACATCACAGACATCCATGCCCGAGGCAGGATTCGAACCTGCGACCGGAGTGGTCGCTCGGCTCCAGACCGTAGCGCCTAGTACCGCACTGCCACTTCGGCCGGCTGAAATTAATGGAAAACTTAATAAAATTATTATACTACATCCCTTTTAGGACAGTCTCACGTGGTTGGACCATAAAGCTCTAATTATCACCTAGGAAAGAAAAGAACAAGCTGAGGATAGGAAACTTGGTTTTATTCCTTCCCAACATATTCAAACTTTAATGCCACATATTTTCCCCAACGACTGATGACCTGCCGGAGACCTCGATTCTAGAATTCTGTACTCTGGCTGTTAAGGACATGTCCCACGATGAAACTTACCACGTCATTATCCTCGAAAGGCCTTCCACATAATATGTTCTCATCTGAGGAAAGGGGACAAAGCCTCTGAGTGCACAAAATGGCGGGAGGAGAAGAGGGAAGAGAGGATGGAGATATTGATAACTGAAAGTAGCATCATGTTTCACTGTGTCCTGTGCAGAATGGGTTGGGGTATTGTTATGGAACATACTACAAGGTGTTAGGGGTATACATACAGATATTTTTATAGTTGGTACCTTAATATGCATCCACTTCATTGTGTTAGTTGTTTTTTATCTGCATCTAACAGTCATCCCACAAAAACATCGCATAATTTACCACCTGGTATTTTCTGCATAGATGTAAATTTACCGTATACCTGTCAGTATAGACTACCCACCTTACATTCATGTGTTCACACTTCAGTACCTGACTTGCTGCCCAGGCTTGTTTATGCTGTGTGTACTTGGAGGTACTAACCAACCTAAAAACATACTGCTCCAAACAGCTATAATTATGAAGTAAATTCTGATATAATATTGCTCAGTACACTATCCTTAGTTATCAGTAGGAATATCTGGACTTATGCCTCTCACACCCTATATAGCCCTTGAACAGCATGCATGACACTTCCTGTTGACCGCCTTCCACAGCTTTGTCAAGACAGTTTAGTAGCGTGCTCCTACGACAGTTGGGCCGTTACGAGTATATTATGACAGCGCCACGCCATGGCAGTCACAAGAAAAGACTCAGCGTCACCTTTCCCGATAATAGTTGTGTCTTCTTGTTTTGAAGTTGGGTGAAACTTCATGTTTCTACTGCCTGATTGGCTTCAGTATCTTAGGGGCACAATGGGCACCCAGCGCTAGTCCATGGTAACACATCGTCAAAGATTCCCGTGGTGCGGAACGAATTAATTGCACATTTCCCCATTTCATAAATGGGCTGAGCCATTTTACTCTGAATCTTGTAGCAGTGTATGTGGGTTGGGGATTCACAATGAGGTGACGAGAGTTATGGGATAACCCATACTAAAATGTAAACTTTCACGGCCGGAAATATCATGTCCATTATAATTATCCGGGCTGTTATGTCCCGACGTTTCGTCTCTGACTGCGGGAGACATCTTCAAGGGGGTCCGTAGCTTGATGGAAGGTCCAACACACACACTGGCTCGCTACTGACTGCCGCTAAATTCCGTGTCCGCGCGCCCCCGCGGCGCGGCGTGACGTCACGTGTTTTGAAAACGTCAGTGCAATTGGCCGCTGTCCGTCGCCGTCGATCGCCGTTGGGAATCACCACAGAATTCATCAACCGACCACGGCATAACAGCCCGGATAATTATAATGAACATAACCCATACTATCGTGTCGGACCTCCTTTTGCCCAGCATAGTGCAGAAACCCGACGTTGCTTGGACTAAACCAGTTGCTGGAAATACTCTGTAGAAATATTTGACGCATACTGCCTCTATAGCCGTCCATGATTGTGAAAGTGTTGTTGCCAGTGCAGGGTTCCTTGCGCGAACTGCCCACTTGATTATGTCAAGTAAACGTTCGATGTGATTCACTTCGGGCGATTTTGATGGACAAATCATTCATACGAATTGCCCAGAATGTTGTTCAAACCAATCGACAACAATTGTGGCCTGGTGACATGGCACATTGTCATGCACAAAACTCGCATCGTTCTTTGGAACATGAAGGCTATAAATGGCCGAAAATGGTCTCCAAGTAGCGAAACATAGCCATTTGCGGTCAGTGATCGGTTCAGCTGGACCAGAGGACCCAGTCCGTTCCAGGTAAACACAGCCCACACCATTATGGAGCCACAAATAGCTAGCACAGTGCCTTGTTAACAACATGAGGTCGAGGCGTCGTGGGAACTGCGCCATACTCGAACTCTCATCTACATCTACATCTACATCTACGTGATTACTCTGCTATTCACAATAAAGTGCCTGGCACAGGGATCAATGAACCACCTTCATGCTGTCTCTCTACCGTCCCTCTCTCGAACGGCACGCGGGAAAAACGCGCACTTAAATTTTTCCGTGCGAGCCCTGATTTCCCTTATTTTATCGTGATGATGTAGGTGTGTGCCAGCAAAATGTTTTCGCAATCGCAGGAGAAAACAGGTGAGAAGATTTCATGAGAAGATCCCGTCGCAACGAAAAATGCCTTTGTTTTAATGATTGTCACTCCAATTCACCTGTCATGTCTGTGAGACTATCTCCCCTATTTCGCGATAATACAAAACGGGCTGCCCTTCTTTGTACTTTTTCGATGTCATCCGTTAGTCCCACCTGATGCGGATCCCACACCGCACAGCAGTACTCCAGAATAGGGCGGACAAGCGTAGTGTCAGCAGTCTCTTTGGTAGACCTGTTGCACCTTCTAAGTGTTCTGCCAATGAATCGCAATCTTTGGTTTGCTCTACCCACAATATTATCTATGTGATCGTTCTAATTTAGGTTATTTGTAATTGTAATCCCTAAGTATTTAGTTGAATTTACAGCCCTCAGATTTGAAGGCTTATCGCGTAATAGAAATTTAGCTGATTTCTTTTAGTACTCATGTGAATAACTTCGCACTTTTCTTTATTCAGGGTCAATTGCACCATACAGATATCGTATCTTAATCATTTTGCAATTTGTTTTGATCACCATATCACTTTACAAGAGGGTAAATGACAGAATCGTCTGCAAACAATCTAAAACGGCTACTCAGATTGTTTTCCATGTCGTTAATATAGATCAGGAACAATACTTCCTTGGGGAACGCCGCATATTACTTCTGTTTTACTCGATGGCTTTCCGTCTTTTACTACGAGCTGTGACTTTTCTGACAGGAAATTACGAATCGAGTCGCACAACTGAGGCGATACTCCGTAGGCACGCAGTTTGATTAAAAGACGCTTGTGAGGAACGATGTCGAAAGCCTTCTGGAAATCTAAAAATATGGAAACAATTTGACATCCCCTGTCGATAGCACTTATTACTTCATGAGTATAAAGAGCTAGTTGTGTTTCACTATATGTCAATAAATCGTTTTCTTCGAGGTACTTCATAATGTTCGAATACAGTATATGTTCTAAAACGCTACTGCAAATCGACGTTAGTGATTGGGCCTGTAATTCAGCCGATTACTCCTACTTCCCTTTTTGGGTATTGGTGTGACTTGAGCAATTTTCCAGGCTTTAGGTACGTATCTTTCTGTGAGGGAGCGGTTGTATATACACTCCTGGAAATGGAAAAAAGAACACATTGACACCGGTGTGTCAGACCCACCATACTTGCTCCGGACACTGCGAGAGGGCTGTACAAGCAATGATCACACGCACGGCACAGCGGACACACCAGGAACCGCGGTGTTGGCCGTCGAATGGCGCTAGCTGCGCAGCATTTGTGCACCGCCGCCGTCAGTGTCAGCCAGTTTGCCGTGGCATACGGAGCTTCATCGCAGTCTTTAACACTGGTAGCATGCCGCGACAGCGTGGACGTGAACCGTATGTGCAGTTGACGGACTTTGAGCGAGGGCGTATAGTGGGCATGCGGGAGACCGGGTGGACGTACCGCCGAATTGCTCAACACGTGGGGCGTGAGGTCTCCACAGTACATCGATGTTGTCGCCAGTGGTCGGCGGAAGGTGGACGTTCCCGTCGACCTGGGACCGGACCGCAGCGACGCACGGATGCACGCCAAGACCGTAGGATCCTACGCAGTGCCGTAGGGGACCGCACCGCCACTTCCCAGCAAATTAGGGACACTGTTGCTCCTGGGGTATCGGCGAGGACCATTCGCAACCGTCTCCATGAAGCTGGGCTACGGTCCCGCACACCGTTAGGCCGTCATCCGCTCACGCCCCAACATCGTGCAGCCCGCCTCCAGTGGTGTCGCGACAGGCGTGAATGGAGGGACGAATGGAGACGTGTCGTCTTCAGCGATGAGAGTCGCTTCTGCCTTGGTGCCAATGCAGGACTGCATACGACCGAGGCACACAGGGCCAACACCCGGCATCATGGTGTGGGGAGCGATCTCCTACACTGGCCGTACACCACTGGTGATCGTCGAGGGGACACTGAATAGTGCACGGTACATCCAAACCGTCATCGAACCCATCGTTCTACCATTCCTAGACCGGCAAGGGAACTTGCTGTTCCAACAGGACAATGCACGTACGCATGTATCCCGTGCCACCCAACGTGCTCTAGAAGGTGTAAGTCAACTACCCTGGCCAGCAAGATCTCCGGATCTGTCCCCCATTGAGCATGTTTGGGACTGGATGAAGCGTCGTCTCACGCGGTCTGCACGTCCAGCACGAACGCTGGTCCAACTGAGGCGCCAGGTGGAAATGGCATGGCAAGCCGTTCCACAGGACTACATCCAGCATCTCTACGATCGTCTCCATGGGAGAATAGCAGCCTGCATTGCTGCGAAAGGTGGATATACACTGTACTAGTGCCGACATTGTGCATGCTCCGTTGCCTGTGTCTATGTGCCTGTGGTTCTGTCAGTGTGATCATGTGATGTATCTGACCCCAGGAATGTGTCAATAAAGTTTCCCCTTCCTGGGACAATGAATTCACGGTGTTCTTATTTCAATTTCCAGGAGTGTAATTGCTAAATATGGAGCTATTTTATCAGTATACTCTGAGAGGAACCTGACTGGTACAGAATCTGGACCGGAGGCCTTGCCTTTATTAAGTGATTTAAGCTGCTTTGTTACACCGTGGATATCTTCTTCTATGTTTCTCATCTTGGCAGTTGTACCTGACTGGAATTCAGGAATATTTACTTCATCTTCTAAGGTGAAGGAGTTTCGGAAAACCGTGTTTAATAACTTTGCTTTCGTGGCACTGTCAACAGTGACTTCACCGTTGTTATCGCGCAGTGAAGGTATTGATTGTGTCTTGCCACTGGTGTGCTTTATGTATGACCAGAATCATCAACTTTAGCCAACTGAAATTGGGACTCATCTCATCGGGCCTCGGTTATTCAGTCGTATAGAGTCCAGCCGCTAAGTTCAAGAATCGAAGAGAGCCGCTGCAAGCGATGTTGTGATGTTAACAAAGACACTTGCGTCGGTCGTCTGCTGCTGTAGCGCAGTAACGATAAATTTTTAGGCATTGTCCTAACGGATACGTTACCTGTAAGTTCCACATTGATTTCTGCGTTTTTTTCACGCATTGTTACTTGTGTGTTAGCAATGACAACTCTTCGCAGACGCCGCTGCTCTTGGTCTTACGTGGAGGCCGTCGGCAACTGCGTTGTCTGTGAGAAGAGATAATGACTGAAACCTGGTATTCTTGGCACATTCTTGACACTGTGGATCTCAGAATATCCATAATCATATCGGAAACCTTTTCACATGGGTAACCTGAGTGGAAACGACAGGTCCGCCAACGCACTATCCTTTGATATGCTGTGTACGCGATACTATACTACCGCCATCTGCTTATATGCATTTCTTTCTTTCATAACTTTAGTCACTTTAATGTGTGTGTACGACTACTACGCAGATGTACCCATAAACAAGCAAGCAAACAAAAAATAAGAATGTGGCTCATATTTTCGAGATAATACACTTTTGGCCATTGAAATTGCTACACCACGAAGATGACGTGCTACAGACGCGAAATTTAACCGACAGAAGAAAGATGCTGTGATATGCAAATGATTAGCTTTTCAGAGCATTCACACAACGTTGGCGCTGGTGGCGACACCTACAACGTGCTGACATGAGGAAGGTTTCCAACCGATCTATCATACACAAACAGCAGTTGAACGCCGTTGCCTGGTGAAACGTTGTTGTGATGTCTCGTGTAAGGAGGAGAAATGCGGACCATCACGTTTCCGAATTTGATAAAGGTCGGATTGTAGACTATCGCGATTGCGGTTTATCGTATCGCGACATTGCTGCTCGCGTTGGTCGAGATCCAATGACTGTTAGCAGAACATGGAATCGGTGGGTTCAGGACGGTAATACGGAACGCCATGCTGGATCCCAACGGCCTCGTATCACTAGCAGTCGAGATGACAGGCATCTTATCCGCATGGCTGTAACGGATCGACGGATCGTGCAGCCACGTCTCGATCCCTGAGACAACAGATGGGGATGTTGGCAAGGCAAAAACCATGTGCACGAACAGTTCGGCGACGTCTGCAGCAGCATGGACTATCAGCTCGGAGACCATGGCTGCGGTTACCCTTGACGCTGCATCACAGACAAGAGCGCCTGCGATGGTGTACTAAACGACGAACCTGGGTGCACGAATGGCAAAAGTTATTTTTTTGGATGAATCCAGGTTCTGTTTACAGCATGATGATGGTCGCATCGGTGTTTGGCGATATCGCGGTGAACGCACATTGGAAGCGTGTATTCGTCATCGCCATGCTGGCGTATCACCCGGCGTGATGCTATGGGGTGCCATTGGTTACACGTCTCGGTCACCTCTTGTTCGCATTGACGGTACTTTGAACAGTGGACGCTACATTTCAGATATATTACGACCCGTGGCTCTACCCTTCATTCGACCCCTGTGAAACCCTACATTTCAGCAGGATAATGCACGACCGCATGTTGCAGGTCCTGTACGGGCCTTTCTGAATACAGAAAATGTTCGATTGCTGCCCTGGCCAGTACATTCTCCAGATTCACCAAATGAAAACGTCGTGTCAATGGTGGCCGAGCAACTCGCTCGTCACAAAACGCCAGTCAATACTCTGTATGAACTGTGGTATCGTGTTGAAGCTGCATGTGCAGCTGTACTTGTACACGCCATCCAAGCTCTGTTTGACTCAATGCCCAGGCGTATCAAGGCCGTTATTACGTCCAAAGTTGGTTGTTCTGGGTACTAATTTGTCAGTATCTATGCATCCAAATTGCGTGAAAATTTAATCATATGTCAGTTCTAGTATATATTTGTACAATGATTACTCGTTTATCATCTACATTTCTTCTTGGTGTAGCAATTTTAATGGCCAGTAGTGTATTCAAAACCATGGTTTTTATGTGCAGTACGTGCTGTCACATCTGAACTAGAGATGAGGCGATTGTGGCCTTCCTCTCGTGGCCTCCGCGTTGTATCCTCATGCTCAGGAGGAGGAGATGCTGGTCTTGAGAGGAAGTGCGGCGGCTCCAGTTGCTGGGCCCGTGGCTTCGCCACAGCGGCGCGTAGCAGCAGATACCGCAGCTGACGGCGTCGCATTGCAACGCCGACGCCAACGACGCCACTGGGCAATGTGAGACGCGCTCACACCGACGCGCCCTTTGATGTCGAGCCGCCGGATCCGTTACCACGCCCTTCTCTAATTAGCCGCCGTGCTTTTAAATATTGGAGCACCGGGTGACGAGGGCGCGCGGGTAACGTGCCTCCGCGTCCTGATACAGAAGTAGTGCCCTTGCGGAAGGTCCGCGCCGAAAATACGGCTTTGCCGCGATCATTCTCTCGGCCCTCTGTAGTCGACAGAAGAGCCAGCACGTGCAGCTAATTCGGCTTTCCGGCATCATTAGTGGCGGATGAGAGAGCTGTGAGGTAGTACTGCTGGGCTTCCGCTGACATTAGCTCTGACACACGGTAAAAGCACGACTCTGTTGTAGCGCTGCCACTCAGGAGACACTCTCCGGTGAGAGGTGTTCCGTTTGAGATCCTAGCATCGTTACTGACACAATGGCTTCGCTGGCTGCGTCCGACTTGTAACCTTCCACTGCTATAGCTTACGTCGTGCATTTCAAAGCCTCAGTCGTGTTCTGGTAGTGGAGAAGTGACTCTAATGGGAAGGAAAAACTTTCTTATCCGTTAATTACAAAGATGTGAAATTCTCTTCCATCTTGTAACAAATCTCGTTACTGTATAATTTTTAAACGACTGTAACAAACATATTATTATTATAACCATTAATTATTTCTATGTTACCCATGGTCTTCGTACAGAGGACAACACAAACACCCAGTCCCTGGGAACAGAAAATCCCCAACCTGGCCCGGAATCGACCCCGTGATCCAGAAACAGCCGCCAGAGTTGGTGCAGCGCGTTCTTGACTTGCTCAGTTGGTGAAGCTCTTTCTCTTGAACAGATCATCAGATTTTTGTGAAACTGTTGTCATTTGTTTGTATGTAAATATACACTCCTGGAAATTGAAATAAGAACACCGTGAATTCATTGTCCCAGGAAGGGGAAACTTTATTGATACATTCCTGGGGTCAGATACATCATATGATCACACTGACAGAACCACAGGCACATAGGCACAGGCAACAGAGCATGCACAATGTCGGCACTAGTACAGTGTATATCCACCTTGCAATGCAGGCTGCTATTCTCCCATGGAGACGATCGTAGAGATGCTGGATGTAGTCCTGTGGAACGGCTTGCCATGCCATTTCCACCTGGCGCCTCAGTTGGACCAGCGTTCATGCCGGACGTGCAGACCGCGTGAGACGACGCTTCATCCAGTCCCAAACATGCTCAATGGGGGACAGATCCGGAGATCTTGCTGGCCACGGTAGTTGACTTACACCTTCTAGAGCACGTTGGGTGGCACGGGATACATGCGGACGTGCATTGTCCTGTTGGAACAGCAAGTTCCCTTGCCGGTCTAGGAATGGTAGAACGATGGGTTCGATGACGGTTTGGATGTATCGTGCACTATTCAGTGTCCCCTCGACGATCACCAGTGGTGTACGGCCAGTGTAGGAGATCGCTCCCCACACCATGATGCCGGGTGTTGGCCCTGTGTGCCTCGGTCGTATGCAGTCCTGATTGTGGCGCTCACCTGCACGGCGCCAAACACGCATACGACCATCATTGGCACCAAGGCAGAAGCGACTCTCATCGCTGAAGACGACACGTCTCCATTCGTCCCTCCATTCACGCCTGTCGCGACACCACTGGAGGCGGGCTGCACGATGTTGGGGCGTGAGCAGAAGACGGCCTAACGGTGTGCGGGACCGTAGCCCAGCTTCATGGAGACGGTTGCGAATGGTCCTCGCCGATACCCCAGGAGCAACAGTGTCCCTAATTTGCTGGGAAGTGGCGGTGCGGTCCCCTACGGCACTGCGTAGGATCCTACGGTCTTGGCGTGCATCCGTGCGTCGCTGCGGTCCGGTCCCAGGTCGACGGGCACGTGCACCTTCCGCCGACCACTGGCGACAACATCGATGTACTGTGGAGACCTCACGCCCCACGTGTTGAGCAATTCGGCGGTACGTCCACCCGGTCTCCCGCATGCCCACTATACGCCCTCGCTCAAAGTCCGTCAACTGCACATACGGTTCACGTCCACGCTGTCGCGGCATGCTACCAGTGTTAAAGACTGCGATGGAGCTCCGTATGCCACGGCAAACTGGCTGACACTGACGGCGGCGGTGCACAAATGCTGCGCAGCTAGCGCCATTCGACGGCCAACACCGCGGTTCCTGGTGTGTCCGCTGTGCCGTGCGTGTGATCATTGCTTGTACAGCCCTCTCGCAGTGTCCGGAGCAAGTATGGTGGGTCTGACACACAGGTGTCAATGTGTTATTTTTTCCATTTCCAGGAGTGTACATCACATCTACCGATTTCCGTCCCATTCGGGTAATTCTCTCGTTGGCCATCGTGATGAAGGGATCGGTTGGTAGGACATTTTCTGAGACATCGAGGGATCACCAATTTAGTATTGGAGGGCAGCGTGGAGGGTAAAAATCATAGAGGGAGACCAAGAGATAAATACAGTAAGCAGATTCAGAAGGATGTAGGCTGCAGTAGGTACTGGGAGACGAAGAAGCTTGCACAGGACAGAGTAGTATGGAGAGCTGCATCAAACCAGTCTCAGGACTCAAGACCACAACAACAACAACATGTCATAACGACACAATTTTGACCATAGGTTCCTTACCGAAACTTTATCTACTAACCTTGTAGATAGGGCAACAACGTCCCTCCATATAGTTTGGACAGACAACGAAAGTTGGTCTCCATTTTCCAGACTGCTTAGCTCTTGTGACAGTGACATGTCTCCTGAGGATATGGTTTTCAGTACCATGATACCGTTCCTGATGTGGTAACAGAAATATTAAATACAGCAGAAGCGGCTTCTTAATCCTCAAAATGATTTATCTGCTACGTTCACTCTACAGCTCCCTAGAAGTTTAGGAGATGGATTGTGAAACATTCTGTATAAATGTTTTAATGTTACTCTATTTCTTTGTACACTGTGACCCCTGTATCCCTCTACAGTTTCTTAATTATTTAGCGTGGAGCACTCTACAAGTAGAGATATATTGTATTGCCTTAACTGTCAAGACTTAGAAAGGGCCGAGCTGTTCTTGGCGCTTCAGTCTGGAACCGCGTGACCGCTACGTTTGCAGGTTCGAATCCTACCTCGGGCATGGATGTGTGGGATGTGTGTGATGTCCTTAGGTTAGTTAGGTTTAAGTAGTTCTATGTTCTAGGGGACTGATGACCTCAGATGTTAAGTCGCATAGTGCTCAGAGCCATTAGAACCATTTTTGAACTTAGATCGGGAAACATAATTCATTTCCACATGGGACTCTCTCATGTTGGAGTCACTTCCCTTAAACGGAGTGACACTCTACTGCGCTTGAGGCTACCAAAGAGTTACGTATTCTGCGCATCCTTCTCTGTGCACTTTCGGTAAAATTGGGTTGCTGACGCCACACTTTCTAATCGGTAGTGACCTGACTTCCAGTAAAGCGTCAATTGCCTGATAAGGCTCTGTGGAAGTGGCGTAAAGCCAATCATTTGTATACGCCTTGTGCAGCGATTTGCGTGTATCGAGAAATTGTCTCTGAGATACTGACGATTCAACCTATGCTGCTGGTCTCTACAACCGGAATTATTGTATAATTTTCGATACGCTAGTCTGTAGTGGTGCATCTTGCGGCGTATGTCATCCCACGCTCAAAATCGGATACCTAACGACGTACTGCCGACTTCACTAGCCACGTGTCTATAATAGACTTCCAACGTATCGTATCCCGTCACAGACAGCATGTAGCCGCAACAAAAAATGGCTCTGAGCGCTATGGGACTCAACTGCTGTGGTCATCAGTCCCCTAGAACTTAGAACTAATTAAACGTAACTAACCTAAGGACATCACACACATCCGTGCCAGAGGCAGGATTCGAAACTGCGACCGTAGCAGCAGCACGGCTCCGGACTGGAGCGCCTAGAACCGCACGGCCACCGCGGCCGGCTAGCCGCAATACTGGGGCTTCATATAAGCTGCATCTTTAAATGGGAGAACCCTTCCGGTGATGCGTGCCCAAACAGTTTATAATGTAGGTAGCAGAATTGTCTCTCACTTTTATTCGAATGCCGGTTCTCTAAAGTTACCCTCACGTTTATACAGGTCCATTGTCGCCTCTCTTCTGAGTATTACACTTTCACTTCTCTCAGCATTTGTAGTTAAACTTACCGCCGACGGGGGTGGCCGAGTGGTTCTAGGCGCTACAGTCTGGAACCGCGTGACCGCTACGGTCACATGTTCGAAACCTGCCTCGGGCATGAATGTGTGTGATGTCCTTAGGTTAGTTAGGTTTAAGTAGTTCTATGTTCTAGGGGACTGATGACCTCACAAGTTATGTCCCACAGCGCTCAGAGCCATTTGAATCATTTTTAAACTTACCAGCAGAGTGTGCTAACGTTTTCCGAATCTAGCAGTGCGCCTGCGGCCTCGTTCGTTGTCTGCTGCGGTATACGCTTGACAATAACCCCGTGTACTGGAGCAGTAATTAAGAATTTGTCCCTCTAACACACGGCACGCGATTTTCTATACTAATGTACCATTCGTTCAACAAATCAAAGTCTCCAATTCGTTTTCCGTAACGGTGAATATATATGTCCATTCCGTTTAATGCCGCTTGTTCATATAATTTATAAATATTATAACGATTTGAAAGACTTCATTAATCTACTACTAATCATGTAATCAGATACTGTAGGGTTCTTTTCAGCGTTCCGTGCCTCAATCGGTAAGAACGGAACCCTTATAAGACCATTTCGTTGTCCATCTGTATGTCTGTACGTCCGACTGTTAAAAACACTTTTTCTCATAACGGGTGGATATATAGCATGTCGAAGTTTACGTCACATACTAAGGTCCATCGTCCCTTAACGGTGTAAAGAATTAAAGGTAAGTCAGTGAACTCAAAAGATACGCCCATTTATGTTATATATTTAGATACTTCCTCAAACCACTGATCAAAATCTATAGGGTAACTCAGGTTGACCTAGAATAATGAAAATCAGAAAGACTCAAGGTTTCGCAGTAGATGTGAAGGAAAAAATTCTAAAGTTGTAAATTTGTAATTACATCACACACAAAAGAATTTTCTGCCTTTCTTATCCGACTTCAAACTTAAAACATTCTCGAAAGTCCTGGAATTTCGGGGTTCTATATCTAGCCAGAGTGAATATCGGTGACAGGCAAAAATAGTCGAAGTTCAAATTTCCCATGACGGATGAACTGTCTGTATACATAATTAAATTTGTACAGAACCCTCAAAGCGCGAATATATAGGATTATGCTGGTACAGCGCCGCTTCTATTTTGAATAGGAATCATATTGCATTTGTTTGATTTGTCTGCATTTCAAGAGTATTGACACTGACTAAATCAAGTGAAAAGTATTTATAGGTCGTTCTTCATTTCCTTACGATCATGCAAGAAAGATACCTTCCGTGGACACTGATATCACGAGTGGAAAGTCTGATGCACAATGGCAAGCGGAAAGATGACAGTTTTACTTGATGCCCATACCCAACATTTATTAGTTCAACAGCTAACAACCTAAACAAGAGGGCCCAGAAATTAACATATCTTGTGCCATATACAAGATGTTGCATAATAATTATTACACTCATATAGACGTTATACACGGAGTTCTTAGGTCATAAGAGTATCGTGCGCTGTAACGACCTACCGCGACATAAAGTTACTCAGCTCGTATTGCTAAGGAACTGTTGAATTTATCATCATGTACAGTATTAGCACGTAAATACGTCTGTCGTAAATGGCTCGCTAACTGCTTCTCATCTGAAGGATATTGATTAGACCGGTCACACCGTACGGACACAATTGAAGGTCGAAAAATAGATGGAATGACAAATATTTGCTAAGTAATGCAAGCAATACTTTGATCAGCACAGTACATCACAGAACGAAAAAAGTGTCGACTCACTCGCTGTTCGTGTTTTTTCACGTAGGTTCCCTCTACCGTAATGCGTCATATCCACTATATAGGTAATACGACACTATCCTACCGTCTGTTACAAAACGACCTCAGCAGTTCCATCCTTCTTTGATACGAAGTCCATTCTGTGGATAATGGAGCAGTGCCGTTATCGAACGCCAAAAAAATTAAATAAAGGAGGAAGAGAGAGAGAGAGAGAGAGAGAGAGAGAGAGAAACAGAGAGAGAGAGAGAGAGAGAGAGAGAGAGAGAGAGAGAGAGAGAGGTATGTTTTAGTTAGTTCTTAGGTGACGTCGGATAGTCGAACCAGTGAGACATTACTACTGAAAGTAGAGACCATGAAGCGTATCTTGAGAAAGATGTATTATTTTTCAGTTTTTAAAAAATTCTGACGATGAAATAATTCACCTGTGAAAGATCCATGTCATAAAATATGTTACCATCAAAGAGTAGGGAATGAATATTGGTTGTAATTCAGAAACAATGTATGCGGGAAATGTCAGAGAGAAGCGGTAAACCTCATTCAATATTTGGTAAAAAAAAAAAAAAGTCCGAAGAGAAGCGTTCCTCTTCTTGTAGCCTCGTTCAAATGTTGCTTGTGAACCTATAGGATGTAAGAGTGATAACACTCTGTAATTTATCTCATTTGTTGAATAATAATGTGTATGGATTCACTGTATAAACTTTAAGTACTGAAATATTAATTGGATTGTGTGAGTTTTATGTTGCAGGTGAATCTATTAGAAACTGTGCACACATTGTCTGAAAGTAGAACGACCGGTAGCCTATCGTGTCGTGTAGTTTAAATACTACATTCTTAAAACGTGGAACCTGCAGACTGTTTTCTACGACGTTCGAATTGATACTTATAACCATGTTTTACGCGGATATCAGTTTTAAATTTTGAGAGACAAAATGTTTTCAAATAATGACGACGTACAATACCCATCAGGGCCTGACACATCAAAAGAAAGATACTACGCGATGGCCTACAAAATCTAAATGAATGTGACACAGTATAACAAGGTAACTGATTATTGAGTGATATGTGTTATAATAGAGATGTGTCTTTTCCCTAGGCAAACCTCTATTCATGCAATACATCCTTTTTGCTAAATTTAACTATTTTGCTCAATTCACTATCTGCCAGGAAGCAAAGATACGTTGCAATGAGTAACAATAAATCATATGTATTGGTAACGGCAGATGTGTTCTGTATTCCAGTGGTGATGGTTGCGATTTTATAAATGAAGCTAGCAATGTATTCAAGTATGTCACTGATAAACATCACAATAATTAGACAAGAAAATTACGCCAGTGGGAAAGGATGTACGTCTTCTCTACAAGAACAGAAAGCAAAACTACACCGAGCGAGGTGGCGCAGTGGTTAGCACGCTGGACTGACATTCTGGAGGACGACAGTTCAAACTCCCGTCCGGCCATCCTGATTTAGGTTTTCTGTGATTTCCCTAAATCACTTCAGGTAAAGGCCGGAATAGCTCCTTTGAAAGGGCACGGCCGATTCCCTTCCCCACCCTCCCTAACCCCATGGGATCAATGACCTCGCTGTTTTATCCCCTCCTCCTAATCAACCAATCAACCAACCAAACAAGCAACCAACCAAAGAAGCAACCAAAATTACGGTGTTGCGCATTCTCGAATTGGGGAAGGTTGCGGAATGAAAATCGGCCGTGGTCTTTTCTAAGGATCATACCAAACGTAATCCAAGGAAATCACGAGAAGACTAAATCTTCGTGCTCGGACGTGGATTTGAACCATCGTGCTTTCGAATACCTGTCCAGTGTCTTTAACTGTGCTCCAACTCTTTAGGTGTTTTTATTTTTTTTCTACTTTACTGTACCTAGCTATACCCCTAATAAATTTTCTATGGTTAGCGATGCCGCACGCGTAACAGCATTTTACAGACCACAACTATGAATGTGCAAAGTGTAAAATAAATATGTGAAATCCTTGGGATGGTTGCAAATGGCCGTTATATGGAGTTTCCTCTGCTTAGCGATGCTATACGCATCGCAATATTTTAAACACTTCAGGTGTTGTTACGTACAGTGGAAAATAAATATGCGAAATCCTTGTGATAGTAACAAATGGCCCCTAGTTGCAGTTCGTACGTGCAGTTACACATTACTGAGTTAATATACATCCCACGGAAAAAAAGATTAGAATATGAAATGGGGGCAAATTGGACAAAACAGCGCGGATAGCAAAATGCGGCCGCGGTAAACCGTGCGAGTGTGGGCGACTGCAGGAAAACACAAAGAGACGTGCCCGCTGCGCTGGTGCAGCCTAACCTACCCGTCATACATCAGACTTAATTAAACTGCACAGCAGCGGACGCCCGACCGGCCAGCGCATACACGCTCTTCTACCAGTTCTGAGAGTGAGAGAATTTTTTTGCGTTTTCGTTTTACGCAGACGGCGGCGTAATTTTGCGAGCTGCGCCGGCCCGCCGCCACGTCCATAACGCAGCGGCGGTGGAATTAAACGTCAGACTGGCGGACCGGGCCGAGACCGCAGGCGAAAGCGCCGATTGTAATCCACGCCAAGCGCGGGCGAAGCGGGTTGCTGGCGTTGCAGGGGCTGTGGCGAACCCTAGCAACGACGTCATGTGGCGAGGAAGCCGTCAGGGCGAGACAAGCGAGTCATACTTCGTGCGAGCGTTCCACTGACCTTTCACAGTTTGACGAGGCGTGCTGCAACACACTGTGGTGACGAAAGTAATGGGATACCTCCTAATATCGTGTCGGACCTCCTTTTGACCGGCTTAATGCAAGAACTCGACGTGGCATACACTCCCTTGCAGAAATATTGAGCCATGTTGCCGCTATAGCAGTCCGTAATTGCGGAAGTGTTGCTGGTGCAGGATTTTGTGGACGAATTGACCTCTCGAGTATGTCCCATAAATGTTCGTTGGGATTCACGTCGGGCAAACTGGGTGGCCGAATCATTCGCTCGAATAGTGCAGAATGTTCTTCTAACAAGGGAACCTCCCCATCGCACCCCCCTCAGATTTAGTTATAAGTTGGCACAGTGGATAGGCCTTGAAAAACTGAACACAGATCAATCGAGAAAACAGGAAGAAGTTGTGTGGAACTATGAAACAAATAAGCAAAATATACAACCTGAGTAGTCCATGCGCAAGATAGGAAACATCATGGATAATGTGACTTCAGAAGCGCCGCGGTCCCGTGGTTAGTGTGATCAGCTGCTGAACGAGAGGTCCTTGGTTCAAGTCTTCCCTCGAGTGAAAAGTTTAATTTTTTATATAATCAACTTCGCTCTCCAAAATTCCAGGACATGTTCAGATTGGCTTGGACATGTGCAGGATCTGACGGTCTACACACGGAAAAATTTGAAAACGTTAAAAACATATGTTTTGACAGAGCACAGGGAAAACTGTGCGACTGTGAAACTGTTGCACTCATTTGTTGCAGTTTATGTGACAAATGTTTTCATCACTTTTTTGGGAGTGATTATCACATCCACAAGAAAACCTAAACCGGGCAAGGTAGAAAAATCTTTTCACCCATTCGCCAAGTGTACAAGTTAGGTGGGTCGACAACATATTCCAGTCATGCCGTCACCAGTGTCATATAGAATATATCAGACGTGTCTTCCTGTGGAGGAATCGGTTGACCTACGACCTTGCGATCAAATGTTTTCTGTTCCCATTGGAGAGGCACGTCCTTTCGTCTACTAATCGCACGGTTATGCGGTGCGGTCGCAAAACACAGACACTAAACTTCTTACAGTGAACAGAGACGTCAATGAACGAACGGACAGATCATAACTTTGCGAAAGTAAAGAAAGTAAACTTTTCACTCGAGGGAAGACTTGAACCAAGGACCTCTCGTTCCGCAGCTGCTCACGCTAAACACGGGACCACGGCGCTTCTGAACTCAGACTATCCTTGATGTTCCCTATCTTGCGCATGGACTACTCAGTTTGTATATTTTGCTTATTTTTTTCATAGTTCCACACAACTTCTTCCTGTTTTCTCCATTGATCTGTGTTCAGTTTTTCAAGGCCTATCCACCATGCCAACTTATAAATAAATCTGAGGGGGATGCGATGGAGAGGTTCCCTTGTAAGCAACTGCCAACAACTGCGCCTCGTGACTTGGCGCAGAAATTAAAATCCCATCGCTGTTTGGGTACATGAAGTTCATGAAAGGTAGTAAATGGCTTTCCAGTTGCCGATTATAATCATTTCCAATTAAAGATCGGTTCATTTGGACCATAAGACCCGGTCTGTCTCATGTAAACAAAGCCCATACCATTATGGAGCCACCAATAGCTTGCACAGTGCCCTGTAGACAACTTGTGTCCAAGGCTTCCTGGGGTCTGCGCCACACTCGAAAGCTACCACGAGCTCTTAGCAACTGGAGTCGGGACTCATCTCACCACGCCACAGTTTACAGTCATCTAGGGTCCAACCGATATGGTTACGAGTGTAGAAGAGGCGTTGCAGGCGACGTCGTGCTGTTAGAAAAGGCAATCGAGTCGGCCGTCTGCAGCCATAGCACATTAACGCCAAATTTCGCCGCACGCATACGTTCGTCTTACGTTGCCATTGATTTCTGCGGTTATTTCGCGCAGTGTCGCTTGTCAGTTAGCACTGAGAACTGTGCGCCAACAGCGCTGCTCGCGGTCGTTAAGTGGAGGCCGTCGGCCACTGAGTTGTCTGAGGTGAGAGGTACTGCCCGAAATTCGGTATTCTCGGCACACTGTTGACACTGTGGGTCACGGAATATTTTTCGAAATGGAATATCCCATGCCTCTAGCTCGAACTACCAGTCCGCAGTCAGAGTCTGTTGATTCCCGTCGTGCTGCCATAATCACATCGGACACCTTTGCGCATGAAGTACTAAGTACGAATGACAAATCCGTCAATGCATTGGCCTTTTAGTAAGTGGTCCTACAGCCGTCTGTGTGTGTGTACATCACTATCCCATCGCTTTTGCCACCTCATTCTATTATAGGGGAAGGACAGATACCAGCGCCGATCAGTTTTCTTTTCTTTTTTTCTTAACATCCTAGAAAGCAGAAACAGATGGTTCTGCGGAAGTAGAGGAGAACACTTGCGTGTTGCTATACACATCACTTTCCTATTGTCTTTGGCAGCTGACGCGGCATGAGCCTTTGGAAGTTCCTATTGATGTAATCGCGCTTCTTGCTGTAATCAGCCAGCACGGCATTTTGCCATCGTCTTGGAACCAGCACGAGTGCTCAGTCGGTGACCGACGGCTGTTACCGAAACCCGGAATGCTTCGGCGGCATGCATCAATATGAGGCATCTGCTCACCAAATGGCTCTGAGCACTATGGGACTTAACATCGGTGGTCATCAGTCCCCTAGAACCTAGAACTACTTAAACCTAACTAGCCTAAGGACATCACACACATCCATGCCCGAGGCAGGATTCGAACCTGCAACCGTAGCGGTCACGCGGTTCCAGACTGATGCGCCTAGAACCGCACGGCCACACCGGCCGGCTCTGCTCACCAACAAGCCGGCCCTGGCGCGTATAGATGCTGGCCGTCCAGATGGCAAATGGCTTTGAATCGGGGACCGATGCAGGGTGCACCATCGCTGTAAGGTCGTCGTTGCTCAGCAACTACCACTGGAGCTGCTACCTTCGTTCACAATGCATTTGGGTCGCCTGCTAGGGTGTCAGCCACAGTACCGACATATCGAGACTCGAACTGAGGCCCTCCCAACTGCAGATTTACCGGGCGCCTACCACCACCAGACGCTGCTAGCCAGATGCTGAGACCGGGGTTCACACAGTGGGTGTCTATTCACACTCCGGGTATTTCCGATTGAGAACCCACTGAACCCTTACACAGTGATGAGAAATCCGTTGTTACGTAAACATCTATTGTTACTGATGCTTCATAGGAATTTTTGTCCCTATACTGACACGTTTAACAAACGTCTACTAAGTCTGGCTAAAACGTGCATTAATTAAGAAAAAGGAGCATTCCTTTGTAAAAGAAACTTACCTACGTATTAATAGCAGTAAGTCCTTAAACCAGTGATATTGGTCCCAGTCTCCGACAATATGTGCAGTGCCACACAGGGCAGAATCAACTGTACACACAAGCATACAGAAGCTGTCTTTTTTTCTCAGGGACTGTTGTGAGAATGGTAGCTTCAAAGAAATCAAAATGGGATCACGAGGCAATTAAAAAAAAATTCGAAGGCGTCTTGGGTGGAAAATTCTACATCACGGGGGCAGAAGGGCAGTTTCTGTCCCTAGGAGCTCATGAGGAGAATGTCTTCCTGCCCTTTAAAATGGAAAAATACACCAATAGGGCAGATTTATAGACACTTTCACTTATTAACTGGAAACTGGACCGATCAAACATTTTAAACATTAAGATAACGATTTTTGTTCCAAAAGAAAACCTAATTTTTAAAATTAGTTTATGATTTAGCGGACTTATTTGAAGTTACCACATCAAATCAGCAGATACAAGGAAACAGCAGGTAAGAAATTTTTTGGAGAATGAGATTTTCACTCTGCAGTGGAGTGTGCGCTGATATGAAACTTCCTGGCAGATTAAAACTTCCGGTCCGGCACACAGTTTTGATCTGGGAGGAAGTTTCAATTTTTTGGAGTTTCATGAAGCTGCATTCCGAATTTTCCATGCGCTCTACCCAATCTACCAGCCTTCAAGGAACACAAGGTGTCAAAAAAGAGCAATGAATTCTTAGCTTGAGTTCCTATAACAACACTGATACAGGGATTCAGTTATTAAAGATGCACTAGTAATTAGAATGAGTCCGCAGCTCGTGGTCGTGCGGTAGCGTTCTTACTTCCCACGCACGGGTTCCCGGGCTCGATTCCCGACGGGGTCAGGGAGTTTCTCTGCCTCGTGATGACTGGGTGTTGTGTGATGTCCTTAGGTTAGTTAGGTTTAAGTAGTTCTAAGTTCTAGGGGACTGATGACCATAGATGTTAAGTCCCATAGTGCTCAGAGCCATTTGAACCAGTAATTAGAATGTCCAAGAACAACTTCAACCAGAACAGGAGCTGTGCTGTTAGTGGTGCGTGAAAACGAACTCTCGGTGCTGTGCCCCAAGCAACAACGGGCCTTCGCCACCAATCGAATTATACGCATGTCAGCCGATGTCACATTTCTACCTTTGGATGGTGTAGCAGCGCTGGCACAAGCTCTTGATAGGTTGTCAGGAAACCAGAAACGCAGCGTTGTATCATCAGTGGGGTGTCATTCTGCTACGTGGAATGGCACAGCGTGGCGTTTCTATAGGCAGCCAACTCACCTAGTTCCACTCCTGGCTCAGCAGACAAAATATTCGGTACCCTGCCTTCCAACGACGCAGTCCCCTGGCCACTCATTGGTCAATTGTATGGCCAGTCCACATTGGTCTGCACACTGACAGCCAGTGGTAACGGTTCAGGGCTGCGGATGGGATACGCCAGTACGAGGCTTCTCAGTAATGTCCATCGCCTGACTCACAAGCCAGTCTTCCACGCGGGGTAGCCGTGCGGTCAGGAGCGTCCTGGCATGGTTCGCGCGGCTCCTCCCGTCGGAGGTTCGAGTCCTCCCTCGGGCATGTGGGTGTGTGTGTAAGTTAGTTTGTTAGAGTAAGCAGTGTGTAAGACTAGGCACCGATGACCTCAGCAGTTTGGTCCCATAGAACTTACCACAAAAATAAATAAATAAATAACCATCCGGTCTACAAGCATCCTGTCGACTTGGAACTCCTGCACGTGTCTCTCAGCCGTCACAGGTCACAGGCCACTGACCGAGTTGCGCCGTGGAGCTGGCCACACTACTGGATCGGTAAGGACCCGACGTCACCTGCAGCTGTTGCACAGCTTGAGCATTCCGTCATGGAGGCCTCTTGTGGACTGTGAAAGGGCGACCACACCACGGCGTCGAACACTGTCTTGATGAACAGAGTCTGGGTCGATAAATGAAGTAGAAACTGCTCACGCATTTCTATCTCCGAGCCATCCACGATACTGGAGAGTCCCTTGCATACACATAATCAAGTAAATTCATTGGAAACCTTTTTCCTATAGCTCACACACACTGGCATCTTTCCCTCGCGAAATATCTTTATGTAGGCCACCACTCCTCGTGCAAAAGGGAAATTGGGAACAGCGTGTGGCATACTCGAGCGGTCACCCATCGAAGTACCGGCCACGCACGACGTTGCTTAATTTTGTGATCTGACGGGAACCGGTGTCTTCAGCAAGACAAGGCCGTTGGCGTTAAGAAAGAATGATAGCGCACTGTGCAGTGGAAAGTGTGTACCAAGTAGTAGTTGATGCGATATTTCTCGACTTTCGAAAGGCATTCGACTCAGTTCCGCACTCTAGCTAGCTCCAAAAAGTGTGCGCTTACGGTCTATCCGATAACATATGCGGTTGGATACAAAGTTTTCTAACAGACAGAGAGCAGAATGTCGTCCTGCATGGGGTGACTTCAACAGAAACAAGCGTAACTTCACGTGTGCTCCAGGGCAGCGTAGTAGGTCCGCTGCTTTTTACGATTTACATAAACAATCTGGTTGACGCTATTGACAGTGGCATTAGACTGTTGGCCGATGATGCTGTAGTCTACAGGAAAGTAGTATCACACGAAAGTTGTGAACAAATCAATGAGGATTTACAGAAATTAATGTGTGGTGTAATGGCTGGCAGTTATCTCTCAATATTAGTGAGTGCGTATAACAAGGCGAAAATCCCCATTAATGTACGAGTACAAAATAAATGCCCAGTCTTTGGAAGCGGTAACATCTGTCGAGTATCTGGGTGTCACTGTTCGAAATGATCTCACATGGAATGGTCAGATTACACAAGTAACGGGAAAGGCGATCTCTAGATTGCGGATTATTGGTAGAATCCTGAAGCGATGCCTTCAACAAAGGAAATAGCTTACAATAGTTAGTTCGTCCAGTCTTAGAGCATTGTTCGTCTGTATGGGACCCTTATCAGTTAGGTGTGGCTCAATAGATTGAGAAGGTCCAAAGAAGAGCGGCAAGATACGAGACTGGCACATTTAGCCATCGCTAGAGCGTTACAAATCTGATAGAAAGTTTGAAGTGGGACACGCTTGCAGATAGACGACCCCTAAACGGAAGCGGATGCTCACTAAATTCCGAAATCCGATCTTCGTCGAGGATGTAGAGCATATATTATCATCACCATCTTTCAATTCGCGCAATGACCACCAGTCAATGATAAGGGAAATTAGAGCTCGTAGTACTGAGGCGTTCAGACAATCTTTTTTAGAGGGTCGGGGGGGGGGGGGGGGGAGTATATGACTTTGGCGCAAATTGTGCCCTCCGCCACAAACCGCTTGGTGCCTAGCAGAATTTATATGTAGATATGTAATGCAGAGAATAGGGAGGCACTTATCACCGTGCTATTCATTACAAAGTATTGCTGCTGACAACAGTGAAGGAGACTGTGTCGTCACTGAAGTAAGGGCAGGGTACACTCTCATTGGCTGTGAGCAGTAGATTGAGTGATACGTGCAGAGAACCTCCGACGTGACAATAAGTATAGTCCTAAACTGCATACTTTTAATGTTTGAGCTCTTTCTCTTAGTAGACTACCATCTTGTAGAAGAATACGGTACTGTTGTTACTAGTAAAACGAACTGAATGTAGAAAACAGTGATTTTGTAATGAAGTCACAGGACTACTTGATCATGCCATTCTGACTGGAATTTCTCATGGTGTTCTCAATTGTTGAAGGCAAATGGCTCCTAACAACAGGAAGCGGTTGTCATTTTCCTCACACTCCATTTTCCTTCAGTAAACTGAAAATCGACAGCATATTCAGTCAAGTTATTCCCTTCTTTCATTCGTTATATTTAAAGTAATAAATATTGACCTATTGAGATAGCCATCCGATATTCCTCGACTTTTTCTATTTTAAGATTGTATCTTAAGATATTGGAATACAGCCTTTTACTACGCTTTCTGGTAACATGTTAAATCACCTATTTTCATTCTAGTTGATTTTAATTTCTACTACATCTCATTTCTAATATCGTTAATTGTAGTTCTGTTTAATCTAATACATTATTTCATTGCTTTCAGGAATACTATTTTTGCTATTTGTCGAACACAAAGTTGTTATTTATTCACGATGAAGTTCGATTAGCATACTATAATTTAGGAACAGACTAGATTTTATAAATCTGAAACACTGCTCTGTGTTTACTTTTCAGTGCTCTATTAATTACCGAGAATATTTCAGTAAACTGCTAATTTATTCTCTGTATGATCACTGTATTTGTATGTAATTTCCACTCTCTACACAATTACAATGTTCCCTTGTTCTGCGATTTACTTTTTATTCTCATGGGATGTCTTTTCGCTTTAGGTTCTTAGCTCTAATGTTTCCTTTGGTATCTTCAGACTTGTCATCATTTGCTACTCCCCACACAATGCTGGATAAATGCTGAATGCTGCTCCATACGCTTTTCTCTCTCTCAAAGTCTTCAGCCACATTAATTCATGTTACTACAGTACGTTTCCTAACATCATCGACCCATCTACCACTCCGTCGTCGTTTCAGCCTTTATTATCTCTTACAATGTCCGCCCCCGGTAGCTGAGTGGTCAGCGTGACGGACTGTCAGTCCTAATGGCCCGGGTTCGATTCCCGGCTGGGTCGGAGATTTTCTCCGCTCAGAGACTGGGTGTTGTGTTGTATTAGTTATACGTTTTTCTAATGCTGCACAAAAAAAAGATATCAAATGGATCTAAACAGAGCCCGCCTCCACGTGGCGGGACACGGGCAACGGTGTGAGTGGGGACGGGAGCCGGTGTGGTGTTACTTTCAGTCACTGCGGACCCCGGACCCAGTCACAGCGGCTAAGTGGCAATATACGACCCACCATAAGAAATTAGACGGTGGGTCATAAAATATAAGCAGCTAGTGAAAAAAAAAGTGTCCTACTCATCATCATTTCATCCCCATCGACGCGCAAGTCGCCGAAGTGGCGTCAAATCGAAAGACTTGCACCAGGCGAGCGGTCTACCCGACGGGAGGACTCGTCACTCGCCATTATTCCAATCAGACAGCGTCCATGGTCCATCTAACACTCATTTGCCGGAATCATGTCCCGTCCACTTTCAACTTCTTCTGCATTACGGTCATAACTTTATCTTCTGTTCCAGTCTGTTCCATCGTCACTTGGATATTTCTCCTACAATTCCCAACGTGCGACTTTCCATTGCTCGCCCTCATTATCTGAACGATTTTCACACTTATGTCCATGTCTCAGTGTCAGTAGTCATAATTGGTAATACACATTGATTGTATTACATCGTATTTGATGTCATTCAGCTCCTCTTCCGACTCCGCAAACCAAACTCCAGATTCAAAAGCTCTTTAAAATAGTAAATAAAAAATACTGCAAATGCATCATAGTGCATGTGCAGATAAAGAATTGGTAATTTAAGCATACCATGAGAAAACGATGGTGGAATCCTCTTCTTGAAAGTTAATTCAGGGTCTTAATCTCTGTCACCTGCCCTAAGAGAAAATTGCAAGATGAATATTTGTTTTACGAGTTTGGAGAGTAATTTTCGTAATTGTGTTACATGGAATAAATAATAATGAAATGTGATTGTGAAAACGGAATCAAAATTATTCTATCATTAATAGTGCATGAGAGTTTTAATCATCGTCTCGAAATAGTGAAGTTACCTCAAAATGTTTTGTTCGTTTGGAAGTACATGCCTCCAGTCCTAGTACAAAATGGCGTCCTCTCACCTCAAGGGTGAGATAGAATGTAAGTAATCGGCTATCTAACATTGAAGAAAAGTCAGTCGCAACCCCTTACAACAAACTCTTTTTTTCTAACCTTTCTTGATATTACGTAAATTCTATATTTAATACACACAACGTACGTTTCTAACATCAACATTACATTGCTGCCTGTTTCAGCAAACAAATATTATGAAACTGAATTTTCAGATCCCTGTAAGAAATTCATATTTTCAATTTTAAAACAGATAAATCCATTACCCCGTACTTTGCTGCCATGAATCGAGGATCCATGTCAACCAAAAATCACGATACTATAATAGATTTCATGGGGGACCTATCCTTTTGGCTAATTACAGAACTGAATAAAATATGAGCAAAGGAATCCGCTCTGAAGTCTCAAAATCAAATTAAAAATTAAAAGATGCTAATGCTAGAGGACAAAAAATAATGTTACGCACCTGCAACTGGATGCCAAACAATCAGGTGAATTAATTTTAAAAAATATTAATGTTACATTATCCATAACTGGAAATATGACAGACACACAAAATCCAAGACCGGTTTTTAAATCAGCACAACAAATGATTTAAGGCGAGACACAGTACACAAAGTTCTTCAGTTGTTTTAAATTTTGTAAGAATTAGATTTATTTTATTTCGCTAAGATAGCCGAACAATTTGTGGATGGAGTAGAAGACTCTAGTATTATTGCTACCACGTTTGTATACTTTCTGACTGACATCCTCTTTTCTGTGACAATCTCTTTTCTGTTAAAAGTATTATAAATTAAAATATGACTTGCCACCGGGCAACTTACCTATTTATGAAATACATATTTTTATTTTGTTTCTGTGACCTCATACATCCTAAATTGATGAGTAGAGGCATGTTTATATATAGATTGTTAAGGGATGCCACAGGCTGTTCAGGGTATGATGACACTGGGATACGTCGTGTGACCTACATATTCGCGTAATTTTTGCGACTGTCCGCCAAAATTAAGTTGATAACAGTGAAACAACATGGGAGATGTTTGTTATTATGGATGTTTTGAATTATGATTCCTGTTAACAGTGTTTCTTAACAAACTACGTACTGTGCATTAGTCTTTCGTATTTTGTATTAATAAGATGGACATAGAACCATTATAACAAGAGAACTCCGGGATCAGTGTCCTGGAATGGTCTAAAGGCAAAACGTAATTCATCGTTGCCACCGATGATGTACAGTATATGGACTTGTAGTGTCATTTAGGTTATGGGGACTCAGATTTTAACTGAGTTTAGACATCCAGTGATGGGTAAAGCCACAAAGGAGTGCAAATGGTTCAAATGGCTCTGAGCACAATGGGACTTAACTTCTGAGGTCAACAGTCCCCTAGAACTTAGAACTACTTAAACCTAACTAAGCTAAGGACATTACACACATCCATGCCCGAGGCAGGATTCGAACCTGCGACCGTAGCGGTCGTGCGGATCCAGACTGTAGCGCCTAGAACCGATCGGCCACTGCTGCCAGCCAAAGGAGTCAATGCTGTAACAACCTCTACTGAGTTGGTTGAATTGTACGTCTACAATGCACCACCATATGACTCATTTTTTAGGCGGCGCATAGGCTTCCATTGTGATCAAACAAGTCTGAATAACGAAGAAGAAAGTGCTAGATCATCTCTGTAAAGAACCGGGAATCGCAAGAGAAGTGGAGACCTTGGTGCTCCAAGGCCAGCGTTTCATAATCGAGCTGATAGTCGAAAAGTGAAAATCGATCATTGATCTATTTTCAACACCCTGCAAGAATTTACGACATGTGACTGCGACTGCTCACACCCATTCAAAATGCTCTCGGAGATGAGACGGCAGTGGGAATGTTGCAGCCGTGTAAGGCCAGTTCAGACGATATCTTTAGCAGCCTAATCACCTTGACGAGTATTAAATGAATTGCTATGACCCCCGCACAAAAGAGCAAAGCAAGGAGTGGTATCATACGGATTGACCACCGCCGAAAGAGCCGAAGATCTAACCAATGCCGGGAAAGGTGATGCTGAATGCTTTTAGGAACTACCATGGTGGTGTGCTAATGTATTATGCTTATGAAGGGCCCATCGTCATAGGAATATACTACAGTAAAATGCTGGTCAGGGTACAGGAGGCTATCATGACACTGCGTCGTGGGAAGCTGTCCAAAGGGGTGTTTTTGCTCCACGGCAACGTCCCGATTATATGTACATGCTTCTTTGGGTTGTCATATTTAGCCTCACTATACGTACTCTAGGGTCATGGCGCCCAGTCATTGCTTCCTCTTTCCTGGGATGAAGGATGCTTTACGTGGCAAGCTTTCCCAGCAAGATGATGAATTAATATTTGAACTGGAACATTGGTCAGACACACAATATTCAGACTTCTACATCCGAGGTCTCCGGTGACTCATCTATCACTGGAAATTATTTTGTCATATTGAAGTGCAGAGGCGTAGAGAACGGCGTCACGGTTACAGCTTGAGTCTTCGAGGAGTTAATCACAACTTTATTAATACCGGCCGTATATATTCGCTTCATTAAATACTGTAATATCCAAAGTATTAAGTTATTCCAATTTATACCTTCTGGAAAAATAGTTAAGGAAACAATCTATTGTAAAGTAATGTAAATCGTTTTAGATAATGTTATCCTCTATAAATTGTCTCGTGTTAGGAAGCAAGACTGTGTTGCACGGTTCCGAGGGGCGCAGAGAAATCGCTGCACTCGTCGCTTCTCGCAAACTTCTGCGCATCAGCTGCCGACCCGAAGTTCTCGGCAAAGCTATTAATCAACCCATAAAAACGTCGCGAGAGTGTGATTGGCCAAGTTCCCTCCGACAACAACAGTTCAGCGAGAGCACTAGATAAGAACGATTTCCCGAGCGCAACTTTCTGACGGAACAAACAAAAAGCGGTTCGCCTGAGGTTCTTTGGATCTCCCGACTGAAGCAGGGTTAAACATCACGGTTTTGTCTTACAGCTGTAATTTCTTGTCAACTGGATCAGTTCTGGGCGTCCAACACGGTTACGCTAATTCACCTTTACCCCGAGGCACACAACTGATGTAGGGACCCATATGTACAAAGGATGTTAAACAAATAATTGAAGGTACTTTTCTTCGAAATTAAGACTCGAGTTATTCCACGACAACTTCTGAACCGTTGAAAAAGAATACCTTCCACTGAGAGTAATTCCAAGTCCAGAATTTTCCAGACATCATCTACATTTTTGATCGGCATCAGTGGTTAGAGTGTGGCAGTCGTTGTGGTCGGATTTTTCTTGTACCTTTCAAATTTATCGTGAAGTACATGGCTGTAGTTTACAGTATAATTTTCTTTATTGTGCCAGGCTTAATATTTTGCCTTTATTTATGGCAGTTCCCTCAAATTTATTAGCTAAGCTTTTGCTGGACATTCCCAAAATTCTTTAGATTTTCAGAATGCTGAACAGTTTACAGTGGTGAATTCGTTTCCAGATAATTTACGTGAATTTAGCAAACATAATGGAATTCTCTGTAAACACTTCGAATTATTGGTTACGAGAAATTAACATAAACGACGTCCTGTGAATTGCAGATAGTCCGAGAGCTAACTACGTAACCCAGCGATTGCATTTGCTAGCTGGTTTTACGGTTCGCTTTGAACATTGTACGAAGCTTATATCTGTCCATTCGTGATGCATTTTAGTCTTTATGTAAGTGAATGTGCTTCAGTGAGTAAATGTACGTGTGTGCGTCCGTGCGTGTGTGTGTGTGTGTGTGTGTGTGTGTGTGTGTGTGTGTGTATGTGGATGAGCGTGTGACAAATCTAATACCAACGTGCTAGTATATTGGTCCAAAAAAATAAATATTTATGTGACTCTCGCTTGATAAGAATCCAATATTGCAGCACCGCATAACCATATCGATGTGAGCGTAGTATAAAATATAAAGTAAATTTTTTATTTTAAATAATTCATAGATACTGAGCAGTTTTTCTATGTTGCAGTAACTTAATGTAATGCACAGTAATGAGACTGGATATTTCTGGCCCTGATTAAAAGGGAAAGGACGAAAACAGTAGTCAGCTTAGTCGACGAAAGGCTATTGTTTGGTAGTAACTGGAATACTATCTTGTTTTCTTGTTTGTAACATAGAGCTACGTAAGAGCTGGAGGTAGATAAAAGCAAAGTAAATTTTTCAGGTTAGAAAGTTAGATTAAGAACCTAACGATATGCACGAAGAGAAAATTAGAATACTGATATGTGCGGATGCACAGCTTCGTAAAGACGACTTAGACTTATATAATAGATTTTACGTTCTTAGAAAAGAAATGTATAATACTGATGAATTGGTTTAAAGACCTGAGCCGAGGCACCTATATTTGTACCTCTGTTTCTACACGAGAGCGGGAAGTAACGTGATGAAAGACTGGTACTGGAATGTTCATTCATTCTTTATTTAAACCTTATGTGATGCGCAATGTTGTCTTTATGTAACGTTTACAAGTATAATATTTAGCAACCTTATGAGAACTCATGTATCTGTCCTACATCTTCCATTAAACCACCAGACTCCCACACCGATAAACAGTATTCAAGCATTAGTCACTCCCCCCAACGCTAGTGTCTGAATCACTTCACACACACACACACACACACACACACACACACACACACACACACACAGAAACAGGTTCGCACTCGTGATTACAGACCCATACGCGCATTGGGATATCCCATTTATCTCGACGCCCTGATTAACTTATTATCCAATAGCAAAATAAACAAAAATGTATGAAGCAAAAGTTGTTTGATTACCAGCCTCACTACCTTTTTGTGAACTGGTTTGTTGCAAAGGTACGAATAGGTCGTTTTTAAGCAGCACCCTATAGTTTTTATTCGATAATACACTGTACCTTCTCAAGACTTGTTTAACAACGTATCACTGTCTACAATTCATATAAATATGACGTTATTATAAATGTGACACGAAAGTGACTTCGATCCTCCTGCTGTCGCGCACAATGCTGTACTTGGGGTAAAGTAAAGTAGGTCTTCCACTTGCTGGAGCTGACAGTAAACAAATGGCACACAAGGAAAATGCACGACGGTCATTCAGTCAAGCGTCTTCAGAAGAACGTTTGTGTGATAACAATGTACACCAATGAAGAGACGGCAGAAATGCTAGTCGTGTATGGAGAAAGTAAGTTAGCGGAATAGTAACTGCGATAGTGTTTGCATAAATAACATCAATAACAATCCATCCTTCTGCCTATCGGTGAAAGGAATCAAACACTGTTTGAAACACAAAAAATGGTTCAAATGGCTCTGAGAACTATGGGACTCAACTGATGAGGTCATCAGTCCCCTAGAACGTACAACTACTTAAATATAACTATCCTAAGGACATCACACACAACCATGCCCGAGGCAGGATTCGAACCTGCGACCGTAGCGGTCTCGCGGTTCCAGACTGTAGCGCCTAGAACCGCACGGCCATTCCGGCCGGCTGTTTGAAACACAGTAATTGTTCATGAAGTACCACTAACTCAGCCTCCCAATCAAAAGGATCTCCCGCTAACCCTCTGCTGTTAATAGTCGCACACTCCTTCCAAGATTTTCGTCCAGAAAATGAAGCACATCATATATGGTCTTGCATACCAGGCGCATGGACAAAAGAGGCCTCTCGGCTGAACATCTAATGAGATAATTCTCAGCAACATGAATATTTTTCTGCGTAGATCTTAAAAGCTAACAGATAACTTTCAATTGCCAAATCGTAGCTGAACCTCGTATCCAGCTTGTCATTTCTGGATTATCAGAGTAAAGAAAATGTACTCAATTAACACCCAGCATAACAGCAGTAAAGCCAAACGTGACATAATTTGTATAAATGGTAACACGATACATACCCAGAGATTCGAGCCGGCCACGGTGGCCGAGCGGTTCTAGGTCCTTCAGTCCGCAACCGCGCGACTGCTACGGTCGCAGGTTCGAACCCTGCCTCGGGCATGGATGTGTGTGATGTCCTTAGGTTACTTAGGTTTAAGTAGTTCTAAGTTCTAGGGGCTGATGACCACAGATGTTAAGTCCCATAGTTATCAGAGAAATTTGAATTTGAACCATAGAATCGAGAAATTCGCTGTGAAACACACATAATAACACGTGTGAAACCACAGTTCATCACATCTCAAACTACACCACTGACTGTAGATTATATAATGTTCAGATTAGTGCGTAGATACAGTGTTTTGATACGAAAAGATATCAAACAATTGTGTTGAGCCTGATAGCATAGTACCGACGCAGCGTCTGTCAGCCCTTCTTATGAGCAAGAGTTCGAATGTGAGAATCTACGACACTGCGTGCAATGAGTACTACTGTCTCTCAAAATATTCCGACTCTTTGCATAACGCCCTGTATGGCAGCGATATTTCTAAACTTCATGTAATAGGTACCATGGGAAACGTCCTGAAAGCGGCACATCGAATTATGAAATTATGAATGGAAGATGGCTTTAGACTAAAATCCCGGACATCAACAGAATAAATTTTACTACCACGTGGAAGGCACCCAAGAAAGAAGATTAAAATTCAATCGACGCATCCACAAACTCCCAGAAACAAAACTTATCGAAAAAATTTTAACATACAACCAACGACCGAGAACAATATCTTGTATTCAACAAGAGAAAAAAGGTGTACATTTGAACTGATGAAAGTCATGAGATACCTACTAATATCGCGTAGGACCTTCTTTCGCCCGGCGCATTGCAGCAACTCGGGGTGGACACTGGTCGTTGGAAGTCCCCTACAGAAATATTGAACCTTGCTGACTCTATAGATGTCAAAAATTACGAAAATGCTGCCGGTTCAGGATCCACTAACTGAACTCTCGATTACGTCCCATAAAATTTTAATCGGATTCGTTTATGGTGATCTAGGAGGACAAATCATTCTCTCTAATTGTCCAGAATGTTCTTCAAACTAATGGAGCAAAATTTTGACCCGGTGACATGGCACATTGTCATCCATAAATATTCAATGGTTGCTTGGGAACATGAAGACCGTGGATGGCTGCAACTGGTCTACTCCCGTCAATGATCAGTTCAGTTAAACTGGAGGACCCAGCCTATTTCACGTAAACATAGCCCACATGCTTACGGGGCCACTACAAGCTTCCAGAATGCCCTGTTAACTTGGGTCCGAGGCTTCGTGCGAACTGCGCCACACCGAACTTTACCATCAGTTTTTACCAACTGATATCGGGACTCGTCTGACCAGGCCACGGTTGCCAGTAGTCTAGGTTCCAAATGATATTGTCTCGAGCCAGGAGAGGCGCGGGAGGTGATATCATTCTGATAGCAAAGGCACTCGCGTCGTTCGTTTGCTGCCACAGCCCATTAACGCCAAGTCTCGCCGCACTGTCCTAATGTATACCTTTCTTTTTCTGTATGCCTTTATCCCACAGGAACGCAGGGTCGGCCTTGTTATGACGGATTTGGCAATGTCGGTGGTCGGATGAGGGTGGTCGGATGCCCTTCCTGCCGCCACTCCGAACCCCCCAGGACGGAATAAGTGTACCCCAGCTGCCTGTGTCGAGTACGAACGTTTTAAAATGTCTGTGAGTCGTGTAACTGAGGCGTAACGTGGGGACCAGCCCGGTATTCACCTAGCGGGATGTGGAAAACCGCCTTAAAACCACATCCAGGCTGGCCCGCATACCGGCCCTCGTCGATAATCCGCCAGGCGGATTCGATCCGTGGCGGGCGCGCCTACCCGAGTCCAGGAAGCAGCGCATTAGCTCCTCAGCTACCCTCATTGATTTCACTTAGTGTTTCTTGTCTCTTATCGTTAACAATTCTACTCATATGGCGCTGCTCTCGGTCGTTAAGTGAAGGCGTCTGTTTGCATTATCCGCCGTGAGAGGCAACGCCTAAAATTTGATATTCTCTACACTGTTTTGACACTGTGGATCGCAGAATAGTGAATTCCTTAACGACCTCTGAAATGGAATGTCCCATGCATCTAGCTCCAATTATCATTACGCATTCAAAGTCTGTTTATCCTTGTCATGCGGCCATAATCACATCGAAAATCTTTTCTCATGAGTCACCTGAATAGAAATGACGGCACTGCACTGTCCTTTTACACTTCGTGTACGTGATTCTACGGAAAACTGTATATGTTCGTATCGCTACCCCAAATGGATAGACATTCCTAGGAAGTTTGAGATAGATGCTTACATAGATAAACAATTGTCGTAATACAAGAACAAAATGAGGGTTGAATAACACTTAGGCGGTTTTTTGTTCTACTGATTTTTATTTGTATGAACTAGTTTCCGGCTTATTAGGCCATCTTCAGATAACTACTGCCTATTGTTTACAAGGTGCTTGTGTTCTTTCGAACCAAACATTCTGGACTACGGCCCGGCCTGTTTGACCAATATACAGTTTCTTGCAGTCAGTGCAGGTTATTTTGTAGACTCCACAGTTGCTTAGTTTATCTGTTTTGTCCTTGCTGTTGAATAGGAGATTAGCTGTAGTGCCTCTTTTATAGTTTTAGGATTTCATTGTTCTAGCTACTTTGTCTGATAGCAATAAACTGTACAATGGCCAAACAGGCCGGGCCATATCAACAAGGCTGACTGAACATGAACGCAACTGGAGATTAAATAAATCAGACTCCACCTTTGCCGAACACGTGCGCAAAGAAGGAGACAAATATCTAACACACACAGAAGTGCTACATATAGCCAGCAAAGGCAGAAAACTCAGCCTACTAGAAGCACTTGAAATTAACAAACAATTAGCCCTAAATCGCCAGCTCGTTCTAAATGAACAACTGCAACTGAGCACATCACCACTCTTAAACTTTACACAATACAGTAAACCTGCTACTAACCACAAAGTGTCCCAATAGTAAACAAATTCACACCCCAATATAATATAATAGCCCTTATGTGTTTACATTCCTAACTGTAACACAACTATAACAATGTAATATTTGGTATTTATTAATGCAGTAATGTAAAATTTTTTTTTAATAACAAAATATAACCCATAAAGAAAACATCGTTGTTGTACAACCAACAATTAGTGTCCAGTGCAACTGTTCACAACAAATACCAAAACATTGTTATTTTGTAATAATGTGTATTCTAAATAATTCTAATTGTTGTCATACATGGTACTGTCAAACCATGTGATTAATTACGTTAAAGAACAGTTTTATAGAACAAGAAGTCAGAAGACTCGTTTGACAATTTCAAAGGCAGTACAACAACTAAAGATTGCATGTAAGTGCGTTGTATCTTAGCTCAGAATGTTTGGTTCGTAAGAACACAATTTTCCTGTAAGCAAAAGCTATTAGTTATCTGAAGATTACCTAATAAGCTGAAATCTAGTTCATACAAATAAAACTCAGTAGAACAAAAAACCGCCTAAGTGTTATTTAACCCTCAATATGGGGATGTTCTATCAATAAGCGACGGAAGAATCCATAAATAAGATACAAGAACAACATCGACTAAAGAAAGAAGGAGAATTCTAGGAAAAATACGAAAGGTGTAAATGGGAACTTAGGAAACTGAATCATAAAGTTGCTATACTAGGTGTTTTCGCACGGTAATGAGTGTCCACGGGATGTTACCTGCTGCCAGAAACATAAAGCACTGCTGCTGAAAGGGCCACGCTCTATTAGGTGGAAAATATTGTCTATCTAGGCCCCATGGACGCGTTATTCTGAATTATACAGTCCGCCATATAATGCTTATTTCCCTCTCTGAGACGTGGCACAGCCTCACGGTTTGGGATTACAGGCGACAACACGGAGAGGCGAGTTTCGGGCTGCCATAAAGCCGGCGTCGTTTCTCCGCCATAAAATGGACACACCAGTGGACGGATGTTCGCAGCGGCGAATGACACGGGCGTTACGTAGCCCTCCTTTATTTCGCGGCTTCCTTATTGTACGGCAGTGCTGTCTCAGCGCGACTGCTGGTGGCGCGATAAACCACTCTCCCTGGATACCGCTCAATCAGCGCAGGCGGCACCCGACAGCTTAACTCCACCACGGCGCGCAGTCGCCTGCACCTAACAGCAAGTTGTCCTCTGTGCGCCACGAGCTTCACAAACCACTCCAGATGTTCTTGTAAACATTAGAATTTTTAGGTTACACGAATAATAAACCACGGAGGGAAGTTTATAAAGTGTGGCGAGAGGAGTCACACTTCATACACGTTTTATTTACGCGCAACAAAAAAATTGTTTTAAATGTTATTAAATATTACGGTACTAACCTAGCGCCCGCTGCTTCGCTAACGTTTACGTGATAATTTCATCAAAAATAATTTTACAAACATATTTTAGACCTACTGAAAATTTATGATTAAGGAGCCGTTTCTTTTTGTATGCCATTCTGACGAAGTCAGTTTGTCAAGGTGACTGTTAAACAGATTTCTTTGATTTAGTTTACAAATTTCAAAACATTCTAAACTTTTCATACTAATTAAAGATTTAAAATCATGGTCTTTTCCGAACGCACTTCTGACCGCAAAAGCAATTCTGGTAGCTGGATTCCAAGGTTTTTGTTAATCACATCCTTTGCGTATTCAATGAAAACTTTCATGCGCAAAACATATTTCTTTATATCTAATCGAAAAATGAAATACCAGTTTTCATGGATTCAGTTTTTGTAAGTGTAACGAATGTTTTCTTAAAAAAATTTTTCCCCTTCGTGACTGAACTTCCAAAGACAGTGAAACACGTATTTTTTAATTTCTAACAGGGATGCCAAATACAAATTTCCAAATATTTAGCTTTGTAAAGGCTCTTATGATTTTATAAAACTTTTCATCTCGTCTTTCATTACCTTACGGCAGTTAAATTTCCCGAAATACTGAAAGATATATTCTTTTATTTCTAACCGAGAATCCAAAAACCAATTTGCATAAATGTAGCTTTAAAATGGATTAGTTAGTTCTTAAATAATGATTTATTTCCAAAAACCTTTCACCCACTATTTTACCGCCTTTCTGGCTGAATCACCAAAAATGCTGAAAAACGTAGTTATTTCTGACTGAGAAATCAAACAGCAATTTCCATAGAACTAGTTTCAAAATTGTCTTAAGAATGACAGGTTTTCAAAAACTATTTAATCCAGTATTTCACCAACTTGGGAGTGGAGTTTCGAACAATCCCTCCTTAAACGATGCCTACAGTATAACATCAACAACCTCTCTAATTTTCAAGTCCCTATCCTTAGCGGTTTGGGCTAGACAATGAGGATCCAGTGATTCAGTCTGGTCCTATCCCACCCCTTTGAATTTCCAAAAACAATAATACACGTATTTTATCATTTCTAATTGAGAAGCCAAATACCAATTTTTAAAGATTTAACTTTAAGAATGCTCTCACATTTTAATATTATCATAAAACATTTCTACAAATATTTCAGCCCTTTAGGGGTTGAATTTCCAAAAACAGTGAAATGCGTATTCTGTTTTAATTCTAGCACAGAAGCCAAACACAAATTTTCATAGATTTAACTTCAAATATGGTTCCATAATGAAATATTTCCATAAAAACTTTCATCCCATATTTCAGCACCAAAGGGGATGAATTTCTAAAAACAGTGAAATATGTATGTTTTTATTTCTGATCGAGAAACCAAATTCAAATTTTAATAGTTTTAGCTTCAAAGTGGTTTCGTAATGAAGTACTTCCATAAAACATCTCATCGCATACTTCGCCCTCTTAGGAGGTAGCTTTAAAAATAAATTAGTAGTTCTTTAACAATGATTTATTTTCAAAAATGTTTCACTCACTATTTCACCCCAATGTGGATTTAATTTCCAGACATGCTGGAACACCGGTGTCTTTATTTCTGACCGAGAAACCAAGTACCAGTTTTGTAGGTCTAGCTTCAAAACTGCCTTATTAGCTACATATTTTAAGAACTTTTCATCCCCTATTTCAGCCACTTAATGATGGAATTTCAAAAAATCTGTTCTTAAACAATATCTACGGTATAAGATAAACACCCTCTGCGAGTTTCAAGTTGTATCCTTGGTGGTTTGTGTTAGGCGATAATGAGTCAGTGACTGAGTGAATCAGTCGGTCGGGTAATGGCCTTTCATATATAAAGATTACAGTGCAGTTCCACTATTCCAGTATTTAATATGTGCCTCTGTGAGAAATGGCCTTTTGCTACGTCCTCGACTCCAGAGGTCCACTGGATGTAGTTTCATTGCCAATGTTAGCTCTAAAGCGGTTTGAGATGGATTTGGATTTACTATCAGCAGCAATTCCCGGTGAGTTAAAACCCTATTGATATTGACAAGGCCTGGCGGTGGTCTCCCGTCCCCGTGTAATGGGTCTTCATATGACCACTATTCTCACTCCTTTTTATATACGCTGCGAGTGCGTGATCACTGCTTGCAGACACGTTGGACAGCCTACTTTGAGACAGCAACAAATCGGGCAACTTCATTCAAGGTGTTGTCATTAACAGGCCCAAACTCGGCAGTTCCTCTTTGCCATTCTGATGCGTCGCGACGTCGACCCATCTTAATGTGCTGATTGCATAGAATCGACAGGCATGTCCGCACCATTCCAATGCCATGACTTACGTCCACGGCGTAGTGCCATATGACCGTTTGATGCAAATTCTACACCGCCTAAAGCGCTCATAAGCGAGCAGTGTGTTCTTTTGAGGGAGTGAATAATGTTTTGTCCGATGAGCTGGACGCGAAGATATTTTAAGACGTAAACTAACAATCAGAGGCTCGTTCTTTCATTGAAAGCAATAACATCTTTTACTCTTCTGCTGGCCTGTTAAGCCTAACGCATCTGAGGATTTTCTTTCAGGGTTTAGTACTCCAGCCTCTGAAGACCCCTCTTCGCCCTATGGCGGAGGTTCCTCTCTTAATCAGCCCTTGGAAAGGAGAGGGTGTTTCATCCGCCACTTGCGCCGTACCAAAAGGTATTCTTCTCAGTACACGTTGCCGTTAATGACTTCACTATATGTTCTTCTCAGTGTAAGTTTCTCTTAATGGATTCACTATAACGTTAACAAAGTGTCTGCTTTTGGTTCAAGAGTGGTATTTTATTTAGCCGAAACAATCTGTACAAGTCCGGCGAGCCCCCTATCCGCCACCTGGGACGCGCCCAATAGGAGAACAGGCATACCCCATGGATAGAGATGGAAATGGAGGTTCGATAAAAACTAGATAACCAGAACAAAAAATTTAAGGAATTCAAGCTGACTGTGAGTAAGAGCAAGATGAGTAAGACATCCAAGCCTTGGAACATCGTACCGGAAGGTTCAATGCATGAAACGTGTCAGTTATTCCGGTAGTATCATATCAGATAATGGAAATACCAAACTAGATAGAAGTTTTAAACCGAGTAGCAAAGGGATACAACTTGTTCCACAAAGTATGAAACCGAAACCGGGACAGAAGAGTCCCTACAACAGATAAACAGATCATGTATAAAACCTATCTGCTGCCAGTCTTGATATTTAGTCTTGAGAGAGAAGAGAGTCAGATACAGGCATGTGAAATTAAGTTCCTTAGGTCAGCTCTACAAAAAACCAGGAGAAACAAAGTCAGGGACGGATATGTAAGGAGAGATCTGCAGGTGGCCTTGCCCATAGAGAAAAGACTGAATTGGTTAGGTCATATCTAGCGAATGCATGCGACTCGAACTCCACGTCAGTATCTAGAGATGGAAGTACGAGGAAAAGAGGTAGACAGACCAGGTTAATGAGGATCTCAAGAGGAGGAGGATAACGTGGGATGCGGTGGAGACAGAAAAGCTGTATCAGGACAGAGACCAATGGAGGCATATCGTTCACAAAGTATCTAGCAGGACCGCTGGAACACAATTCTGACGATGACGGTGATGATGGAATTAACAATGTCTGCCCTTGGTTGCTGCTTATATGGCCGTAACTACAGGCTTTTTTATTATAGGCACCCACTGATGATCGGACTAAACCGCTAACAACACAATGTGATAAACCGAATTTGATGAAATTTTCTCGATTTATCTTCCCCCCCCCCCCCCCCCCCCCTGCGTAACAAATTTCGTCCCCAATATTCAAACGTTTTACCGCAGTCGTCTATTTCGCATAAACAGTACGGAAAGCCTTGACACTATCTGAAATTTTACATTATGCTGACCAGTGACCCTTTCTACAGTGACGATGGTTGAACTCGTTATTCGAAGTGTGTGTATGTCATTGTTGAGAGATTTCAGGGATTAATAGTTAGTAAAATAGAAGAGAACACAATATATTACTTTGTGAGCTTTCTTTAATTAGAATACTAATTGCAGAAAACTTCTCAGAAAGACCATTTAATCACACAGCGCATAGAAGTTTGTCCCTTCGTGCCAAAGTTAAGCACTGCCCTTTTATAACTTCTATAGGCGTTCTACCGCCATCTGTATACGTCCATATCGCTATTCCATGACTTGTATTACCTCTGCGCATTAATACGATTCTCCTGCGTGGACGATTACTTAAATTTGTAGCTTAAAGCTTCGGCTTCCCATTACTGCCGTATCAGACTGATCAACGAGTAACAGTATAGAAGCCGTAGACCCACTTAGGGACTTTACACACATTCCATACAGGGTGGTCTGTTGATAGTGACCAGGCCAAATATCTCACGAAATAAGCATCAAACAAAAAAACTACAAAGAACGACACTCGTCTAGCTTGAAGGGGGAAACCAGATGGCGCTATGGTTGGCCCGCTAGATGGCGCTGCCATAGGTCAAACGGATATCAACTGCGTTTTTTTAAAAATAGGAAGCCCCATTTTTTATTACATATTCGTGTAGTACGTAAAGAAATACGAATGTTTTAGTTGGACCACTCTTTTCGCTTTGTGATATATGGCGTTGTAATAGTCACAAACGTATAAGTGCGTGGTATCACGTGACATAGCGCCAGTGCGGACGGTATTTGCTTCGAGATACATTACCCGTGTTAAAATGGACCGTTTACCAATTGCGGAAAAGGTCGATATCGTGTTGGTATATGGCTATTGAGATCAAAGTGCCCAACGGGAGTGTGCTATGTATGCTGCTCGGTATCCTGGACGACATCATCAAAGTGTCCGGACCGTTCGCCGGATAGTTACGTTATTTAAGGAAACAGTAAGTGTTCAGCCACATGCGAAACGTCAACCACGACCTGAAACAAATGATGATGCCCAAGTAGGTGTTTTAGCTGGTGTCGCGGCTAATCCGCACATCTGTAGCAGACAAACTGGCCGTGAATCTGGAGTCTCAAAAACGTCGCTGTTGAGAATCTACATCAACATCGATTGCACCCGTACCATATTTCTACGCACCAGGAATTGCATGGCGACGACTTTGAACGTCGTGTACAGTACTGGGCACAAGAGAAATTACAGGACGATGACAGATTTTTTGCACGAGTTCTATTTAGCGACGAAGCGTCATTCACCAACAGCGGTGCATAATATGCACTATTGGGTAACGGAAAATCCACGGTGGCTGCGACAAGTGGAACATCAGCGACCTTGGCAGTTTAATGTATGGTGCGGCATTATGGGAGGAAGGATAATTGGCCCTCAGTTTATCGATGGCAATCTAAATTGTGCAATGTATGCTGATTTCCTACGTAATGTTCAACTACAATATGTTTCACTGAATGACAGAATGACTATGTACTTCCAACATGATGGGTGTCCGGCACATAGCTCGCTTGCGGTTGAAGCGGTACTGAATAGCATATTTCACGACAGGTGGATTATTCGTCGAAAGAGCATGCCATGGCCCGCACGTTTAGCGGATCTGACGTCCCCGGATTTCTTTCTGTGGGGAAAGTTGAAGGATATTTGCTATCGTGGTCCACCGACAACGCCTTGCAACATGCATCAGCGCATTGTCAATGCATGTGCGAACATTACGGAAGGCGAACTACTCTCTGTTGAGAGGAATGTCGTTACGAGTATTGCCAAATGCATTAGGGTTGGCGGACATCATTTTGATCATTTATTGCATTAATGTGGTATTTACAGGTAATCACGCTGTAACAAAATAAAATGTTCAAACGTACCTACGTTCTGTATTTTAATTTAAAAACCTAACTGTTACCAGCTGTTCGTCTAAAATTGTGAGCCACATGTTTGTGACTATTACAGCGCCATCTATCACAAAGCGAAAAAAGTGGTCCAACTAAAAGGTTCATATTTCTTTACGTACTACACGAATATGGAATAAAAATGGGGGTTTCTGTTTAAAAAAACGCAGTTGTTATCCGTTTGAACTGTGGCAGCGCCATCTAGCGGGTCAACCATAGCGCCATCTGGTTTTCCCTTCAAGCTGAACAAGCTTCGTTCTTTGTAATTTTTTCGTTTGACACTTATTTCGTGAGATATTTGGCTCGGTCACGATCAGTGGACCAACCTGTATGGGCGCAGTTACATGCTTTTTTATTATAGGCACCTACTGATGATCGGCCTAAACCGCTAACAACACAATCTGACAAACCGAATTTGATGAAATTTTCTTGATTTATCTTCCCCTCCTGCAAAACAGATTTCGTCCCCAATATTCAAGCGTTTTACCGCACTCGTCCATTTCGCATAAACAGTACGGAAAGCCTTGACACTGGTATCTGAAATTTTATATTATGCTGACCAGTGATCCTTTATCCCAGTGAGGATGTTTGAACTCGTTTTTCGAAGTGTGTATGTGTGTGTGTGTGTGTGTGTGTGTGTGTGTTATTGTTGAGAGATTCCAAGGATTAATAGTTAGTGAAGTAGAAGAGTACTTACTAACTCAGTTTGCGAGCTTCTTTAGTTAGAATAATAATTGCAGAAAACTTCTCAGGAAGAACATTTAATCGCACAGCTCATAGACGTGTGTTCCTTGGTGCCAAAGTTATGCACTGCCCTTTTATAACTTTTATAGGCGTACTACCGCCTTTTGTATACGTACATATTGCTATCCCATGACTTGTATTACCTCTGTGCATTAGTACGATACTCCTGCGTAGACAATTTCTTAAATTTGAAGCTTAAAACTTCGGCTTCAAGTTTCCTGTCTGCTACTGCCATATCAGACTGATGAACCAGTGACTTTATAGAAGCCTTAGGCACACTTAGTGACTTTGCATACATTCTATAAACTATATGAGAATGGAGTATTAAGAGGGGAAATTAATTGTGGTGCTGTAGATCCCCCGAGCCAGACGCTGTACTGCTGCCGGAGGAGGCCTAATGCGGGGGCAGAAGATTAGCGCTAGGCACGTTGGCACCCGAGTGCTGGAGTGCGCCGGCCAGAGCTGATGCGCGGCGGACAGGAAACAGCGCTCTGCCATCCACCCGTCACCCCGCGGTCGGCATAAATCGTACTTAGCGGCCGCCCTCGCCTCTGTGCAGCGCTGCCCCGCGGTTGGCCCTTGCAGGTGGGGCGGGGCGGCGCCACCTGGGGACCCGCTGTGCTCTCCATGCAAACGACGCCGGAGCTGGCGCCTGCGGCCCAGCCTGTCTTTTCCAATTTCGGCACCGGGCGCGGCGGGGTCCGCGGCCGGCCATAACTCGGGGCGCCACCTTTCCGTCCCGGCGCCGGGTCGCCGCCGCCCTGGGACCTGGGGCTGTGGTCGGGCCGAGTCACCTGTCTCCCTCCGTGTCGTTCTGCACCGGCACGCGCCACAAGTCCGCGTCACGTTAGCCCGATTCTGTCTGACACGTGGGCAGGGGCACATCGATAGCTGCCACGATAAGGAAGCACTCCGAGTATTGCCTGTCACAAGAAAACTGGATCCCAGAGCTTCCCATTTATTTAAGCTTTACAGTATACCGTAGACCAGTAATTCGTAACCGAGCGGCGGGAATAAAACGAATTTTGTTGGGTTTGTTACCTTAACTATTTTTCCAGAAACTGTATACACTACTGGCCATTAAAGTTGCTACACCAAGAAGAAATGCAGACGATAAACGGGAATTAATTGGACAAATATACTAGAACTGACATGTGATTACATTTTCACGCAATTTGGGTGCATAGGTCCTGAGAAATCAGTACCCGGAACAACCACCTCTGGCCGCAATAACGGCCTTCATACGCCTGGGCATTGAGTCAAACAGAGCTTGGATGGCGTGTACAGGTACAGCTGTCCATGCAGCTTCTACACGATACCACAGTTCATCAAGAGTAGTGACTGGTGTATTGTGAGGAGCCAGTTGCTCGCCCACCACTGACCAGACATTTTCAATTGATGAGAGATCTCGAGAATGTGCTGGCCAGGGCAGCAGTCGAACATTTTCTGTATCCAGAAACGCCCGTACAGGACCTGAAACATGCGGTCGTGCATTATCCTGCTGAAATGTAGGGTTTCGCGGGGATCGAAGGACGGTAGAGCCACGGGTCGTAAAACATCTGAAATGTAACGTCCACTGTTCAAATTGCCGTCATACGTGAAACCAATGGTACACCACACCATCACGCCGGCTGATACGCCAGTATGGCGATGACGAATACACGCTTCCAATGTGCGTACACCGCGATGTCGCCAAACACCGATGCGACCATGATGATTCTGTAAACACAACCTGGCTTCTTCCGAAAAAATGACGTTTTGCCATTCGTGCACCCAGGTTCGTCGTTGAGTACACCATCGCAGGCGCTCCTCTCTGTGATGCAGCGTCAAGGGTAACCGCAGCTAAGGTCTTCGAGCAGATAGTCCATGCTGCTGCAAACGTCGTCGAACTGTTCGTGCAGATGGTTGTTGTCTCGCAAACGTCCCCATCTGTTGACTCAGGGATCGGGACGTGGCTGCACGATCCGTTCAGCCATACGGATAAGATGCCTGTCATCTCGACTGCTAGTGATACGAGGCCGTTGGGATCTAGCACGGCGTTCCGTATTACCATCCTGAACCCATCGATTCTATATTCTCCTAACAGTCATTGGAACTCGACCAATGCGAGCAGCAATGTCGCGATACGATAAACCGCAATCGCGATAGGCTACAATCCGATCTTTATCAAAGTCGGAAACGTGTTGGTACGCATTTCTCCTGCTTTCACAAGACATCACAACAACGTTTCACCAGGAAACGCTGGTTAACTGTGTATGAGAAATAGGTTGCAAACTTTCCTCATGTCAGCGCGTTGTAGGTGTCGCCACCGGTGCCAACCTTGTGTGAATGCTCTGAAAAGCTAATCATTTGTATATCACAGCATCTACTTCCTGTCGGTTAAATTTCGCGTCTGTAGGACGTCATCTTCGTGGTGTAGCAATTTTAATGTCCAGTAGTGTATTAGAATAATAAAAACCGTTCGATATACGCTGACGCGCCAAAGAAACTTGTATAGGCATGCGTATTCAAATACAGAGCTATGTAAACAGGCATAATACGGCACTGCGGTCCGCAACGCCAATCAAAGACAAATGTCTGATGCTTATGTTAGATCGCTTGTTGTTGCTGCAATGGCAGGCTATCAAGATTTAGGTTAGTTGGAACGTGGTGCTATTGTCTTCGCGTGAGTGATGGGACACAGCATCTCCAACATATCGATGAAGTGGGGATTTTCCCATAAGACCATTTCACGAGTGTGCCGTGAATATGAGGTAGCAGGTAAAACATCAAATCTCTGACATCGCTTGCTGCCGGAAAATGATTCTACAAGAAAAGGTCCAACGTCGACTGAAGAGAATCGTTCAACGTGACAGAGGTGCAATCCTTCCGCGAATTGCTGCAGATCTGAGTGCTGGGCCATTAAGAACACTCACGATTCAACGAATCATCATCGATATGGACGTTCGGAGCCGGAGGCCTACTCGTGTACCCCTGATGACTGCACGACACAAAGCTTTATGCCTTGCCCGGCCATAGTGGCCGAGCGGTTCTAGGCGCTACAGTCTGGAACCGCGCGACCGCTACGGTCGCAGGTTCGAATCCAGCCTCGGGCTTGGATGTGTGTGATGTCCTTAGGTTAGTTAGGTTTAAGTAGTTCAAGTTTTAGTGGCCTGATGACCTCAGAAGTTAAGTCTTATAGTGCTCAGAGCCATTCGAACCATTTTTTATGCCTAGCGTTGGCACATCAACGCCGACATTGGACTGTTGATGAGAGGAAACATGTTGCCATGTCGGACGAGCATCTCTTTTTTGTTTTGTTTTGAAATCTTGTGGGACTCAACTGCTAAGGTCATCAGTCCCTAAGCTTACACACTACTTAACCTAAATTACCCTAAGGACAAACACACACACCCCTGCCCGAGGGAGGACTCGAACCTCTGCTGGGACCAGCCATACAGTCCATGACTGCAGCGCCCTAGACCTCTCGGTTAATCACGCGCGGCGAGTATCGTTTCAAATTGTATCGAGCGGATGGACAACCTCATGAATCCATGTACCCTGCATGTTAGCAGAGGACTGTTCAATTTGGTGGAGACTCTGAAATGGTGTGGTGCGTGTGCAGCTGGAGTGATACGGGACCCCTGATACGTCTAGATACGACCCTAACAGGTGACACGTATGTAAGCATGCTGTCTAATCACCTGCATGTCCACTGTGCATTCCGACGGATTTGGGCAATTTCAGCAGGACAATGCGACGTAACACACGTCCAGATTTACTAGAGAGTGGCTCCAGGAACACTCTTCAGATTTTAAACTCTTTCACTGGCCGCCAAACTCCCCAGGCATGAACATTATTGAGCATATGTGGAATGCCTGGCAACCTGTTCTTCAGATGACATTTCCACCCACTGGTACTTTTACGGATTTATGGACAGCCCTGTAGGATTCATTGTGTAAATTCCCTCCAGCACTACTTCAGACATTAGTCGAGTCCATGCCACGTGGTGTTGAACCTCTTCTGGCTGCTCACTGATTCCCTCCACGATATTAGATAGGTGTACCAATTTCTTTAGCTCTTCAGTATATTTCAATATAGACATACACTTTCGTTACTTGGGGGCGCCCCTATGAAAAACGAGTGATCATAGGACAATGAAAATTTGTAGAAACATTTGGAAGGGCATGCGGAAAAGAAATAACATTTAACCGTTGAAAGAAACATTTCTCAGTTTCCACTTGAGAGGGTAACATTTGTTAATTGAGTACCTTGTTTACGTTCGAATCTACAAACGTTGTTCAACGTGAAGACCACCTGCATCCACGACATTTTGAAACCGCAGTACAGATTAGTCTTTTTTTTTTTTTTGGTCATCAGTCTACTGACTTGTTTGATGCGGCCCGCCACAAATTCCTCTCCTGTGCTAACCTCTTCATCTCAGAGTAGCACTTGCAACCTACGTCCTCAATTAACTGCTTGACGTATTCCAATCTCTGTCTTCCTCTACAGTTTTTGCCCTCTACAGCTCCCTCTAGTACCATGGAAGTCATTCCCTCATGTCTTAGCAGATGTCCTATCATCCTGGCCCTTCTCCTTATCAGTGCTTTCCACATATTCCTTTCCTCTCCGATTCTGCGTAGAACCTCCTCATTCCTTACCTTATCAGTCCACCTAATTTTCAACATTCGTCTATAGCACCACGTCTCAAATGCTTCGATTCTCTTCTGTTTCGGTTTTCCCACAGTCCATGTTTCACTACCATACAATGCTGTACTCCAGACGTACATCCTCAGAAATTTCTTCCTCAAATTAAGGCCGGTATTTGATATTAGTAGACTTCTCTTGGCCAGAAATGCCTTTTTTGCCATAGCGAGTCTGCTTTTGGTGTCCTCTTTGCTCCGTCCGTCATTGGTTATTTTACTGCCTAGGTAGCAGAATTCCTTAGCTTCATTGACTTCGTGACCATCAATCCTGATGTTAAGTTTCTCGCTGTTCTCATTTCTGCTACTTCTCATTACCTTCGTCTTTCTCCGATTTACTCTCAAACCATACTGTGTACTCATTAGACTGTTCATTCCGTTCAGCAGATCATTTAATTCTTCTTCACTTTCACTCAGGATAGCAATGTCATCAGCGAATCGTATAATTGATATCCTTTCACCTTGTATTTTAATTCCACTCCTGAACCTTTCTTTTATTTCCATCATTGCTTCCTCGATGTACAGATTGAAGAGAAGGAGCGAAAGGCTACAGCCTTGTCTTACGCCCTTCTTAATACTCTAAGACTAATACTCTAATGCTGCCCAAAAAATCTCAAGCGGGATTTTGGCTACCACCCTCACTATGCTCATCTTAAACCTCCAGATGGTGTCCCGTTGATAATCCCTGTCCTTTAGGTAAACTCACAGCTAGAAATCACACATATTCGAATCTGTTGATCTTGGCGGCGACGCAGTTTGGAACGCTCCGATAATGCTAAAGTTTTCTTCAAATGTGTTACGCAATAACCGAGTGACCCCAGGAGAAAGGGTCGATACTCGCCAAGAGTAGCAGCACTACTGCTGCTGTTTTGACAGAAAAGATTTCGAGTAAAGCCCCGCTCAACTTCTCCAAACCCATGTTGACCGTCTGCAAATGCAATGTGTTTCAGTCCTACGTCATCGTACCAGTATCAGCACAGATGCTTAACATCTAGTCACGACACTAACACTAATAACAATGCGGATCCTACAGCGCACAGTCTCAACATCATTCCTATGAAATTGGATGCCCATACGCAAGATTGTTCTCCGTCTACACTGGCTCTAGAAGCATAAGTTGAATTATAACGACCCCGTCCTTTGTACTGTGAACCAAGGGTCTATTGCAACAGCTGGTCCCGGCGGAGGTTCGAGTCCTCCCTCGGGCATGGTTGTATGTGTTTGTCCTTAGGGTAATTTAGGTTAAGTAGTGTGTAAGCTTAGGGACTGATGACCTTAGCAGTCCCATAATATTTCACACACATTTGACATTTATATTGCAACAACAGTGATACGCGTAATAAATGCTTAATATCGCATGAAAATTTCTTCTCTAAGTTGCAGGTAAAAGCTACAATGGACCGTAAACTGCTTCATTACTCACTTTGAAACCGATAAGCTAACTTACTGGCAGCATAACACAACAGTAGCTGCGCAGCGGCTGCCATAGTGCTGTGCATAGTGTTATTATTGATAATTTTTATTTATTAGTTCCAGAGGTCAGGCGCAAGGCATCAACACCTCGAAGTCTTTCAGTTTCTGCTGTTCAGAAGTAACGTGATCACCAATAAACAGATCAATGACATCATTCCTTTTGGTTCTCCATTGTTTTTTGGAATGTAGTTTGTGGCGACAGATTGATCTCTAAGTAGGCTCAGGTCTAGGTCAAGTTGAAACGAGACACTCTGAGAGTGAGTTGACGAAACTATGCCGAACACTTTATGACTATCACAATTACGTAGCGACTTCAGAAAATAGATTCCACGTGTCACCTTAGAAGCTTTTGACCGTGTGAGCCGTGATAGCCTGTGCAAGATTATGCCTGAATATCTATACAAAAATACTCGCATTGTAAGAAAGACAGGCAGAAATCGATTAGAAGAAATAATTACTAACCAAGATGTTAGACAAGGGTGTGGACTATCATTTTTATTATTTGCATTGATTTCATTCTTCGTAAATGGAAATGTGAAGTAAACGAAAGAATTTAGATGATGTATGAGGTATACCTGAACGCACATTTGTTTGCAGATGACATCTTTATTATCTAAAGGAAGGAGGATAACCTCCAACGATCAATATATAAGCTGAATGAAATATGCAAGAAATACAGCTTTAAAATATCTAGTAATAAAACGAGAATAATGGCATTCTGGGGAAAACATCCAGTCAGATCAAAAATTGTTATATTGGGAATAAAATACACAAATTGCAAGCCGGCCGAAGTGGTCGTGCGGTTAAAGGCGCTGCAGTCTGGAACCGCAAGACCGCTACGGTCGCAGGTTCGAATCCTGCCTCGGGCATGGATGTTTGTGATGTCCTTAGGTTAGTTAGGTTTAACTAGTTCTAAGTTCTAGGGGACTAATGACCTCAGCAGTTGAGTCCCATAGTGCTCAGAGCCATTTGAACCATTTGATTTGAACACAAATTGCAAGCTATCTGTGGTAACATTAGTAGAACACTGAGAAATAAAGTACAAAAAACGATCGTCTTGAAAACCTACGAGGGTTGCGCAAAAAGTAATGCACCGCATTTTATTCTTCAACAATTCTTTACTGAACATAATGAGAATTACATACACGAGAGAATGGTGTTTTATCTACATACCCTATTTTTGTACGTAATCTCCATCCCGTTCTATGGCCTTCCTCCAGCGCGAAACAAAGGCGGTTATGTCCTGTCGGTACCAATCCCTGTCCTGGAGGCGGAGCCAGTGATTCACTGTGTGAATCACCTCCTCGTCGTCCTCAAACTGTCTTCCACGGATGGCATCTTTTAATGCCCCAAACAAGTGAAGTCCGAGGTAGCTGTCTGGTGTGACAGCTGTGGATGGCCTCCCCGACCGCTGCAGGTCGTGGAGCTCCACCGAACCTCCTGCTGATGACCTCAACCTCCGTGTCCATCGACTAACTGTACTTCTGTCGACAGCAGATGTTGCATAGTCTTGGCACAAGCGTTTTTGAATATTCCGCATAGTTTCTTTCTCTGCATTGAGAAATTCAATGACGGAACGTTGCTTGCAACGTACGTCACCTACAGACCCCATTTTGAAACAGTTCTGCAGCTACGCTATCTATTGGAAGCGACGGAAACTTGGCGCACTCACTCAGGAGACTTCAACTAATATATACGTAACGTTTAGCATTTGTAGCATTGCTTTCGGCTGAGAAAAAAAATGCGGTGCCTTAGTTTCTGAGCAACCCTCGTACAATGTGATGGCGGTTTGTGTCTTATCTTACGGAAGTGAAAGCTGGATTAAAAAAAAAAATTACAGGAAAATAAAATTCAAACAGCAGACATGAGGTTCCGAAGGAAGACGAAGGCTGCGGAGGAAGAGACATGATTAGAAATGAAGATATTAGAGCAGAATTAAATATTTTCAAATTAAATAAAAAGATTCAGAAATATCGTGAAGACGGGAGACAACACCTCATGAGAATGCTAGGTCATAGAATTCCCCAGAATCTGCTGAACCACAGGCCGAATGGGAAAAGAGTTATCCAAAGATCTCGAAAAAGATAGAAAAGATTTTGTTAGTTTGTGAGTTCGGAACAGTCAGCAGCCTAATCCTTGAAAGGATGATGATGATGATGATGATGATGATGATGATGATGATGATGATGATGACGAGTGTCATCCAACGCGCAAGAGGAGTGGCGTAATGTGAGAAGAGAGTACATGTTGCTGGTTTCCTGCAGAGGCAGTTCTGTAGCAGTACAGGTAGCAGGTGCAACACTGGTGTTACCGAAACAGCGCGGCAACTGAAACGTATTCCAAAGACAAAATACGCAGTAGAGTAGGATTATGATGGGCAAAAGGCCTAAATTGTGCACAGATTTACCGTGAAATTCTGGCACTTTGTGGACCAAATGCAATATTGCGTCTAACTGTAGTGAAATGATGCCAAAAATTCGACCAAGGCCGTACAGACGTGAATACTGATCGGTAATTCCAGATCTCGCAGCATGTGATTTATATCTTACTGGCAAGCTGGAAGGACTTATTGGGGGAGAAAGAGGTTTCCCAAATATGAGGACGTTCACACAGCTATTCGTGAATAGCTCTGTTACCAAATAGCGGATTTCTGTCGCCCTGTGATGCTAGCAGCTTTACCTATCATCCGCAGATTGTTTAGAGGTGTCATTGAGTGGCGAATTGAGGAAAACATACACAGATGAGCACTCCACTTAAAGGAAAATTCTGCACCAGAATATTCACCTGAAACAGTCAGTTACCTACAAGGTGTTGCAAGCATTCTTAGATCTTTGAAAGTTTATAACTCCTTAACCAAAACTGGTAGAAATTCGATTTGTTTAAATACGCCGGCTGCGTAGTAGAAAAAATAGTATCCTATTTAAAAAGTTACCACCCGTAGCTGTAAATCACAGGAAAACATCTGGATAAACTATGCTCTTAATCCACAGAAAGAGTAACGTTTCTTACGTTTAACTATCCAAACAAATACAACATTTATTCTATTTTATAAGTTACAGAGAAAAGTACTTCTCTGATATATCACGTATATTCTTACTGGTTTCTTAGATGGGTGAGGAATACACTGGGTGTAGAAACCCATGCCTAGGTACATAGCTCAGAAACACTGTACATCGTTGACAATTGGGATATCATTATTACAGAACGTCATCCGAACAGCCCATCTTAAAATTTTTTATTCAGTATTCAGTCTATCATTCAAAAATGTTAATTAACAGCCGATAGTTTAACTATTTGCATTTTTATGAATGAAAGGTAATGCACAATAAACCATAACTATCTTATGAGGTGCAAAAGAGAGGTAAACAAGCTGAAAAAGTATACCATATTACAAACTTAACGATTAAGAAAAACTGCTTAGAGAATTGCAACATAACTTATGATTACGTATTTCTGGCGAACATCTGGATACAAAAAAACCATCAACTGTTTGCACCAGAGATTCGTAAACCAGTGTTGTCAAATGCCACAGAGAAAAATGTTCACCGTATTAAGTCAGGCGATTCAGTCGGAAAAACTACGTACCCGCTGATGTGTAGTGTCGTTACATGAGCGTCCCAGACGACCTTCCACCGCGACTACTTCTATCCCATACTGAAACATCCTGTGTGTATAAAGACTGTTATGAGCCTTAAAAATCACTGTATACATAAATTCAGTGGTGTTTTTCACCATCAACTAACACGACTGTGTTGTAAGAATTAAAACTGGAATTCAAAACAGGCGAAGAATATGTTGATAACAGTACTGCCTATGATAAAGACGGAGGTCTGATGCTTCTGTCATCTGTGGGGTGTCGCATTGTCCTGCTGACCAAGTTCGTCGGGATGGACAACGGACATGAATGGATGCAGATGATCAGACAGGATGCTTACATACGTCTCACCTGTCTCCACGCCTGATCTGGTTGGGATTGAATCTGTAGGTAGATTTAAACTGAAGAGCCAAAGAAACTGGTACACCTGCCGAATATCGTGTAGGGCTCCCACGAGCAGCCAGAAGTGCCGCAACACGACGTGGCATGGACCCGAGTAATGGCTGAAGTACTGCTGGAGGGAACGGACACCATGAATCCTGCAGGGCTGTCCATAAATCCGTAATATTATGAGTGGGTGGAGATCACTTCTGAACAGCACGTTGCAAGCATCCCAGATACGCTAAATAATGTTTATGTATGGGGAGACTGGTGCCCAGCGGAGCTGTTTAAACTCAGAAGAGTGTTCCTGCAACCACTCTGTAGCAATTATGGATGTGTGGGTTGTTGCATTGTCCTGCTGCAACTGAACAACTTCGTCGGGATGCACAACGGACATGAATGGATGTAGATGATCAGACAGGATGCTTACATACCTGACATACGTCTTACTGGTCAGAGTCCTATCTAGACGTATCAGGGGTCTAGTATCACTCCAACTGGACACCCCCCACAGCATTCAGAGCCTCCACTGCTTGAACAGTCCCCTGCTGACATGCAAGGTCCATTGACTCATGAGATTGTCTCCATGCCCGCATACGCCCATCCGCTCGATACAACTTCAAACGGGACTCGTCGGGTCAGGCAACATATTTCCAGTCATAGACAGGCGCATGTCGGTGTTTACGGTTCCAGGCGTGCCTTAAAGCTTTGTGTCGTGCAGTCATCAAGAGTACACGAGTGGGCTTCGGCTCCGAAGGCCATATCAACGATGATTCGTTGAATGGTTCGCACACTGACACTTGTTGATGGCCCAGCACTGAAATCTCCAACTATTTGCGGAACGACTGCACTTCTGTCACGTTGAACGATTCTCTTCAGTCGTTGTTGGTTCCGTTCTTGCAGCGTCTTTTTTCGGCCGCAGCGGTGTTGGAGTTTTGATGTTTTACCGGATTCCTGATATTCACAGTACCCTCGTGAAATGGTCGTACTTCATCGCTACCTTGGAGATGCTGTATCCCTTCACTCGTGCGCTGGCTATAACACCACGTTCACTCAGTTAAATCTTGATAACCTGCCACTGTAGCAGCAGTAACCGATCTAACAACTGCGCCAGATACTTGTTGTCTTACATAGGCATTGCCGGCCGAAGCACCGTATTATTTATATCTCACTGTATTTAAACACGCAAGCCTATACCAGTTTCTCTGGCGCTTTAGTGTATATACACCCATCACCTAACAAGAGCATCAAGAACGTTAAGCTTGCTTTTTCTCATGAGTGTCTTGAGCGAGAAAAGCCTTAGTACATATAATTACACTCCTGGAAATTGAAATAAGAACACCGTGAATTTATTGTCCCAGGAAGGGGAAACTTTATTGACACATTCCTGGGGTCAGATATATCACATGATCACACTGACAGAACCACAGGCACATAGACACAGGCAACAGAGCATGCACAATGTCGGCACTAGTACAGTGTATATCCACCTTTCGCAGCAATGCAGGCTGCTATTCTCCCATGGAGACGATCGTAGAGATGCTGGATGTAGTCCTGTGGAATGGCTTGCCATGCCATTTCCACCTGGCGCCTCAGTTGGATCAGCGTTCGTGCTGGACGTGCAGACCGCGTGAGACGACGCTTCATCCCGTCCCAAACATGCTCAATGGGGGACAGATCCGGAGATCTTGCTGGCCAGGGTAGTTGACTTACACCTTCTAGAGCACGTTGGGTGGCACGGGATACATGCGGACGTGCATTGTCCTGTTGGAACAGCAAGTGCCCTTGCCCGTCTAGGAATGGTAGAACGATGGGTTCGATGACGGTTTGGATGTACCGTGCACTATTCAGTGTCCCCTCGACGATCACCAGTGGTGTACGGCCAGTGTAGGAGATCGCTCCCCACACCATGATGCCGGGTGTTGGCCCTGTGTGCCTCGGTCGTATGCAGTCCTGACCTGTCGCGACACCACTGGAGGCGGGCTGCACGATGTTGGGGCGTGAGCGGAAGACGGCCTAACGGTGTGCGGGACCGTAGCCCAGCTTCATGGAGACGGTTGCGAATGGTCCTCGCCGATACCCCAGGAGCAACAGTGTCCCTAATTTGCTGGGAAGTGGCGGTGCGGTCCCCTACGGCACTGCGTAGGATCCTACGGTCTTGGCGTGCATCCGTGCGTCGCTGCGGTCCGGTCCCAGGTCGACGGGCACGTGCACCTTCCGCCGACCACTGGCGACAACATTGATGTACTGTGGAGACCTCACGCCCCACGTGTTGAGCAATTCGGCGGTACGTCCACCCGGCCACCCGCATGCCCACTATACGCCCTCGCTCAAAGTCCGTCAACTGCACATACGGTTCACGTCCACGCTGTCGCGGCATGCTACCAGTGTTAAAGACTGCGATGGAGCTCCGTATGCCACGGCAAACTGGCTGACACTGACGGCGGCGGTGCACAAATGCTGCGCAGCTAGCGCCATTCGACGGCCAACACCGCGGTTCCTGGTGTGTCCACTGTGCCGTGCGTGTGATCATTGCTTGTACAGCCCTCTCGCAGTGTCCGGAGCAAGTATGGTGGGTCTGACACACCGGTGTCAATGTGTTCTTTTTTCCATTTCCAGGAGTGTATATGTATGTCGCTCTGCATGCAACGGCCGACAGACAACATTACGATCCGTACTGGTCGCCAGGAATGTGAGCTCTCGGACGATCCGAGAGCTCAAATCCACGTAAACACCTTTAGAAAAGCAACAGCAAAGAATTGCAGATATCAGATCGTCTACATGGTGCTGGTTTTAACACACAACGCGTAGTAATTCCATCCAAAAAATCTCTTTATTCTCACAGATACGTAAATGTTTCTTACATTTAACGGGCAGAAACGAGTTTCAGCACTGCTACCAAGTACCAGGACGGCATACCAATCCTCCTCCTTCAGCCTACTAAGTCTACACGACAAGTCAATGCCACTAAGTCTCTTCTAGAAGACAATTTTATCACGTCTCAGTCGGAAGTGATAGAGAATTCTGGGAAGACGGAGCTTTCTTATTACTTTTTACTACACTCTAAGACATATAAAACGACAAAGAACGAAGGAATTACCCGAATGGTAAAGATATAGGTAGATGTAATACATGTATAGGAAACCAGATGATTACAATGTCAGGAAGAAATTGGTTGAGTTATTCAAGAGAAAGAGCTTAAAAAATTGAGCAAGTCAGTAAGGTGTTTGTCCACTTCTGAGCCTTATGCTAGCAGATACTCGTCTTGGCATTAATTGATAGAGTTGTTGGATGTCCCGCTTTAGATCGTGAAAATCCCGAGCTGGCTGGAGGGCCCTGCTCATAGTCCTCCAAATGTTCTGAACTGAGGAGCGACTCGTGGCCTTGCTATCCTAGATAGGATTTGGCTAGCACGAACAAATCCAGAAGAAACTCTCGCCGTGTGAGGGTGGGCATTACCTTGCTGTAATGTAAGCCTAGGGTGGGCTGGCATGAAGGGCAACAACACCGGGCGTAGAGTACCGTCAGGCTATCGCTGTGATATCAGGGTGCCAAGGATAACAACCGTGGATGCCCTGGTATGAAAAGAAATGACACCCCAGACCAGCACTCCTGGGTACCGGACCGTACGGGGAGCATCAGTCAGGTTTCTAACCCACTGTTGTCCGGGGCCTCTCCAGTCACGTCTTTGGCCTGGAATCTCATTGACTGGAGTAGAATTGTCTTCAACGGTGAGTCCCACTTCGAACTTATCCTCATATCTGTCAGACTTGTCTCTAAGGTAAGCTGCTAATTCTTTCGTCTAAACGTTAATTTTAATGGTTTGTGTTTAACTGTTCAGCGATTTGCTGAAACAGTATTTGACGCACAGTGTTTGCTAGGCATCCTTAAGGAGGACCGTTATGTGTCGTTGTTGCTCGCGGAAACCCACTTGCACCAATATTGTGGCCTTCTGGGGTGACCACTTTCGAGCATTTCTGGTTTCTTTTATCTGAAATTGGGAACGCTAGACGCTCTGGATATCGGCCATCTTAGTAAACCCAACTCAGAGAGACAAAGTGTCCAGCACCTATAATGTATTCCAATACTCGATCTTAGGATCGTACCATTACAGTATTCATCATGAAATAGTAAATTTTACCTCAAGCAAACCTTTGTCCAAACCCATCCCTGTTCATACGCTCCTTACAGATGTTCATTGCATGCTGGATACTATTGCATGTCTCCACTTGTACCATGCATCCATATATACAACACTGTCGACATACTCTTTAGTTTCCACAAAAGTGAATACTGCAGTTAGATTAAGAGGCTCCCTTGGCATCTCTGGTCATTAGTGTGGGTAGACACGAAGTTAGGTCACCGCCTACTTGACCGCTGACGTCGGTGTTTCCAAAATAGAACCTCCACTTCTCTTTTGTTGACCTATCGCTTATGGGTACTGAATTCCTTGTCGAAGAGCCATAGCTGGTAGTCCAACTGCTCGAGTGGACTGGGGTTCCCAAATGCGTTCCAAAACTGGAGCCGGCCTGAGTGGCCGAGCGGTTCTAGGCGCTTCAGTCTAGAACCGCGCGACCGCTATGATCGCAGGTTCGAATCCTGCCTCGGGTATGGATGTGTGTGATGTCCTTAGTTTAGTTAGGTTTAAGTAGTTCTAAGTTCTACGGGACTGATGACCTCAGCAGTTAAGTCCCATAGTGTTCAGGGCCATTTGAACCATTTTGAACCAAAACTGGACTTTCGGAGGTAACATTTGGACAGCGAGTGTTGTAGGAAGCCTGACTCACACACTTATATTCCTTTTAATATTACTTTGGTATCAAGACGAAAGTGAGCCCCTGGGAAAAAGCGGACGGCGCCGGGAAGAGCGGGATGATTAATGAGTAAAAAAGCGGGAAATATTCCCGCGACGCCAGCGCGCTCAGGCGGCGGTGGCGGGTGAAATACGGCGGCGGGAGCGGGCCGGCTGCTCCGAAACACCGCCAAGTTTACCCAAAGTTCCAGCCGCGATTTATGGAGAGCGACGGCGGGAAAAAATCCGCGTTATGAAGGGCGCAGCGCTTCTGGTGCCGGACAGCGGACGCGGAAGCGGGCCAGATGGGGAGGAAATGGGACGCGGCGCTAGGAAATGCAGCAGCAGCAGCAGCGGCGGGCGGGCAGGCAGCTGTAGCTGCGGCCGGGGGGCCACTGCTAGCTGCCTAGCGTGTCTGGCGGCCGGGTCCGCCGTTTCGTATTTGCGTCAGGCGTTGTACAGAATTTGAGCATTTAAATTCAGGTTAAGAATGAAAATACACTGCTGGATAAATTCCATTTCGCTCAAGATTTACTGTTTAACAGCGCGTATAGAGTACATGGCTCAAATGGCTCTGAGCACTATGGGACTTAAGATCTGAGGTCATCAGTCCCCTAGAACTCAGAACTACTTAAACCTAACTAACCTAAGGACATCATACACATCCATGCCCGAGGCAGGATTCGAACCTGCGACCGTAGCGGTCGTGCGGTTCCAGACTGTACCGCCTGGAACCGCTCGGCCACTCCGGCCTGGAGTACATCAAATGATTACGTTTACAGATCAATAGCACAAGCGGTTCTGAGGTACCAGCTAGCGACCCATGCTGAAACAGCAATATTAGTACGTGGTGTAGCCTCCAAGGGCGGCAATACAGACGCCGACTCTGGAATCCAGTCGAATACTGTCCTGGGATATGTTATGCAACGCCTGTTGCCGTGGTTCAGTAAGAGTTGTTCGTTGAGAGTCGCACGAGTGAATTCTCGTCCTATCATCCCACATGTACTCGAGTGGAGACAAGTACAGAGATGGTGCCGGCCAAGGAAGTTGCTGCAGAGCACGTTTGAGTTCCCCGGACAGTGAGAGGGTGAGAGTTATCTTCTTGGAACAACACATCACCTTCGTGTTGCAAGAATGGCAAAAGAACGGGTCTAGTAACATTTTACATGTACCGAGCGCTGGTTAGCATCACCTCCAGAAACACCAAAGGTGAACAAGAGTTGTAGCTTATCGCATTCCAGACCATAAGGGCTCCCGTGGGATCAGTGTGTCTTGAATGAATGCACTCTACGAGTCAGCGCTCAAGAAGTCTGCTCTGTATGCGCAAACGATAGTCACTTACGTGCACGCAGTATCTGCTTTCATAGCTGAACACCAAGGAGTGCCATTCCATCTTCCAAGTGATCGTCTGATGGCACCAATCAAAAATATGTTTCAAATGGCTCTGAGCACTATGGGACTTAACTTCTCAGGTCATCAGTCCCCTAGAACTTGGAACTACTTAAACCTAACTAACCTAAGGACATCACACACATCCATGCCCGAGGCAGGATTCGAACCTGCGACCGTAGCGGTGGCGCGCTTCCAGACAGTAACGCCTAGAACCGCTCGGTGGCACCAATCGCGCCGTGAACCTCGATGTTGTGGCAGACGGGATAGAGGTGTGTGTGCGCATAGTCCCGTTGCTAATAACTGGTTTGCATCATTTCGTTTAGACGCGCCTGGAATCACAAGCCCTCTTATCTGTTCTGTGACTGCTGTATGATCTGCCACTGCTTGCCTTACGACACAGGCGTCTATGCTGCGTGAACATCCACAACATCGTCTACGGGTGTAAGAATATTTACGAGAGCACTGATAGCAGCATCGGTGTACAACTGACGCAGCACTTCAAACGTGTGTGGCAATTCTTCACGTGGTTCAAATGGCTCTCAGTACTATGGGTCTCAACATCTGAGGTCATCAGTCCCCCAGAACTTAGAACTACTTTAACCTAACTAACCTAAGGACATCACACACATCCAAGCCCGAGGCAGGATTCGAACCTGCGACCGTAGCGGTCAAGCGGTTCCAGACTGAAGCGCCTAGAGCAATTCTTCGATAGGACCATGGCGCCACTGGGAAGGCCACAATATGACTCCTTTCGAACTCGCTCAGTTGGCTGTAGGAAGCACGAATGCGCCTTCGTGGCATGGTTTCCTGCTTGCTTCACACGTTTGAACCACACTTACTTTTCTGGCAGAGAGCATTCCCTAATAAAATGTAGACACAGATGGCGTTCTGATAGCTACGCCACTACGATTTCTGTTGGTGGACGACGCTGAAATCATTGTCTGTACATCTACTATCTCCCAGGTTGTATATGCTCTCATGGGATCAAAATCGTCATTGTATTTCACGTTGCACTAATTTCTTTCCGGTAGTGTAATTTGAAGATCACTATGTGTTGACGAAGTGGAACATACTCTTCCCTCCGGAAGCAAAATGACAACATCGGACGAAGCAAACGGGATATAAAAAGCAGACTAGCGTAATCGAAGAGGTGTACTGATAAGATGAGACAATGAGCAGGTTCTCTCTAGAATCGGCGAGGAAAGGAACATAAGGAAAACACTGGCACGAAGAACGGCCTAGATGACAGCACATGTGTTGAGTCATCAACATACTTGGGGGAGCTGTTGAGGGTAAAAACTGTGGGCGGAATACAGAAATTGAAGTGCATCCAACAATTAATTGACGATATTTGCTGTAAGTGCTACTGTGAGATATAGTAGTTGGCACAGGAGAAAATTCGTGGAGGACCGCATCAAAGTCAGAAGAATGATGCAGAAAAATGATATCTTCATGTCAATCTTGGACGAAAGTGGACACTTCTCCGCGTTCTCCAACAAGACGTGTCACTCAATCGCGCAAATGGTTGGGGCAGTAGATTCCTGGACACTAGATCGGCCGACATGGTCCGCTAGAGTGCCCATCCAGGTCACCTGACCTCTCTCAAACGGACTTTCACGTGTCGGATCCCTTAAAACTTAGTGTATACCAGCAGAAAATAAATGATGTGAATCACAATAGCTTGCCGACAAATAAATGAAGAAACGTTGTCGTGAGTTCGCCGCGTTAGAACGAGTATCAGTGTGCGTCGACAAGGACGGGAGTCATCTGGAATAATGCTGTAACTGTAGTATCATACGGTACCAGCAGTACGAATCAAATAAACATTAGTAACCTCTTTCACCGTTTGTATCGAGACTTAGGATCACCCTGTAGTTCCTTAATAGGACGAGGAGTATCGTTGCTCTTGTCAGTTCTCGTAACTTCTGAGAAATGGATTGGGATAAAAACTAAAGTATCAGCGTCAATTTTCGCAAAATATCTGATCTGAGATTTTTAAAATAAGATGTAATGAACGATTTGTGTTATTACCATATATATCAGGTCTACAATTTTGCTACCGCCGTTTTGCAATAGATGGAAATAGCGGCAAGTGGTGGAACAGGTGGTAGATCTTTAGTGTCATACATTAAGATTAGGTATTTGTAAATATAAGGCCATCAAAATATTAGTCGACTTGTGATTGCATCACAAAACTACTCTCGACTGAGTATGTCAACTTATGAGCCCACGTCTCCTCATTTGTGTGAATTTCAAGTTTCCTGCTTTAACATGAAGAAATATGCGCCTGAGCCTAATAAAAAAAGCTTGGAAGTCCTAAGGTAAGGCACTTATTAGTGAAGGAGCGTGCAGAGAATGGTTTCAACGCTTCAAGAAAGATGATTACGCGGACGAAGATAGGCGTGGCGTTGAAAAGAGAAGGCTTTTGAAGCTACTGAAACAGGCAAAATATTTACAGGAGACTATTATCGAAAGCAATTGACTTGTTTTTTATCTGAGCACTGAAAAAAATGGTTCAAATGGCTCTGAGCACTATGGGACTTAACTTCTGAGGTCATCAGTCCCCTAGAACTTAGAACTACTCAAACCTAACTAACCTAAGGACATCACACACATCCATGCCCGAGGCAGGATTCGAACCTACGACCGTAGCAGTCGTGCGGTTCCAGACTGAAGCACCTAGAACCGCTCGGCCACTCCGGCCGGCTGAGCACTGAAAGACAAACGGCTACAGTACAATGTTATACGTGAGCAGGTGATTTTGCAGCATGACAAAATTGTCGACCCCATTTCCAAATTTTTCACTGCCCGTAATATCTTTGTGTGTAATTTACAGGGACACTGAGGAAGATGAAGAGTAACAATACGCCTGTAGTAAACAGCCGATCACAAAAAGGGATCTATGATAATTTAAATTAATCACAGACGCAATTCAATGTAGAAAAACCGCTATGCACTAGTACGACATGGCTGATAGTTCGCAAATAATGCAGGCAGTGTCTTGTCGATATGATTCAAGGAAGTAAGCTACAAGTTTTGATAAAATGTCATCAGATAGATTGATTCGTGTTTTAATTTTGGGAGGGCCTTCAAAGGAAGTCGAGCTGCAAAATGAGAATTGTACCAAGCAGATATTGTTTAGTAAGCAGAAGGACAGTAGCCCTCATGATTGTCTTTCTTGTAACTTTGTTCGATAGTAAGAAATGAACAGTTAATATTTTTCTAAATGGTGCACTATATTTTTTATTAGTGTTCCAGTTCCTCTCCTGAAGACCTGTTCAAGAACGTACCACGATACGCTATTGTCGTAAAGGTGACGCTATAAAGACACCAACGCAAAACTGAGTTTGACTCAGCTTTATTAGCACACAGTGAAAGTATCTGGAGTAACGTATCTCGTCCAGTAATCAAATAGAAACACGAGAAAAATGCACGCCAATTATTCAGTCCACTGTCCATCTGAAGATCTGTGTGAATACAATGTACACCAAAGAGGAGAACGTGCCAAAGCTTACTTACCTACGGAGAACGTAAGTCGGAACAACGATTGCAATAGTCTTCCCGTATTTACAGCTCGGGAACGTGCAGTACAGTAAACAATATGTACAAGTTTCATTTCGTCTTCCTTGTTGTACATTGTTTTCACACACAAACCTTGAAGTGAATACGGTGAAGAATAAAAGTACGAGAAAGGCGAGAATGCGGTCTCCGTAACAGCTAAACAACATTTGCTTGATACGTTTTTTTAATTTGCTTGTGGAGCAGCAATACTTACAGTACATCGGAAACCTGTATTTAAAAGAATTACTGCGGAATGCCTCTTTCATATCATTTTGTCTTGCCTGTCACGAGGGTACCAGAAAGGAAACGAGGGAAGTATTTAAATGTTCAGTAGCAAGAAGAGGGTGCCCGTAGTAAAGTGACACGGGAACAATAAATTAAACTGCCAAAGTCTCTTCTGCAAATAGTCAAGTGAGATGTAGGGTAGTAGCAGATGGTCGGTGTTAACGTTGCGAGCGCTGCCTAGTGTTTGAGGAGGAAGTGCTGTAGGGCGTTGCGTGCCCCGGGGCACTCGCCTAAGAAACAGCGCCCGCGGGCGCCCGCGTGATGGATGAAGACACATGCGATCCGCCACAGACGCCCGGCGATACCAGGGGACGGCAGCCGGAGGCTCTAGCGTGCAGCGGAGGCAGGCGCCGTTCTTCACACACTCGCATCGCTGCCCGCGGTAACTAACTACCGGCTTGATTGCAGTATTTCTCAGCTTGAGAACCGCCGCGCCTCTGGCCGCAGATGGCGACAACCAGCATGGCTCACTCATTCGGATACTAATCATGCGACTAGGACAATGCTGTAAGCACCATCTCGTATCAAGTCCCACTCCGCAGCCAAGTCGACTAACTCAGCTTTTCACAATTTTTCTACTCTTGATTACGGAAACCACACAGAAATATATACACTGAAGAGCCAAAGATACACCTGCCTAATATCGTGTAGGGCCCCGCGAGCACGGAGAAGTGCTGTAGCACGACGTGGCATGGATTCGACTGATGTCTGAAGTAGTGCTGGAGGGAAATGACACCCTGAATCCTGCACGGCTTTCATAAAACCGAGGGGGTGGAGATCTTTTCTGAACAGCACATTGCAAGGCATCCCAGATATGCTCAATGATGTACATTTCAGGGGAGTTTGGTGACCAGCGGAAGTGTTTAAACTCAGAAGAGTGTTCCAGGAGCTACTTCGCAGCAATTCTGGACGAGTGGGGTGCCGCATTGGCCTACTGGATTTGCCGAAGTCTGTCGGAATACACAATGGACGTGAAATGATGCAGGTGATCAGACAGGATACGTTTCACGTATCAGAGTCGTATCTAGACGTATCATGAGTCCCATATCATTCCAAACTGCACACGCCTCAAACCATTACAGAGCCTCCACCAGCTTGAACAGTCATCTCCTGACATACAGGGTCCATGGATTTGTGAGGTTGTCTCCATACCCGTACAGGTCCATCCGGTCGATACAATTTGAATCGGTACTTGTGAGACCAGGCTACATGTTTCCAGTCATCAATAGTCCAGTGTCGGTGTTGATGGGCCCTGGCGAGGCGTAAGGCTTTGTGTCGTCCAATCATCAAGGGTACACGAATGGGTTTTCTGCTCCGAAAGTCCACATAGACGATATTTCGTTGAATGGTACTCACGCTGACACTAGTTGATGGCTCAGCATTCAAATCTGCAGCAATTCGCGGAAGGGTTGCACTTCTGTCACGTTGACCGACTCTCTTCAGTCATTGTTGGTTCCGTTCTTGCAGGATATTTTTCCAGCCGCAGCGATGTTGGAGTTTCATGGTCCACTCGTGAAATGGTCGTACTTGAAAATCCTCACTTCATCGCTACCTCGGAGATGCTGTGTCCCATAGCTCGTGCGCCGACTATAACACCACTTTCTAACACACTTAAATCTTGATAACCTGCCATTGTAGCAGCAGAACCGTTGTAGTAGCAGACTCTCGTTGTCTTATATAGGATTTGCCGGCCGCAGCGCCGTATTCTGACTGTTTAAATATCTCTGTATTTGAATACACAGGCCTATACCAGTTTCTTTGACGCTTTAGTGTACATATTTTCAATGGCCGGACTGTATCACTCAACTCATTAATTCTTGCACCAGTGGAGGAGACTGGGTCCGCAGCTCGTGGTCGTGCGGTAGCGTTCTCGCTTCCCGCGCCCCGGTTCCCGGGTTCGATTCCCAGCGGGGTCAGGGATTTTCTCTGCCTCGTGATGACTGGGTGTTGTGTGATGTCCTTAGGTTAGTTAGGTTTAAGTAGTTGTAAGTTCTAGGGGACTGATGACCAAAGATGTTAAGTCCCATAGTGCTCAGAGCTATTTGAACCATTTGAGGAGACTGGGGGCGGAATGGGGTACCGGGGCGGAACAGTCTCATCGTCAAATTTCGTCTGGAGGCGACAGGGTACGCTCAGACTGTCACATGTTTAACAAACTAATATCACTTATGGTTCAGTAAGGCTGCAACTGTTGTCCTGGTCGAGTTGCATAGTCTGTCTAGAGAAGTGAGAGAATTGATCGTTCTGTTATACCTTTCCTGATCATTTCCTACTGTCATATTTTTTTCTTCGCCATCAACAATTAGTATACCTAAATCAACACGTCCTTAACTATCTTTGTATACAATCCAGTTTGAAAAAAATTGTTCACGGTGCTTACTGAATATTTTCTCAAAAGATATGTGTTCGGGGCGGAAACTTATTCTGGTCTAGTCCGTCCCTCCGCGGTCAGTGGACAATGTCAGTGTGTTTCCAATGAGGAGCAAGAGCTAGTTTGGTACGACTACGAAAGTACTGCACATACTGGTGTATCTAATCGCAGAACGAAACAGATGCCCGCACCCATTCCACAATGAAACGAAAATGGCTGGAGAAATTGGGTCCTTGCATTTCTGTGTAGTCATCCAGACTTAAGTTTTAGGAAGCAGTGCAAACTGTGGTCTCAAACTCGAGTGCTGACACAGATATTGAAGGACAGTGACGCGTGACACCTTATATTGCTCCTGTTTAGGGCCTGTGTATCGGGATAGTGGCTCATGCGTGCACAGTGACAGATGGTCTGAAGCGAGCTCAGTCGAGTACATAGTTCTTATTTTGATCTGCTAGAGGACAGTAGTGAACACAGACATTCAAGAAACAGGTCAAGAGAATGCTTTTGTGAATTGTTCTGTTAATTTATTACTAAAAAACTAGAAACTCGCCTAGATTGCGAAAAAAACACCTAGTGTTAACCTAGGTTTCGGCGTAGATAACTACACGTTTTTCAGAACAATAAAACCCACAAGCGCCTACGAAGACCTTTGTCAATGATTAAAAGACTACCATAGCTATACATTTATAAACGAAAAAAGGCAAACACGAACAGTACATATATACAAAGTCTAAGCCACTTCTTAACTTAATGGTGTAACCTTCACCTCACACCGGCCTGTGTTCGATGGGCCATGACCCGCCATAAACTGCAACTACCTGCAGTAGTTTCTTTCTTTCTTTTATAGTAAGTCTGGAAAAATCATTCTTTATAACAATTGCTTCATATTCTATTAATTAATTAATCCAAACAAGCAATAAGCCTCCAAATTCAGGCGATAGCAAGGAAAGGTGTTTGTATCATTTTCACGAACCGCTTTTTCGCAATAAAGAACAGCGGTAATTATTTATTTCCTATTGTACTTCGACGAAACGTGAGTAATTCGTAGTCATACCAACAGTGTTTGTCGGTATGTTGCGTGAATTTTTAGATCGTTTAGAGTGCTCCAGGAGTTCTGTTGAACGACGAGTTGCGTTAGCGTAATGGTTAAGGTGTTTGGCTGCGAAGTGAAAGGTTCTTAGTATAAACGTTGTGTGGTGATTAATATTTTCTTTATTTAAAAACAATATCGAAGTGTCTTACTTAATGAATTTTATTCGCTTGAATGTAATTTTTTGAAATTTCTAGTGCTTTGTCTCTTCATTATAATCATAATAAGTTTTCGGTTTTTCTAATTTTGTCCTCCAATATTTCTTTGCACAGAAATTAAAAACAATGAAAAGGCACACATACAATTTCATGTTATCTGTTTTGTTTGTATATCTTTTCTTCCGCAGTCGCTGTTTTACTATTCATATTGACATATATTCTAAAAAATGGCTCTGAGCACTATGGGACTTGACATCGATGGTCATCAGTCCCCTACAACTTAGAACTACTTAAACCTAACTAACCTGAGGACATCACACAACACCCAGTCATCACGAGGCAGAAAAAATCCCTGACCCCGTCGGGAATCGAACCCGGGAACCCGGGCGTGGGAAGCGACAACGCTACCGCACGACCACAAGCTGCGGACGACATATATTCTTTTGCGACAGTATTAAAAGTATTATTTAGAGCAGAATTTCGGCTCGTAAGTTGCCGAGCTACTTGATTGTTTGACGCAATTCTTTGCTTCGCTGCTTTGGCAACATCATCATATTCAATGTTTTCGTTGACTGATCTAGGTTTGGCAAGTGTTTGCTGTCCATTGTGACAAACACAAATTGTTTGCGCACTGCGCGTCACTGACAATATATTTTAGTTTCTATGTTTTATTACGTCCACAATTCAGTTTTGTGTACTTTGCCAACTTTGTTTTAATCAGAACTTTTTAGAAAAAAGCAAAATGACTCTGGTATAAATAAAACTTTTATTACAGTCGCAAAAGACGGAATATTTCTCAATATTACATACGACACCTATCTGGTACTTAAATGAGATATTGTTATACAGTGAATTTTATATGAAATTTAGCTATCTTGTCCACATTTCATTCTCAACATTGTGGCAACTAAAATCGACCATACGAAAAGTATACGCTACGGACTTTTACCTCTGCAAACTCTTCAAAATTTCGTGCAATGGTTTATTACATTTAATGCTGCACAGTAACTGCGTTGAACAGCGAAACAAAATTAAGTCATTTAGGGGGGGGGGGGGGGGGGGGGGAAGGTATCAGTCAAGAAGATGTGTAAAAATCAAATTTTCTGGCCAAATAGTTTTTGTAAAATCGAATCAAAGCTGTCGGAACACCATGTGTCTTCACAGGCGAGCAGTGCAGTGATGACAAAATCGCGCACAGTGCGGAATGCGGGGAGCACGTCTCTGTCGCAGCGAAAGGGTTAATGCGGCCGTGGTGGCTTTACTTCATAAACTGCGCGCTCCCCCCTAAACGTAAGATTGCGAACTATACTATACTATGGCGCTGCTTCTCTTGGCGCGTGCGTCGTTTGCAACTGGCAACGCAGCAATCTCCCGCGTCTGGGCGGGTATGCGCGAGCCGCCAAGATAAAAGAACTAAAATATAATACAGATAAATACGATCTACTAAAACTGTTATGGGCACTCTAAAGAAAATTCTTACAGTTCTGTCTAATACCAACCTATGAACAAATGTCTTCCTGGTGACACACAGATTCAGAAGGAGAAAGGGAACAATCTGATTTGGACTTCCAACGAGTTTTTGAGCTCATACCACATCGAGTTGCTGTACTACGCCGGACAAAAGGACGTCCAATACGATATTAGGAGGTATCTCATGACTTTTGTCAACTTTAATGTACTGTGATGTGCTTGCTGTCACTATGCGAACAACTGAGGATAGAATCTTCGTGCCACGTTTCCATAGTATTCACTGAACCCATACCAGCATACCTGCCGATTCTTCATCAGTAAACCTATCCATACTGCTGTATATCTCTGTTACCTTACAAATAACAATGCCAGAGAAACAAACCCAACCCACAACCGCGCAGAACTTAATGTAGGCTTTGGGACGAATAGTGAACTAGGCCTTATTATTGCCAACAGCAAGTACCCTGAATGAATGGAAAAATCTTGTTTCCAACGAAAGCACACGGTGGATACCGTCGACGTTTATATCGTCGAGCACTATTTTCAGTGAAACATAGATACGAAGCTAAAAGGGAGCAAGAAAGAAGCCGAAATAATTCTGAACGAGCCGACAGAGATCATGCGTCCCTCATAGCAAAACAACTCTGAAAGTTCGTCAGGGAATTCTGATTCACCCTGTATATGGCCATTAATAAGCTGGCGAGAAGGTTATTCCAGAAAAAATTACTGTTTTATTCTTAACGAGCTAAGATACTATATACATTTCCAGTTAAGTAACAGCACCGAGCGAGGTGGCGCAGTGGTTAACACACTGGACTCGCATTCGGAGGACGACGGTTCAATCCTGCGTCCGGCTGTCCTGATTTAGGTTTTCCGTGATTTCCCTAAATCGCTCCAGGAAAATGCCGGGATGGTTCCTTTGAAAGGGCAAGGCCGACTTCCTTCCCCGTCCTTCCCTAAACCGATGAGACCGATGACCTCACTCTCTGGTCTTCTCCCCCAAACAACCCAACCCAACCCTGACAGCAAAACATTTTAGAAGAGCGACAATTTATTTATGTTATTGTTTCGACTAGTAACATTAGGAACTTCAGTAACTTTCTTACATCCATCCTGAGCATCTACTACTACTACTACTACTACTAATAATAATAATAATAATGGTTATGATAATCTAATCTCAGAGTTGTGTGCGTGACATATCATGTCAATACGATGATAAGTCACTTTTCTGATGCGAATTCTTCCTATGAAGATACAGAAGAAACATGTCTGAAAATCCTGATGCTAGAAACAGCACATTCCTGCAAATATCACAACAATAACAATAAGTGGCAGAGAAAGAGTAGTCGCGTCGAAACACTGATATTCTGATACATCATCTACCAGCTAATCGAAACGTTACAAAAATTTCTTGTAAACGAATGATAGTCTCTTTTATTTCGTTAGCCAGACGCAAGCCTCTGCAGATACGCGTTGTCATGGAAGCAACACATAAGGCACCGCTAGCAACCACAATCAGACACGTAAAGAAGATCCACCTCGATCGGCTTTCAGAGCCTGTCGTTCTTACTTGGCTCAACTGTGCCTTTGCTTCGGAATACTTGTAGCTTAATAAAGACTGTGTTTATAGAAGTAATTCTTCTCCGGAAGTGTATTCTTGCGCCCATTGACAGATACCCCAAACACTTTTAACGGGCTCCTTTACACCGAACGAAATGAATCTCCGACCTAGCAAAGGGCCTCTGTGTAAGGACAGCTGAAAAGCAGAATTGCGGAAGTCCGACCAGTGATTGGTGGATGCGGAACCAGTTAAGGCGCAGTGCGGTGTTGGTAGGGGGTGGAGGGCTGGTGTAGTGGTGGGGGCGGCAGCTGCTTTGAGGGGAAAGCTGCCGGCCGACGCCACTGCCGACAGCGTGACGTCCGCCTCAAAGGGGGCGATGAAAAGGCCACGTCCGCCGCTGGGGAGTCCGCCTGTGACCAGAATAACGCAGCCGCAACCGCAGGCGCAGCCGTGAATTGGGGACCACAAAGACAGCGGCCTTCGGCAGGCGGCGAAAATAAGTCACTATCGCGGGAATCCCTGGAAGCGCGGAGCGCAGTAGCTGGGGAGCGGCTGACCCTCAAGAACGAACGCAAGGTCTGAAATAGACGGAATTACAATAGTGTGCAAATAAATTGGGACAAACTCACATTTTACAAGGAACTGAAGTTAGCCAGCTGTAGCCAGTTTTATTTGCCCAACTATTGGCCTCATGTTCTCAACAGGAAAACTCTGAGTATATGTTAAAATGGACAATTCACCTAAGAAGCACGCAAAAATAATTGCTCTTCATGAACGCACATCTATGACTGTAAGAAACACTGTCTCTCTTGTTGGAGTGGGAAAATTTAGGGTTTCAAAACTTATTAGGGTATACAGTTATAGTGCCTCATTGTCTCCAAAGAGAAAATGTAGAGACCACCCCAGAACTGACAGAACTAAACATAGAAACAGTAGAGTTCATCCTCACAAGTAAGAACTCTGAGAAAGACTGATTGGCTACTGCGTACGGAACGATCTGAAGTGGAATGATCATATAAAATTAATTGTTGGTAAGGCGGGAGCCAGGTTGAGATTCATTGGGGAGTCCTTAGAAAATGTAGTCCATCAACAGAGGAGGTGGCTTATAAAACACTCGTTCGACCTATACTTCAGTATTGCTCATCAGTGTGGGGTCCGTACCAGGTCGGGTTGACAAAGGAGATAGAGAAGATGTAAAGAAGACCGGCGCGTTTTATCACAGGGTTATTTGGTAAGCGTGATAGCGCTACGGAGATGTTTAGCAAACTCAAGTGGCAGACTCTGCAAGCGAGGCGCTCTGCATCGCGATGTAGCTTGCTGTCCAGGTTTGGAGAGGGTGCGTTTCTGGATGAGGTGTCGAATATATTGCTTCCCCATACTTATACCTCCCGAGGAGATCACGAATGTAAAATTAGAGCGATTCGAGCGCGCACGGAGGCTGTCCGGCAGTCATTCTTGCCGCGAACCATACGCGACTGGAACAGGAAAGGGAGGTAATGACAGTGGCACGTAAAGTGCCCTTCACCACACACCGTTGGGTGGCTTGCACAGTATAAATGTAGATGTAGATGTAGGTGAAACTGATTGTTCAACGGTACGGCGTAGGCTTCTCGATTGTGAGCGAGGGGAACCAAATCCAATAAAGAAGCACTTGTTAACACCTGCCTTAAGAAGAAAACGGTTGGCATGGGCTAAAATATATAATTCTCGGACTTCCGATGACTGGAAATGTGTAATTCCAGTGATGAGTAAAATTTTATTGTTCAAGTATACCGTGCAGACGATGCACCCAAGACATAGTGAGAGATGAACATTTTGAAAAGACTGTAAAACACCGTCAAAAAAATGCTTGGTGGTTTCTTGGCTGCAAGTTCCAGTTGATGGCATAATGAATTTAACCAAATACATAAAAATTTTTAGGCTCATGATTGTGCCATTCCTACAGACGTTTTGCTGATGGTGGAGGAAGATTTCAACACGATGTGGCCCGGCGACACACATCTAAAGCAGTCAAGGCGTTCATGGAAAAAACAACATAACTGTGCTTCAGTGGCCTGGTAATTCACCAGACTTAAAGTCCCATTGAGAATCTGTGGAGCCGGCCGCAGTGGCCGAGCGGTTCCAGGCGCTTCAGTCTGGAACCGCGCTGCTGCTACGGTCGCAGATTCGAATCCTGCCGCGGGCATATATGTGTGTGATGTCCTTAGGTTAGTTAGGTTTAAGTAGTTCTAAGTCTAGGGGACTGATGACCTCATCAAGTCCCATAGTGCTTAGAGCCATTTGAACCATTTTTTAGAATTTGTGGAGTCTTGTGAAAAGTGGTAAAATGGACTGTTCAACAAAAGCATGCATACTAGTAAAGGTGTTACAAGTGTGGTCTCATGACGATCAACTGCGAAAAATTTGCTCTAACCTGGTTGATTCTACAGTATATCACAACGTATTCAGACGCTCATTAAAGGAAAAGGAAGATACAGTACTTACTAATATTTAGTAAGCTACTAACTGCATTATACATATAGTAATAAATGTGCACAGTTGAAGTTTAATCGTCTTGTCCCAATTAATTTGTACACTACTTATGTATGTTTAGCGTTGAGTGGAAACTATTTGAGATTTAGCGATAAACGGCTCCAGGTACACTTGTAACTAGGCGATATCTTTTGAAGGATCTGTATTCCTTTAACCTGACAGGTGCTGTGACTTCCACACTCTCTTATGTTCGTCGGTTTTGTAGCCAGTGGTATCCCTAATATCTCTGCTCGCTTATCGCACACCTATCAACATTCCATACTCTAAGAACAGGCCAGATACGTCCAGCACCTTGGCTTTTCTTTGCGATGGACTAAATCTTTTCCCGTCTTCACCGTTTCAGCCATATGACTCTCGAACAAATTCTCGAATAACCTCATTTCTAACTCAAACGCTCTCAGCTTTCTAGATTTGATAATGTCTTATCTGTCTTTCTTATATCCAGTAGCAACACATGCATCTTTGCGGCACTGCCAAAACTACTTATGCCTTCTTTGTACATAGCTATTTCCGTTTCGTTTCCTTCATCTTACCTCCTTACCCAGCCCAATTCCTTCCTCCTTTTCTCCACACATTTGATTCGTTTTATACTCTTACCATATATTTCTGTTAGATATCATTTCAAATGTAAAGGGAAATGACTTGACACGTGTTAATAAGTTTGACATTTCTGGAACATCATTTGTTCATTACTATATATCAGCAGAAAGTAGGTCCTATCGGACCACAAAAAATGCGAATATGTTCTACTTAGTTAAAAGACTCTAGCTGAAAAGTGGGGTACCAAATGCTCCATTCTACCTTCCTCAGCACCTTCAAAAATTTTGGCAAAAATTTAAGCATACGAACATATTCGCGCTTTTCTTAACATGCAACTCACTTCAGACTCCCGCCAGCTCCCCTAACTATAGCTCACCCACTAGTTCTTCGTTGCAAGTCGCTCATATCCACCTACTCCCAGTTGCCCATTCTCACTCACTCATTCAGCCCAACTCATTATCATTATCTCTTCGTGTCTCTCTGTAATTTTCTCCTGTGTAACAGCCACAGGCCCTTTCGTTCTGTCCTGCTACTACCGTCTGCCCTCACAGCCACTGTCACCCTGCTGATCTCTCTTAGTGCTACTATCTCATGCCTTCCTTCGCACTCTTGCTGTCTCTTCTCCCTGTTAGTGTCCCTCTCCTCCTCGCCATCCTTGTCGTATACTCTTTCTCTCGTATCACTAGCTCTCAACCACTTCCACTCCCGCCTGATACTCTATCCTTCGCTCTTTTCCTAGCACCGTTCTGCCACTGTCAACTATGTTCCACTGGCACTCTGTCCGTCTTTTTCTCTCACACTGCTGTTGTCTCCTTCTCTTCTCAATAACACAACCACTGAATATTATCTTCCTGTTTTTATTGATTTTCCTTCTCTTTGTTAATGACATTGTATTCTTCTCTCTTAGCACAACATAGCCCGAGAATGATCTAAAGATGAAATTTTTGAGAACAATTTCAGAGGTACTGACGAAGTTAGAGAGTGTGAGCTGGTTCCAAATTTTCGCCAGAAGCTTTCAAATAAACAGGAACATATTAACACTTTTTTGTACTCCCATAGGTGCAATTTTCCATTGGTTCCCTTCTTTTCCCTTCTGCAGCCGGGGATGTAACTCATATGAAAAGAAATGTATTGGGCAGTAAAATGTAGATAGCTTACTTACGTGAAACAAACTACGCAGAACTAATGTAACACATCAGACTGGATTTTACGTGCACAGTATTTTGCTTATGCTTCAGTAATACAAGAAGGAGTTTCCAGATGATGACAGAAACTTTACAGCATTTTTCTCCGTGCTGCGTCACTTTATAAACTAGGTTTTCGCCTCACAACTGATTCTAAGCGCATATTTTGTGTGTACTAGTATGGTAACTTTGTCGGCCCGGTTAGCATTTCGATCTAAGGCACTGCCTTCCGGGCGGGAAGGCGTGCCGGTACTCATCACGAATTCGCCCACAGGATTAGTGTCGAGGTCTGGTGTGCCGGCCAGTCTGTGGATGGTTTTTAAGGCAGTTTTCCATGTGCCTCGGCGAATGCGGGCTGGTTGCGCTTATTCCGCCTCAGTTACATTACGTCGGCGATTGCTGTGGAAACACTTTTATATATTCTGACTCAGGTTCTAGATGGGTTACCGCTTCCGATTTTGAGAAGAGCCTACTAAGACACTGATCGCATACGTAAAGAAAGCGATCGTTACGAGGTAATGCCCAACTGGTGTGCAACATACCTAAAACACAGGTAACAAAATTACGACCTTAACTGATCAAAGCTATTAGGAAAACTGTCCGCACCGGTAGCTGAGTGGTCAACGCAACAGGATGTTAATCCTAAGGGCGGGTTCGATTCCTGGCTGGTTCGGAGATTTTCTCCGCTCAGGTACTGGGTGTTGTGTTGTCCTAATCATCATCAGTTGGCTCTGAGCACTATGCGACTTAACTTCTGAGGTCATCAGTCCCCTAGAACTTAGAACTAATTAAACCTAACTAACCTAAGGACATCACACACATCCACGCCCGAGGCAGGATTCGAACCTGCGACCGTAGCGGTCGCTCGGTTCCAGACTGTAGCGCCTAGAAACGCACGGCCACTCCGGCCAGCAGTCACCATCAGTTCATCCCCATGGACGCGCAGGTCGCTGAAGTGGCGTCAAATCGAAAGACTTGCACCCGGCGAACGGTTGTAACACCACAGCTCTTATGCTGTATGGATTTATTTTGCTTTATTTCATGTTACATTGTTGATCTTCTGTAAATGTGTTGGAATCGATAACATAAAATTGTGTACTCTTTTCTTTGCCAAACCTTTGATGTCGTGATTTGATTCTATGCAAAGTAGTGTATCTGTAATTTAAAGTTCTTTGTCCCATTTGGAGGGAACAGAACGTATTGTATGTAATTGTAATTTTGTGTGAATAATTTTTTGTAGAAGTGTCAATGTGTGAAAATGTTCTGTTTTATTTTATGTATTTGTTTGCTGTTATGTAAACTGTTGATCCTCACTTAGGGCTCTTAGTTATTCTGTATATAAAAGGTGTAGTGGTTCCCCTCAGGAACGGAACTGTGTAGCGCGCGCAAATTGTGGTTGGCATAGGTGGAAAAGGTGGAACTGATAGTCAGTCGGAGATGAGCAGTCAGTCGGAGATGAGCAGTCAGTCGGAGACGAGCAGTCAGTCGGAGACGAGCCACCAGTCGGAAAGGAGCTACCAGTCTGTGCACTGTCAATGTAAAGGTGCATATCATGCTGATTCAGAGAGAGGCTTTTACTGCTTCTTTCCAATGCCTCGGATGGGTGGATAAATAGCTGGAACTATTCTGGAATTTGTATGAATCATCGCCACGAAGAAATGACAGAGTCCAGCAATTCTGCCTGCGAATCCACCTACCAACATGCAGTTGCCACCACGTTGCGCAATCACTGTAACGTAATACTATATTGATGTACAGTGAAGGATCTGCCTAATGGATGTGTTAGTGTGCTGAAATATAAGGTAATTCATATCGGAATTTATTTACCTACCTTGATTTTACTCCTCATCATAATACCTCTCAGGGTCCTCTCCGTTTGAAGTAAAGTGATTACCGAGTGTTCTTACTGAAAGTACGTTGCAGCCTAGAGCTTTGTTAAATAATGCCTCTTGAACTTATTAAAAAGATAGTTAAAGCTAATGTGGTAACAGAGTGAGTTAAAGCAAATGTTATTTGTCCAATAATAATTTTCCTATTGAAACTGTTATTTAAAGTGCTGTTACCAACTCCAAACTTTAGGCTGAGTCTTATAAAGTAAATGATCACGTTGTTGTCTGTAGTAAATTCTAAAAAGGAGAGTCAGTTTCTTGCAATTTTGTCAACATTGTGTTTCGTTGTAGTAAAAGTGAGAAAGCTGCAGTTGTGAAACGTTACATTCTCATTTATGCCAAGTGTTTGTCTCTCTTGTGTGCATATTAACAGTATAAAGACCACTCAGTTTGTGTAAACCCTGAAAGTGATAGTGTTTTTCTGTACCTGTTATAATTTTGAAAATAGTTCCTGCTGCTCTAACTGTTAGCTTCAATCTTAAAACATATGTGTGTTAGAGTTCATTGCACTCGCGTGTTGCTAAGTCTAGGTTGTGTCTGTTGTACTGTCCATTATAGTTACTTATACCTACTTTCATAAACGAGAATGTTAATCTTTCTCTTGCCTAATTAGGCTGGCGACCGTTTCCCTTATTCTATAAACAGTATAGCTAGGCAAAATTTTGTTTGTCACTATTCCAATATTAACGTAATTCTGACTTTCATTTCCGATAAGCCACTTCCATTAGGAACAATACGGTCAACTTAACAAAATTCCTCTCAGAGGGTAACACTGCTCTGTTGCTTTGTGCCATAGTTACTTTTACAAAATTGTTTTATGTTACAACCTGATTCTGGCATTGAGGTTATGGTACAGTAGTAGCAGACGGGGAGTGTTATACGGTCTACTCGACGGGTGGCCCTAGTCACACGACATTTACGTTAGGAAAACTACCTTAGTCTACGCTTGCTTACGGTAGGCTACGGTAGTTTTACTACTGTATATGTTCATGTTAAGAAGTTCCCCAAAGAGTTTACCTTGATACATGTACAAGATATAGTCTTCAGAAATTGGACGAATGTATCACCTTGTGCAATGAAAAGAAATTCCCATACTCCACGTTTGTTATTAGCACGACCACATCACCACTATACAGACTCTCCTTCATTTTCTATAATTCAACATAGTTGTCTAGTTTCCAGAGCCTAGAATTTTGATAATGTTAAATAAGCTCGAAAATGCATTTTACTACGCATTATGAGTGGTATTCATGGAAAGAAAACATCACGAAATGTCGCACTGGTCGCGGTGACAGGTGCCGATATTTGGTTTGCGGATGAGGAGGAAAATCAGCCGCCAAGGGTCGGCCGTAAGCTGTCTGCGCGCGTGACGTGTGGCGGGCCTGCATCATTAAGGGGCCCGCGACGGCACAGCGGGGATGCCCCGCGCTGACCGACGGCCCACTTGCTGACTGCCAGTCGGCCGAATCTCCGGCGACAAGCGCGCGCGATCAAATATGAACGCCGGCCGTGCAGTATGCAGGCGGCGGCGCGCCGCTCCATATTTGATGTCGGCTGCTAAAAGCTTTCCCTGGTCGCGAGCTGGCCTCCCACACTCCATGCCACGGCCCTGCTGTCACGTTGTTCGACCGGCCGAACGTGACTGCGCCGCGCTGCCGGATTTCCGGCACGCTTGCTCGCCCGTCGGGGCTCGAAGTCAAACGTGGCTTTTGATTCCCGCTCCATTCAAACTTCAATAAACAGAATGAAAAACAGAAATGAAAAGAAAGAACAAATTACGGAATGAGCTTCCCGATCCTACTGAAACTTACAAAAACATAAAAAATAGTCTTGTCGCTAATTGTCAGCTCTTGCGTAAATCTTTGTTATTCCTAATTAATTTTACTTCTCATTTCAAGGTGCTTAGCTACAAACATGAAGAGGTCTGCGTGAAGAGGTGAACAACAAAGTGGCACAATCTATCTATTTGAATCAAATTATTATCGATTTCGGATTTATTAGAAATCTGTAGTCAGATGGCTGTTACAGATTTCCTTTCTTTCCTGCTGCGATCTCGTTTTAAGTTAATAAAACATCAAATGTACCCAAAAACTTATGTGGTGTATATCCCTGTGCCATGAATTCGCCGTGCATTTGGAATACAATACACCAAAGAATAAAGTCTTGTACCGGAAGGAACCAAGGGAGAGGATGTTGTTGTGAGTGGCTGGTATCTTCTTTCTACAACACAAATGTACACATGGATGAAAACAGTCCTTTATTTACGTGAACTGGAGCATTTAGTTAACTTGAATAGAATTCGTGTTTGTGGTACAAGCTCATCAGTAGTAGCCCCACTATAGTCACTAATCTGGTGACTATATACTGTCATAGCCTGTGACGAACTAAACGCGCTCTGCGTCACTGACAGACGTCAAACTGGACGATTAAGTCAGATCCTCCAGTCAGTGGCACCGGCCTAAATACATGATGTCGGGAGGGCGTTAGTGGAATTTTGCTTTCGAGTGTATCTCTGGGCTCTCTCATGATAGGCCCGCTTGATCCAGCGCCTAATAATCGATCTTCGCGCTTCATCTTTGCCGACCGGTGTGCTGGTGACAGCTTACGCCAGCATATAAAGTATCCACATTTTCGCACGGGCAATATGTGATTTGCAATTTAATTCTAGGGAAACTGCTTCAGCACACACCTCTCTGCGTTTTATGGCTACAAACGTGGTCAATATATACAAAACGTGGCTCATCCTAGCCAGACACTGTGGCTGAGCGGTTATAGGTGCTTCAGTTCGGTGCAAAGTTAATTGTGTTGCAGACAGTTCATGTGTTCCAGGAATTGAGAATCTCGACCCATTCTTGCCGGTTATTAACATTAATACCGTAAAGACGTCGGTCCCAGTGGTTCCATGATTTTCGAGAATGTTTTAATTTCAGTAATGTAAATGTGACTTAAGGTCATGCAGGAGACAGGCGAACACTATTATAATAATTAGATCTCCATTCAGACTGACTCGATCGCAATCGTAAAACTCAAACACCGCGTAAGGAATAACTAGTCTGCGAATGTTCGTTTCACATACAGATTGAAACACCATATCTATATGCAGTACTCACTCCTGGATATGTGATGACAGATAAATTCCGAAATGTGGCATACGAGCAACACAGTCATTCCTAACCTTACTCCTTGCCAAATTTCATAATTGTAGATCAACAGGAAGTACTCTACGTCGGCCGCTGTATCCGAGTGGTTCTTGGAGTTTCTGTCCGGAACCGCGCGACTGCTACGGTCGCAGGTTCGGATCCTGCCTCAGGCATAGATGTGTGCGATGTCCTTAAGTTAGTTAGGTTTAAGTAGTTCTAAGTCTAGGAGACTGATGACCTCAGATGTTAAGTCCCATAGTGCTTAAAGCCATTTGAACCATTTTGGAAGTACTCTACAGACTTTGATGAGTGAGTTTGCGTGTATCAAATTGTGTGACGTAGCTGCCCGCAAATTTTGTTGCATTCGCTCAGAAGCTTATATTTATTACACCGCCAAGAGCCTATAGACTTTAGCATATACCATACATTTCAATTTTCTACTTCTACCGGTTGCTAAGAAAAAATGTTTTCAACAGTCGGACAGATAGGCAGACAGAGCATAATACGGACAACGAAGCGATCCTGCAAGGGTTCCGTTTTCGTTTTTAGCGTCTGAGGTATAGAATCCTAAAAAGAAGAAAAACTGTGTCGAAGAAAATATAATATGACATTCTGCTGAATCAATAACATTAAGTATACAAATACTACAGACAAACAATAACAGTTTTATGGGCTGAAAGTAATGGTCTTCGTATGTAGTCTAGTATCTCACGCCCATTCACACACGCATCCGACGACGCCAGTCGCCAGAAGATCATACGGCGATCAGTAGCTACCACTGGGCCTTCAGAGGCAGATTCCGACTGGAGTTTAGTTTTATGTAGTAAATTATATGGCCGGTGAAACCATCTTGCATAACAAAAATGAAATTACACAGTTTCGGAGATTTTACTGGTCTCATACAGATTTTATTTCATGTGTAAAGACTGAAGCGGCGAGTGATAATTTCTGTCGAGGCCGGGAATCGAACACAGGTCTCGAGCTTACTAAGCAGGGGCGTTGGCCACTAAGCCTCTTTGGCACAGCGGTTCACACAACTATACGGATTACCCTGACATGTCTGCCCCCTCGATCCACATTCTCCCCGCCGACCCATTCTGGTATAAATTTCCCCTTACACACGTAAAGAATTGTCGAGGCTCTTCAAGTTTTGGAATAGCACCTCGTAGATTGGGGTGCGCAGTGAGAATTTGGGTCGAGGAGGCAGGGGTGTCAGCGTAATCCGTACAGTTGTGTGAACTGCTGTGCCAAGGTGGTTTAGTGGCTAACGCACTTGCCTAGTAAGTGGGTGACCCAGGTTCCAGTCCCGGCTTTGGCAGAAAGTTTCATTCACCCATCCAGTCTATATACATAACGTAACAAAAAAGGATATCTTAATAATTAATCGACGATGCCAGAATTACTGGTGACCTCAACAGAAAAAGTTTACAAAATTCTAGTTAATCTACACACATCTAGTATATTACACAAAAATCACCAGTGATGAGGCATAATTCCTAAGTTCCCTTTCCCTCTCTCTCTACGTCTACATATATACTCCGCTAGCCACCAAGCGGTGTGTGGCGGAGGGCACAATTCGCGCCGAAGTTATATTCCCCCCCCCCCCCCCTCGCTCCTCTGTTCCACTCTCGGATCGCGCGGGGGAAAAACGACTTTCTGAACGCCTCAGTACGAGCTCTAAATTCCCTTACCTTTGAATGGTGATCTAAAAGTCGGTGGTAATACAGGGCTATTACAAATGATTGAAGCGATTTCATAAATTCACTGTAGCTCCATTCATTGACATATGGTCACGACACACTACAGATACGTAGAAAAACTCATAAAGTTTTGTTCGACTGAAGCCTCACTTCAGGTTTCTGCCGCCAGAGCGCTCGAGAGCGCTGTGAGACAAAATGGCGACAGGAGCCGAGAAAGCGTATGTCGTGCTTGAATTGCACTCACATCAGTCAGTCATAACAGTGCAACGACACTTCAGGACGAAGTTCAACAAAGATCCACTAACTGCTAACTCCATTCGGCGATGGTATGCACAGTTTAAAGCTTCTGGATGCCTCTGTAAGGGGAAATCAACGGGTCGGCCTGCAGTGAGCGAAGAAACGGCTGAACGCGTGCGGGCAAGTTTCACACATAGTGATGTGAAAGATTCAGTATTTAAACCTCCTCTACCAAGAAACGTGCCAGAACTGCGAGCTCGCATCAACAATGCTTTCGAACTCATTGATGGGGACATGCTGCGCCGAGTGTGAGAGGAACTTGATTATCGGCTTGATGTCTGCCGAATCACTAAAGGGGCACATATCGAACATTTGTGAATGCCTAAAAAAACTTTTTGAGTTTTTGTATGTGTGTGCAAAGCATTGTGAAAATATCTCAAATAATAAAGTTATTGTAGATCTGTGAAATCGCTTCAATCATTTGTAATAACCCTGTAATATATGCTATACACCCTCGGTGAAGATCGGATTTCGGAATGTAGTGAGCAGCCCCTTCCGTTTAGCGCGCCGTCTATCTGCAAGTGTGTCCCACTTCAAACTTTCTATGAGATTTGTAACGCTCTCGCGATGGCTAAATGTACCAGTCACGTATCTTGCCGCTCTTCTTTGGACCTTCTCAATCTCATGAATCATACCCACCTGGTAAGGGTCCCATACAGACGAACAATACTTTAAGACTGGACGAACTAACTATTGTAAGCTATTTCCTTTGTTGAAGGCATCGCTTCAGGATTCTACCAATAATCCTCCATCTAGAGTTCGTCTTACCCGTAACTTGTGTAATCTGATCATTCCATACGAGATCATTTCGAATAGTCACACCCAGATACTTGAAGAATGTTACCGTTTCCAAAGACTGGGAATTTATTTCGTACTCGTACAAGTATCGAAGAGATGGGAACCACCTCTGGCAAAGCCGATAGTGGACGAAAGGAACTGTGAGTCTAATGGGCCAGAACGAAAACAGAACACACTACTCTTTGGAGTGGAGAATGAAAACTGCTAAACAATTAAGGAATACACTCATGGAAATGGAAAAAAGAACACATTGACACCGGTGTGTCAGACCCACCATACTTGCTCCGGACACTGCGAGAGGGCTGTACAAGCAATGATCACACGCACGGCACAGCGGACACACCAGGAACCGCGGTGTTGGCCGTCGAATGGCGCTAGCTGCGCAGCATTTGTGCACCGCCGCCGTCAGTGTCAGCCAGTTTGCCGTGACATACGGAGCTCCATCGCAGTCTTTAACACTGGTAGCATGCCGCGACAGCGTGGACGTGAACCGTATGTGCAGTTGACGGACTTTGAGCGAGGGTGTATAGTGGGCATGCGGGAGGCCGGGTGGACGTACCGCCGAATTGCTCAACACGTGGGGCGTGAGGTCTCCACAGTACATCGATGTTGTCGCCAGTGGTCGGCGGAAGGTGCACGTGCCCGTCGACCTGGGACCGGACCGCAGCGACGCACGGATGCACGCCAAGACCGTAGGATCCTACGCAGTGCCGTAGGGGACCGCACCGCCACTTCCCAGCAAATTAGGGACACTGTTGCACCTGGGGTATCGGCGAGGGCCATTCGCAACCGTCTCCATGAAGCTGGGCTACGGTCTCGCACACCGTTAGGCCGTCTTCCGCTCACGCCCCAACATCGTGCAGCCCGCCTCCAGTGGTGTCGCGACAGGCGTGAATGGAGGGACGAATGGAGACGTGTCGTCTTCAGCGATGAGAGTCGCTTCTGCCTTGGTGCCAATGATGGTCGTATGCGTGTTTGGCGCCGTGCAGGTGAGCGCCACAATCAGGACTGCATACGACCGAGGCACACAGGGCCAACACCCGGCATCATGGTGTGGGGAGCGATCTCCTACACTGGCCGTACACCACTGGTGATCGTCGAGGGGACACTGAATAGTGCACGGTACAATTTCCAGGAGTGTAGTATTTTCATACTGCGATGTGCCAAAATTAAGTACGAAAATAATTTTCTACACCACCACAGTTGACAACTTCTGGATGGTGCATGTGAGCATGCTGCGCTACGTCTCTCCCACCCTTCTCACACGTGCTCAGTGATTTAAATCGGGAAACTCACAAGCCTGTACATTCACCGAATATCATATTATTCGAAGAGCTCCTCCACCAGCGCTGTTCGATGTGGCCGCGCATAGTCATCCACGAAACTGAAGTCAGGAACGAATGTAGTCTTGGGAAGACGCACATGGGGAATAAGTACAGTATCACAATAACTATTATCGGTTACTGTACCGTGTTTAGCCATATGGAGGCCAGTACTCCGAGGCAACATTATGCCTCACCACACCATAACACATGTTCTTCAACGTTCTTTGGTATATTACGTGTTCCAATCTCTCGCCATATGAGGGTGTGTCCAGAATTACTACTCAGACTGAATCTCCTCTCATTGAAGTAGAGAGCGCAACCCCATTCCCCGTTACTCCAGTCCCTATACTCTTGACACCACTGTAAACTGTTACGCCCTCATTAAAAGAGGCAATGGGAGTGATGGACACGTTACTGGCCCATCCCTCCTAATGAATTGGGCAGTCGCCATACCACGGTGGAGCGTGACTCTGGGGGTCTTGCAGATCTGTTAAGTGTGGTTGCAATTGCACATTCAATTTGAGGTGGATACCTGCTTGCTTGTATCACGTCATAGCTGTTATCTGCTGCTGTTACCGACCATATCCCACTACCTCCTCCCCTTTAGGTAACAGTGGCTGTGATTCGGAACACTCTACATTTACTTGACACAATGCTGCGAGCAATGCCAAGCCCCTTGGCTATAATCATCACACTTCATTTTCTTCCACTTTCCCAGTGGTTGTTTCCAATGTGAAGTCATCCATTGTTGTCCCTTGGCCATGTTGTAATTAAGAGCACAACCACAGCTCACTGTAACTGCTCTCTGGCTGAGACACATTAGCTTTTTCCGTTCCTTCAACTGCCTCGTGTTGTGAGGCCAGCCCCGTTTCGCGCCAGCGTCATGCTGGCCCCGCGCCATGTGACATCCAATTTTGTGTGCAAGACAGGAAGATCTCTGGAAAGATGCTCCGGCAATGTCACTGACTTCCACCAAGTAGTTAATACGTTACGTTGCTTTATCCAGCTCGTCATTAAGTTTTTCAGAGCAATGTACGATTCCATAGTCATGTGTTGCTTTCAGAGTGAAATAATAGTTAGACTGCGATCACCTCTCTGGACTTGCTCAGTCGACAAGTTACTTTGCAGTATATTCAAGAACGTGTAATTCTGTACAAAGTTCGTTTGGCTTGTCGACAGTACACCAGTCGGCAAAGATGAAGCGAAGATCGATAGTAGGCGCTGGATCAAGCATGCCTGTCACGAGAGAGGCCAGAGACACACCGACACGCAACGCGCTGACAACGCCCTCTCGTCAGCATGTACTCAGGCCACCGCCGCTAACCGGAGGGTCTCACTCACTTGACTCTTCCAGTTGGCGTCTGTCAGTTCATTACAGAGCGGGCTCAGTTCACATCGCAGGTTACGACAGTGCATAGCTATCAGATCGACAATTCTTTACGTGTGTAAGGGGAAATTTATACCAGAATGGGTCGGCGAGGAGAATGTGGGTCGAGGGGGGAGACGTGTCAGGGTAATCCGTACAGTTGTGTGAATCGCTGTGCCAAAGCGGCTTAGTGGCTAACGCCCCTGCTTAGTAAGTTCGAGACCTGTGTTCGATTCCCGGCCTCGACAGAAATTATCACCCGCCGCTTCAGTATTTACACATAAAATAAAATCTGTATGAGACCAGTAAAATCTCCGAAATTGTGTAATTTCATTTTTGTTATGCAGGATGGTTTCACCGACCATATAATTTACCACATAAAACTAAACTCCAGTCGGAACATGCCTCTGAAGGCCCAGTGGTAGCTACTGATCGCCGTATGATCTTCTGGCCTCACTCACTTGACTCTTCCAGTTGGCGTCTGTCAGTTCATCACAGAGCGGGCTCAGTTCACATCGCAGGTTACGACAGCGCACAGCTACCAGATTAGTGTCTACAGCGAGACTAAACTTTGTAATAGCAAGATTACCTATGGACTTTACTCCAGTTTGCAAAAGGACTACTAATGAGGAGCTTGTACCACACTCTTAAAAACATCCTCTCCGTTGCTTCCTACAGTACAAGACTCTGAATCTCCTTCTTCCTTTTTTACAGATCATCTGATCATGACTTGGTAATGCCTCTGAACAGGTAATGATACCTTCTGAGTGACCGGAGACTGAAATACAAGCTGTAAAAAAGAACTAAATATACAAAAAATTTTAGAGTGTAAAGAGGAGATAACGGAAATACTTCTTTTATGCGACAAAAATTTCGCAGATGCACCGTTTCCCCAATGTTGGTCCAGGTTTTGATGCAAGTGATGTTCACGGATACCGATCAGACTTACGTGTAATTAATATTATTTTAGAGATGTTGCCAAAATTAATGCACAACTAGCATTTGGGCCGCTTGGGATTAGCCGAGCGGTCTCAGGCGCTGCAGTCATGGACTGTGCGGCTGGTCCCGGCGGAGGTTCAGGTCCTCCCTCCGGAATGGGTGTGTGTGTTTGTCCTTAGGATAATTTACGTTAAGTAGTGTGTAAGCTTAGGGACTGATGACCTTAGCAGTTAAGTCCGATAAGATTTCACACACACAGCTAGCATCTGGGTGCAGAGGACTGTCCGAGACGCTCAAAACAACCGGGTATTTTACGAATAATGATTCAACCAAACGGACGACCAGGTGTTGTGGTGGTGTTTGTCGGTGTCTTGTACACAAAACGCTTCATTTTGCTCCACTAAAAGCAAATCATAGGAGTGATGGACACATTACCGGCTCACCCCTGCTAATAAATTGGGCATAATACTGTCTAAACCTTCTCTGACATCATCGGAAAAGTGTGGTCGGGCACCATCATACTAGAACCATAATCTTTGCCGTACTGCTAGCTGGACGTTGTCCAACATTTCTATTAATACTTCACGGAGAAAGGGACCATAATTTTTCCCACCGAGCGTGTTAGGCAGAAGATAGAGCCAAATCAGATAGTCATGGACAACACTAACCCACATATTTATGGAAGATCTGTGTTGATGATAGAACACACGAGTTGCCACAGGATTTTACAAAGTCCAGATATTTCGTTGTGGATTTTGCACTGTGAACGTTGGCCTAGTTTAAATTCAAGATCAAATCCTACAACGACTCGTGTCGGGGAAATATTGCACATGTGGCATTTGTTTCGCGTAACAAAAATGTTTCTTCTTATGCCATCTAACAACTCTAACAATCTGCATGTGTGGTTTTTTCGCATCCTATGTAATAAAAAAAAACAATGATAACTTCTGATTAAACCTGCGGCCGCTCAGGCCGTGAGATTTAACGGAAGTAAATACTAGCCGTGGAAATATTATCTGAACTACTAACAATGATATCTTTTAATACAGACCCAGATAATATGTATAAAAATTGTATGTAGTACATTTTTATAAAGCGTTTATGACGCGTACGTATTTACTGTGTTTTTTTATTAGTATGGCTTGCACAAAATAGAAGTGTTTTTCCTATGATGGAAAGACTCCGATATACACGTTTCTCAGGCTTGACTTGCTATCAGGGGAGATATAAGCGTTTTTACGAATATTAGGTAATTAGAAATTGGTAATAAGCCACAAAGTGTGCGGTAGCTTAATTGCTCCCAATGTGCGGTTGACGCTCAGCTTGGTGCGGCGTTTGCGTGTTGGGGACAAAACCAGGTGGCGTGTTCTCGGGCCATCTAGCTCTTACGGCGAGGGGATTATAACACAAGATGCTATCGGGAAACGGCTTCGCGGCCACAATTTGATCTTAACTTCCAGTGAATTTAGCCATGATATCTTGAGAGCTCTAATATTGCTTCGAAAAATCACTTACATCAGACCCTCCGTGGCAGCTTCAGTAAGTGATCAGAGGCGTCTGTAACCTATTCCCAAGAACATAAAAGAGCAAAGAAAACTAAAGTAAGACACGGCAGACATTTGCATGATATACAGAATGCAATAAAAGACGAATCTGAGAAGTTCTAAGACTATCTCAAAGGAAATGAAGAATTGATCACGTTATTTCGGTTCCAGTTCTTTAGTTAATAGACGTATAGATTGAATCACTTCTTTTAAGCAGATAATTTGGAAGACAGATCAGAACTTGATTTGCAGAAATCTTCGATTTGTTACGGTATTGTTCCTTATTAAAAATAGATTTGGTGTTCTCTAAAAGATCCTTAATCAATCAGTAGCCGCATACAAGCCGCATGAAAGATAGAGATACGTTACTGTAGACACAAGCGACATCCCGTGAAAACGTTCCTTTACAATTAATTTCCAGAAAGGTAAACTTTTCCACAAGCATCGGCACACATTACTTTGGTCACAGGTACCGACTGGTTTGCTCTCATTAAATATTTTCAGCTGTTCTGTCACTGAATCAGTTTAGTCACACAGCGGGGGTGACAAGGTTAGCTGCACAAATAACACTTGTGCGGCGCGACCAACGAGAGATTACACGTTATCCCGGCTTGGATATTCAATTTCAAGCAACCAGCAGTGCTACACACTAGCGAAGCAGAGCTGTACGTATTGCCAGAACGCGTTGTATGTATGTATGACACAGCACAAATGCCCAGAACTACGTAGCAGTGATTTGTCACGGTTAGATGTGCAAGATGATTAGGTATCTATCGTAGCGACTCTCTCAGCACGCGAAACGTACACGTTTGATTCATAAGAAGCTTCATTGCTTGACACAGCGTGCTGCAGGTCATTTACCCCATCTCTTAAACCACAAAATGTGTAAATTGTTATTGAATTCAATAACCACGGTGACAGATCAGTTAATCAAGTTCTTGTACCAATATACTTTCTTTACAGGAGACAAATAGTTCCTCCTGGCCTATTATTTGATGATTTCATCTAATTTGCATGTTTCCTACTTCGTTCTTTTAAAAATAGTTGCAATTTTGAGATTATTTCTTGAAACTCCTCTACTTTTTCTGTATTACTAGATACATAGTGTAACTGAAAATGAAGAACGCTCTATAAGTGCTTTATTTATTAAATTAATATTATCAGTCTTACTAGTTCTGGGTTAGAAAATAATAAAATTTAAGTCAATTCTTCCTCTTCCCATTTTCCGATATATTTTCAGCATCTTTTCACCTCGTTTTACTTTTCCTCTGTCCATAACGAAAGTGATTCCTATTGTACGTCACATACAGGATGAGTCATCAGCAAACGCACGTGCATTGGGAAGTGACAATGTTGGTGATTCTGAACAAAAAAACTTCATATGGACTTATGCCTAATTCGGAAAGGTTTCCCAGGTAGAACACATTTAATTAACACTGTTATTTATTTTCTGTATTGTTCAGTGCATAGTGATTGCTAACAGAGTACCACAGTAGTGTAGATGAATTAGAGACCAATAATTTGATTGGAACCGCGTGACCGCTGCGGTCGCAGGTTCGAATCCTGCATCGGGCATGGATGTGTGTGATGTCCTTAGGTTAGTTAGGTTTAAGTAGTTCTAAGTTCTAGGGGACTGATGACCACAGATGTTAAGTCCCATAGCGCTCAGAGCCATTTGAACCTTTTTTTTTTTTAGTAATTTGATATGGAACACTTGTGATCTGTCTAGTCGGTGGCCTACAAAAACTACTCTCTATTATCACTTAAAGTGACAGCAGCAGCAGTAATACAAGTAGTGTGGGTATTAACGTCATTAGTTCACAATCGATATTACTTACTCATAGTGACACTATAGACACCCAAATGTTTTTCATGCGATTTGTCATACTAAAATTGTTATTTCTTAGGTAAATATAATGTGAAAAAGGTACAGTATATGTGAAATCCTAGTTCGATGTAAGATAATGTCTCATGGCCATAATCAGGTGAGATTAAATGAATAATGAAAATAAAGTAAATAAACTGCAACTGATGACCGTCGCGATAGGTTTCCAACGGTATGTCTCGCTCACTTCGCACAAACTAATCACCCTAGAAGAAAAAGGAACACGACTTTTTGTAGGAAAAGTAATGTAGTATAACTTTGGACAGTCACACGTGTTCCTTGGAGCCCGTGGTTATTCAAAATAAACTCATATTAAATGTGGTATGTTATAAGGTGTTTCGATGAACCCTCTGCCACGGACTTAAATGTGATTTGCACAGTATCTATGTAGGTGTAGAGATCTCGAAAACCATTCGGAATATGGCATATATCTATATGAAGCTTGTTGTTCAGAATCACCAATACTATCACCCCTTAAAGCATGTATTTTTCCTCCTAATTCGCCCTGTGCTTTATAGCGTTTCGTTGTGAAATTTTTCTAGTTAGTGTTTTCATTTTGACAGAGAGGAAACTGTCAATTTATTTTTCCATGAAAAAGTCTGAATTTTGATTTCTCTTTATTTCCTTTCTAATGGCGACGAAAAACATTACTCGCCTATTCAATAGAATATTGACTAAGGGTTTGGGAAACACTGCAGATACACTTTTCTTTCTCAAAGTTACTCCAGCTCTTCTGCGGTAAAAAAAAATTAATTTTCACTTGCACAGAAATAGTTTTCTTTTCGGTTTATCGTTAATATAATATTCGAGGACAACTGCCACACTTTGCGCCTTCTAGAACTCACATGCCCTCCGAAGCAGTTACCCTTGCGGGTCTCCGTAAATATTTACAGCAATCGTTTCACTCACAGAAGTGACCGGACGCTGAATGTTTTATTCATGTATGTGTCGATGCAATCAGAGCGACACGGAATGGAAGATTTGCACGGTAATGGAACGGGTAAAAATGGAGGTTAGAGGCAATCGAGGCAGAGCATGGCGGACACCCGAGCACTAGTTAGTGCAGCGATGAGCAGCGGCGACGGGGCGCCGGTAGACTTCCGTACACTGCCGCTAGTCACACCAACGGCCTTCTACGTTCTCCGAACACCCACTGGCCGGTCCGTGCAGCCCATGGCAAGCTACGTCTGCGACCATGGACCCCCTGCAATGCATCCCATCAATTGTGTAACAGTCACGTCTAAGAACTTCCGAACCTCTGTTCGAGGTTGCATCCGCACTGTAAGGTGATCTTATCTACGGAGGCTTCAGCTGTCAGTTCACGCTTTTATTAATGGCCGCGCGGTGTGGCCGCGCGGTTGGAGGCGTCATGTCACTGATGGTGCGGCCACTCCTGCCGGAGGTTCGAGTTCTCCCTCGGGCATGGGTGTGTGTGTCGTTCTTAGTATAAGTTAATTTAAGTAGTGTGTACGTCTAGGGACCGATGACCTCAGCAGTTTGGTCCCTTATGAATCCACACACATTTGAACATTTTTTTTATTAATGCTCAGATGATTAAAATTATTTCTATGCAAATGAACATCTAAAGTCGCCCCTGAACTCAATGAGCATTTTATGTAGCTGTCAGATTAAAACAGTACGATAAAGGAATGGAATCGTCTAGGAGAGTATTGCGCTTCCCTGACGATTTATTGTTCCTGTCAACCCCAGAATGCTGTTCATGTGATAACAGCGTGCGCCCGACGTAAGGGACGCTAAGTCAGTGGGAGTCGGATCGTAGCAGAGAAAGGAGCGACGACCGACGATTTGAGAGTACGTGCAAAGTATTTAGTAAGCTAATATTTGGGATGAAATTGATAGGGATCAGGAGAGACGCAGGTATGAGAGAAACAAATACTTAAACAAGTACAGGAAAGTTTTCAAGGTTCCACAAAATATGCAATATTATTAATCGAGATTTTACAATCGATACTAGTTTTGTATGTCAACACCTGGTGCCGGAAAAGCAAACGAACAATAATATTTTACAGACAAATGAGGGTAACTGTGGGTCTCTTCTTCAATTTGATCATCTTCCCAAAATACATCACCACGGACAGAGCGACGCACCCAACTAGGTCTCGCCACCATGTTCCAGGTAAAACAGAGTAAATTTTTCGCATACTCCAGAAACCAAATCTTCAAGCGTAGAACACGGACCACGACACACGCTATAAGACATAGGCTTTGGGATTCACTGCTCAAGAATAATTACGGCATGTCACAGGTTTTCTCATTACTATTTACTTTTGCAATCTGATTGCGTCATACAAATGTAAAACAGTCACAGAAACAAAAAAGTACAAAAAAACTGACGTTTATGGCTCATAAACATTACTATGTGGTTTTTATATTGTAGAGTAAACGTTCAAAAATTATGCAATTAATTAATTTTTCACTAACTGCTGAAAGAATTCCCAGTCCCAGAACTGCAGTGGCCGTGTCCTTCTGAGACATCGTGTATTGTATGTCCACATAAGGCCTCCCTTATATCCAAACGTAAACAAAAAAGGACGCCTAGCTTCTTACGGCTTGTGGCATCACGTAAGATTTTTTTTTCTAAACGGTTCCTTTTGTTTTGTTTCCGGTGCTAAATTCAAGGGCCGATAAAATATTTCCGTTTTATGGCGTTTGGCAACATATATGTAACCTAGCGCGGCTCCGACGTGGGTATATAAACACCGATCTGCAGTAAGAGGTTAATGTGGCAATCGAACGGAAATTTTTTGATCACCTCTTATACTTACCAGAAATTACTGCACCTAAATAATGAGCTCAGTGCATGATGGGGTATACGGAACGAAATCATCTATTGCTGTCCGAAGATATTTTCGATGTGTATTTCAAATGGGACCACCATTAGTTTAAATGGTTATTGTTTGCTATGATACGTTCCTAGCCACTGGAAGTGTAAACAGGTAAGTTCTGTCACAAAGCTGTCATCTGATGAAATGGTAGGAGATCAGAGAGATTTTGTAAGTAAACCTAGAAGACAGTTTCTCAAACATCGTGGAGAGCTACGCTTTCGTAGCTCAGCGGCTCACGATGCGCTATGTAAACGAATTCACTTGCACCATTACGAAGTTCAAACTGTGCAAACAGTGAAGCGAAAAGACTTGCTACTTTGCCACGAATTTGAGACGTTGGGCCGGGTGAGACAAAACGCCAAATGTCCAGGAAATGTCTTTATCTCTAACATAGCAACCTTCCGCACTTGTGGGAAGGTTAATCGCATCTTGGGTTTGGAAAACTCTCACAGTTTTCGGGAATATGTCAGTGACAGCGAGAAGGCGGATGTGTGTTATATGCCGATGAAAGACAACACAGTTGTAACATTTTTCTTCGTAACAGGAATCGTTTATCTGGACGTGGTTGAGCAATTTACTACCCTTCGTCTTCTTTCCCTTCAGCTACCAAATGCGGTCATGTTGTAGGACGGTGCACCACCGCAATGGAGTTTACATGTTCGTGGCCTACACTGTTCATTTCAACAGCGATAGATACAACCAGCCAATTAGCCACCGCGATCTCCGGACGTAACCCATCTCCATTTCTCCCTGTAAGGGTATGGGATAGACGTCTTGTATGCCGCGCGTGTATGTGATCTTAGCCATCTACTTAGGAGATCTGTAGATCCAGTTCCCTCCGTCACCCCAGACATGCCTTAGCGTACATCGGTTGAGCCAGAGTTCCAACTAGACACTTCACATTTCACGAAAGGAGACGATGTTGACATGTCTCAATTTCTTGTGCAAAATTTTTTAAGTTACTTTACATGATGTTGCGAACCACAAGTACGAGGAGTAACCAGAAACTATGGTTGCAAGGCCGATATACCTGGAGCTTCGTCTGTTGTAGAGAAATTGGTACTCGGCGATAATACTGATACATGCTGTTGGCTACTATGTAGAGTTTCAGCAACCCGCCATCGACAGCACTAGTTGTAGGTAAACACAAACGGCGACTCGTGTAGAAAAGTGGTCTCGCGAAGACATCCACGCTGTTATCAGCTTCTATTGGTGAAAGGTGTAACAGTGGCTGAACACCATTAGCTGGCTGAGGCTCAAGGAGCGACTGTAATGTCTCGTCAGCATGTAGCAGAATGGTGTCGAATGTTTGCGGCCAGTAGAGAAAGAAAACGTCGCTGACGCTGATATCAGCGACCGACGCAGCACGGCATCAACAGATTTGAACACAACTCGCGAAGAGGAGCAGATTCAGGATAACAGGAGAATCACCTAGATGGCCGACGATGCTCTTCAGATGAGGAGGTGCAAGAGTTCACGACAACGTGGTTGAACACGAAATGACATAATTTTTACCATGGGGGCATATTCAAACCCATCTCACGAAGCGACAAGTGCCTAACCCGATACGGATACTATATCGAAAATTAATCCAATATATATACTATAAACTGGCTGTATTGGTTGTATGAAATAAAGTGCATGGGTTCATATCAGATTTGTATCATTAGTTTCTGATCAGCCCTCGTAACTGTGGCTCAAAGCTTTCTTACACTGAAGCGTCAAAGAAACTAGTATAGGCATGCGTATTCAAATACAGAGATAAGCAAACTATCAGAATACACAGCTGCCGTTGGCAATTCCTGTATAAACCAACAAGTGTCTGACGCAGTTGTTAGAGCGGTTACTGGTTCTGCAGGTTATCGAGATCTAAATAGTCTGAACATGGTGTTCTAGTCGGGGCACGAGCGATGGGACACAGCATCTCCGAGGCAGTGGTGAAGTGGGGATTATCCCGTACGGTCATTTCACGAGTGTACCGAGAATATCGAGAATCCGGTAAAATGTCAATCTCCGACATCGCTGCGGCCGGAAGAAGATCCTGCAAGAACAGGGATAACGACGACTGTAGAGAATCGTTCAACGTGACCGAAGTGCAGCCCTTCCGCAAATTGCTCCAGATTCCATTGCTGCGCCATCAGCAAGTGCCAACGTGCGAACCATCAACGAAAAATCATCGATATGGGCTTTCGGAGACGAAGGCCTACTGGTGTACCTTGATGACTGCACGTCACAAAGTTTTACACCTCGTCTGGGCTCGTCAACACCGACATTAGACTATTGATGATTGGAAACATGTTGCCTGGTCGGACGAGTCTCGTTTCAAATTGTATCGAATGAATGGACATTACAGTATGGAAACAACCTCATGAATCTATTGACCCTGCATTCCACCAGGGGACTATTCAAGCGGGTGGAGTCTCTTTAATGGTGTGGAACGTGTGCAGTTAGAGTGAATACGGACTCCTGATACATCTAGATACGGTCTGACAGGTGTCATGTAGGTAAGCATTTTGTCAGATCAGTTGCATCCTTTCGTGTCCATTGTGCATTCCGATGGACTTGGGTAATCCCAGCAGGACAATGCGACGCCCTACACGTTCAGAATTGCTACATTGTGGCTCCAGGAACATTCTCCTGAGACTGAACACTTCAGCTGGCCACCATACTCGCCAGATATGAGCATTGTTAGCATATCTGGGATGCCTTTCAACGTGCTGTTCAGAAAAGATCTCCACCCCCTCGTACTCTTACGGATTTATGGACATCCCTGCAGGATTCATGGTGTTAATTCCCCCCAGCACTACTTCAGATGTTAGTCGACTCCATGCCACGTCTTGTTTTGGCACTTCTGCATGTTCGCCGGGGCCCTTCACGATATTATGTATATGTACCAGTTTCTTTGGCTCGTTCGAGTAACTGAATTTGCAAACCAGGGAGGTTTAATATGGATACCCTGTACTTGTACAGAAAACAGTGAGCGTGTTATACGCTGGCTGTTGAGCTATTACACGACAGTCTGCAGAGGAAATAATGTCCAGCAGCCGTTGTAATCTGAAAGGTGACAGCGCTCGAACGACACGAGGACGTACCCGTCGAGCCCTCCTAATCTGCATGCTAATGAGCGTTTGTCAATGGACGATTTGGTACTCACTCTGCGGTGTCCGTTGGGAAATCCAGGGTACAGCTTTCAGATCAACAGCAAGTGGGGCGGTAAGCCGCGGAGGAACAAAGGGACCCGGTCTCTGGAAAGGGCGACGCGGCGCGGCGCGGCGCGGCCGGAGAAGAAGGCTACATCAAGGAATTACCGCGGCAACAGCTGCGGGCGGCAAGCCAGTGGGCCGGCGGCGATCGATGAGTGTCCCACGGCATCCCATCCAATCCCCCGTGTCGTGTCGGCTCCCCGCTACCCGCCTGGGTGGCTGGCATAACACTGATTTCCCAGACCAGCGCCCACCACCTGCCGGTGAAATATGGCGCGCGGCCGGCGCAGATTCCGCAACTTAGACCGCCCATTTGTCTCGGCTCGTTCGAGAGCGCGCGCCCACACCACACTTTCCGATCCTTTATCGCCCGCCGGCAGCCAAGTTACTCAGGAGAGAGGCGTTAACACAGCGCCTAAGGCGCCCGCAGCTCGTGCCCACGGCGGTTGAGCTGCCATCCGGCCACACGACAAACATGGCAATACCCCACCTACCTGGCTTTCGTTCTTCTAAAACCGCTGTGTTCCAAACTGGACATTGTATTGATGGAATTTAGTGAGGGCCCACTCTGCCTGCCGGTTACTTAGAGATTAATTTTATTGCGTTTAGGGACTAGTACTATGAGGCAAATTCAATCGATGTTCGCTCTTTGCTTCACCACGCATGCATACGTCCTGTACATTTTCCATTTATTTAACATATTTCATACATATCTGCTAGCTGCAATCCACATTCTTACCACGCACTTCAAGTCCTAGATACCGCAAATTATCAGACAGTTTGGGATTTGTAATTTTTAAACATTCCAAGTCAATTAGTTACATGAGAGTTATAGCAACACGCCATTTTCAGGTGTTTATACATGCCTTCCCTTCCCTTCTCATGGTATTCCCACAGAAGTTTTATACAAATAACTAGCATTTTACCCAATGCTCTGCCCGTGTATGCATTCGATACATAAAGTGAACATATCTCTTCCTCCCCCTCTTTGTGTCCACCTCTTTTCCCCTCTATCTGTCCATCTCATCCTATCATAGCTATTTTTTTATCTCCTCTTTTGCATTAGCTCTGTCTATTCATCTCCCCCTCCCTTCTCTTTGTCCATTTCCTCCACCCCTTCTCTCTAACCTTACCTTCCTCCCCACACCCTCTGACCATGTCCTTTTCCTCCACTCTTTGTCCATCCCCTGTCCACTCTATGTTTTTCAACTGCTTCATGCATCTCTAACCCTTCCACTTCTCTGTCCGTACCTGTGTCCCCTTGTTCTGTCCATTCCATCCTCTATTAGTCTCATCCTGTACACAGCCATGCTCATTAGCACATCTAGCCCATGCAGCACAGTTCAATAAATCAGGCTGACATTACTCCCACAACACGTCTGTCATGCACGGGAGACTGATCAGGGGTTTGAAAATCATTTATTTGCCCCTGATGTACAGGCTGCCGTGCAAAAGCAGGTTGACAAAGCAGGCAAATACTACTCCAACACAGCATGTCTGTCATGCAGGGCAAGCTACATGTCTGCGCCCAGAAAACCGTCTCTTGCTCTTGGGATATAGGAATCCCTGCAAAGCAGTTCAATTACGTACACCAGTGTTGTTACCAGATAACATACCTGTCATGCAGGGCGGCCTAGAGGCCAGGTGCTAAAAAAAAAGACATTTTTGCCCTTATCTCCGCTCCTAGTAAAGCTAGGAGGTTTTAAACCCCACAGTGCTTATACTCGAGGCCAGCTGTCTCTGTTTGGTTGAAATCCATACAGGGGTTTGGGAGGAAATTCCAAATGTGCACTCATACATACACTCTTCTTGATATATATATATATATGGTAAATGATTCCAGATGGCAGCTGGTTTGTGCGCCAGTTTGGGTAGAAATTCCTTGAGGTATTAGGGAGATACGCTGATATGTCACTTACTTTGCACATCCTCCCCCTCCGCCATCACCCATCCCACACTGTACCCCACCGCCGTCCCTTACCTCCAGCTGCAGTGATGAAACGTCAGTGCGACTGCCACCAGTAAACCTAGGAACTGAGAAAACTACGAATTTAATACCATTATCTGTCATTATCGTATACTTTTATATGTCACGTCTTTTCAGACTGACTTCCCCCCGCCGCACGTCTTTTATTCTCATTCCATAGGGAAAGACAGTGCTGGATACCGATCTAGCTGATTTTTATTCAGATTTTTATTACGGTTGATATTCAGCGTCAGTGTAGGCCCTGCCTCTTCCCACTTTCCCTAAACATAGATGATTGGTAGATTGTATGCATATTAGTGAAACGGGAAATGCACACACTTTGGTAGATTCAGGTGGACGTCTTGGTTTCGCCTTGAAGCAGGACATCCTCAGACTGGCAGTTGGCTTTAAATCTCCGAGGCTAGTTTGTGGCGCCAGTTCGGTGTAGCACAGAATTTAGCATAATGGTGAGGATTGTATCCAATTTTGTGGATATAGGTAAATATGTGGTGCATGGCGTGTTCCTACTTCGGACAAAACGTCTAAAGGACTTATAAAATGATCCACAGAGTTACACAGATCTTTTCTGTGTTTTTGGTAGACAACAGAGGATGAAACTTGAAACTTCCTGGCGGGATTAAAACTGTATGTGTGATCGAGACTAGAAATCGAAACCTTTGCCTCTCGCGGAAAAATGCTCCATCGATTGGACTATCTGAGAACGGCTCCCGAGTCGCCTTTGCAGCTTTATTTCCACAAGGACATCATCTAACTCCTAAACATCACGGAAGTTTTCGAGTAACTTTGTTTGACTAGCACTCGCTGAAGAAGAGATATGACGGAGAAACGCACCGCCTGGGGTATTACTTCGAGGATGGAAGGTCCTAGGTTCGAGTCTTGGCCCGATACACAGTTTTAATCTTCCATGAAGTTTCCAACCAGCGCATTCCACTACAGAGTATAAGTTCATTCCGAAAACAGGTCTCCACTATGTGGCTAAACCATGTTTCCGCAATATGATTATTTCCAGGAGTACTAGTCAAATAAGGTTTCAAAAGAATGGTTCAAATGGCTCTGAGCACTATGGGACTTAACATCTATGGTCATCAGTCCCCTAGAACTTAGAACTACTTAAACCTAACCAACCTAAGGACATCACACAACACCCGGTCATCACGAGGCAAAGAAAATCCCTGACTCCCCGCTGGGAATCGAACCCGGGAACCCGGGCGCGGGAAAAATAAGGTTTCAGGGCTATTACTGTGAAGTTCGGAAGGTAGGAGACAAGGTTCTGGCGGAAGTACAGCTGTAAGGACAAGAGTCCTGCTTGGATAGCTATGTAGGTAGAGCAATTGCACGTTAGAGTCCAATGTCCGCTGTTGGAGTGAATTTCAGCAGATATTTTTAATCTGGTCTAAAGTTTCAAGAAAGCATACACTCTACTGCAGGTGAAAACTCATCTGAAAGGTTTATGAAAATCCGAAATTAGCCGAATTCTGGAAAAAGTTTGCACACATATACTGTACTCAAGGTAAATCAGAATATCAAAAATCTTAGGACCACGTTCTGTAAAGAGGTGAAGGTATTTGAAGAAGGGGGTATTGTTCGTGATATTTAGAAAGTACGAATTTAATACTATAACTTTCTGCCAAGTATGGAAAACGTAGATATTCGTAGATTCTTTTCCTTCTGATGAGAAGCTTATACCATAATAACGACAACTGGCACTGAAGACCATTGCGGTCATAAATTAAAGAAACTTTTTTCAAACCGTTTCGATTGGCCACTAAGGTTGCGCGGCCAGCGACGACCGATTCATATTTCTGATTCAATGATATACTTTTAGTTGGAACCACTTAACAGGATTAGTGGGCATATGCACGCAGGCTCGACCACGCTAGCACGGACAATACGGCACCAAGACCCAACCTCAAGCAAGTACTGCTGTCTTCGTGGTAGGGAAGGAATGCGTGTCTGATATACAAGGTGCAGTGTGGACAGTGGACATCACTTTTAAAATCAGACAAAGACAATCAACTGGCTAGACTCAGGTTTCAAGACACGTGACAGGAAAAGATTTCCAGTGGTTGGTTTCTTAGACAAATTCCACTAGAGATTAAATCTCGAAACTCGCTGATGTTTGTGGCAGTGAAGAACAATTTGTCCAGTTTAATGTTATAATTAAAAGTATATACAGAGAGTTAGAAAAGTGTCCCATATTCTTACGGGAGTTACAGTATCAACCAAAATTATCAAAATGGTCTTACCTGTATTTACATCTATATCCATTCTCTGCTAATTACTATGAAATGCATGGCGATGTTTACTTCCCATTGTACCAGGTATTAGGGTTTCTTCCGTTACATTCAATTCAGGAGTGTGAGAAGTAAGACTGTTTAAGTGGCTATATGTTAGCTGTAATTAATCTCCTCTTATCCTCGCTGACCCAACAGGTGTGATATCTAGGGCGGTGTAGTATATACCAAGTTTCATCATTCGAAGATCTTGAGACGTTGAAAGTAGGCTTTCTCAGAACAGTTTGTGCCTATCACGAAGTGTCTGTCACTTCAGTTTTTCCAGCATATCAGTGACGTTTCCTGAGGGTTTAAGCAAAACTGCGACCATTCAAGCTGCCTTTCTCTGTATACGTTGAATATCCACTATTTGTCCTGTTTGGTACAGCTGACGAATATTCAAGGATGCACCAGTGTTTTGTGAACTAACTTGTTTGTAGACTGATACATTACTGCCATCTGCTTTACCTGCTACTGAGACTACATGGCCGGCCGGAGTGGCCGAGCGGTTCTGGGCGCTACAGTCTAGATCCGCGTGACCGCTACCGTCGCAGGTTCGAATCCTGCCTCGGCCATGGATGTGTGTGCTGTCTTTAGGTTGGTTAGGTTTAAGTAGTTCTAAGTTCTAGGGGACTGATGACCTCAGCAGTTAAGTCCCATAGTGCTCAGAGCCATTTGAGACTACATGGGCGTTTCATATTCCAAAAAACTGTTTGTAAGGGGTCAAATTCCCCTTACGTATTGAGGACAATATATCTTTGCCTCACGCAGGTCGCAGTAGGTATTATCGATAGTCGAGCGCCCAGTGCCCCAGATAGTGGTCAGTGTTGAGACTCCAAGCAAGTAAGTTGTTGTCTGCTAAGTGACCAGAGCGGATTTCGGCAGGACGGCCGACCACGTTTACAATTGAAACTTCCTGGCAGATTATAACTGTGTGCCCGACCGAGACTCGAACTCGGGACCTTTGCCTTTCGCGGGCAAGTGCTCTACCAACTGAGCTACCGAAGAACGACTCACGCCCGGTACTCACAGATTTACTTCTGCCAGTACCTCGTCTCCTACCTTCCAAACTTTACAGAAGCTCTCCTGCTGTGGCTAAGCCATGTCTCCGCAATATCCTTTCTTTCAGGAGTGCTAGTTCTGCAAGGTTCGCAGGAGAGCTTCTGTAAAGTTTGGAAGGTAGGAGACGAGGTACTGGCAGAAGTAAAGCTGTGAGTACCGGGCGTGAGTCGTGCTTCGGTAGCTCAGTTGGTAGAGCACTTGCCCGCGAAAGGCAAAGGTCCCGAGTTCGAGTCTCGCTCGGGCATACAGTTTTAATCTGCCAGGAAGTTTCATATCAGCGCACACTCCGCTGCAGAGTGAAAATCTCATTCTGGAGACGTTTACAATTGTTTAACGGCTGTGTGTGTCACCCAAACCCGTGGGCCTGAGCTCCAGTAAATACGTAAATGGCGTTAATTGAGTGATTTACCTGATGTGTTTAAGTGTTCATTTATGTACCGTGATTACGCGACTACCGCGCCGGACACGATTTGGATTGCAATGAGGATTGCGTATTCAGTGCCAAATGAAGGATATTGGGGTGTGACGACATTAATAGGCGACCTGTGATACGTTAACCGTTATTACTTTGTGAGACGAAGGGAGTAACTGATTCATTCGTGCTGCTTAGACGAAAGATATAGAACATTAGCAACAAAGTATGTACCGATAAATGATACCTGACATCCTAATTAGCTTTATTGGATTTGAAACGAAACAGTACAGTTCGTAGTAATTGATGGAAAGTCATCGAGTAAAACAGAAGTGATATCTGGCGTTCCCCAAGGCAGTGTTATAGGCCCTTTGCTGTTCCTTATCTATATAGACGATTTGAGAGACAATCTGAGCAGCCGTCTTCGGTTGTTTGCAGATGAAGCTGTCGTTTATCGACTAATAAAGTCATCAAAAGGTCAAAACAAACAGCAAAACGATTTAGAAGAATCATCGGAATTGTGCGAAAAGTGGCAGTTGGCCCTAAATAACGAAAAGTGTGAGGTCATCGACATGAATGCTAAAAGGAACTCATGTTTCGGTTACACGATAAATCAGCCTAATGTAAAACCCATAAATTCAGCTAAATACCTAGGTATTACAATTACGAACAAATTAAATTGGAAGGAACAAATAGAAAATGTTGTGGGGAAGGCTAACCAAACACTGCGTTTTATTGGCAGGGTGTAACAGACCTACTAAGGAGACTGCCTACACTACGCTTGTCCGTCCTCTTTTAGAATACTGCTGCGTGGTGTGGGATCCTTACCAGATAAGACTGACGGAGTACATCGAAAAAGTTCAAAGAAAGGCAGCACGTTTTGTATTAACGCGAAATATGGGAGAGAGTGACTCAGAAATGACACAGGATTTGCGCTGGAAATCATTAAAAGAAAGGGGTTTTTCGTTGCGACGGAATCTTCTCATGAAATTCCAATCACCAACTTTCTCCTCCGAATGCGAAAATATTCTGTTGAAATCTACCTTCATAGGGAGGAACGATCACCACGATAAAATAAAGGAAATCAGAGCTCGACGGAAAGACATAGGTGTTCATTCTTTCCGCGTGCTCTACGAGATTGGAATAATAGAGAATTGCGAAGGTGGTTCGATGAAACCACTGTCAGGCACTTGATGTGGTTTACAGAGTATCCGTGTAGATGTAGAACTCCTGTGCAAATATTAACCGGTCAGCCTTTATCAGTTGCACACGGTCAAACTGTTTTAAACTATTAGACTATAATCCACTCGTCAATAACGGTGGGTTTAATCGGGTGTGTGTCATGTTACACTCTGGTATTCCAATGAGTTGACTGATCCAGTTGGAGACTGGTTGAAGTAGTTGTGACTGGACACTACAGTTTTATCTTATGTGAAGTACACAGATTTTTATTTCTAAATGTTTGAAGTCAGACACCAATCTTCGTACTTCTTTGAAATCTTATCAAGCTGTGACTTTTCATTTGTGTAGCTTTTTTCGCACAGTACGTAATTACAAATAAAGGCATCATGTGCAAAAAGTTTGAGGTTACTATTGCCGGCCGGAGTGGCCAAGCGGTTCTAGGTGCTACAGTCTGGAACTGCGCGACCGCTATGGCCGCAGGTTAGAATCCTGCCTCGGGCATGGGTGTGTGTGATGTCCTTCGGTTAGTTAGGTTTAAGTAGTTCTAAGTTCGAGGGGACTGATGACCTCAGAAGTTAAGTCCCACAGCGCCTACAGCCATTTGAGGTTACTATTGTTTCGCCACAACCCAGTCTAGTGTAATGAAGTGCCCAGTGGAGATTCGGTAGAATGGTTTCTAGGGGGAGAACTGTCTATTAGTTCAATGGCCAGGCACTATGGAGAACAAATGGCATTTTCAGAATGCAAGAACAATCATTCAGCATGATGATGCGGCGGAATAAGCTAGCCACCGCATCTAAACCCCGAGGTTGGGATATCCTGCAACAGCAAGAGGCTTGCTGGAACAGAATTGAGTCACGCTTTGCATGCAGCTCCACTGACCAGCGAAGAAGAGTCTGGAGGCTCCCCGGACAGCAGACAGCAGCGGAGCGGGATACCAATTGACTGTCCCCCCCCCCCCCCCCCCCCCGCGTGCGCTATACGGTCCGTCTGTTAGTTAGGAATGATACTCTGAGGTACCATTTCTGATTTCTGTTCTTAGCAGAACCCCTTCGGTAGTCATCTGCGGTATCCTTATAGCACAGCGGTACGTCGACGATATTCTACGCTCCAGCTTGTTGCCCTTCCTGGCAAACTATCTTGGACTTACACTTCAGTAAGATACGGCAAGAGTTTTTACTATTTGCCTTCGTGGTTGTCAGTTCCTACCTCGCCCAGCAAGGTCGCCTGATTCCTTCCAACTGAGAACTTCTGGAATACTGTGGTGTTTCAAAAGTCTAATCAGGAAACACCGCATTTCTTTACCGCTTGAGCGACGCCAGGTAAGAAATGTTAATATATATATATTTATTTGTAGTATGTTAAGTGGAGACTTGTTATTTAAAAAGATTTTGTTTCTTTTCTTTCATGTCGAGCGTGGCAGCAAGATGATCCAGTGGGGACTCCACACGCGGCGGACGACGAGATCTAACCACTATTGCATCGTAGTCGATGACCGGCGGCTGGAAGAACCATTGAAACATCATGCTGACCATTATTAAAATATGTTTTATGTTTTTTTTATATAAAATGAAAATGAGTTCAATGTTGAATCTGGAATGATAAACTTTGTAATTGGATGTCAACTGGCTATCAACTGTAAAATAAACTTCGAGTTGGAAGTTAAAACAGTCAGTTGACTCCCTTGTTACGACATACATCGTAAATATTACTTATGTGTGAAATTTGTAAATTTTATTAAAATTCAGAGTTCTTGAAGAGATTCTGGCAGAATTTTATCAGGAGTGTGGATGATCTTCAATAATTAACTAGTTTAAAGTTTTATTAATAAGAAGTCGACACGTATTGACATTTTGAAAATAATCGATACTGTGAAGGGTATTAGAGTCTTGTTTTAAAACTTTATCGGCGATTGTGGTCAAGAAGATCGGTTTTAAAGTGGAGTATTTCGCTAAATGAGAACAAGATTGATTCTTTAGTGACCTTAATTAATTGTTTAAGGAAAAATTAGGAGAATTTCAATTTATTCTGGCAAAGATATCAAGGAGTGTGAGACCGCACAACGAACATATAGAAACTCTGGGACTTTGTTGAAATGTGAAAAAATTTTTTACGATAAAACTTTTCTACGTCTATCCTTATCTTCTAGGTTGAATCTGCTACAGCTTAATGTTTTTCTTTGTGGATTTTTCGAGTAACTGGGAAAAGAACTTATAATTTGATCTGCGGCGGACCGTCGATACTGGGTACACGGTTAGGCTGTTGTGAAACCTGTTGGTTTGCAGATTGCCTTTCTTTACCCCGCTGCAGACATCGTTGCTGAGTTGCTGCGACAGGGTCGGTGGTTCAGGGCGATACTACAAACAGGGCCTCGGACCATCTCGGTATCTGGCGATCTAACGCAGCAAGCGGAGCGTGTTTGACACTCTATCCCTCAGCAGGACATCCAACAACACAAAGCCGAGTAATTGTTTGTATAAGGGTTAGAGGTGGATAAACGCATTATTAACTTGCTTAATTTGTGAAGCTCTTTCTGTGGAACAAATCATCAATTTTTTTATGAAATTATAGTCATTTATTTGTCTGCACATTTACGTCGCATCTACTGATTTCCGTCCCATTCATACAATTCCTTCCTGGTGTGTAGTTTCTTTTTCTTTGTCTTAAAGCGTATGTATTACGGAGATGCTTCGGAATCTCAAATGGGAATTCCTGGAGAGAAGGTGATGTTCTTTTCTTGGGACACTGTTAACAAAATTTAGAGAACCGGCATTTGAAGTTGACTACACGTCGTTTCTACTGCAGCCAACGTATATTTCGCGTAACGACCATGAAGGTAAGATAAGAAGGGCTCGTACAGAGACATATAGACAGTCGCTTTACCCCAGCTCTGTGTGCGAGTGGAACAGGAAAGGAAATGGCAAGTAATGCTGCAAGGTACCCTCCGCCACGTACCATAAGACGACAGGCTTGTGCACGTTGTAGTGGACGTAGAATACAACAACGCCTTAAAGTTTCCCCGTGAACAGATATATAGGGTATTAAGGTCAGATGAATGGTGAGGAATTGCTACATGACTTCCTCAACCAACCTATTGCTTATTAAACGTGTGTGTTAGTTACTACCGTAAGAGGCGTAGAAAATAGAGTGGTGACTGTCATCTGTAAACCATATCCTTTTAGACCTTTAGCGACGTTTTCGTTATCCAGTACCGAAGATGATTTGTCGCGCAGCACTTGTTAATTTATACGGTAAAGTATATAGCCCTATGAGTCTGACACTCAGAATTCCTGTCCAAACACTAACACTAGAATCGACTTGATGCCCTGCTTCCATTATGATTAAAGGATTTGCATCTGCCCTCATAACCAATATGAAATTGGCAATAAAAAAGAAACAGGTCACAATACTGAGTACTGGCCATTCCCGGCAGAAAATAACTCATATGTCAACAAGTATTTGTTTGTGTAACACGTTTACAGGCCTTTAGTTTTTACCAAAACCTGACAAATGGGTTAAACGTCCTGCATTTATGCCTCCTCTATTTCATGAGATTCATTTACAGTTTTATTAGAGAACAGCGTCAAAGCCAAATTTCACGGTATCCACTAAACCCCGTCGTTTTCGCGTAATTGTTCATTCAAACGAAATTTTCATGTCCCTTTGTAAAGGCCATATTTATGTCACGCAGCTGCGTTGACAGCAGTCCCTGTAGAGGCGGCAACCCGCATTTCACGTGCTCCCATCGCTAGCGGTTAGCTCGTACCGTTTATCCCGTAACTGTCAGATCACCCCTCCCCCCACCCCCCACCCCCGACAGTCCGCAGGGACAGAGTGGGTAAAAGCTCGTTGTGAATTTCGTCTAACTCTGCTGCCAGATATCACAAATATAACTGTCGAGTGATTCCTAGTGTAAAACACTGCTATGAGACTGTGTGACATCATCCGTCTTTTGGCTATGCCGTTGATGACAGCTCTAGTCTTGTAGTTGGCCTTACGATCTAAAACGAAAAACGAACCTTCATGAGTGTTCTACAATGAATTTCAAAGATGTCAGAGGTGATGAGGTTTCACGTGCAATAGATGAAGTCGGAGAAAAATCAAAACAAAAGGAAATATTTTACAGAACAGTAGTATCCTATGACTAGAATATCAGTGCTTGGCAACTGGATTCATTGAACTCAAGCAAACAACAAATGTTTTAATTTTGTATTGGTATGAAATGGAATGATCATGTTTGGTTAGTCGTAGGTAAGGGAGGTGTCAGGCATCTTTTTATAGGCGGGATACTGAGGAAATGAAGTCAGTCTATGAAGGAGACTGTTTACAAAGCATTCATTCGATACATGTTAGATATTGCTAAAGTGATTAGAACCAATAAGGACAATGAAACCATTCCAAAAATTCATGCTCTTTTTCTATACCGGAATTCAACTCAATACCACTTATACCATACGAGCACCATTTAAGGACCACATCTCAGTTATTGATAAGGCAAAAATTTATAGTTGTCATCATAGCTTAGTAATATTACGGTAACTGCGACGGTGAAGAGATTTAAATGGTCTGTGTGGTTGTTGACACGAATGGATCTGTCGTGAAGCCAAATTCTATACCTTACAGGTGTTTTTGTTGCGTACAAGACAATCGGTGGAGGCAGTGTGCTTAAGTGGCCTAATTGGCTAGGATGGCTTCCTGCGGTACGCAGGAAGGATGGGTTCCAGTCCTTGCGATGCGTTTATTACAAATTGTCACCATGTGTTGATAATATCGCACTAACTGCAATAGCGAACAAATTTATTAAGCTTTATTAGCGTAAAAGGCAATAACAATAATAATAATTTCATAGGTTGTTACAAGAAATCATTTGGTCGTAATGAGAAGTGACGGGGACTATAAAATCAGCTATGACTTATGTTTTTGAAAACATTCCATTACACAATCGAGAGAAAATTAGATTTTACTTTGCAAAACACGTAAAGCGGAAGTTTCGTTCCATGTTGACGGACACTGTGTAAGAGAAGTTTTGCAGCTGTAATTGCTACGAAATAACATAGAATGTTTTTAATCTCCTTTTGTAAAATTCCTGTCTTACTTCGGCTCTGTCCCCTAAGGCGATTTCATGGGAGTAACATAATTTTTATTACCTTCATTTACCAACAATATGTCTACGATTCATTCTAGAAAGGACGCGGTTAATGTACGGTTTACGACCATCCGACAGCCTCAAAGCTAGGCACTGGGACTTTATTGCTTCGACATGAAAAGTAATGACCACCATCACATTCTGTGCGATAAAGGTTTAAATCGCAACGTAGCCTTTCCAGATGTGTCTTGACATTTGTGGGGTCATATTCGTCGCCCCTTATGATTCCATATTTCTTTATTGTGCTATTTCCAACTATTCAAAGGTTTATTAGAAGTTTATGTTGTAGAAGTCTGCAATTTTCGACGATCTAAATACAAGTAACGTGCGACACTTGAGCGGCAAAGCAAACAAATGGCAGGGAAACTAAAGAGCGCACTTTGGATTGAAAACGCCAGAATGTAAATATTCCTTACGACTGGTTGAGATGGTTTTTCCATAGTTGACTCTACTGTACTACGTATTCAAGCCATTTATTGTTAGAGAATGACGTAGGGTAATAGCGCGAAACACACTGAAAACAGCAAAAAGCGAAAGAACACTTGTAAAACGCAACAAATAATAAAAAACGGGTATCTAAAAATATTCACGTATTTATTGAAGTTGTCGAGTGAAAGTATCGCTGGCGATGAAATACATTCAGATATGACTTGTTATAGAGAAATAAAATGTTAGCGCAAGTTACCAAACGGGCTGCTAAATAAAATGAATGGGAACTCACAGAGAGTGGTGTAACCCCCCGAAATATGTGTAGGAAGCAGTAAGAAACAACTCAGTTTTTCTCTCACAGAACGCGGAATTCTCATTTTTTTTTAAGTCTCTAAGCGAACACCGATAAAAGTATCGAGGTTTCTGATAAATAAAAACGAAGACCTGGATCAAATCTGATAGGAAGGTCAAATCCTTAAGAGAACTTAAACAGCTAGAGAAGTGTTTCGTAAGCGTCTTTTGTACGTTCAGGTGCACTTACGCAGCAACTAACATCTAGAGAAATAAGTGCGCTCAACAGAAGTGTTGATGACTACAAGCAAGTAATTTGTGGACGGAAAATAAGTTGGGGATTTTTGTTTTAGTAGAAAGGATGTGCTCATTGCTACTTCCGCTGTCGCACTGGTCAAGACGTTTGTGGAAATGAAATATTTTTTCCTGATATCCACTAGGTATACGTTCTGAAAAATCTCCCGCAAACTCGGAAATAACAACGTCGGAGACCTAGTGGAATCCGAAGTAGGCATTTATGTTCAACAACAGTAAGACAACAAATCATTCAAGAAATCAAGCCTTCTTTATAGTCTGTTTCACAACGCTAAAGAACTCAAGTGATTGAAGAATTCAGGGTTAAGTATTCGAATTCCATTCCTCATTTCTAGTCTCTTAAGGAGTCAGATCACCGAAGTTTAAGCGCTGTCGGGCTGTGATAGCACATGGGTGGTTGAGCATCCGGTCTGCTGAGAGGTGATGGCAAGCGGTGTGCACTCAGCCCTTGTGATGCAAACTGAGGAGCTACTTGATCGAGAAGTAGCGGCCCTCGTCTCGTAAACCAACATATGGACGGGAGAGCGGTGTGCTGATTACATGCCCCTCAATATCAGCATCCAGTGACGGTTGAGGATGATGCGGCGGCCAGCCGATACAGTTGGGCATTCATGGCCTGTTCGGGCGGAGTTTTGTTCTTGACTGAAAGAAGGATTTCTGGTCGTTCACTTAGCTTCGTGAAGTTATTGTGTTCTCTACCGTAAGTCTGTTTAGATGTAGAAATTGGGAAGGTAATGTTGACCTCAGCAGTCATCCACTCTTACTCGCACTTTTCTCGCATTTGGGAATAATCGAGTCATTTGTAAGAGGATCCCAAATATCGAAAAATAAAATTAATTTCATAAATAATCTGATTCACGAACAGTAAAGGACATGATGTTCTCTTGTGTGTGGAATACCACTGATCTTGAAGCTGTTTTCGCTATACACATGCGGGGACTTATTCGTTCTCTAGAGCGTGCAAGAACTATTGCCGAATTGTAACAAATTGCGCAAGATCCCTGGGACACACTATCACAGGGTGCCATTCTGCATCTCATGTTCGTTTGCCTGAAAAATTACTCATATGCGTTGCCGCCAGAGTGAGGTACACTGTTTGTTGATGCGCCAGGTTTCGCATCCTTAACTGTGGTATGTGTGTTTCATTTGGACGGAATTTTCTATCATCTACTCCTACAGTGATGAACTACCCTTCACCTTACTTGTCAATAAAACGTTCTTGTCCTGAAATGACTGAAACATATGCGCAATAAGAAATAAAACATGTTAGGTTTCCACACCAAACTCTTGCGAAATTGACTTGAGTTAAAACTTAACGTTTTGGCGCCAATGACTTAGGAACCGTCGTTAAGAGCCTGGCTTTCGAATCACATCGATTACCTGTAATTATGCTTCTTGTTTAATTTCGAGCCCAGATTTGTAAGCAGCTGACAGCAGTTCATGAACAAGTAGTGATTCTCAGAGCAAGGTGACGTTCGGTTATTGATTACACATACTGCACTTATATTCCTTACGGCTTCGGCAGCGTTATGGGCATATAAAGGCTTTTAGTTCCTGAGAAATGTGAGAAAAAAAACGATGGCTTAGTGAAATTTGTGTTGTGGTACACATCCTGCTGCTAGCTATTACTGAAAAACACAACTTTTCGTTAATGAAATGACTAATGGCATTTTATATGCTGACAGAATAAAAGACTGCAACACATGAAGGACAAGATCATTTTATCGACAAGTGAGGTGAAAGGTGGTTCATCACTGTAGGAGTAGATGATAGCAAATTCCTACCAAATGAAACACACGTTCAATAGTTAAGTGTGCAACAGACCTCACTCTGGCGGCAATGCAGGTGATTATTTTTTCAGGAAAACGCTCATGAGATACCGAATGGCATCCTGCAATAGTGTGTCCCAAGGATCTTGCCTCATTTCTTGCAATTCGGCAATGGTTCTTGCACGCTGTAGAGAACGAGTAAGTCCCCACTTCATCACGTAACATACGTGTTCAATCGGCGAAAGTTATGGTCTCATAGTGTCGGTGGTAGCCTGGTCAGAGACGCACTTGATCTTAATCCAACAGCAAGCAGGCGGTTTCCAATTGTTCCTGAAGACACAGCAGGTGCAACGTGTATCCGAATTTTTCCCTGGATGATGTTCGGTAGCCGATTAGGCGTGGGTCTGTGTTACGCTTACGTCCAATACTAGGTCACCAGGTGTGGGAATCTTTCGCAGAGCACTGCTGAAAGCAGCGGCAGATCACCGATATATTGCGCCTAACATGTGAAGCCGTCTGTCGATACTTCTGTCCAGATTTCCGCAGGCTTACAACGTGACCCCGTTCAAATGGATGCCGCAGTGGATACACCGGATCTCCTGAGATCACCGAAGTTAACCTCTGTTGGGCGTGGCCGAAACTTGGATGGGTGTCCATCCGGGCCGCGATGCGCTGTTGCCATTTTTCGGGGTGCACTCAGCCTCGTGATGCAAATTGAGGAGCTACTCGACCGAATAGTAGCGGCTCCGGTCACAGAAAACCATCACAACGACCGGGAGAGCGGTGTGCTGACCAAACGCCCCTCCTATCCGCATACTCAGTTGAGGATGACTCGGGGGTCGGATGGTGCAGATGGGCTCAAATGGTTCAAATGGCTCTGAGCACTATGCGACTTAACTTCTAAGGTCATCAGTCGCCTAGAACTTAGAACGAATTAAACCTAACTAACCTAAGGACATCACACACATCCATGCCCGAGGCAGGATTCGAACCTGCGACCGTAGCGGTCGCTCGGTTCCAGACTGTAGCGCCCAGAACCGCACGGCCACTCCGGCCGGCGCAGATGGGCCACTTGTGGCCTGAAGACGGAGTGCTTTGTTGAAGAGGAGTACGCAGTCGGCGGTGGGGCGTGGTTGCACCCTAGAATAAATGGCGCATATACTGTTCACCTCTAAGCTCAGCACAGTAACTGTCTGCAGAGTCAAATGGCTCTGAGCACTATGGGACTTAACAGCTGTGGTCATCAGTCCCCTAGAACTTAGAACTACCCAAACCTAACTAACCTAAGGACATCATACACATCCATGCCCAAGGCAGGATTCGAACCTGCGACCGTAGCAGTCGCGCGGTTCCGGACGGCGCGCCTAGAACCGCGAGACCACCGCGGCCGGCTGCAGAGTCAAAACAGAGGTTGCACATACAGGCCACCTGAGCACAATCTGATCGTCGATGACCATGACAAATGAGTCAGCAACACTACAGATCCTCAATACGAACATATTATACTTTGGTGCCACAGAACACGCTCCTTGAGGCTGCTGCATTTTCTTACCGGCATTGTACGTAAGTAAAAGATACTTCTGTATTTAATTTGTGGTATATGGAATTAGGGGAAAAAATTGGCACTTCACATATGCTGCACAACATGCATGTCCAACTTCAAAGCAAGGACTAATACCAAAGGAGGCCGTAAGTCACGTATACTATCGATGATTCCAAGGGAGCCCAACCATCACTCTAATAACAGGTAGTTATGCGCGGATTCCTCTGTAAAAAAAAAAAAATGTCTCCCTACGATGAAACCGTCGTAAGTTGCATGCCATAACATGCGCTCACCTCATACCTCATGACAAAACATTTAAGCAAGGATTTCTAAACGGAAAATCAACGAGCATCAACTACAACACATTAGACTTCTTTCACAACACTCACCCTTAGTTTCACAAGATAACGCAAGCATAGCTTTATTGCTCCATTACAGTTATATAGAGTTACCGCTGGAGGTTATATTAATAAGCCAGGCGTGGCAGCGTTAAGACACTGAACTCGTCTTAGCGAGAACATTGTTTCAAATTCTCTTTCGGGGTTCCATATTTGGGTTTTCGTGATTGAGGCGAATGCTGGTATGGTTCATTTCAACCAGCACGGCCGATATTCCTCCCCCATCCTTCCCAAATCCGAGCTTCTGATGTGTCACTGATGATTTTCCCGTCGGTGGTGCGATGAATCCTAATATAGATTCCTCCCTTGCTGTTGATTCTCTTAATTATGAATCCAGATGATGTTCAGATGTGTGTGAAATCTTATGGGACTTAACTGCTAAGGTCACCAGTCCCTAAGCTTACACACTACTTAACCTAAATTATCCTAAGGACAAACACACACATCCATGCCCAAGGGAGGACTCGAACCTCCGCCGGGATCAGCCGCACAGTATGAATCCAGAATTTCAGTGCACAAACAAGTATTTATCCACGAACGAATTAAAAGATTTTTACAGCAGACTGTGAGAACTACCACACTGACAATCTAGTACCAAACCAAGATCCATCGACAATGTCCCATCACATCTCGTAGAATTCTTCCTCTCTATCACCTGTATTTTGTGTCTCTTTGCCGGTACAGACTCAGCAAAGACTACTTATCCATCTAACACGTGTTCACCCAACGAATAAATCAGGCAGAGTGGCCGAATGAGGTTCACGTAGGCCTGCTAAAAGGCGGTCAAAACCAGTCACATAGAATACTCGGTCCCCCAATTACTTCTTTCAATTCCAGACTTGCCTCTGTAGTCGAGGTCGCTGACGCATGCTGGTGAGTTGAGAGTCTACTCGTTGGTAGCCGTTTCGAATCCTAATGATGGAAGCAGTATCCAGCTAACCAGAGGCTCCATGTCATATGACTGGCGGATTCTCCTCTCTGCGCAGTCGGACGTAACGTCGACGGCGACCACCATCGCTTCAACTGTGTAGCCGTTGCGGATGTCTGATTGTAAGGGCGACAACTGGTCGCGTGTTTTCTGCGAGTGCCGTTGCATGTTATTGATCCAGGGTTGTTTCTTCGCCCAGCGCTGGAATATTTTCCTGCCATAAAATCTCGGATGGTTCTCTGGATGAAGGACTGGGCGCTGGCTTATCTGCGTATAAGGAGATGCTCATCATTAGCTTCTCGATTTTTGGGAGTACTTGCAAACTGAACATGCGGAGGTTGCGCGCTGTTCCCGTTATCGCGCCAATTATCTTAACAGTGTTTTCGCCACGCCCCTACTAAGCTAGAATGTTCGCGTTATGGCAGGCGCCCGCCCGGTTCCGAACGAAACATGACACTCCTACCTCTTGGACTCGATCAGTTTGTCATCCTTTAGCACCTTGTGGGGTTTTCAGGGTTCTGGATGGGTGAAATAGTTTTCTTTTTCCAGTGCACAAACGTGAAAAAAGAGAGCATGTGGAGGCGCACGTCAGCGATGGGAGGGGGGGAGGCATCACGATTTTTGGGAGTACTTGCAGACTGAACATGCGGAAGTTGCGCGCTGTTCCCGTTATCGCGCCAATTATCTTAACAGTGTTTTCGCCACGCCCCTACTAAGCTAGAATGTTCGCGTTATGGCAGGCGCCCGCCCGGTTCCGAACGAAACATGACACTCCTACCTCTTGGACTCGATCAGTTTGTCATCCTTTAGCACCTTGTGGGGTTTTCAGGGTTCTGGATGGGTGAAATAGTTTTCTTTTTCCAGTGCACAAACGTGAAAAAAGAGAGCATGTGGAGGCGCACGTCAGCGATGGGAGGGGGGAAGCATCACTGCCACGTCATGGGATTCGACGCCTGCCCATCTTGTCTCCTCTTGCCTATAGCCTACTGGGGGAAAAAAAGGTGTTTTAGTGGTTTCACAGCATTGAGAAGTAGTAATTAGTTCGTAAGAAAAGTCGTGGTTTCGAGTCCCATTAGGGAAACTATTTCTTCTTATTTATTTTTTATTTAAGCTACTTACACTGAAAAACAATTAAAACAGAAACATTGGTAAGAAAATTTCCCTCGGAAGCCACTGTCCAGTGTGTCAGGAAATTTCGGAGCAGTAGCTTAGCTGGGCACTGGCAAGGAAGGAAATAACTCTGGCTTCACTGATTTAGGGGACGCACGCCGGGCCGCGCGGGATTAGCCGAGCGGTCTTAGGCGCTGCAGTCATGGACTGTGCGGCTGATCCCGGCGGAGGTTCAAGTCCTCCCTCGGGCATGGGTGTGTGTTTGTCCTTAGGCTAATTTAGGTTAAGTAGTGTGTAAGCTTAGGGACTGATGACCTTAGCAGTTAAGTCCCATAAGATTTCACACACATTTTTGACGCACATCGGAGTTAAACAATGGTGGCCGGTGTGAGACTTATAGCCTGTTCCTTATGAAACATTCCGATGTCTTTAATACAGAGCCACATCTTGAGGGAAACAATAATGATCGCTATTTAACCAGTAACCGTAGGAGGGATATTGTCTTACATTTCTCGATCAACAGAGTTTGTGTCAATGACATGGGATAAATACCTGAACTCTCCGAAGTGCTTCATGGCGTGAGCGCCTGTGTCGACACTTTTAGTAGTGCGTCAGTTCCACTGGAACGCTAAGCTTTCAGCGTCATTGGTCCTGTCTGAGAGAAGTAGGCTTTGTGGTGGCACCGCGTTTGGAGTATCATTTCTTCCACTTATCGACAACACAAACATAATTGTATAAGAAAGAAAACTTTTCGAATTCGGTGGCTGAGGTTTCCTTCAAAGTATCTGTGTAACATTGTCATTCGACATGCTGTCACTGTAAGACAACACGCACAAGGGCTTCAGAATTTAATCTAGGAGACTGGTGTGAAGTCTGGCGATCATAACCTTATACCAACTGTCTTCACTTTGTCGCCCCATGAACGCCAACAAAATTTTGTTACATCACTAGGATCCGAATAGGCTAACAACCAGTCGAGCTGCACTCCACGTGAATGCCTTATCTACCTCACCTACTCTCCACAAATCTGTTCCGGTCGAATCTCATTCCATTATTATACTCCAGTCATTTTCGTTGGCAAATAATATTTTTGATTGTGTCTGTGGTGTCACCGCCAGACACCACACTTGGTGGGTGGTAGCCCTTAAATCGGCCGCGCTCCGTTAGTATACGTCGGACCCGCGTGTCGCCACTATCAGTGATTGCAGACCGAGCGCCACCACACGGCAGGTCTGGTCTAGAGAGACTCCCTAGCACTCGCCCCAGTTGTACAGCCGACTTTGCTAGCGATGGTTCACTGTCTACATACGCTCTCATTTGCAGAGACGACAGTTTAGCATTGCCTTCAGCTACGTCGTTTGCTACGACCTAGCAAGGCGCCACATTCAGTTACTATAATTACTTCAAGAATGTATTCTGAACAGATAATATTGTGAATCTTGTACCGTCAAGAGCGACGTTCATCATTAATGGATTAAAGTTAAGTATGAAACTAGCTACGTCCGCTTTCTGAATTCTCATTCCTTGTCATGTTCCAGACCTCACGTCAGTATAGTTCCTCCCTCCTCACGCTAGCCTGCTTCAGCTAAAACGCGTGCATTTCGGCCTCCACTCGCAACACGGTGTTGGTTCTTCTGCTAACACAAAAGTGTCAGTCAGATTTGTCATTGATTTCACCTCCATTTTTTCACTAGCCTACCACACACTCAATGTGATACTCTGACAAGATCTGCAGTTCACCTTGGTTAGTGTGAGTGAGATATACTGTGCGTTAGCTTTCCGTAAGGACTCTGCATCTCCTTACGTATCATCACCAGCCTGACGAGGAGAACTGTTATCTGTAGTCCTGTTTCCAGCGGAAAGCTATGATATAATAGTCACAGCAGACTCTCTGCCTGCAAAATTAGCACGAAGTTATAATGGTGTGTGACAAACCATCGTATGTTTGTCTTATGATGCGACGGAGAAGCGAAACTTTATGCCGCAGCTAAATGAAATCGTGACGAAGGGTATGTGCAGCTTCCAATGATCACTGCACCACCATTGATAGCCAGAAGAGTTTATAGACTGTGAATTTTTTCGGAAGTGTGATCCAGATTTGTATGTATTGTGCTTGGCATCAATGCTATCCTGCTGTGTCTACAATGTTTACGAACGCAGTAGAAAAAAGGAAACATCATTCAAAACCATCAGCATCAGTTTTATGGGCTGATCCCTTACATGCTTTGTTCGAAATTTCTAATGCGACGACTAAACGTTGCAAGGTAAAGCCAAAGACAAAAAATCTGGTAAAACCACAAAAACATTTAGTGCTTTGGACACACACGTTGGCAATACAAGGTCTTGTGCTATTACGAGGGGCATCAATAAGTAATGCAACACATATTTTTCTGAAAGCAGGTTGGTTTTCTTCAGGATTCCAATACACGATACTATTTTCCACTCTACTGTCTACAAAACCAAATTATTCAACAAAATTTCCGTTTAATGCCACGGCCTATATGTCAGCATGCTACCAGTCTGCCGGCCGCTGTGACCGAGCGGTTGTAGGCGCTTTATCCCGGAACCGCGCTGCTACTGCGGTCGCAGGTTCGAATCCTGCTTCGGGCATGGATGTGTGTGATGTCCTTAGGTAAGTTAGGTTAAGGTAGTTCTAAGTCTACGGACTGATGACCTCAGATGTTAAGCTACCAGTCTACCAATCGACGTCAGAACCAACGACTTGCTGCATCAGTAACCTCCTCATCATCTAACAGATTTAACAATGTATCACAAGATGCCTATTACAAGATGGGCTAATATTTGTGTTTGTGATTTTCTAGACAAAGCTAGATTGTTTGTCTAGGTATGTTCTTGGTTATTGTGTGCCAATATCCATAAAAAATGTTTCATTTAGTGGGCAGAAATTACAACACCAGCGCTATTACTTGTTGGACAACTGTATGAAGAGCGACGAAAATAGCACCACAGAAATTTCCCAATAACGATTTCACGCACCAGAACAACGTTTCAATAAGGCTTACAACGTTATTAGATCCCTACATTTCCACCCTAACGGAACTTACCTAAGTGGATGCAACCCTTGTTCCGAAGAGAGCTTTTTTTCAGTTTTTACGTTGTTTATAAATCAGATAACATTACATTATCCCTAGTCTTTTTGATCTTTCATACCTTACAATTTATAATCATCTTTGGATGTTGTCGCACTTCTTTTTTTTTTGTAACACCCTGGGTGACGACAGAAACCTTGTGTTTCTGTGACAAAACACGAGCAAATAGAACTTCCTGTGTAGCCATAAAGAAAGTACGTTAACGAAATAAAGTGTCTCAACACAGCGAAACTAACGGGAAACAAAGCTTCAGGATAAAAATCCATGAGAGGCTTTAAAATGTGTGGTAGTTATGAAGCTACCAGCATAAAATAGCTTGTTAGCTATGAGTAATACTGACCAATAAAAAAATTAAAAAATCTCATTAAAAATAGCACAAAATATACTGATATATGTATGGGTAAACAAAATTAAACAGACGGTGTCTTGCATAAGGCGTGATATCTCTCAGTTTTTATTCATACTTTATGATAATACGAATTACATATATATCTACATAATTACTCTGCAATTCAAAATTAAGCACCTGGCTGGGGGTTCATCAAACCACCGTCAAGCCATTCCTCTATCGTTCCACTATCGAACAGCGCGCGGAAAAAGCGAACACTTAAATCTTTACGTACGAACTCTGATTTACCTTCTTTTTATGCTGACCGTTCCCCCATATGTAGGTGGGAGCCCTATAAAATATTTTCACACTCAGGGTACTAGGCTGGTGATTCAATGCCGTGAGAAGATAATGTCACAAATAATGCTTTGCTGTAATGATTGCCACCCCAGTTCACATATTATACCAGTGGCACACTGTCACCTATTTCGTGATAGTATAAAACCTGAAGCCCTACTTTGAACTTTTTCGTTATCCTCTGTAAATCCTCTCTGGTACAGGCCCCCACCGCGCAGCAATACTCCAGAAGATGGCAGGCAAATGTAGTGTAAACAGTCTCTTTGGTAGACCTTTTGCATTTTTGTAAGTGTTCTGCCAATAAAACGCGATCTATGGTTTGCTTGCTCCATAACAATATCAATATAATCGTTCGAGTTTAAGTTATTCGTAATTGTAATCCCTGAGTATTTAGTTGTATTGACAGCGTTTAGGTTTGTGCGTTCTATCCTGTAAAAGAAAGTTAGCGGGTTTCTTTCCACTATTGAAAGTCAACTGCCACTTCTCGAACAATACAGACATATTGTCGAAATAGTTTTGCAGTTGGTTTTGATCATCTGATGCCTTTATAACACGGTAAATGCTAGCATCATTTCCAAACAATCTAAGAGGTTTTCTGAGACGTTTCCTAAATTGTTTATGTACAGGGTGGCGCACGAAATGTGTTACCAATTGTTTCTTTCACATTAGATATCCCGCTGGGATATCTACAGCAGTACCAGCAGAGCTTGTAAAAACAAATGAGTTACGAAAAGACGTGTAATTCACAATACTGCCGCTAGGAGACTAGAAAGCAGCAATGGCTGACAATGGAAGACTGACGACACAGCAACGATCCGCAGTTGCGTACTTTTTCATGAAACTAAAAGCCATGTTGTGACTCAGAGGCGTTTTCGACAACAGTTTAACACACGATGGGAGCCTTTCAAGAAGACCATCCACAGGTTGTACGATAAATTTGTACAGGAAGGAACAGTATTGGAAGCGAAGCGACCTCGGCGTAAGCCTGTTTTTTCGCCGGAGAATATTGAAGCGGCATGAGTTGCTATACAGAGAAGTCCCGGGAAATCGTGTAGAAAGGCAGCAGTGCAACTGGGAATATCCAGACTCTCCGTTCAACGCAGTGACCTCCATATGTACCCATACAAGATGACCTATGCACAGAAGCTCACTGAAGAAGACAAGCAGCAGAGGCTACTGTTTGCTCAGTGGGCGGAGGATAGGGAAGGAACTCTCAACAACGTTTGGTTTTCAGACGAGGCGCATTTTCATTTAGACGGTGTGGTTAACAAACAAAATGTACGCTTTTGGGCCACTGAAAACCCACAAGTGCTTCATGAACGACAACATTATGCTCCGAGGGTTACAGCGTGGGCAGCGATTTCCAGTCACGGACTTATTTGACCCTTTTTCTTTGAAGAAACTGTGAACAGCGAGCGTTATTTGAGCATGCTTCGCAATAGCTTCATTCCACAGCTTCTTGCTACTGCCTTGCCCTCCAACACGCAGTGGTTCATGCAAGATGGAGCAAGGCCACATACTGCAAACGCTGTGTTGGAGTTTTTACACGAGCATTTCGACATGCGGATCATTTCACTCAGGTTTCCAGTTCGCTTCAAAGACGGACAAAATTGTCCCCCCAGTAGTCCAGACCTCAAAGTCCAGACCTCAATCTATGTGACTTTTTTCTTTGGGGGTACCTAAATGAAAAAAAATTTCCCGAAACGTCCATGTGGTTTAATGGAGCTCAGAAGACTTATTATTCAAGCTTGCAGTGAAATTACGGAAGACATATGCCGTCGGGTAATCACTAACTTCAGTGTTCGTTTGAAGGAAGTTAGGAAACGAAATGGTGGACATATTTCCTTTCAGACTGTATTGACAATAAAGTTTATATTCAAAAACAAAATGGTAACACATTTCGTGCGCCGCCCTGTAGATCGCGAATAGAATAGGGCCTGTAACACTTCCTTGGAGACCGCCAGATATTACTTCTGTTTTACTCGATGACTTTCCTTCAATTACTACGAACTGTGAGCTTCCTGACAGGAAATCAGGAATCCAGTAGTACAGCTGAAACGATAATCAATAGGCACGCAATCCATGATTAGAAGTCGCTTGTCAGGAACGGTGTCGAAAGCCTTCTGGAAATCTAAAAGTACGGAATGGATGTGACAATCCCTGTCGATGGCACCCGTTGCTTGTTGAGAATAAAGAGCTTGTTGAGTTTACGAGAACGACATTTTCTGAATCGATGTTGGATGTTTGTCAATAAACTATTCTCTTCAAGGTAGCCCATTATGTTGGAGGACAGAATATGTTCCAAAATCCCACTGCAAATCGATGTCAGGTATACGGCCGTACAATTCAGCGTAGTACTCCTATTCCCTTCCTTCGGTAATGGTGTGACTTGTGCAACTTTCCAGCCTTTAGCTACGGATCCTTTGAGGAGCGAGCGGTTGTATACTGTTGCTAAGTAGAGGGGTTATTGTATCAGTATACTTTGAAAGGAACCTGACTGGTACATAATATCGAGTAGAGGCCTTGCCTTAATTAAGTGATTTAAGCTACTTAGCTACACCGGCGATGTCTACGTCTAAGTTACTCAGATGTTCGAAATACGAATTCAGGAATAGTCCCTTCATCTTCTTTGTCGAAGGAATTTCGAAAAACTGTGCTTAGTAACTCTGTTTCAGTGGCACTGTCATTCGTAACATTACCATTGTTATAGCGCAGTGAGCGTGCAGATTGTGTCTTTTCGTTGGTATACTTCACACACTACCCATTGCGTGTCTCTAAGTCATATCTGTTGCAAGGGTTTTTATCTTTCTTTGCTAACAGATTTCTTTCCTGGCTGCTGCTAATAATTAGTTTTCCTAGATTATGACTTTATAGTTGTTGCGCAGTCTTTCTCAGTGCTTGTTAAAAAAACTAGTATGTGTGCAGGGGTTAGGGATAGTCCGAGAGCAAACATTCTCCAGTTGACAGTTAATTAATGGACCGCCCACGAGTCGTACAGCAGCGGCTGCCGACGAAGGGGTCAAGTAAGACGTGTCCGGCCGAGCGGCGCCCACCGGGGTGACCCTCACTCCGACCTCCGCCTCCACTCTGGCGGCTGGCGTTGATTTATTGGCCTACCAGGAGCTGTTGTTTCCCCAGAATTAATATCCCTGCCTGCCAGTCCCCCCGCCGGTACTCCAGTGTTAGCTAGCTGCCTCCCACACTTCTAATGACTCATTCCAAGTTTCTTTGTCAGTACTCCAAGCTAAACAGCCCACAACAGCAACGCAGCCACAGCTTCTTCAATGAGTTCTACTTAGTATGAGCTTCACTGACATTAAACGCAGTCTTCGTTTTTCATTAGGATTACACTGTTGTTGTGGTCTTCAGTCCAGAGAAGGGTTTGCTGCAGCTCTCCACGCTACTCTATCCTGTGCAAGCTTCTTCGTCTCCCAGTACCTACTGCAACCTACATCCTTCTGAATCTGCTTAGTGTATTCATCTCTTGGTATCCCTCTACGATTCTTACCCTTCACGCTGCTCTCCAATACTAAATTTGTGATCCCTTGATACCTCCGAACATGTCCTACAAACCGATACCTTCTTCTAGTCAAGTTGTGTCACAAATTTCTCCTCTCCCCATTCTATTCAATACCTCCTCCTTAGTTAAGTGATCTACCCATCTAATCTTCAGCATTCTTCTGTAGCACCACATTTCAAAAGCTCCTATTCTCTTCTTGTCTAAACTGTTTATCTTCCACGTTTCACTTTCATACATGGCTACACTCCATACAAATACTTTCAGAAACGACTACCTGACACTTAAATCTAGACTCTATGTTAACAAATTTCTCTTCTTCAGAAATGCTTTCCTTGCCATTGCCAGTGTACATTTTATATCCTCTCTACTTCGAACATCATCAGTTATTTATTTCCCCAAATAGCAAAACTCATTTACTACTTTAAGTGTCTCATTTTCTAATGTAATTCCCTTAGAACCACCCGATTTAAATCACCAAATTCCATTATCCTCGCTTTGCTTTTGTTGATGTTCATCCTATAACCTCCTTTCAAGATAATGTCCATTCCGTTCAACTGCTCTTCCAGGTCCTTCGCTATCTCTGACAGAATTACAATGTCATCGGCGAACCTCAAAGTTTTTATTTCTTCTCCATGGATTTTAATTCCTACTCCGAATTCTTCTTTCGTTTCCTTTACTACTTACTCAATATACAGATTGATTAACATCGGGGATAGGCTACATACAATCTTGTCTCACTCCCTTCCCAACCACTGCTTCCCTTTAATGACCCTCGACTCTTATAACTGCCATCTGGTTTCTGTACAAATTGTAAATAGCCTTTCGCTTCCTGTATTTTACCCCTGCCACCTTCAGAAATTGAAAGACAGTATTCCAGTCAACATTGTCAAAAGCTTTCTCTAAGTCTACAAGTGCTAGAAACGCAGGTTTACCTTTCCTTAATCTATCTTCTAAGATAACTCGTAGGGTCAGTATTGCCTCACGTGTTCCAACATTTCTACGGGATCCAAACTGATCTTCCCCGAGGTTGGCATCCACCAGTTTTTCCATTCATCTGTAAAGAATTTCCATTAGTATTTTGCATCCATGATTTATTAAACTGATAGTTCGGTAATTTTCACATCCGTCAACATCTGCTCTGTTTAGGATTGGAATTATTATATTCTTCTTGAAGTCTGATGGTATTTCACTTGTCTCATACATCTTGTTTACCAGATGGTAGAGTTTTGTCTCAGGGCTGGCTCTCCCTAGGCTGTCAGTAGTTCTAATGGAATGTTGTCTACTCCCGGTGTCTTGTTTCGATTTAGGTCTTTCACTTCTCTATCAAACTCTTCACGCAGTATCATATCTCCCATTTCGCCTTCATCTACATCCTCTTCCATTTCAATAATGTTGTCCACAAGTTCTTCGCCCTTGTATAGGCCCTCTATATACTCCTTCAACCTTTCTGCTTTCCCTTCTTTGCTTAGAACCGCACAACAGATTTGTTTACCTAGGTACATGACATCGATTTTGATCCGATGACGGCATATCCCACCTGCGGGATAGAAGATGTACTGATAATGCTTTCAATGTCGTCCACCGATAGGAATGGTAGCAGCATAGCTACCAGAGCGCCGTCTGTGTCTACCCTTTAATAGGAATGCTCACAGCCAGAAGGCTCTGTGTGGTGCAGAGGTGTGAAGTAAGTAGACGATCATGTCAGGGAGACGCACTCTTGCTTCCTACAGCCAAATGAGAGGGCTTTGAAATGGGTCAAATGTTGGCCTTCCGAGTGGCGAGATGGAGATGGTCATTTCGGAGAATTGCTTCACAAGTTGGGCGTGCTGCATCAGTTGTGCAACGATGCTGGCATTAGTGGTTACGTGAACATTCCCACACCTGTAGAAGAGGTTCTGGACGTCCACGCAGCACAGACGTGCGCCAGGATCGTCGTATTGTAAGGGCAGCAGTGGCAGATTGTACAGCTACCACAGCACAGATAAGAATGCTTACGTTGGGAACCGGTCATTCGCGGTGGGACTACGGGCACGCACGCCTCTAACCCGTCTTCCACACATACCGCAGCATCGAAGTGCGAGGCTCGGCTAATGTCATTAGAGGATCATTTGGAAAATGGAATTGGGCGCCGTGGTCTCCTGTGCTGCTTGCATGCGAGTGATGGTAATTTGTGAGTACGATGTAGACTTGGTGAGCTCTGACTTGTAGAACACATTCGTCCAAAACACACTGGCTCCGCCCCAGTACTTACGGTCCGTGGTGCGATAAACTACATGTCTGCGTTACCTTTGGTGTTTCTGGAGGGAACACTAACCAGGATTTGGTACACGCAAAATATTTTTAGATCCGTTCTTTTCCTATTATTGCAGCAGGAGCGTGATGTGTTATTTCATCAGGATAAAGCTCGCCCCCCAGACTGCCCGTGGAACTCGATGTGCTCCGCGAGACGTGCAGCAACGTCCCTGGCCAGGTTGATCTTTGGTCTTATATCCAATCGAGCACGTGTGGGATATGATACGACGAGAAGTGACTCGTGCGTCTCGTCACCAACAACTATTACAGAACTACGTGAACACGTGGAGTAGGCGTGGCATAACATATCCTAGGACAGTATTCGTCATCTATACTATCGACTTGATGCCAGAGTCAGCGACTGCACTGCCGCCTGCGGAGGATACGCCATATACTAATACGGATTTTTCAGCAAGGGTCGATACCTGATGTCTCAGAACCGCTTGTGCTGTTAATCTGAATATGTACTTCATGTAAATCATACTCAGAGGTGGAATAACCTTTTTTAGATATTCAAAAAGCATAGCTCATTCATGTTCCATACAACCTAATTCACAATAATAATGCCAGTACTGTAATACCGAAGTGTACACTCGTGTCTGGAAGTTAAGTGACATTGTAGATTAATGAGAAAACATTGCATCCTGGTGACATTGTGTGAACAGTACTCTTTCCACACAGCATGTAAACTTGTGATATTCAAGGCACACCTGCACGAGATTGGAGATATTGACTAGCACAGTTTAGCCGATCTTTGTGGCCGAGCGGTTCTAGGCGCTTCAGTCCAGAATCGCGCGCCTGCTACGGTGGCAGGTTCGAATCCTGCCTCGGGGCCGGCCAGTGTGGCCATGCGGTTAAAGGCGCTTCAGTCTGGAACCGCGCGACCGCTACGGTCGCAGGTTCGAATCCTGCCTCGGGCATGGATGTGTGTGATGTCCTTAGGTTAGTTAGGTTTAAGTAGTTCTAAGTTCTAGGGGACTGATGACCTCAGATGTTAAGTCCCGTAGTGCTCAGGGCCATTTGAACCATTTGAACCTGCCTCGGGCATGGATGTGTGTGATGCCCTTAGGTTAGTTCGGTTTAAGTAGTTCTAAGTCTAGGAGACTGATGACCTCAGATGTTAAGTCCCGTAGTGCTTAGACCCATTTCAACCATTTTTTGGACTAGCACAGTTTCCAATATCGAACGCATGTGCTTGAGCAATGTTGACAGAGAATCGTTGCTGGTGGCCACCGATGTGGGTAGCGTGGGGATTGTCCTTACTCCAGTCATAGCTGTTGTGGCTATTAAAAACAACATCATGAGTGAATGGTGCTTCATCCATGAACAATACAAACTGTACGAAATTCGGCATTATAGCAGTGTGGTGGATAATCCATTCACATAACTGAAGTCCTAGTGCTAGCGCACGTTCTAATGACTGGAGTGTAATACCTTTTCCACTCTCCATACTGCATCTTTCAACGTGTGCTTTCCACGGGCAGCAGACAGGCGCTTATTGCTGAATGGTCGGACACACGAGCCATATCATCTCCTCAAAGTCTGGTGTTCGGACACGTCTTTGGCGGGAACTTTGGCCTGCCCTCTGCTGCGTGAACAACTCCGTCTCTCGCAAGTTGGTATCCACGGAGATGAAGCCTATTGGGAAAGCATTACCTGTACATTTGTGCTGATTTAAGGGCACTGAATCCTGCCACACCGTACATTAAATGAATGTCTACCAACTCTCGGGACGTGTACCATTCTGTCTTTGACTACGTGTTGTGCTCTGTAAAGAGTAACACACGTCACCATGGACACACCACAAGCTGACTGACGCAAAAACAACTAACACCAGAGACTGTGGTGTGCGTGAGGTGCAAGTTACTACGCCGGTGCGATGCATGCCGTCGTCACAGTGCACACGTGGTATGAGCTAATTTGTGTACAGTACGTCTGTTTGGTAGTCAGGGATGTACGCTGCTTATTACACGCTGCCTGTTCCAGTATGCAACAGGCACCCGGGGTTTCTGTGAGAGTGCGGCAGAATTCCATGTATTCATAACACAATAAATGTGCATTGGTGACCATTGGTGCCTCATCTCATTATATTCAGTTGTGGACTCGCAATGACGTGTTTCACTTTGACTCAAAAGGTTTGAGATACGCTGTTTGATTTATACTATTGTTTAACCTAATGTCATTCAGTGTTTCCATAAAACCCCAGGCACCTAAGTGTTATAGATAAAGAGCAACGCACTTTGAAATATCGGATGAAAATGATATACCTGTTCACGAGCAAGTTTCTTCCAATAATTGGTTTTCGATATTCATTGTTTCTGGAAAGTTCGATTTATGCGACGTGCAAAGAGGAGAGATGTCTACCATAACGTGTCGGAATTCTACTGGGACAGGACCGTTGCTTGTCCGTGACTGTCAATCGAATTTGGAATAGAAGGGTTGACGAAGGCTTCCTAACTTACCTCGAAAGCGAGGCTGTTCGACTGACGCCATGGCCAGCACGTCCTCCAGATCTGTCAACCAATGAAAACATCTGGTCCTGAGTATCCGAGAGACTGGCACGCCACCAATCGACAGACGCAACCACTGGTGAACCCTCGCATAGAGTTGAAGCATATCTGTCATCCAAGCTCAGTTCGACTAGATCCCCAACCGGTTATACCTTTATTGGTGCCACAGGTGTCAGCTCTATGGACTAGATTCCACTATTTGTAGACTGCCATGGCATGTATGAAAGACAGTACGTTTTAAAAACGCTGACGGTGACTACATCCCTCCAATCTACAATTTACCAACGCGCATAGCTCAAAAAGTGCAACGATTACCATATATCACTGGTAGGTTCCTTAGTTCATAGAAAGCAACGTAGTGCAGTGCTTAAGACATTAGACTTGGGAGAAAGGTGTTCATATCTCCGTCTGGACATCAGATTCTAGTTACTCGTGATATCTCTCAATTTTGTAATGAAAAAACTTTTACTTTCATATCGAAGATATCTTTCCACTAGTACTCCACTACTGGCCATTAAAATTACTACACCACGAATATGACGTTCTACAGACGCGAAATTTAACTGACAAGAAGAAGATGCTGTGATATGCAAATCATTAGCTTTTCGGAGCATTCACATAAGTTTGGCGTCGGTGGCGACACCTACAACGTGCTGACATGAGGAAAGTTTCCAACCGATTTCTCACACACAAACAGCAGTTGACCGGCGTTGCCTGGTGAAACGTTGTTGTGATGCCTCGTGTAAGGAGGGGAAATGCGTACCATCACGTTTCCGACTTTGATACAGGTCGGATTGTAGCTTATCGCGATTGCGGTTTATCGTATCGTGACACTGCTGCTCGCGTTGGTCGAGATACAATGACTGTTAGCAGAATATGGAATCGGTGCGTTCAGGAGGGTAATACGGAATGCCGTGTTGGATCCCAACAGCCTCGTATCACTAGCAGTCGAGATGACAGGCATCTTATCCGTATGGCTGTTACGGATCGTACAGCCACGTCTCCATCCCTGAGTCAACAGATGGGGACGTTTGCAACACTACAACCATCTGCACGAACAGTTCGACGACGTTTGCAGCAGCAGGGACTATCAGCTCGGAGACCATGGCTGCGGTTATCCTTGACGCTGCATTACAGACAGGAGCGCCTGCGATGGTGTACTCAACGACGAACCTGGGTGCACAAATGGCAAAACGTCATTTTTTTCGATGAATCCAGGTTCTGTTTACAGCATTATTATGGTGGCATCCGTGTTTGGCGACATCACGGTGAGCGCACATTGGAAGAGTGTATTCGTCATCGCCATACTGGGGTATCACCCGGCGTGATGGTATAGGATGCCACTGGTTACACGTCTCGGTCACCTCTTGTTCGCATTAACTCAACTTTCAACAGTGGACGTTACATTTGAGATGTGTTACGACCCCTGGCTCTACCCTTCCTTCAATCCCTGCGAAACCCTACGTTTGAGCAGGATAATGCACGACCGCATGTTGCAGGTCCTTACGGGCCTTCCTGGATACAGACAATGCTCGACTGCCGCTCTGGCCAGCACATTCTCCAGATCTCCCACCAACTGAAAACGTCTGGTCAATGATGGCCGAGCAACTGGCTCGTCACAATAAGCCAGTCACTACTCTTGATGAAGTGTGGTATCGTTTTAAAGCTGCAAGGGCAGCTGTACCTGTACACGCCATCCAAGCTCTGTTTGACTCTATGCCAAGGCGTATCAAGGCCGCTATTACGACCAGAGGTGATTGTTCTGGGTACTGATTTCTCAGGATCTATGCACTCAAATTGCGTGAAAATGTAATCACATAGAGGCAAATTCTACCACACAAAATGCTTTTTCTGCTTTGTTCACCTCCAGTTCCAGAAATTACGGTCTGTGGTGCCAAACTAAATTGTCGACCTTACTTTAAAACATTGAGAGTTTTACATATTGTATCATTTGTTATGTTACATTTTGCCACCCAGATATTTTTTAAAATCTTTCATGGACTTTATAATAACCCTGTGCGGCAACAGCCTTGCCGCAGTGGATACACCGGTTCCCGTGAGATCACCGAAGTTAAGCGCTGTCAGGTATGGCCGGCACTTGGATGGGTTATCATCCAGCCGCCATGCGCTGTTGCCATTTTTCTGGGTGCACTCAGCCTCGTGATGCCAATTGAGTAGATACTCGACCGAATAGTAGCGGATCTGGTCAAATAAAACCATCATAACGACCAGGAGAGCGGTGTGTTGACCACACACCCCTCCTATCCACATCCTGAACTGAGGATGACGCGGCGGTCGGATGGTCCCGATGGGCCACTTGAGGCCTGAAGACGGAGTGCTGTTGTAATAACCGTGTGAGTAGTAAATGTTTCTTGGTATTACAGCACCACCAATAATGGCTTCCACCTAGACACATCAGCATATCAACCAAGTTTTGCAGAAACATAAATACATCCACACCGGACCTTCGCGACTAAAGTGCGCGTCATTTATGACGGCGGCCGAGTTGAGGTTCGTTCTGCGCATCTGACGTCAAAAAACACAGTCAGCCAATAAACAGAGAACGACGTTGCGAGAGCTCGACTGCAGTGCAGAGCACGGACGAGAGTCTTCAGTATTAGAGACGTTCAGTCATAAATAAAGTAATTGAACAAAAGCAATGTCTTGATAGCACGCTATTTTTTATAGAAAGTTTGGAAAAAGCATTCTTTATACCAATTGCTTCATATTCTATTAATTAATTAAACCAAACAAGCAATAAGCCCACTAAATCCGGCGATAGCAAGGAAAGGTGTTTGTATCATCTCACTAACCGCTTTTTCGCAATAAAGATCAGCGGTAATTGTTTATTTCCTGGTGTGCTTCGACGAAACGTGAGTAATTCATAATCATACCAAAAGTGTTTGTCGGTATTTTGCGTGATATTTGAAAGTCCTCCGGGAGATATACACTATGACGAGCTGCGTTAGCATAATGGTTAAAGTGTATGGCTGCTAAGCGAAAGGTTCTGAGTTCAAACCTTGATTGGTGCTTAATATTTTCTTTATTTAAAAACAATATCGAAGCGTCTTACTTCATGAATTTTATTCGTTTGAATGTCATTTTTTGAAATTTCTAGTGGCAACTAAAATCTACCATACGGAAAGTATACGCTATGGACTTTTACCTCTGCAAACTCTTCAAAATTTCGTGCAACGGTTTCTACATCTAATGCTGCACAATAACTGCGTTGAACATCGAAACAAAATTAAGGCATTTATGGGGGGAAGGTATCAGTCAAGCAGATTTGTATAAATCAAATTTTTGGGCCAAATAGTTTTTATGAAATCGAATGATAAAGTGTGTCAAAGCAGTCGAATCACCATGTGTCTGCACAGGCGAGCAGTGCAATGATGACAAAATCGCGCACATCGCGGAATGCGGGGAGCACGTCTCTGTAGCAGCGAAAGGGTTAATACGGCCGTGGTGGCTTTACTTCATAAACTGCGCGCTCCCCCCTAAACGTAAGTATGCGAACTATACTATGGCGCTGCTTCTCTTGGCGAGTACAACTGGCAACGCAGCAATCTCCCGCGTCTGGGCGGGCATGCGCGAACCGCCAAGATAAAAGAATTGAACTATAGCTGCACTTTAGCTACAATCACTCGGTACCAGACATACGGTAACGACCCGAGAAATCTTCGCAGATCCACGTCGGTACCATGACCACAGGTTTCACTGTGTATTCATATGATGAAGTCCTGAAGAAGTGTCGGGTGGCACGACACGCACCCGGCGCGTCGCAGAGCTGGGCTACCGGCAGGTGCGTGGTGACGCGGTGACGGCTACGCTGTGACGCCACGGCGGTCCTAACGAGGCCTCGGCGGTGCCAGAGACCGCCGCGCTTTGTTGGCGCCCGTAATTACTCAGTCATTAGCAGTAATTATCACACGCTAAACACCGCGGCCCGCGCGTAATGAGGGCATTGCATTTCAAGTAAACACGCGGTGCGATTTAGCCGCGCAGCCAGCCCTGCGGGCTTTGATCCCGGGCCCCCGCGTCCTGTTCGCTCCCACGACCTCCGCTTTCAGCGCCGCGCGCTCGTAGCGAGTTGCAGAGCGCCGTTTTATATTACGCTCTTTTCGGCGCCCGTTGCAACGGTGTAGGGTCCTGAATATTCGCAACACACTCTGCAGGCTTTCGTCACAGGCACCGTGTTATTCTTTTACTCTGTAAGGCAAAGCGGCAATACTGAGAGCATACTCTGAGGTGAGAATAGTCATGAGATGGCGATATGCACGTATACAGATGGCGGTAATGTCGCGTTCATATGGTATAAAACGGCACTGCATTGGCGGAGCTGTCAGGCGATCATTGTAGGCAAAACGACCCCTTCCTTCCGTCTCCTAGATTTCTATAACACCATTTATAGCCATCCTATCGCCCTCACCCCCTCCCTGAAGTACCTTGGCGTCGCCCTTGACCGTCGCCTTTCCTGGATCCCCCATCTCTGGACAATCCAAGCCATGGCAGGCTCCCGACTCCTCTACACCTATAAATCCCTCATACGCCCTATCCTCTGCTACGCCCACCCTGCCTGGATCTCCACCCTTCCTACCTTTTACAAATCCCTTCAAATCCTTGAACACCATGCTCTCCGACTCGCCTATCGCCTCCGTCTCCCCTCCCCCACGCAGATCCTGTATGACCTTATTCCGTTCCCACACCTCCTCCTTTCCCTCAAACGGATACAGATCCTCTACACCTCCTGTAAACTTGATCCCCCTCACCCGCATGTCTCTCCCATCCTCTCCCACACCCTTCTGCTGCCGCGCCTGTATTCCCATGTCCCCCCTGCTCTCTATCTCTCCATACCCTCTCCCAAGGTGCCTTCCACCAACTCCCCTTCCCTGATGATGCCCTCATCCCCTCCATCTACCCCTACTATCAACTTTGATCCTCCCTATCCCCACCCTGTGTTTCCTTAGGGCGTCCTCTCTCCCTTCTCTCCCTCCTCCTATCCTTTCTCCCTCCTCCTCCTGGGCTTCCCCTACCCCGTACCTTCTTTCCTCCCCCTCCCATCTCCACTGCCACTGGCATCTACACATTCCCCTCTCCCTCCTCCCCCACCTTTTCCCCTTTTGGCAGGTCCCCAGATTCTCACACGTCACGTGAACATTCACGCACCGGAGATCATCGCCATCGGTTCTGTGTGTGTGCCGTCGTGTTAGTGCTTTAGTGTTATCACCACACAAGCTCCATAGTTCATGTGTGGCGTTTCAGTCATCAGTGTCCGTGTACATGTGCTGAACGTTATTTTTTTATTATGCTCCGCCTGTGAACGGCTCCGTGTTTTTTACTCAAGTGTCTTCTGTTTTTTGTCCACCATTATGTTTTGTTTTTCTGTATCTTCCTTGTGTCTATTTGTTCTAGCTATGGCCGAAAAGCGGCGTAATATTGCAGCTGCCGGCCCACCTTTTGTGTAAGGTATTGGTCCGCAGCTCGTGGTCGTGCGGTAGCGTTCTCGCTTCCCGCGCCCGGGTTCCCGGGTTCGATTCCCGGCGGGGTCAGGGATTTTCTCTGCCTCGTGATGACTGGGTGTTGTGTGATGTCCTTAGGTTTAAGTAGTTCTAAGTTCTAGGGGACTGATGACCGTAGATGTTAAGTCCCATAGTGCTCAGAGCCATTTGAACCATTTTTTGTAAGGTATTGAAATAACAATAAAGGGAAAAAGAAGCGGAGTTGTCATTTGTACTCAGGTGATTCATGGGAAAAGGTTTCCGACGTGATTATGGGCTCAGGACGAGAATTAACAGACTCTAACGTGGAATGGCAGTTGAAGGTAGGCGCATGGAACGTCCGAGATTCACAACGTGAAGAGCCTGTGGAGAACAACAATTTTCAGGCATTACCTCTCACCACGGACAACACAGTGGCCAACGGCCTTCATTTAACGACTGAAAGCAGTGGTATTTGCGTTGAATTGTCAGTGATAAACGACCAGCAACACTGCGTGAAATAACTGCAGAAATAAATTTGGGACATATGACGAACGTATCCGTTAGGAGAGTGCGATGTAATTGTAAAAATAGCGAGCAACATCTGCTTTGGCGTCTAAGAACCGACATCAAAAGAAAAGACTGCAGCCACGGGTCGGGACTCGTTCTGCAATTCCCAGTACCCACATGTTCTGCCCCACGCACTGATCATTCGCTGCTGTTATGAGAAGTTGTCCTCCTCGCAGCCGAAAGGTTCTTCTTATCTCGAAAGTGAAATGAAGATAATTGTGATATACGTGCATCGTACTCCTGATCGTGTACATAGCATCCGATTACCTACTTGGCAAGACAGTGTATTACAATAGCGAAATGTCATTAATTTGCTTGTGTGTAAATTCAGGATTTAGAACTGAAAAATAGGCTGGTTTGATGCCCCATAATAAATGTATGAAGAGGCCAGAGTTTCCGCCGTCTTGCAGCACTTTTCATTACAGAACAATAAACTGTACCACATAGCATATACTAACTAAAGTGCAACTATATTTATACGAAAATGAAATATACTGACAGACTTATGCATACTGATCGAAGTTGTTTGCTGAGTCGTATAATGAATGACACCTGTAGCTTGAAATCTCCGTAATTCGACATGCTATTCAAGTAATGTCGCTGAGGTCGTGGTAAATATATTTTAATGTTTAAAAACCGTCACTAAGGCGTGTTCTGTAAATGTGATGTGTACAGGAGCTGCAATGTAATCTTACAAATAAGCCTTGTGAACGATTTGCACTAGAAATTACTCATGAATCACGATATTTTTTCCCAATTTCGGGGTATACATAAATCTATAGTTCTGTTGCTTGCAGTGATTAACACAATGTGTAACTGTATGTTATGCCCAGAGTTACAAGGCTCCCTAGACATTTACCAGTTTTGAAAGTGACAAACATGATCTGTCAGTGTAAGAGTAGCAACAATAACTCGGAGCAACACGTAGTACTACAAAACTATCGGAATAGGGTTGTCAGTGAATTCGTGGAGCAAACTAATACACTGTAGCAGCTGGAAAAATCGGTAGTGGAAATGCACGTGCCTAGACCGTCTGAAATAAGAATCCTGATCTTTATACTTAGTACATCATTTGACACTACACAGCTAGTAAGAAAACCCACACAAATCTCGCGAGATGAAATAGTGGGAAATTCAGAAGTTCTGCGAATACCTACAGACGCGTGAGAAGCTGATTCCGAGTGGTGGCAAACTATGCGTACAGCATGAAGGGAGTGATAATTGCAATGACATTCATTGTTGCGACAATTTGAAATCAGAACCCCCAAACTATTTGTATCACTTAGAATCGGTAGAAAAGGCATTTTAATTTTATAATATTTATATTCTTGTTTAGTGTTTAATTTTTTCTTTGATAACCGTTACAACAGTGGCTAATACATTAGTTTAAATTCGCAATAACTAATTTCGTTGGGATAACTTTTGGTGATTTTTCAGAACTAAAAGCTCCAAAACTGCACGTGAACAGATTAATTTTTATAGAAGTATGCAGCTGCATTTTTCGATCTTGTGATATGACATGAGAGGTCATCTGTAAGTATTACACTTTATGACACTATCCATGACACGTACATGTCCACTGAATGCTACATCAGTAACCTGACATCAGTGAGGACAGATGTAGAGTCAGTAGTGCATACTTTGCTACAAGCAAATGGAACACGAAAACAGATCTCGTAATAAACATCTCTGTCCATTTTTCAACGAACTACAATGCCCGTATGCAAAACGAAGAAATGTCGTTACAATTTTTAGTCACGAAACCAAATTCTAAGAAGTAATACAGAGTGTCCCACATAAAACCGGTACGCCTCACGGTTATCTGTAGTCTAATTTCTTGTGAAGTGGCAACTCTGTCTTGAAAGTTGGCTACACTGCATTATATCGGAAATTTGATGCAGCTGTGTGTTCGTGCGTCAGCGGTTGTGGGAAGCTGTATTGTTCACTTGTTGCAGAAATGGGGCAGTTTGCATTATAACTGCGAATTGTTACTGTGGAGTGTCACATGACGACGCACCACCAAGGAATGTAAAGAAATGTTTCAGGCGAAGTACCCTGGTAGAAAACTCCCCACGACCAACACTATTCGACATTTGTAAAAAAAATGGGGGTTGTAGGATCTGTTTAGAAGATGCAGGTAAAATAGGCGACCGATAGTGAGGACTCCTTAGACCGTACACAGAATTGACATGGATACATTACGAGAAATCCTCGCAAGTCGGCAAAGAGGTGAGGGCAGCAAGTTGATGTGTCTCGTACATTGTGTTATCGTGTACTAAAAGAAATGGAAATTAAAAGCCTATCGCCTATCGTCTGAGTATGGTGCAAGAGCTGAAACTTGAGGATAAGAAAAAAAGGAGTTCAAAAGGCTCTAAGCACTATGGGACTTAATAGCTGATGTCATCAGTCCCCTAGACTGAGAGCTACTTAAACATAACTAACCTAAGGACATCACACACATCCATGCCCGAGGCAGGATTCGAACCTACGACCTTAGCAGCAGCGTGGTTCCGGACTGACGGGCCAAGAACCGCTCGGTCACAGCGGCCGGCTTAAGGAGTTTATTATTATAGCTGTGTGTAAACATAAACCGCCAACGGTTAACTTGGCCTGCTTGCTTTACTTAATGCTAGACGAGAGCTGGTTTCATTTTTCCGGTTATTTAAACTTCCAGAATTGCAGATACTGGTAACTGGACAACCACTTATTCTGCATGAAGAACCTGTCCACTAAGAGAAGATAGGTGTCTGGTGTGCATTGTCCGGCATGCACATCATTTGCCGTATATTTTTCAATTACACCTTAAACAGTGCCCGATAGCTATGCACAAATAACAGATGCAGAGAAGCTGTATGCAGTATTTCAGCAAGATGGTGCAATGTCTCGCACATACAAGCAAATTATGGCCCACATCACCAACGTGTTCCTTGATGACAGAATTGTCCCCTAAGGTCCTTGCACTTAACTTCGTGTCATTTTTATTTAAGGGACACACTGAAAATCAAAGTGTATGCTGACAATCCTCGCACAACAGATGGTCTTAAACAGACCATTACGGAAGAATTTAACATCACGCCTACAAAATTATAGCCTGTTGGTAGTAACGTTATCATGTAAAGTTAGCGATGCTTGTGTGCCCATGGCCGCTACTTCCAGAATCTCTTATAAAACGTAACTACATGTTTTTACCGTGACTATTATCTGTTTTTCTTATTCAGTTTACTGTTACTTGAATCTCGAGGGTGGGGCGTAGCTGTTTTTTCTGGGACGCCATGCACAATTCCCTTTACCTTTTTCCCCATTCAAAAATAAACAGACTGCATTTTCACTAGCATTGACAAGTCGATTGGCTGTTAAAAGATACGTAACACGTATACTCGTGTCACACAATATCACCGCGTGCTCACCATCATAAAAATCAGTAAACTACTGAAGATTTCTCTGCATGTTTTCACAGTGGGATGCTTCCACTATTTGGTATACTTTCCAGAATCCCAACCGAAAGATAGCCACAGGATAAAGAAGAAAACATAATGCCTGCATCAGTTATACGAAAACATTCGCCCAATGCCCCAACAAAAGCACACGGTATATATCGCTCTTACTTTGTGTCGAAATACGAAGCAAATATAATCGCTCTGAATTTCACGGTGTTGCCTATATTGCTGTCGGCACCAACGAGGCAGTGCTTTATGACCTAAACTTGTTTCACCGCTGAACTTTTTCGATTAGGCTTCCAGACCACAAACAGAAATTTGCCTGCTACTACCGAGTAAATTTCGACAGCATACGATTTTAATTACTAGGTTTTACTGCCAAAAGGCAAAACAACAATCAAATACTGCTTCTACAATGAAAGTAATAAATTACAACCACACCGCGGAATGTACGCCGTGGAACACAACCACGAATTACCATTACAGTCAACACGAATTAAACTGTGGCTGCCACCACTGACCACAATCCTTTTATTTTATTTTTTGCCTTATGCTTACCGATTTAATTATATCACAGGAAATTCTTTCTCTGCTATCGAATTTAGCAGTTGCATTTATCACAGCTGTGAAATATGAAATCTTTCACCTTACGTACATAACTAAACAAACTAAGTAATATTTTGTTTTGGATGTTCACCTGGGTTGTCGACGTCGAGAATAATTCTTCTGATACTTCCAAAAGCTGTAAATTATAACGCCTTAAATGGAAAACTGTTAGTTACCGTGAGTACTGTGCTTAGTACATTGAGGAGATAAAAATAATGGGATAGCGACATGCACATATACAGATTGCAGCAGTATCACGTAGGCAAGTTATAGAAGTGCGCGGATCTGTCAGTTGCACTCAAGTGATTCATTTGGAAAGATTCCCAATGTTATTACGGCTGCACGACAGGAATTAACAGACCTTGGACGCGGAGTGGTAGTTTGACCTAGACACATGGGACATTTCATTTCGAATATCGTTAGGGAATTCAATGTTCCGAAATCCACAGTGTCAATTTCTGACATTACCTCGCAGCGCAGTGGCCGAGGGCGTTCACTTAACGACCGAGAACAGCGGCGAAGAGTCGTCAGTGATAATTGGAAGCAAGACATTGTGAAATAACCGCAGAAATCAATGTGGGACCTGGGCTATGGCAGCAGACGACCGACCGAGTGCGTTTTCTAACAGAATGAAATCACCTGCAGCGCCTCTACTGGGCCCGTGACGATATCAGTTGGATCCTAGTCGACTGTAAAACTGTGGCCTCGTCAGATGAGTCCCGATTTCAGTTGGTAAGAGCTGATGGTAGGTTTCGGTTGTGGCGCAGATCTCACGAAGCCATGGAAAATGTGTGTGTGAATTCTTAAGGGACCAAACTGCTGAGGTCATCGGCCCCTAAACTTACAGACTACTTAAAGTAACTTAAGCTAAGAACAAAACATACACACGGTCTTCGGTTGCTTGCAGATGAAGCTGTCGTCTATCGAGTAATAAAGTCATCAGAAGATCAAAACAAACTGCAAAACGATTTAGAAAAGGTATCTGAATGGTGTGAAAAGTGACAGATGACCCTAAATAACGAAAAGTGTGAGGTCATCCACACGCGTGCTAAAAGGAACTCGTTGAACTTAAGTTACACGATAAATCAGTCTAATCTAAAAGCCGTAAATTTTACTAAATACCTAGGTGTTACAATTACGAACAACTTGAACTGGAAGGAACACACAGAAAATGTTGTGGGGAAGGCTAACCAAAGACTGCGTTTTATTGGCAGGACAATTAGAAAATGTAACAGACTGTAAGACCTTCGGTACACACACCATCAGATATCTGACTTGTCGCTCTAACGAAGTAGGCGAGTGTCAGCAATATGTCTCGTGGTCTTATCGTGGCGTGTTTATCTTCTGCCGTTAGGTCAGACGATAGAAATGCCACTTGCACGCTTAGAGTAGCAGATTGACGGTGACCAACTTTAAACAGAACTTGATTAATTTTCACACACATTTATTAAAATAATAAAAAACATAGACCTTACTTAACTTGATTCTGGATGCTATTTACAATTGACAATCTGAAGTTCCTTTGGTCTTGGTACGTTAATCTTATTCTCACATATCACTGATACTTGACAAAGTGTCTGTACATTTATCTTCATGGCTATGCAAAGGAATATGATAATCTTATTAGGCGCAGACTGAAACTTGACTATAGACTGGTACAGACTAATGCAGACTGTTACAGACTGATGCAGACTGACTAATCGGAGGTCTGTACACTCGTTATAATACCTCGCGCGTTCAGGTATCACTGCGCGAGTGTGATCCGCGAGGAGAAAAGGTTCTACGTTAGCAGCAATCTCATTGACTGCGTTACATATTAATACGCGGTTCGGCGGAAGCAGAATTTGGTCCATCTCTAAGACAGCGCCATCTCGTAGTGCAGAGACGGACGAGCGCTGCGCCTGCGCTGTTCCGCTTAGCGAGGCGCGCTCTATTGGGAAAGCTGTCTACGCGCTGACTACGCGGAACTATGTACACAACACAGACCTACTAAGGAGACTGCCTACACTACGCATGTCCGTCCTCTTTCAGAATACTGCTGCGCAGTGAGGGATTCTTACCTGATGGGACTGACGGAGTACATCGGAAAAGTTCAAAGAAAGGCAGCACGTTTTGTATTATCGCGAAATATGGGAGAGAGTGTCATAGAAATGATACAGGATTTGGGCTGGACATCATTAAAAGAAAGGCGTTTTTCGTTGCGACGGAATCTTCTCATGAAATTCCAATCACCAACTTTCTCCTCGGAATGCAAAAATATTTTTTTGACACTGACCTACTTAGGGAGGAACGATCACCACGATAAAATAGGGAAATCAGAGCTCGTACGGAAAGACATAGGTGTTCATTCTTTCCGCGCGGTATATGAGATTGAAATAATACAGAAATGTGAAGGTGGTTCGATGAACCCTCTGCCAGGTACTTAAATGTGATTTGCAGAGTATCCGTGTAGATGTAGATGTAGACACCCAAGCCTGAGGAAGGACTCGAATCTGCGGCGGGAGGGGCCACGCAATCCGTGACATAGCGCCTCAAACCGCGCGGACACTCAGGGCCACACGGAGCCATGGACCCAAGTTGTCATCAAAGCTGTGTGCAAGCTGGTAGTGACTCCACAATGGTGCACGCTGTGTTTACATGGAATGGACTGGGTCCTCTAGTCTCAATGAACCAATCACTGACTGTAAATGACTATGTTCATCTATTTGGGGACCATTTGCAGCCGTTCATAGATTCCATATTTTCAAACCACGATGGAATTTTTATGGGTGCCATGTCACCGGACCACAACTACGCGTGATTCGTTTGGAGACGCTTCCAGATAATTCGAGCGAATGATTTGGCCATCCTAATTGCCAGATATGAAACTCATCGAACGTTTACGGGATACAATAGAGAAGTCAGTTCGTGCATGAAATCCTGCACAGGCAACAGTTTCACAATTTTGTAGGGAGCACATTTTGCTCATGTAGGAGCGATCTAGATGCTTGTAAAACAATAAACTGGTAGCCAAGATCGCAGGAATTCTTTTTATTCCATGATTACCGGTTTCGGCGAAACTAAAGCCGCCATCATGGGATCTAGGGAGGACAGAAGCCACTGCAAAAGTGGGCTTGGATTCCACTTATATACCATGTACACATATAAATTTAGTTACATACCTTAGGACTTATACAGGTTACAACATCAAGGCAAACAGTGGTTATATTAATAGTTGCCTATAACACGCAGGCCTTACAAAATTGTCGTAAGTAGCACTTAGGCGTCCAAGAGAGATGACAATTATAAATGTTAAGTGCCTCCATCACATACAAGCGCAAGCTAGGTACTACCGCAACTCCGGCTCTGTTCTTACACTACAGGCCGCGTCGCGAGATGGCGCTAGCAGAAGAGGCGCCAATGAATGTCACAGCTCGCTTCATAACAGGCACTGCGTATGTTGTAACAATACGTCATTTTGTAACTCCGCTGTTCTCATGAAATTTGCATTTGCTTTTCGATATGTCATATATGTGCCCAGGCAGATGTGCAATTGCGTAGGTCTGCAGCTTTCATAAGTTTTGTATACGTTTCCGTGATACAGTAATCGCTAGAATTATGTACAAGCGCTAATGACGTAGCGTTATCACACACGATGAACCTGTTATGACGCGATCTGTGACATTCATTGGCGGCTCTTCCGCTAGCGCCATCTCGCGACGCGGCCTGTAGTGTAAGAACAGAGCCGGAGTTGAGGTAGTATCTAGCTTGCGCTTGTATGTCATGGAGACACTTAACGTTTATAATGTCATCTCTCTTGGACGCCTAAGTGCTACTTACGACAATTTTGTAAGGCCTGCGTATTATAGGCAACTATTAATATCACCATTGTTTGCTTTGATGTTGTAACCTGTAACTATTCTAAGGTATGTAACGAAATTTATATGTATACATGTTATATAAGTGGAATCCAAGCCCACTTTTATATCCTCTACACCTCCCGCCGTCTTGAACCCCCTCACCTCCTGGTTGCTCCTCTCCTCTCCTCTCCCATCCCCGCCCCCCTGCCACGTCTTCACCGTTGTGTCCCCCCTACCCTCCATCTCTACACCCTACATCTCCTTTCCCAAGGTGGCTTTCATCAACTCCCCCTCCCGGATGATGCCCTCTCTCCCTCCATTTATCCTTCCTATCAACTCTGATCCTCACCCCCCTTCTTTCCTCCGTCCTTTCCCTGGGCTCCCTCTTCCTCCCCCCTTCCATCCTGTGTTTTCTCCCCGCCTCTCCTCTCCCTATCTCTTCCCCCCCCCCCGAGTCCTTTTGTACTCCCCTCCTCTGCCTTCCCCACTCCCTGGCACATCTGCTCAGCACCCCCCACCCCTCTTATGGATCCTCCTCTTCCATTGGCTCCTTTCCCCCCTCCCCCTTCACTTTTCCTCTCCTTCCCCCCCCCTTTTTTCCCCGTCATCTACCCAGTTTCCCCCACCTGCTCTCGGGTGTGGTACGTCATATTTGTGCCAACTTTTAGTGCAGTGTTTAAGTGAGTGTTCCGCGTTGTGCGTCCTTCCACAGTGTTGTGAACAGAAATCATGCTGTCGCTGGGTGTGCTTTTTATATCTCTTGAGAACAGAACCCAGACTGTCGTCATACTTTTTAATTGTCTGTGTATTATTTTTCTGCTTCGTGTGTAATTTATTAGCATCATCCACGCCGTGTTTTATGTTTTAAGCTCCAGAATTTTCTGCCATTTTACCTTTAAGTCACCGATTTTATCGCCAACTGTTATTATTTTTTTATTATGTTCATCTTTTTACAACAAATTCTGTAGGCTGAAGAGCGGCGTAATAAGCTGCTGACAGCCCGCCCCCTTTAGGAGGAATCGAAACTCAATAAAGGAAAAAAAAAACACTTTTATAATGTTTTTGTTCTCCCTAGATCCGATGATGGCGCCCTTAGTTTCGCCGAAACCGGTAATCATGGAATAAAAAGAATTCCTGCGATCTTGGCTACCAGTTTATTGTTTTACTTTCACAATTATGGACGGCTGTAGAGGCAGCATTGCTCAGTATTTCTGGAGGGAACTTCCGACGACTTCTTGTGTCCCTGCCACGACGAGTTTCTGCACTACGCCGGGCAAATGAAAGTCCGATACCATATTAGTAGGTATCCCATGATTTTTGTCTCCACCGTGTTTAATACCTTTAATGAAAAACTCTTTGTTACCTTGAACACGGTTATTAAAATTCCTCTTTCACACTATTTAATCAAAGCAGGCTGTTAAATTCGCTTCCCACGTCCGGGTTCCCGAGTTCGATTCCCGGCGGGGTCAGGGATTTTCTCTGCCTCGTGATGACTGGGTGTTGTGTGATGTCCTTAGGTTAGTTAGTTTTAAGTAGTTCTAAGTTCTAGGGGACTGATGACCATAGATGTTAAGTCCCATAGTGCTCAGAGCCAATTTTTTTGTTTAATTCGTTGCGCTTATCGCATGTTGTTCTCGGATTTTGATTGTAGTCTAAATTCAGCAAGACAGACACTCCACATATTTCCTCCGGGTGCGTCATGCCCAGATGAAACCAATCACGGCTGATTACACACCACAGAGCTACAAAGCTGCGTGATTGTTATTTGTCAAGTTCCACCAATTATTCTGAGTAGCGCCACATATTTTCCATGGGGAATACGATAGGCAGGTACAACAGACTAACCGAGCTGCGACAATGTCCTGAGTGCACGTATTCTTCATCGTCCAAAATTACGTCTCTGAAATGCCGGTCTACCGATGTTGCGTCTACGTCCACCATTACAAATAAACTACTTCTTTCTGCAGATCCAAGCAACATTTCTCAGTAAAACTCGTGGCAGTTCACTAATACACTCCTGGAAATGGAAAAAAGAACACATTGACACCGGTGTGTCAGACCCACCATACTTGGCTCCGGACACTGCGAGAGGGCTGTACAAGCAATGATCACACGCACGGCACAGCGGACACACCAGGAACCGCGGTGTTGGCCGTCGAATGGCGCTAGCTCCGCAGCATTTGTGCACCGCCGCAGTCAGTGTCAGCCAGTTTGCCGTGGCATACGGAGCTCCATCGCAGTCTTTAACACTGGTAGCATGCCGCGACAGCGTGGACGTGAACCGTATGTGCAGTTGACGGACTTTGAGCGAGGGCGTATAGTGGGCATGCGGGAGGCCGGGTGGACGTACCGCCGAATTGCTCAACACGTGGGGCGTGAGGTCTCCACAGTACATCGATGTTGTCGCCAGTGGTCGGCGGAAGGTGCACGTGCCCGTCGACCTGGGACCGGACCGCAGCGACGCACGGATGCACGCCAAGACCGTAGGATCCCACGCAGTGCCGTAGGGGACCGCACCGCCACTTCCCAGCAAATTAGGGACACTGTTGCTCCTGGGGTATCGGCGAGGACCATTCGCAACCGTCTCCATGAAGCTGGGCTACGGTCCCGCACACCGTTAGGCCGTCTTCCGCTCACGCCCCAACATCGTGCAGCCCGCCTCCAGTGGTGTCGCGACAGGCGTGAATGGAGGGACGAATGGAGACGTGTCGTCTTCAGCGATGAGAGTCGCTTCTGCCTTGGTGCCAATGATGGTCGTATGCGTGTTTGGCGCCGTGCAGGTGAGCGCCACAATCAGGACTGCATACGACCGAGGCACACAGGGCCAACACCCGGCATCATGGTGTGGGGAGCGATCTCCTACACTGGCCGTACACCACTGGTGATCGTCGAGGGGACACTGAATAGTGCACGGTACATCCAAACCGTCATCGAACCCATCTTTCTACCATTCCTAGACCGGCAAGAGAACTTGCTGTTCCAACAGGACAATGCACGTCCGCATGTATCCCGTGCCACCCAACGTGCTCTAGAAGGTGTAAGTCAACTACCCTGGCCAGCAAGATCTCCGGATCTGTCCCCCATTGAGCATGTTTGGGACTGGATGAAGCGTCGTCTCACGCGGTCTGCACGTCCAGCACGAACGCTGGTCCAACTGAGGCACCAGGTGGAAATGGCATGGCAAGCCGTTCCACAGGACAACATCCAGCATCTCTACGATCGTCTCCATGGGAGAATAGCAGCCTGCATTGCTGCGAAAGGTGGATATGCACTGTACTAATGCCGACATTGTGCATGCTTTGTTGCCTGTGTCTATGTGCGTGTGGTTCTGTCAGTGTGATCATGTGATGTATCTGACCCCAGGAATGTGTCAATAAAGTTGCCCCTTCCTGGGACAATGAATTCACGGTGTTCTTATTTCAATTTCCAGGAGTGTATATACCGTGTGTTCGTATGTGCATAACGTCCAAAGTATGAATACAGTTAAACAGATTCCACTGCACGAAGAAAACGGTACATACCTCCGCTCTTCTGGTAATTTCGATGTGTACCGTCTTTCACGTTAACTGTCGCATTAGAGAGACAGTTTTCAGTCATTCTGTAACTATTTTTTTCAAGTCATAGTATTATCCGTTATGGACTGTATAATTTCACATTCATTTTCCATTGGCTAATTTCGGATTTTTAGTCATTATTCAGATAACCTCTATGAAACATGTTGCTGCAGATGTGCCACGCACGTCAGTTTACCAGCCTGCATGTAGAGACTTATAAATACTAACGTGTTCACTGAGAATCCACACCTTTTGATGGGTCAATGTCAAATTTATTCTCGTTGAATGGCCATCATGCACATTGGTGAACTGATTGATTTGCGTGCTACATATATTACGATATGTTACACAGAGGTTATCTCACTGTTACTTAATAATTACTAAAAGTACAAAACTGGCCAATAGGAAATAAATTAGAAACTGTACAGCCCATAAAGGACAACGTTTCAACTTGAAAAACATATTGAGGCTGCGAAATCATCTGCAAACAAAGCTAATCCGTAAATGCATAATTGATTGACGAAACATACAATATAACAGAGGTGTTTACATACAGGTATTGAAACTTTTAAAATGGAAAACTGAATGAAAATACAAAAGTTCGTAATAGGTGTATTTATTGAATCGTATAGAGACTCACACAACCGGTTTTGCAACTTTTAAGTTACGCCTTCATATGTACCTGTACTGAAATTTTTATTAGTTAATAGACTGATAGTGGAAAAATGAAGTTACCTGGGATATTTCCAAAGTACTGTGTGAATAAATTTAAATAAGGAAGAAAATCTTATGCATTTGGTTAGGAAATTCGGTGTGGATCACATATGCCCCACAAAGAACGGGGCTATTCGTATTTAATACATGAGATTTGTAATATCATACTAAAAGATGGTTACTTACAGCTCTTTTTCATATGTCGCAGGGAGCTATTACTGCATGCCGCAGAGTAACAGTTGGTGTGGCTTTGTCCTATGGCATAGGGAGCCATTACAGAACGCCGCAGAGTGGGGTGGAAAAATTCTCAGCCTTCCTCAAATGGTAAAACCATCATTAATGATGAATGTCCAATCTATAAAAGTGACGGAATGAAATTAGGAATCAGGAAGTGATCCCTGACTAAAAACGCAATGAAGTGGTAAAAAAAAAAAAGGGAGAAGTCTTGTTTGTGTATGTTGTTACACGTTACATGAGACTGTCCCAGCTCTTTTTTACTTTAGTTACCAGTTCACTGTCTTTTTCAGTTAAGGATCAGTTTGCGATTCACTATTCCATTCCTTTACTTTTATTGAGTGGACATTCCTCACTGATGATGATTTTACCACTTGGAGAACGTTGAGAATTTGCCGGCCGGGATAGCCGGGCGGTTATAGGCGCCTCAGTGTGGAACCGCGCGACCGCTACGGTCGCAGGTTCGAATCCTGCTTCCGGCATGGATGTGTGTGATGTCCTTGAGTTGGTTAGGTTTAAGTAGTTCTAAGTTCTAGGGGACTGATGACCTCAGCTGTTAAGTCCATAGTGCTCAGAGCCATTTGAACCAAGGTTGAGAATGTCGCCACCCCACTCTGTGACATTCTGTAATAACTCCCTATTCCATATGATATTCCACAGTAAGTAACAATCTTTTGACATAAAATTAAAACTCTTATTTATTATATACGAAAAGGCCCATTCTTTGCGAGGAGCATGTGATTCACGCGTAATTTTGTAATCAGGTGCATAATATTTTGTTCTTAATTCAAATATATTCACTCGGTACTTTGCAAATATCTGAGATAACTTCATTTCACAATTATCAGAGTACTAATTTATAAAAATTTCTGTACAGATATACGCCAGAAGATGCAGCTTAAAAGTTACAAAACCGGTCGTGTCACATCAATAAATACGTCTATTGCAGATGATTGGAATTTCATTAAGTTTTATAATTTAAAAGTTTTAATGCCTATATGTAAACACCTGTATTAAACTATATATGTGGTCAATCAATTAGCAATAATTACTTTAGCTCTGGCTGATCTAGTTTTAATGTAACTGGTTCTGTGACAGTTCTTTAACTACACGGAGTATGTCACATTTCATCCACTGATTCAACTACATACTGAGTTAACAAAAGTCATGGGATACCTCCTGATAGTGTCGTACCTTCTTTTGCCAGCCGGCCGAAGTGGCCGTGCGGTTAAAGGCGCTTCAGTCTGGAACCGCAAGACCGCTACGGTCGCAGGTTCGAATCCTGCCTCGGGCATGGATGTTTGTGTTGCCCTTAGGTTTAACTAGTTCTAAGTTCTAGGGGACTAATGACCTCAGAAGTTGAGTCCCATGGTGCTCAGAGCCATTTGAACCAATCTTCTTTTGCCCGGCGTATTTGCAGCATCTGGAACTGGGATGGCTCGACATGTCATTGGAAGTCCCCTGCAGAAATACTGAGCCATGGTGCCCTTATAGCTGTCCATGATAGCGAAATTGTAGCCAGTGCAGTAACTTGAGCACGAACTGATGTCTGGATTATGTGCCATAGACGTTCGATGGGATTCATGTCGGACGATATGGCTGGCCAAATCATTCGTTCGAACTGTCCAGAATGTTCATCAATTCAGTCGCAAGCAATTGCAGCCCGATGACATGGTGCGTTGTTACACGTAAAAATTTCGTGTTTGGGAACATGAAGCCATGAATGGCTGCAAATGGTCTCCAAGTAGCCGAACGTAACCATTTCAAGTCAATGATCGGTTTGCTCAGAGGACTCAGTCCATTCCATGTAAACACAACCCACACCATTAAGAAGTCGCCCCTGGTAGCTTATTGGTCAGCGCGACGGAATGTCGTACCTGAGGGCCCGGGTTCGATTCCCGACTGGGTCAGAGTTTTCTCCGCTGAGGGACTGGGTGTCGTGCTGTCCCTCTCTACATCATTTCATCCCCATCGGCACGCAAGTCGCCGAAGTGGCGTCAACTTGAAAGACTTGCACCAGGCGAGCGGTCTGCCCGACGGAAGGCCCTATCCACACGGCATTTCCATACCATTAAGGAGTCACCACCAGCGTACACACTGCCTTGTTGACAACTTGGGCCCACGACTTCGTAGGGTCTGCGCTACACCCGAAACCTCCCGTCAGCTCTTACTAACGGAAAACGGGACTCATCTGACCAGGCTACAGTCCTCCAGTCATTTGGGGTCCGACCGATGTGGTCACAACCCCAGGCGAGGAGCTGCTGACGATGACTTGCTGTTAGCAAAGGCACTCGCGTTGATTGTATCTTTCCATAGTTCATTAATGCCAAATTTCGCCACACGTTTGTCGTACGGCCTACACTGTTTTCTGCGGTTATTTCCCACAGTGTTGCTTGTTGGTTGCCACTGAAAACTCAATTGTTAAGTGAAGGACGTCACCCCCTACGTTGTCCGTGGCGAGAGGTAATGCCCGAAATTTGGTATTCTCGGCACACTCTTAATACTGAATTTCCTAATGATTTCCAAATAAAATTACCTATGTGTCTACCTCCAACTACTATTCCCCGTTCACGGTCTGTGAAATCCGGTTGTGCGGCTACAAACAAATCTGAAAGCTTTTTCAAATAAATAACTGTAGTATAAATGACAGCTCTTCCAATGTAAAGCCCTTTTACACTATTGGCCATTAAAATTTCTACACCAAGAAGAAATGCAGATGATAAACGGGTATTCATTGGACAAATATATTATACTGGACCGTATCTGTGATTACATTTTCACGCAATTTGGGTGCATAGATCCTGAGAAATCAGTACCCAAAACAACCACCTCTGGCCGTAATAACGGCCTTGATACGCCTGGGCATTGAGTCAAACAGAGCTTGGAGGGCGTGTACAGGTACAGCTGCCCGTGCAGCTTCAACACGATACCACAGTTCATCAAGAGTACTGACTGGCGTATTGTGACGAGCCAGTTGCTCGGACGCCATTCAGCAGACGTTTTCGATTGGTGAGAGATCTGGAGAATGTGCTGGACAGGGCAGCAGTCGAACATTTTCTGTGTCCAGAAAGGCCCGTTCTGGACTTGCAACATGAGGTCGTGCATTATCCTGCTGAAATGTAGGGTTTCGCAGGCATCGAATGAAGGGTAGACCCACGGGTCGTAACACATCTGAAATGTAGCTTCCACTGTTCAAAGTGCCGTCAATGCGAACAAGAGGTGGCCGAGACCTGTAACCAATGTCACCCCATACCGTCACGCCGGGTGATACGCCAATATGGCGATGACGAATACACGCTTCCAATGTGCGTTCACCGCGATGTCGCGAAACACGGGTGCGACCATCATGGTGCTGTAAACAAAACCTGGATTCATCCGAAAAAATGACGTTTTGCCATTCGTGCACCCAGGTTCGTCGTTGAGTACACCATTACAAGCGCTCGTGTCTGTGATGCAGCGTCAAGGATAACCGCAGCCATGGTCTCCGAGCTAATAGTCCATGTTGCTGCAAACGTTGTCCAACTGTTCGTGCAGATGGTTGTTGTCTTGCAAAAGTCCCCATCTGTTGATTGAGGGATCGAGACGTAGCTGCACGATTCGTTACAGCCATGCGGATAAGATGCAGGTCATCTCGACTGCTAGTGATACGAGGCCGTTGGGATCCAGCACGGCGTTCCGTGTTACCCTCCTGAACCCACCGTTCCCATATTCTGCTAACAGTCATTGGATCTCGACCAACGCGAGCAGCAATGTCGCGATACGATAAACCGCAATCGCGATATGCTACGATCCGACCTTTATCAAAGTCGGAAATGTGATGGTACGCATTTCTCTTCCTTACACGAGGCATCGTAACAACGTTTCACCAGGCAACGCCGGTCAACTGCTGTTTGTGTATGAGAAATCGGTTGGAAACTTTCCTCATGTCAGCACGTTGTAGGTGTCGCACCGGCGCCAACCTTGTGTGAATGCTCTGAAAAGCTAATCATTTGCATATCACAGCATCTTCTTCCTGTCGGTTAAATTTCGCGTCTGTAGCATGTCATCTTCGTGGTGTAGCAAGTTTAATGGTCAGTACTGTATACGTTGTGTATGCGATACTACGGACATTTGTATATGTGCACATCTCTATCCCATGACTTTTGCCACCTCAGTGTAATGGATGGACACGAAATCTTCTTTGCTGTTGAACATTTTCGACAAGAAGTTATAGTGAATCACTGTCCTGTGCTCATGAAGACAACATGCGTGACCCGACCACCTAGAGTCCCCTCAAAGAGCAGCCACAGTGCCATTTGACCACGTCCTATGCGTGCCGCGTCAAATGCCCACCGCCGCCGGACAATCTCACCGCGGCATTTCTGTCTGCACTGCGACCTAGGCCGCAGATTTTGTTGCTAGTGTTGTCCGTTGACTGGCAGGCCAGAGGAAAGATATCGATAGCTTTCGTGTAATTGAATCATACGTTTCTGTATAGCTCCGTATCTTATCGCACCGTGCAGCGTGAGCGAAACGGAGCAGTAGTCTCGTAGTACCGCTGGCGCTACGCTTTTTGTTGGTGCTCTGTCAGCTTTCCGGGTGAGCTACATACAGTTTGTGTGTGTGTGTGTGTGTGTGAGAGAGAGAGAGAGAGAGAGAGAGAGAGAGGGAGGGAGGGAGTGGTGGGAGGGGGATGGTGGGGGAGAGGGGGGAGGCAATGGGGGGTAGGTGGCCAGCCGCATGCACGCGTCGCAGCCCCAATGTGCCCCGTTAGGCCCGAAGCTAACGACCGTGCCCTGCCGCCGCAGCGGAAATTCGAATAAAAAGCGGTGTCGTGATGGACGTGCCATGCATAAACATTAGCTAATCGCTGGACGCAGAAATAAAAGGTCCGCCTCATACGTAGTTGGCGCGTGACTGGTATTCCCCACAGGAAACGTTGCATGTATTAAGCTATTTGTGGTCATCACTATGCTTGATTGCATTTTTCAGCTTCCTAGCAGAGTAAATAATTCTATTTTCCGTTCAGTATTTCGGCATTTTGACCGACACGTCTTCTTTAGATACTTTCAGGAGCGGCCATTTCTTTGCCTGTTGTCTGGACTAAATGCAGACTATCATTTTTTTCTTATAATTGTTTCAGGACGCGCCTGAACCCATCTAGCACTACACAGAGTACTTTGGCTAGCCTTTCTCTCTTCCAATATTTCTTACACCTTTTTGTTACGAGCCTGTTTCCTTGTTTCAAGTCTAATTGTCAAGGTCTTCTTCATCAGATTTTCTTCCTAATCAGTATACCCCTCTTCAAATTTAGATGTAAAAACATTATGTTCTGGATATCTTTGCTTACAATGTTTCGAATATTGAGCTAGTGATCTATTTTTAGATGTTCAGAGAAATGGTCGTACGAGGGTCATTTCAAAAGTTATGAGCACTTTAATACAAAATTGAAGAAAATAATTCATTTAACAAAATACCATTACACACGTTGAGCATAATTTCCAATCTTGCTTATGACAGCTTCCCAACGTTTTGGCAACTTCTGTGTTCCAGATAGGGAACCTTCATTATTGAGCTGCCTGATTGTTCGGGTTACAACATTGGAAGCTCCATCAGTGGCGACAAGAGACTTCTGTTCTGGCTCAAAATTCTTGTATCTGGGTTTCAGAAAGTGAAATAATCCTTCTGAGAAACTATTTTTCTTCAGTTCGATAATGTTTAAGCATTTCTTCTGCAATTCTTTTACGGCCTACTTTCTTGTCTTCACTCACATAAACTTCTATCACCTTTAACTTTTCAGTTACGATCTTTTAAATTAAAATGACAGACATTCCGGCCTCATATGCAATTTCCACACATGTGTTTCGTCGACCCTCTCTCAAAATGTCATTAACAATAACAGTTGATGGGCTTCCACTTCTTTGATTGTCCTGAGGAAATCAGAAGACCATTGTAATACTGTGCTACGATCCGCTACACTACTCCCATACACCTATCTCAAAGTGTTGTAAGTTTCTATAGGATATTTTCCACGTAGGGATTCGATTTTGATGTAGGAACGACGGTCGTTGCGTGTAATCTGAGGTGACTCGGTTTCAAAGTCCATTTGGAAACTGAATTACTCACGAGACAACCACGCGAACCAGCAAACACTTATACGACCGTCACGCCTGAGGTCTCGCTCACAACTGAAGTGAATTTCAACTTGCCCACACCGCCGTAACGGTCACGCATGCGCAGTGTGTAGGACTTTTGAAATGACTCTCGTATATGCGCTCGCTGTCATATCTCCAAGTAGATTATTAGTTTTTATTTATTATTTTTTTCCACGTGGGAATGAACCCATTTAGGACTGCACACAGTAATAGCTAATTCTGGTTGTGCTTCTTCTTCCTTTCGTAGTTTTTTGTGAGCTTGCTTCCTCCTTTCATATTTTCTTCTTCCGTTTTTCTTCATGATCAACTTCCCACATTCCACCTGTAAATGAAACAAATTTTCTGTTCCAGATACCTTCTAGTGTGATCCCTGCCTATTGCAGATCATTTTATTATTTCCCCAATCAATCTCTGCCTCTGATTTTGCTTAACTCTTGGATTCATGACATTCTGTTACTTTTCTTGTAAGTATATCTGTCTTCAGCGTCTTGCTATGAACGTAAAATTTTAATCTAAGTTTTCTGACGTCACTGTGAATGTTTGTGTAGACTTTCTGTTTGGTGTCTTGCTCGCTTCTTACCCTGAATGGAAGAGCTATAAATTTATTTTCTATATCTGCTTTCTCGTTGACACTGTCAGGTAGATACATTCTGGTTTGTTGACGGACTTGTAATGTTTCAGTTTAATGTGTTCGGAGGGTCACTTCTTTTTGTAGATACAGTGTGTAATGTGGTATGCTGTTTCCTCTTTCTCATCAAACTTTATTAACTATATTTTCAGTTCCATTTTCTTAAATTACTTCAACAGGGCATTAAACTGTTTATTTTTATTTCGCTCGACTTTGCCACACTTTGTTTCCATGTGTTTTGGTGTTTCTTTTCTGCATTGTAGTTCATTACCTTTTTTTGTTTTTTTGTTTTTTGATCAGATATTATGTATCAGACTGCATGAATTCAGCAAGTTTAGAAGTCATATACATGAAAGCACGGCAGGTAAATTTTACTTCGGCATGACGACTCAATCACTTAGGCACACACGCACGCACGCGCACACGCACACGCTCGCCCCCCCCCCCCCCTTCCCGCCCTCCACCATCTACAGAATGAGATAGATGTGGGTTACGATACCAAACAGCCGATGGCTGATTATTCTTTTATATCTACAGCAGCCAGAGTATATCTTGAATCAATTCAACCGCAGTTAAACCTATGTTAGTATGCAATAAATTGTGAATAAAGCTATAAATATATTGGAATAATCAAATCTTTAATATGGATTCGCCATTGACAGCTGCACTCAAAGCGAGAAGAACCATTAATCGCTAATCCTTCGTGACTGAATAGCTGCAATGACTATTAACAGGTATAAAGAGCACCAACCGCTGCAGATGATAGGATATAGCCGCTTTTATAGTCAATTTTTGTTGAGAAATTCCCATTGCTGAGCCGCACTGGTCCCCTCTACGCTGCATGAAATTTGCTGGTATCTCCTGACGCACAATTTCAGTCTGTTTCTAAATTTATATGCCAATGGCAGGGAAACCTGGAACTGTGAACAGATCTGGTTCTTATTGAATAAAATACTCCCCGTTATTTCATTTAACTAATAATAAAGTGTTCATATAAATGGCGGAACGGCCTTCAAAAATTAGCCCTACAATCACTGATGTAGTTAATATCATTTATACAACCACACTGGAAAGCTCATGGTACCGTGTCCCAACCGACGTTCTTATTTGTGGCAACATTAGACCATTTAGTTACACTACTCGCCATTAAAATTGCTACACCACAAACATGACGTGCTACAGACGCGAAATTTAACCAGCTGGAAGAAGATGCTGTGATGTGCAAATGATTAGCTTTTCAGAGCATTCACACAAGGTTGGCGCCGGTGGCGACACCTACAACGTGCTGACATTAGGAAAGTTTCCAACCGATATCTCATACACAAACAACAGTTGACCGGCGTTGCCTGGTGAAACGCTGTTGTGATGCCTCGTGTAAGGAGGAGAAATGCGTACCACCATGTTTCTGACATTGATAAAGGTCGGATTGTAGCCTATAGCGATTGCGGTTAATCGTACCGCGACATTGCTACTCGCGTTTGTCGAATCCAATGAATGTTAGCAGAATATGGAATCGGTGGGTTCAGGAGGGTAATACCGAACGCCGTGCTGGATCCCAACGGCCTCGTATCACTGGCAGTCAAGATGACAGGCATATTTTCCGCATGGCTGTAACGGATCGTACAGCCACGTCTCGATCCCTGAGTCAACAGATGGGGACGTTTGCAAGACAACAACCATCTGCACGAACAGTTGGACGACGTTTGCAGCAACATGGACTATTAGCTCGGAGACCATGGCTGCGGTTATCCTTGACGCTGCATCACAGACAGGAGCGCCTGCTATGGTGTACTCAACGACGAAGCTGGGTGTACGAATGGGAAAACGTCATTATTTCGGTTGAATCCAGGTTATGTTTATAGCATCATGATGGTCGCATCCATGTTTGGCGACAACGCTGTGAACGCACATTGGAAGCGTGTATTCGTCATCGCCATACTGGCGTATCACCCGGCGTGATGGGTGCCATTGGTTACACGTCTCGGTCACCTCTTGTTCGCATTGACGGAAGTATGAACAGTGGACGTTACATTTCAGATGTGTTACGACTCGTGGCTGTACCCTTCATTCGATCCCTGCGAAACCCTACATTTCAGCAGGATGATGCACGACCGCATGGTGCAGGTCCTGTACGGGCCTTTCTGGATACAGAAAATGTTCGACTGTTGCCCGGGCCAGCACATTCTCCAGATCTCTCACCAACTGAAAACGTCTGGTCAATGGTGGCCGAGGAGCTGGCTCGTCACAATACACCAGTCACTACTCTTGATGAACTGTGCTATCGCGTAGAAGCTGCATTTTTGACTCTTCCCAGACATATCAAGGCCGTTATTACGGCCAGAGGTGGTTGTTCTGGGTATTGATTTCTCAGGATCAATTCACCCAAATGGCGTGAAAATGTAATCACATGTCATTTCTAGTATTATATATTTGTCCAATGAATACCCGTTTATCATCTGCATTTCTTCTTGGTGTAGTAATTTTAATGGCCAGTAGCGTATTTATATAACCAGACTGGGAAAATCATGGTACCGTGTCCCAACCGACGTTCTTATTTCTGACATCTGTAGACCGTTCAGTTATTTGAAACATTTCCTTGATATATAATGTAGCCATAATTATACCATTAATTAAATGAAACAAATAACTTTTGGTTCCTGGATGCTAAACTGTCCCATCGATTAGTTCCTACACACAAGTAAGCACATCTCATAATGCGTTGTGAGTCTTACCACAAGATATAACACAAGCAGTTTCAATATTACAGGCGTCTTAATACCGACAAACAAACGAGAAACTATACCACCCGCCAAAATGTAATGAACTTATGAGAACTGTATCTGACATTTGATCTCAAAATTACCGCAGTAGCCTCGGATATTTGATCTCAAAATTACCGCAGTAACCTCGGATACATTGTATAATCATTTCGTAAGTCATCTGTTCCGTTGACGTGTAGGTGAAGCCCACATGAGATTTGCTGCATTAAGATCGAGCTGTTATTCATGGAATCAACATAAAATCTTCTCAGTGTCCAAATGGTCATTTGTCAGGTCGCTGCGAATAATGTTCTAGCAATTTTGTCGTATAAGCGCCGGCAACAGATTAACTTTTTAAAACGAAATACACGAATGTCAGTGGAAGGTAACTGTACAAAAAAAGAGGCCAAGAGGTAAGGAAACAGCTGCTGTAAAATGACTATTCATGATGCGGATTTCTTCAACAGGCCGTATCCTATGTAAATTCCAATCTCTGGCCAACTGTTGACGACCATAACGACCGTAGTAAAAAAAAGGAAGAGAGAGAGAGAAAGAAAGACTGTCTCGCTATATGAAATGTACGTAGCAATATATACGGCTGACATCACTAATTATAAACAGAAGAGATGGTATTACGCGGTGACAGCCGTTACTACTACGGATATGTACAACACGTGTTAATAATTACAGCAGAATTAGCAATTTGTACGCAATGGAGGAATTAATAAAGGATCAGGCCAATTGGCGGAATTCGTGTTATATCTGCGCACGTCACTCTTCATTAGCGAGACACAAATGCGTTTTCCTCTCACGCCTCGTTGTACACCTACCAGTTTTGGCCGAGAATGGCACTCACGACTACGCCACCGGTAAGGTCCAAGGTAAACTGCCAGCCGACATCCTGCGCTTTGGCCTTTTTTAATGTCAGGAATAAAACGATTTATTTTGCTGGTTGTCTGCCGCGTGTCAACTGTCAGCGCCATCTCCATAGGTCACAATAAAGGCCGCTAGCAAGTGCTGAACATTCAGGTTTCAACAAAATTTCGAATTTGCTTGCGTGGACGCAGTTGGGTAATGTTGTTCTTTTGTTCTGTGGCACCATGAGACCTAAATCCTTCGACTGTCTGAGGCGTAGCTTTTTAGTCGAAGTCTTACGAAGAGTGGAGATAAAGTTAACTAATAAACGAATAATCCACCTTACGTACAACCATCAGGACGGAGCCAAGTCGTAACTAACAATGACGAAATCGAGTAAGATGCGAGGCTGACCAGTAGAGAGTATCTACTTTTGTTTGTTTTGTGTGTACTAAAAGTAATGAAATAAGTAAATACACATTTCGTGCACTATATCTGTTACATAATGAATACATGACAATACTTTTATCGACGACAGCCGCAGCTGAAAATTTGACTTACGAATGAAGCTTAACGCGCAGCGCGCTAACTTGCATGGTACGGAGGTAAACCGCACAGCACATTAACAGCCGTTGGTTTTGTAGATCAGTCAGCGTATGTGTGCTTTCTGGACAGATTTCAGTCTCGTTTAGGTATGATTAAGATGAGCTAGTGTTCAATCTCCGCCTAAGAAAATACGAAACATAAACACTTAAAACACGATAACACACAGAACAAAGTTTACAGAATTCATAAACCGATGCTGCGAATGACTTCTCTCCCTTAGGTTAAGTGACGACTGTCTCGAGAGAAAGGACATCAGCCCACAAAGTTAAAATGAAATAAATTTTCCAAATAATGGAAAGTAGCGGAACCGTACGGCGAGATAAAGCCAGGAATGAGAGAGAAAGAGGTGACGCTGAATATTTCTCACAGCTCACTATCTACATTACTAAACGGATAAATGCAGGATGCCTATATCACGTCTTCCAGGGCGACAGTTTGGTTTTCAGTATTTCACGATGCACTCTGTGACATACTGTCAAACGTTCGCTAGTTGGAGGACCGTTATGTGCAGCGTATATCGTCATAGATCTTGATGACCGAACATGGAATAACGTTGCCACTGCAGGTGGAATACAATGCTGTAACTCTGCTTAAGAAAGGCCCAGATCTTCAAAAGCCCAGTAAAAATGTATTCAAAGATGGTCGGAGAGTATAGGAGGTCCATAAATAGGATGCAGTCGGCCAATTCTGATAATAATGGCTACGGAGCAGTTATCCTTTGAAATATGAACTGTGAAGCTCGTTTTCCGAAACTTTAATTCTTCTGTGGATAAGGTACGTTTTCTCAAAGTAGCTTTTATGAGAAGCCCCAATTTTTCAGGGAATGTTTCTTGAGGCCTCCATTAGGAGTTTAAGTAAAATAATTTGTTATTATATATGAAGGGACTTTATTTAAAAATGCTTGTTGCAATGTTGAAGTTATTAACATTTTCAAAACTTATAATACCTCAAGAACTAATAAATTTTTCCGAAATCACTGTCGCAGAAAGAAAAACTAGTATGCGTCAACGCTGCGTAAAAAGTTCAGATTGTAGTCCTAATACATGCTTCGAAAATGCTTCTGGTCTTTATTTAAAATACGGATTGTAAACGTAAACCTTTCTTACTTACTATTCATCATATAATCAGTAGAGCGAACTGTTTGACATACGGCATATTGAAGTATTCGGAATCTGCTGTTAGTCCTGTTTTGTATAGGTCCCACACAGATGAGCACGAATGTTTTGTAAGGAATATCCTGCGTAGAGCAGATGCATTTTCCCAGTACCCTATGAATAAATAAAGTGTGTTACGTGCTTTACCTACGACAAACAATGTAATCATTTCATCTGATATGCTACTGTTAAACCAAAATATCTGAAAGAGTTCATTGATTCCAGTTGAGTAGGTATGATTTTGTCGCAATAGGAAACTACGTTTACTGATTTTGTGTGGAGATCATTTTTACATTTCTAAATATTTGAAGCAACTTGCCAACTTTAACATCTGACTAAATATTCGTGGTGCGTTCGTCATGCAGTCCTTCAGTATAGAATCTACATCACCTGAAAAAAAAAAACTCTGAGATTGCTATCAATATTACCTGCCAGATCACAGGAGGAACACAAATAACTCAAATGGTGGAACAGTGAGTGCTTGAATGAAACGTCGTATCGCCTAAAACCTCGAAAACGTACCATTTATCTAAACAGACCACCAAAAATTTGTTAACAAGTGAGAACAGTTTCAGCCGACAAAATTCTAACTTATGATAATGATGATGATGATGATGGTTATGATCCTGTAGATCATAATCTTGGATTTTGGGGTATCATTCGTATGGGTATTTGCGCCGTTGCTGAATGCGTTTAAATTGAGTTTGTGTACTGGACAAACAAGTTGTCCTTAAAAAAAATCTGCGATGATAAAAGTAGAGGTACACTACTGGCCATTAAAATTGATACACCACGAAGAT